>NC_057790.1:3879205-4525740 GCF_014905175.1 Aphidius gifuensis | reverse complement strand
AAAAATAATGTTTAAATATGAAAAAATTTTTCTTTAAATCTAAACAAAACAAAAAATTCTCTGAATCGTTGAGTTTAATCTTGAGAGGTTGGCTAAGTAACATACCTTTGAGAAAAATATAAAGATAAGCGTGAAAAGCGACGTTTTATTTTTTACTTTCTATATATTTTTTTTAAAGACCTTATGATAAGAATTTACGACCGAGTGCTTTTGAACTGTTTGAATTATTTTTTTATTTTTTTCATTCTGTTTCTTCATTTTATTCTCTTTATATTATATTTTGTTCTTTTGACAGTTATACTCTTTTCTTGTCTACCTAAGAAATATAAAATGTTCACAATAGTCACACAGTTTGGTACTAAGTGTATATATAGGTACATGTGTTTATGCTGATACACGTTGGTCCAAGTGGGCGTCAGACTATAGCCGACAAGCCATAGCAAATCCAATCAAAGTCCCACTATATCTTGAATAAATTCGAGTTCACTTTAACCTATATATATGTTGTTGTTGTTTTTTTTTTTCTACCCAACTACTACAACGCGGAAGTATATATATCTGCAGTATATTTATAAATATTAAAAAGAAAAATCATTATTTTTATTTATCCTTTTTACTTTGCAAGCCTGAGAGAAACAAATTTCAAGGTTAACTCATAAATTTGGGGTTAAGAAACAATGTAAAATAAGGAAAACGAGACAGAAGGTCGTGGTCAGTTATAGACAAAGTAAAAAAAAAAAAATAATAATAACGAACGAACCAATAAACACGTAAGTTTATCGAGTTGTTATGCCAGTCAGTTGCTTATCTCTTGGATACCCACTTAACTACTTTTAGCCCCCCTTTCCCCCCTTAACTGCTCTTTTTCTTTGCCACCCTTTTTTATTTTTTATTTTCTTATCCGTCTGACTGAATTCACACACAGGTTAAAAAAACCCCACACGATGCAATATCCATGTGTACCACAAGAAATTTCTTATGACTACCCTGAAAGACCTGATTTTTTTTTTTTTCAAACGTTATCCCCCGTTGTATCTATTTTTTTAACGTATAAATACTATTTTTTTTTTCTTTTTCTTAATTAAGTATATAGTTTGTTTATTAATTCACAGCAAGGTATATATATTTTTTGGCAATAAAGTCACACCTTAAAATGCCACAGTTATCTTAGTTTATACCGCAAAGAAAATCATATATAAAAAAACAAAAAAAATCACGTTCAAGATGTTGGTAAATTAAAAATTTCATTTAGAGGATGTATGCACACACACACATACATGTATTTATAATTTTATACTTGAAACATTAAATATATATATATATGTTTGTTTATGCGTGTATATATTTATCATGTTGATATCACTTGACTACGAAGAGTACAGTGTAAATATATGTATATCTATGTATTAATGTCGGATGTGTCTGGTTAACGTGTGGATATACATAGTTTTTGTATTAACCAAAGATGCGAGAATTATATATATTTTTTTTATGATATTTTTTATGTTTGATATAGCACATATCAACTATATTACCAAGAGATAACATGATTCTCCGTCGTATTATTTATTCATTGTATTTAAAATTATTGTTTTTTATGTTTCAGGTAAGTCCAATGAAATACTTGAAGAAATTCTTTTGATTGTGAGTATATTTGCTTATGGGAATATTGATGCGAGTAGATAATACAGGTAAATACTCATTGCCATTTCCACTTGGTCAAATGTTTTTAATACATTTGATGTTTAATATTTGCAATAATGCTATTCGCATATCGTGTATGCCAGCGGGGGTAATACGTACATGTGGATTGTCCTGCGTTGTGTATCACGACATGCCGCCAATATTTTTTAAACTAATATTTTTTTTTTTTTTTTAAAAAAAAACATTTCATTCTCATATTTATATATATATTTATTTTATTATTATTAATATTTTATTTATTTTTTATATATCTTTACGGATGTGTATGAGAGCTTACGATCGACACAGGTACGTTAATCGATAACGATTATTCAAGGACCATCGGTACACTTTGTACTTGTCGTTGCACAGCGGTGTGCATTAATAAAAAAAAAAATTTAAAAACAATTTGTCGTGTCCATCTATATGGCAACAATTTAAAAAGCACATTTTACTTATAAATATGTATATAAGTTTTTGAGAAAATATAAATTTTTGTGGGATATTGCAAATATATTATAGAAAATATATGTTGAGTGAACACGCTCCAGTGTCATCCAACTGGTGAAAGCTTAAATAAAAATAAAAACGGTGAGAAAAACGAGAAAACTGATGAAAAAAATTATCAGTTTTTTTTTTTCAATAAACAAGTTAAAGAAAATGAGCAGACTTAAGGTCAAACGAGAGTTGGGCAAACTGGCCTTAGCACTGGCCACTGACACTATGTATCTCCGCATGCTCATATATATTTTTATTTACATACAAACATTATTTACCAATACATGTGCGTGTCGAACTGAATCACACGTGCGTAAACTGCTTCACGAAAAAAAATAAATAAAAAATAAAAAAAACATTGTTAAAACGTCCCACATATTCTTATGGCAACATCTATCGTATAAGTTATTTTCAAGTTGTGATTTAAGACTTGGCAAAGTCAAAGTTATTTTTTTCTCTTATATCCCGATGGTTTTAAACCATTGAAAAAATTATTTTTTCTATATTTTTTTTTTATTATTAAAATGATTTCTCTTTTTATCAATAAATAAAAAAAGAGAAAATGAAAAAAAAATAAAAATATACTGACTGTACTTTGATGGGAGTTCTTGTACAGTAGTATAGTATAAAAGTAGACATATTTCATAAGGTAGTTTTGGTTTGCAAACCATAATTTAATAAAAATAAAAATTCAAACAAACCAGGGATTATTATATTATTGCCAAGAAGACGGCTTGAATGCTCTCTTGTCCGAATAACAGCAGCTAACGCATAACACCTCAACTTGCCATTGAAAAACTTGACCGACAAGCATTGTCCTAGACCACAATGGATCACTCACACGCTCAACACCAAGTGACCTCGAATATAAACTTGTACATTGCTTTTATTTAAAAAAAAAAAAAAATTTCTCTCACCTTTCTATACACACATCATACTTATCCATTCATATATCCATTGTTTTATTTTTTTTTTCTTTAGTTTTATGTTTTTATGAAAAAAAAAAAATTACTTATCATTTGTTTGTTGGTTTATAAAATATTTTTTCCATCTTTGTGTATACTTGATATTCCATTTTTTTTTTTTTTTGGCTTGAATATGCATATATTAAATATATTTTTTTGTGTGGCAAATCAATCATCATTCGATGAATTGAAGTGGAAAAGTAAATGGCCCTTTTGCCACGTGTCGAAGAAATAAGTGATGAAGCAAGAAAAGAAAGTTTTGTTAACCAATATAAAAAAAAAAGTAATATAAATAAATAAATAAATAAATACATAAACATGTATTGAACTGAATTGAAAAAATAAAATACTGCATGTTATAAAAAGATATACCTAGAGATTGGAAAAACATTTTTAAGACATGCTTGGACATGTGAATAGGATGTGCGAATTGACATTTAAAAAAATAAATAAAAAAATAAAATAAATGTGTATGAGTGAACTGAAATGTGGTGGCCTCTGGGCGATATACTCACTGAACCACTTTTTCGTGAGGATCAGTGTTTACTACTCAACTTGATGTCAAAAAACAAAATAAAAATTTACAGATACATAAAACAAAAAGCGAAAATAAAAAAAAAAAAGAAAAAAAAAAGGTTAAATAATAAAAACGAAACAAATTACGAGAGTTTATTTGCCATGAGAAAAAGCTAAATGTACTTGAGTATTCCGCTATGTCTTAAACTCGTGCAAGAATTTTTATGAAACGAGTCTCGAGTGATTGACAAAAAATTAAATTAACAGATAAAAAAAAAATTAACAAAAAAAAAAAAACATAATCATTTCAAAATTGTAATCATCAATCAATTCATGGAATTTCAAATCAACTTTTATATTATATAGACATGCATAGATATATTTTTTATTATTCCTATTATTATTTGTATTTAATTTATTTTATTTTTTTTGAACATCATTTTTGAGAGTCATCGATGTAAAGAAAGAATAAACGAAAAAAATATTATTACAACGCGCAACAAATGAATGAATGAATAAATAGGGTGGTAGTGATCGAACAATCATTGAGTTACAATCGGTTTTATCGGCATCGATCGTGATACTCTGAAGTTCCATTTACAGATAGTCTATACAAACATACAACACACATATTCAAACTCAAAAAATATATTGACTATTGACTTTTGATCTCGATATTCTTGCGGCTAAAGTACCGTTCATCGTTTCTGTCATTCATGAACACATGTCTATTTGTTTTTCCTCGTATCAAACACAAACTACCCTCATATCAATTTTTCATTTTAACTTTAACAATATTTTCATAATAATATTTATACACCACAGACACACCAGTACCAATTAAATAATTTATCTTGTAAAATAATTGATAGACATAAATGAAAAATCAATAAAAAAAAAAAAAATGAAAAATTGATAAAATAATAATTGTGAAAACATCATTAACACTGAGTTATTGTAGTACTGAAAATCTCAATGCGTATAGAATTTATAACGATGTAAAATCATACGCTGTATAATTAGTATTGTTCACTCTCAATTATTATCAAAAAACTCGGTCAATGATTGTAATGGTACAAACGTACCACAAAACAAATAAAAAAAAAAACAAAAAAAAAATTATTGGTTTTATAAAATCAACAAATAAATTTGTAAAATCATCAAAAATTATTTGTTTTAAATTATAATTTTTTATCAAAGAAAAAAAAAGTCTATATTATTATGGCGATGATTATTTTTTGTTTTAAATCTATTAATTTAATCCTAATGATTTTTTTTTTTTTTTCGTGTCTTTCATACACTAGCATTTGAATGAATTTTCAGCCTGAGGCTAACGAAAATCTCTTGGTAGGTGGATACCACGGAATATAATTACATAAATTAGTGGCAAGAGACAGAGGCGGCGAACGCGTGTCTAATTTCCCTACAAATGGGCCCGAGATCAGTGGCCCTATGGGTGGTGTGGACCCGATGATTTACACTGGCTCGGTTTATTTAAAACAAAACAAAAAAAATATAAAAAATTCACGTACTTCACCTTGATATGTTGATGCCTCACAAGGCTGTTAAATATAACCATTTGAAGCTTTATGAATACGTTAACTAAGCACCACACTTTGAAACAAACAAATATTCTTTTCACGTATATACATGAATCTAACGATTAAAAAAAAAATAATAATAATAAAATTATTTTTTAATTTCAGAAAATAATAAAAAATAATAAATATAAAAAATAAATTTGATATCTATTACGCGAATAATGAAAACGGACATTCATCAGTGTCGATAAATTTATCGCCCACATGAGAGACCGCACATTCGATGGCCATTAGGATAATCGGCTTCATTACAAGAAATTAATATGCAAAATACGTGGAAAGAAATAGACGTTATTTATAACAACGACCATGAATGTAAGTAACGAACGACCGCCGCACTGAGAGACGCACAACATGTCACCCAATTAATTATATTCTTCGTAATAACGTCAACGTATATATACGTACTCAGTTATATCTACCACACATACTATAATATAACCGATGTGGTTAATAAAATTATTTTTATTTATTTATTATTATTTTATTTTCTTTTTTTCATTCATATTAATATTATTTTTATTATTTATTTTATTCAGCAAGTTGTTGACGCCTCCCTCGAGCAATTCGAATGCTGTTCACGCACAGTGCAGGTATAACGAGCTCTCTGCTACTGGCTCTCTTTTGATATTGAATCGAAGCACGTGATAATTTATGTCAGTATATATATCCAGTGTTGAGAATGAAAATTTCTTTTGATAAATAATATGATGTTATTGTGTCATGAAAAAATTTCATACAGCACAATTGATTGATTTAATAAAAAATTGATTTGTTTTTTTATCGGCTTAAATAATGAGTTGATGCGTATTTGTATAGGTGCGCAGTATTTAAATAACACATTACAAAATGATTCGAGTGACAAACTTGATCAAAGACAGCCGCATTACATTGTCTAGTTGTCAAGGCGGGGCCTTTCTCTTGTGTTTGATATCTCTTTGCTTTAAGCACATGTGTTGGTTCAATCAAGAGGGTGGTTATAAAATTTGAACAGAGTCAAGAATGATGTCACGCCAACGCATTTACCTTATACATACATTATATTATTTAATGTTTAAAAAAAATTTAAGATAAACAAATACGTTATTTTTTTTTTTTTCCCAAGTAAAACCGACGAGACAATAAAACACCTATTTTTTTGAGGTACTTTACTTGTTTGAATGCAACATATGTCATCGGACTCATTCACAATTATATATTCCCTCTATTTTTTCAAGATAAGAAATAGTCGTAACTATTTTATTTATTTATATGTTTATATATTTTCAAGAAAATCCACATCATCATTCACAGATTGACAAAAAAAAGAATTTCTTTAAAACAAGTTTCATATTCAATGATTTTTATAATAGCCAAATATATATTTAATTTTTTATTTTTTAAATAAATACTTTTCATCTTGACCTTACATGTTTGCTAAAGCATTCATGTATATCTTTATCATTGAATAGAAATAAAAAAATAAATAAATAAATATCACTTCAAGTTGGCATAGTTGAGACAGTAAAACATGCGAGTTATTAACGCCGCTGGCCACATAACGCATTGGATATGTGCTGGCACCAGACAAGCGCGTATATGTTTTTTAACGCAAAACCATGCAGATTCATTGATAGTCAAACAACCACCCTTCTACATTTTTATGACATTGAGCACGAGAAAAATTAAACGCACATAATAAAAATAATAATTTATTTACAAAAAATTATCATAGAATTTGAAAAATAAAAAACACCAAGAACTAAAAGAACCTGTAAGCTAATGTATCTATATAAATATGTGTGTGTGTGTATATGTATTTAACAATTTCTCATGGAATGTTCTATCGAGCGATTAATCTGACTATTAATTATCGACTCGAGTATTTCTGAAATCCTCTCTCGTTAAATGAAAACAATTTAATCGACTCAGTCAAGTATAATGCCTACATTGAAATCTTTGCAAGCAAATAAACTCACACATTCAATACAATTTGCATAAATTCACAACGAGTCAATATTTTAAATTTTTAGTAATAATTTTTAGAGAAGAAAAATAATTTTCCTAGACACTTGGTCAAGATTAAAATGTTGGAAATAAAATATTATCTTAATTGTAATCGTCGTAAAGTAAAGAATAAAATTTCACGTTTAAAACAAATTTAATGAAAAAAAAAAAAACAAAACTTGCATTAATATTAACACTCAAAGTTTTAAAATAAAAAATTATCAATTGTTTGTTATTATTGGTAGATTTTTATCATGATTACTTACCAAACACAAGTTGAGATGACATTTGAACCACTTGGTCAATCAAGTGATACTGAATCCTTGCATTTGCACACCAAATTCATTGCTTGTACATGCTCCATTAGCAATAAAGAAATTATGGAACCTTTTATTTTCACGTTTCTAAAAATTAAAAAATTATTAATAAAAGAAAAATATTATTATTAATATTATCATCATGATTACTCACAAAATAGCATTCTATATGAGATGACCAAATGAACCACTTGGTAAATTGACTGGACTAAGTCAACAACTGAATCCTTGGATCTACACAACACATATCCATTACTCGTGCATAAACATGACAACCAAATACCTGAAACAAAAAACAAAAATTATATTAATACTGCAACAAAGATACTACTGTCCTGAAGCATATTATTTTCATAATAATTAAATTGAATGTTAAATCTATTTCTTACAAATAAATAATAAAAAAGTTGACAGCAAGATTGATTGAGGCAACACAATAAAATATTTTTAAACAATTATTTTCGTAAAAAAAATCTATTAATTCCCGATAATAATTTAATCAATCGATTCGTCGCGAAAACCACTACATTTTTATTATAACTTTATAATTGTCACGATAATTAATTGTTATCAAGTATGACAATTAATTTGGAGCAATATTTTTGCGTCCAACTGTGAGCAGTGTTGTTTTTTCACTTGTTTCTCTCTCTCTCTATTTGCCACAAGATGGCGGCGAAAAGTGAGTCATGCTATTATTTTGGGTGCCTATTGTTTTTTTCATTATCATGGCCGCCAAAGGGCCAAAAAAAAAAAAAAAAATATTAACAAAAACCAACACATACAATTTGCCCTAAAGCATATAAAATTTTCAACCGAATTTTGATAAAATAATTAAATTAAATGTTTTCAAATATTATTTTACAAACACAACACCAATATTTGTTAATTACAAATTTTAATAATAAACTACCAGCATTAAAAAAAATCACAAAAGTTTTTTTTTTAAACAATGATTTTAGTATTAAAAAATTATTGATACGTAATAATAAATAGATCAGTAAATTCGTCACGAAAATCACTACAGTTTTTATATCACTTTATAATATTCACTGAAATTATTTAACAACAATTAATATCTCAAGTCGGAGTAATATTTATTACGTCTATCACGAGGATTTATGCCGGTTGGTTTGTTTTTTTTTTTTTTATGTATCGCAGGGGGCAGTAAAAACTAAAGGCTCGTTTACATAATATTTTGGTTACATTATAGTTTTTTTTTTTCGCAGCGCGCGCTGGTTGGTCGAAAAATTCCCCATCAACAGCGAATCAAATCATTTGATTCAAATGTTAATCACATATTACGTGTCAAATATTCAAAACCGTATTAACAATGTCTTCATTTAATTACAGTTAAATTGATTTTTAAAATAATTAATGGTATATACTTGTTATCCTCTCACTGGTTAGCATGTCAATAATAATTAATATTAAATAATTTATAGACAAATAATGGTAAATCACTTATTATCATTAAGTAATTTTAAATGTTTCAGAAAAGTCATCTGTCTAATGTCATGAGTTTATTAACATACATATCAAAAGCAACTCACTCGATCAAACAAAAAAAAAAATAGCAAAAAGCTTTTCTTTTTTTTTTTAGTTTAATTTAAAACGTATCGCAAGCAACATCTTTATGACACAATTGTTTTTTTATTCTAACTGAGGTGTGAGTGGCAAATTACTTTTAAAATACATACTCACTATATACAGTTTATAAAGTCAAGTATATAGCTACAGTATAAACAAAAAAAAAAAATAGGAAAAATTCAAAAAAGCAATGATGAAGGTTTCTTTTTTTTTTTTTCATATTTTTTTTATCATAAGACATATTATTTTGGTAAAAATGACGAGGCCTAGAATTTTTTGAAAAGTGTGCTTGGGGGATGTTAAAGATAACGCTAAAATATACACCAAGATGGCCTATATGAAACTGGGATAGCAATCTTTTATGCACTTTTATACGCCAGCATACACAACTTCTTAGTTTTCTATACAGATTCATAAATACATGTATAAGTATGTTTTTTGTATGAACATTTAGCATACACCTTCAAGTCGAGGATCATATATACCTGTATACATTTATTTATTTTTTCTTAACTTGTTCATTAACTATCAATACAGCTCACTCACAAAGAACATTAAAAAAAATATAAAATAAATAATATAATAACAGGTGATTTTGAAAATTTAAATATATCCAACAATGCATTTCTAAATGAGACATGCTTGAATTTATTAACACAAAAAAAAAAAAAAATAGAAAAACAAGATATAAAGTAACTTTTTTTATTTTTTATTTTTTAATATGTGTCCCTTGAGAGTAAAGAAACACATGACGCGATATATATAACTAGGCAACCAGGCCCAGGTTTCATTAACACTTTGTAAAGCCCCACATGAATAGATAAAACCGAGTAGAAGAGTTTCAATGTTGATTGGATACGATGAAGACAACGACAGCGACAACGACAACTAGCTAGTTGACCGTCTTTCTCTTTACATGGCAAAAGCATCCGTTATTTTTGCCAAGATAACGGCAACAAAAAATAAAAGATTATAATCATCCAAAGAAAGATAATTAAAAGTGAATGTGTTTTTCATTTCAAAAAAATATTATATTATAGAAAAATAATTGTAAATTTAAAAAGTAAAAAATTATTATTGTTGATAAACATAAATGAATTTAAACAAGTAGTATTTTAATGAAAAAAAAAATAAAATAAATTTAAAAAACCACCACCACCATCATCATCATTGATGAGAATGACCAACATATCACACACCCAAGATCTTTTATGTACAGGCAACTTTCTGTGTCCACTTTTCTCGCTCTTTCTCTTTTTTTTTTATTATTGTTTTTTTTTTCCGGCATATCCTTTGGTGGGTTTCATAGTATCTTGTGTATATATTGTGGGAACGTGAAGAAAATTCCTAACGGAATTTGCAGGTTCGAGTGTCGACAACGGGCGTTGATCAGCTAACGAGCCTTTGCGCGCGAGAGAATCGAATATCAGCTATATACTCGTTTTCCATCACACAAGATGACTCTCGGATGTCCGTCAAAAGTCAAAGAGTATCAGAAATAGCAGGGCGTCTTTTATTATTCTTTATGATAAAATTGGCTCTTTGTATAACATTGTATGTTGTTGTTCGATATCTCTAGTTGAGAATCGATGATTCATTGGTTCTATAATAATATTTCTCTCACCCATTTTGTTCTTATTTTCTTTCTGTATACCATCTCACAAAACAAACCAGCAGTCAAACATTATTTTATTTATTTATTTTTTTTTGTTAAATTTATTTCTTGTGTTTTCTGTTCTCGTCATTAAACGAGTGAATGAAAAAAAAAATATCAAATAAATAAATAACAGTCGTTGAATTGGTTGATCCGATTTGCTTCCACAGATTGTTTCCGATCGTTTCTCGTACGACGTTTGGTCCGAAAAGACTTGTGAAGGTGACCAGACCGATTGATTTACGAAGGGGAGACGGGTTACCCAGTATATGTTACGTTGCTTCAAGCCAATGTGTGTACACCCAAGAAACCAGTGACGGTAAATCTTTACTTCGATTGACACGTGTGAAATGCGCCAGCTAGCCTACTAAGAAAAGGTTTAAGATTTGCTTTGGCTTCGCGCAACCAGAGCGACACAAGACGAAGATGATAAATAAGAAAATAAAAAATAAAAAACCAAAATACTCGGTGTTACTCAAACGAAAAAAAAAGGCTTACCAATACAATCAAAAGTGTGAAGAGTTTCGGACATTGGCCTCGTGACAGAGACAGTAACAAAAAGATAAATAAAAAAAATAATAATAAGACACGACAAGTATAAGACTTACGCCTGACCTGGGGTTGCCTACAAACCCATAAACTTTATCTTCAATTTTGGGTGAAATCGATTTGACCTCTGTTCGCAGACAATACAGACAACCAAGCTGTATCAACTGAAATGGAAAAAAAAAAAAAAAGAAAACTTTTTTTGTTTTATTTTCTTTTTCATTTTAAATGATAAAAAATCACCAAAAGGTCAAAATTTGATTCAACTCAAAAATTCGTTTCAGCAAGTATATAGAGAATTTTTTTTTGGCGAAGGATTATCAGCAATATATAATATTATATTATATTTTGGAAGAACAAAAAAAAAAAAAAAAAAAGCCAGACAGAATTTGTATGTATACAGGACAAAAGAAAACAACGAACCAATCTCTGAGAGGAAGACCTCTGGTTATGCTTCATTCCTAAACGAGCACCTATTCAAAATTAGCAAGCGATTTGATCGATGTCTCGCTTTGGCATTGATATAACCCACCCAACTGTCCATATTCGAATGAGAATATCTTACAGATATAAATGCAATCAGCATTGCCATGTAGGAGGTCATTTTAAAATGATCAAACATAATGATACGAATACAAGATATATATACCAATACCAAGGACAATTTTATACATTACGGAAGTTAAGATCATGACCAATGAAAATCTGATCAGTTTAAAAGATCAACTCTTGTTACGTTTGCAAAGCTACTGTCTTTCAGGCTTCTTCATTTATACATACATACTCGAATGTTGCTGGTGCTAGCAAGAGCCAATCTCCAAATTCAAAAGTCAAATATTTTTTTATTTTCTCTGTTACTCAATTTGGCTTTCATGTCACGTTTATTTCAGCGCCATATAATGCACATCTTGATGCAACTCAAGCCATGCACTTGTCAATATGACCACACGACAATCAAAAATATTTCATTCATTTATTCTATTAATCAATAAAAAGATAAAATTTTTTTCTTTATTTTTTTAACTTTCTATTCATTTATATTCTAAAAAAAAAATGCTCTACTTGTATCACAAATAAAAATATATATATTGAGCTGACAAAAGAAAAAATAATAAATAAAATAAACCAAACTTGCGTGCATACGATCGTAAAATAAATCACATCTTTGATCTACATTCGTCTTTTTGGTTGGTTGTATATGTATTCTCGGTTGGCTTGCCACAAAACTACTACTCGTTGTATTGCTTTGAAAATCTACACAAGACATCACATCTATCTATATGTATTTATACAAACTTCTTCAAAAGAGTCTGCGTTTTATTCGTTGAAATTTTTATCATGATTATTTTTCTTTTTGTTAAAGCATGAATTTCATGTGAATGATAAAAATTATATGATTTAATGTGGCATCATTTGAATGAACACCTTTTTTTTTTTTTCTTTTTTTAATTCCTTAAATTTTTAATGGTTGTGTTACACATGTTTATTCAATACCAACAAGATTTATACCAATGTAAATGACAAGTCATGGGCAAACTCATGTATCAATATATATTCAAAATTGCTTTCTCAGTTGCTCATTGAATTTAATCCTTAATATATATTTTTTTTTTATCCTGACTATTTGAATCTCATTGAGTGGACCCCTTTGTTATTGGGTCTCTTGTTTTACCATAAGATGTATGCTTGTAATATAACCAGAGTCTCAATTTCATCAGCCAACTTTCACCAAAGAGTATAGACAGCTACAACCCACAGTCTGTGCTTCTTATTTTGTATTTTTATTATTTTTCTTTCTTTATCTAATTTTTTGTGTTACTTTAGTCTTTGCTTTTCAAAAAATATATATATATAGCTGGGCTTTTAGGCCAGTCGAGTGGCAGATCCATTAGAATATTAAAAGTCTGATGAATCCGGATGTTGGACAAGCCAACAAAAAATAAAAAAAATAAAACACAAGTTGTACATTATATACCAATTGTTATTTTAACCTGGAATAAATATACAAATTTAAAATAAATTTGTGGATGATGGCATTAAGTATATAGAGACAAACCAATGGTTTATATGATGATGCTGATGTTGCTGATGATGATAATAATGAAGTAGCATGTTTATTTATATACTTCAACAACACAATAAATACCCATATACTAATACAGACCTAAATTTGCATATGAAACATTCCATGTATGAGGATGATGATGTGTTTAAAGATAATAGGCAATGGATTTCCATGCTTTTAATATATCCACATCATTGTTGAATAAAACTAGAAGATTCATGTGTGTCTGAGGGTTTTTTTTTTTTTTTTTGTTTTATTTTTTTCTTTTAGTTTATGTTATCAGTTTCTGTGATGCTCATGAAAGAATCACAAGTGAGGGCTACAGAGCTTGGAACAATCGCTATAGTAGAAACTCGACACGAGGACATCAACTAATGCCAGTCCTACGAACCGGCTCAATTAATACGTGTCCATTGAAAAGCCACTCGTGTGGCTGTTTATACTGGTTTGTGTGTTGTTGCTGTTGCTGTTATTGTTGTTGTTGTTGTTTGAATCCGCAAAATCCTCGATACTGATCATCTCATACATTGTATGCATATATAAATTTATACACAAATATACATTTATAACCATGTGTTTGGCCACCGTGAAAAGGGTAGCATAACCAAGTAGCCACACGACAATAAGCAGGGAAACATTTTATTAATTGCAATGATTCGTCAGTGTCTGTATATACTGCCTAGATAGTAGTCTTGGATCTTTTTCTTTTATATAAACTTATGATATATCTACGTGTAAATGTTGTAACCATAAGAATATATATTCTTATATACATATATAGGTGTATTTTAATCTTGCTTTATTCACATGGCAGTTGACTAGATCAAACACAAAAAATATAGTCTCAAGATCCGTTGTGAAACCATCTGGGGTAAATGTATTGATCCCAGGATAGAAAAGTAAAGTAAACGTGCAAATCTTTAGTAGTCTCGTTGGAAAATGAGACCACCTGTGGAACTCTTTTGAAATATCTTCTTTTTTTATTCCTTCTTTTTTAGTTTTTTTTTTTCATTTTTACGTACTTGACTACTGAAGAAGTTATATCAAGACCTATTTATATATTATAATAATCATTTGTATTTAAATTGCATATCAAAAATTTATTTTACAATCATATTTGAATTTAATTTTCAATTCAATTTTAATGGTAAACTCATGTTACAATATTGACGAATGAAAATTTATCGATAATAACATTTTATTATTAGTTTTGTATATTATATATTGTATATATAGCTGTTGAACTAATGCATTTACGATGTATCTGTGTGACAGTAAACATCAAAGTCCAGTTTGAATGATATGTTTTAAGCCAATATGCAGTTGACGAAAGAAAAAAAAGAGATACACAATTGGAGAAGATATAGCTTGCACGTATATTGTTACCAAGAGTTAGTGGGCCCTTTGACCTCTCAACGTCATATCGATCCATCTGATATACCACGATTATTCAATGAATATACTATCACAGTAATTTTATATATGACTCTCATGTATGGCTGTATATATCAGCAAATAATATGACATGTTTTTACAATGATTTGACATGTAGAAAAATTATATTCATGGATATTGTTATTATTTTATCATTTTTGTCACGTTCTGTGTTTGTTTCTATTACTTTTTATTTATTTTTTATATTATTGTTTTCTTATTCAAGTATTTTCTGTACTGGATGACCCCACCGCACAGTACATGAATCATAGAATCGGTAAACTACGGGATAATCCTGGTAACGTATATAGTAATTTCAAGCAATGTGGTATACTGGGGTCGTTGATCCATCGATGTCGAAGAGATCTCTGGCAGGAGTCACGGCCAATGCTGTGTGTTCATCTTACTGTACTTCTCTTTCTCTTTCTTTTTCTCTATCTTTTTTTTTTTCTATACATTCAATTTATCCAACTATTTTTTTTCTTCATCTCTTTTACTGTGTGTTAGATCGGTACATAGTAGTCGTTGTAATAGAAGAAAGACCGCTAAGTAAACCTGCCCAAGAAAAAAAATTACTGGCACGCGCTTTTTCTTCATATTCAAAATCTTTTGGTTGATTTTTATCCTAAATTCATATACACTTGAAATTATTTTCCACGGAATTTTTAACATTGCAAAAGGGAAAAATTGTATAAACAATTTACATATATGAATATAAAAATGTGATGATAAATTTTGCATACCAAAGATGCGTTGATCCACGTAATATTTTATATATTTTTATATTAATGTTTGTTACAAATAATGAAATAACAATAATTGTGAAAAACTTGGTTATCCATAAGTTGTTATCATCAATAATGTATATATTAAAAATCAGCGTGCCATATTGCTGAATAACCGGTTTTTCACTTTGTCATTATTATATCTACTAAAACCCATGGATATTGTTCATGCTTGAGATTTCACGCTTATGGAAAATTGTTGTGGTTGACTGACTAGAGAATTGAAGAGGAATGAAAACATTCCTTGTTGTTGAATATCCTCGTAAAATGACGACAATGTTTTGGCATATACACAAGCTCATCGTTGTTTTTTGTAGGCAATAACTGACTATATATGCAAAGCAGACAATCAACTTTTTTATGTGATGCTTGGGTGTCATTTTCCTAGACAGTTTATTGCTTTTAAATGATTAATGTTTTTTTTTTTTATAATGAATGAATGTGTTTGTTCATATTTTATTACTTATGACAACTTTACAACTGTTGGAAGTGTAGGTCAGTAATCTGGGCCACATTAGCCGCTGACTGGTATAATAATGGAATGCTGTATTATGCTCAAGGAAGACTTGCTGTAATTAGGTGATGATTGCTGGCTATATATAAATTATACAACATACCAATCGAATTTAAAAATGCCTTAACCACTCTACAATGATTATTAAAGTGAGATATAATAATAACCAAGGATGACGCATCAGTATAATTAAATTTTTCAGTGATAAAAATATATATAAAATAAATTGAAGAAATGAATATAAGACTACAATCCACTTTATATACAAAGACGAATAGATGGATAAATGTCATTCGTTGTATTACGATGTGAAGACAGAAATGTCTTGAAGATGTGCGTAATAAAGAAGCATTGAAAAATAGAAAAAAATAAAAAAACATGACAAGAGAGACGGAGGCATCAAAGAAAGCGACATATCCGTTCACACTCGGCGCGTACAGTATATATGCGTTCGTTTTTTGTTTTTTAAATTTATTTTTTTGTTTTTTTTTTGCTTTTTCTTGTGTATATTGTATGAACCTCACTGACTATATATATGCACAAGTAGGATCAGCGGGATCTCGGCTGTTTGCGAGTGCATACTCGCGCCCTCGTGATCACGCTTCACCCTGGGTAATGGACGTGTGTATATATATACGTACACGTACGTGTCCATGAATAGAGAGAGGAGGAAAAAAAAAAATATAATATATAAGTGAGACCAAAAGAAGCAAGGGAGACCAGGTCACAGGCAACCGCGAATAACACGCGAGGACCATAATGCGGTCTGCAAACGCGTCTTAATAAAATGAACTTGTCATTCTGAAACGAGCATCTTGGCATATCACACACACATACACATGCAGACACATATACTTTTCACTCTGAAAACCCGCATATTCATGCGTTGAAAAGACGTGAATCTTTTCAAAATGAGACTTTATTTATATCTCGTTAAATTAGTACTACTCATCGATCAACTGCAGACCCAGCCAGAAACTCTCCAAGTTTGACAATTTCTTTAAATTATATGTATATATTAATTTGTTTTTACAATTTATATGATTTTTTATTCTTTTAATAATAATTTATAAATTTTTAGTTTCTTTCACTCTTTCTTATTGTGTCCTGAGTTTGATAATGCAGACCTGGTCGTTTTGGGCTGCTGAAGGAATTCAAGGTCGTGTAGGCCAGGGTCGAGGAACTCTTTTATAACAGGAGGCCATCGCGCGTTTAAACCGTATCCGCAACAGCATATATATCCTTATCGCATATACCGAGATAAGTGCACGAGATGGCTGGTTAATAGATGGTGCACACGAATTTTCAAAAATGCAATAAATTATGGACTTGCACATGGTTTTTTGCTCGTTTATATGCTTGTTTTGATGCTTTTTAAAAAAAAATTTTATATAAACACGAAAGAACAATACGCAAAGTTCAAATGACTTGAAAATTTGACAAAATGATATGCAAATGAAAAAATTAAAATTAAATTGTTAAAAAAATATTTATAAACTCACCACTATTGTCATTGATGACGAAAGTTTTAAATCAATGTCGTCGTGCACTTGTTCCATTGAAATTCATATCGCATCTGCATTCTGCAACAGTAATTCAAAAAATAAAAAATTAATATTTCTGTAAAATGAAAATTAAAAAATTATAAAAGCAAAACGCTACAAGAGCATTTTAAAAAGTCAACGATGTAATTTTTTATAGAGTAAAAAAATTAATTAACACATCGACCTAATTACTATCAAATTATTTGACCCGTAAAATTGTTGACGTCAATTTAAACTTCAATTTATTCAACATCGAACCAACTCAAAATTTCTACCTGAACTATATGTATATAAATAAATAAAAAAATCTATTTATACAATCTGTATAGTAAATATATCCAGAAAGGCCAGTCACCCAGAAAAGGGCAAAACTTGTTGTGATAAGACGAAAAGCAGGGCAGGGATATGCCTAGACAAGTGCAAGAAACATGTGAAGGCATTCATCTCATTCAAGGTAGCCTTATTTTGTGATCAGATAACGTATGTAAACTCCAACAATATTTTTCTAACCAACACACGACATTTTCATGTGGAACCATCTACCACCGTCGACTTTATATTCAAACAATTTTTTTTTTTTTGTTTTTTTCTTTTTCATTATTCATTCATCCTCACACAAGTTTTTTTTTTTTTTTTTTCACTTGCTTGTTTTTTTTTCTTCATGTTGATTATTGCTAGATAGTCGCAAGTAGACTTTTTCGCTGTGAACTCGCAAGCACATTGGCGTCCACGTGCGAAATGTCGTTATATACACTGATGATGATAACATGATGTTCATCTTCTTCTTCTTCTTCGACGTTTGTAATGTATATAAATATGTATATACAATCAACTGTCTCACTTTTTCTTGTATCCTTTCTTTCTCGGATTAAAGACGATAGCTGTATAGATTCTGAGCTCAGGCTTTGACTGTAACGGTATATATGAAAAACCGATGGCCAGATCTTCTTCGACCGGGACATTAACCATCGATGGAACTCTATTGCGGTATATGTGTGTACCTCTACCTCGAGTATATAGAAGACGAAGAAGAAGATGAAGAAGAGAGGGTTTTTAAAATTAAAAAAAATGAAAAAAGAAAAAAATCCATACCCAAGTTAACGATAACCTTTTCGATAAGACGAACCAGGTACACTCTTAAAAGCTAAAGTCAGAGAGGGATCCTTTCAACGAGAGAGCCTGATAGAGAACAGCGTGTTATCGTTACAACGTTGAAATTCCGGCATTTTTTTTTTTCTTTTTGATATTTTTTTATTTTCTCTTCTGATATCTACATATATAGATATGTACCGAATACGACAAGCATCTTATTTCTTGCTTCAAACATTCAGCCGATCGGCTCAAGTCACGTACACCACTATTGCAAGTACATACACTTATTATTTTTTTATTTTCTCCGAAAATAAAAAAGGGAAGCGAAAAGGGTCTTTAGCTCTAAGGTTTGCCAATAATTGACCGTCAGTTATAGGGAGAGCTTTTGAATTCATCGGAAGTGAGACTCTTCAAGTGCTAAAAAGATGAGGGATTTTTTTTTTTTTTTCGTAAGGATCCGAGAAACTTGGAAGGGGACAAAAGATCTCGAGTGAATTACAAATATTTGACGAACAGTTTAGTTGAAAATTCTAAATCTTTAGCACTCAGTCACGTTTTCCAAAATCCTAACATATTGGTATAGAAAGGAAAAAAAAATATCTATATTCAATAATATATGAAAAATTAAATACATAAAAAAATCCGGAAGAACAAAATCAAATAAAAACAGCAGGAGATGTTTTTTTTCCTCAGTTGATTATTATTATTATTATTCTTGAGAACCATGAGAATATAAAAATGAAAAATTTTGTGATTGTAGATGAAGGTTTTTTTTTTTTTCTTTTCATTCAATATTTGTTTGTCTCTTTCACTTTGTCTATACCAGGATGCAAACTTGACGCATGTCACAGTTGGCCAACGCTACCCAGGGGGTCTAATATTGTGTTCATATAGACCTGACATTTTTTTTTTTTATTTTAATTCACATTTTTATTTATTTTTTTAATCTTGTTCTGACCAGCAAAATGGTATCTGATCTTGCAACAACACATAGACCAACCAATGTTATAACCAGTCGATTGCTTAATAAATGTCCTCGTCAAGTTGTTCCCATGGGTGGTGCTAGTGGTAGTGGTGGTGGTGGTGTGAGTGAATGTCTATCTGTATATTGCTTGTAACGATTCGTAATTCATTCCAAATGATGTACTGTGCTCGATCAATTCATGTTGTGTCCTTTGACCTACCAGGACAAATGACGACCTCGTTTACTTTCACTTTGATCATCTATCCTAGGTCATATCTTCTAGTTAAAATTATAATCATCACAAGCATCTCGACAATATTTTTTTATTTTTTCATGATTTGAAATGCAATGTATTAAACCAAAGATCTCAAAAGATTATATGAACCCATTAAAATAGACTGCATATATATATTAAAATGCAAATATAAATCTATTCTGGTTTCTTTGTTTATTTATTATTTTTGTGTCATTTATCATGTATAGTCTGAACTAAAATATTGACATTAACTGACTTGAAAGAAGACGAAAAAAAAAAAAAAACATTTGTCATATGAAAATGTGCATCTTATAAACATATTGATCGTTTGAAGATGTTGTTCGGTGAAACAAGTCAAAAGAAACATGACTTTTTGCATTTTTTTATTTTTCAAAAGACTATATTGAAGAGTTCAGGGCGTATCCTGAGTCTTACATTGCCTTCGTTTTTTTTTGACCCTCTGTAAGCTTTAAACGTAAATCTTTTTGCAAGGTAAAGCCGGTCCTTTTGCATTGTCGTTAAAGCTTCTCTTCTATATATGAATTCTTTGGAGTGTATTTTCTTCAAGGTATAAGCCAAGATTTGTGCTAAAAAATGTATGGTCAGTGCGTTGCATAAATATGCTCAAACAAGGTCTGCTGTATATATATGAAAAAAATAAAAATAAGAAAAATATGTGGGTAAAATATATATATATATTTGAAACGTTAAGGTTAAGAATAAAGAACGAAATGCTGGATGATTTAGAGCCACGCGTTCAACATTGTCATCGTTCCGCGCTTGTGATCGTAAACTAAACTCGCGTCTACCTTCATATATATAGATATGTATTGTAAACATTTTCAGTATATATTTTTCATTTTGTGTTGTATATATAAATACACATACACACATGTATTCACAACAACAATTCTTTGGTGCGAAAAGTCTTGATCTCTAGCAGCATCATGGCTGTATTCATTTTTTCATCATCAGAACAGAGAGTCGCTAAAACCACATGGCATACTTTTGCATCTATCGATGTTTATCACCCTGATGGCTTTGGTCTTTCTACTCTTGTCTGTGATATTCATCGGTGATTATATATTTCTTTTGTCGAGGCCATTGTGACCCCTCAGGTCGTGTGTCTAACTCACAAAAGATATCTACCGAGAGAAAAAAAAATCTATAATATAAAAAAAAAACATAAAAACATTTATAAAGAGACGCACTTCATAATCCAACCGAGCCTATCATCGATTGTTCGATTATGTTTGTAAACTCATCAAATACTAGACTCTTGGTGTGCATGTATTCTTGTATTTTTTTTCTACACAGATAAATAAAATATTCGTTGATGTTCAATAGAAATTACTCAGTTGGATTCCAACAACACTGGACCATGATGTTGTATATATGATAATTTATATATGCGCCAATACACAATGAAACATCTTGATATAAATTACTGTAAATTTTCTATTTAAATTATTACAATTGTTTATTTTGAATATTCAAAAATTTTTGTGTATAAAAATAAATAAATATAAATTATATCTTTGAAATAAAATAATAATAAATTCAATTGGCTTGAACCAACAAAACATGAAACGATTTTTAAAATATTTTCCATTTGCTGCTGCTGCTGCTGCATATACTGTATACTCATTTCATTTTCACGAATTGAAATGTCACAAAGTGAGATGTATTTCAGTCGAGGTGGAAAAACTATCATAAGTCACACGCATATAAATATACAATATATATGTAGATTGGTACACGCCTTTCTAGCTTAAGGGCATGTAACGTGTGCGCGCGTATGTTTCAACAAAGATGAAATAAAAAGTGTTTATAAATATACTTGACGAAGCGAGAAAAAAAAAAACAAAAAGAAAAAATAAAAAAAAACGTTCAGCATCATGCGTAACTCGCTTGCTACTATTTCGCTTTATTCGCACAAGTGGATTGCCAGTGACGATGTTATACTCTCGCGCGCGCGGCACCGTCTAATTATCCCTGCAGAAAGTTCATCCCGTGCAAAGTCACGCCGTCCGTCATTCCACTGAGTCTACATACATGCAGACATATATGTATATATATAATTATTCCGCATATGTCTACATACATATATACAGACATAAAAATCACGTATTGCCTTCTGCAGAAGGAACAATATACACATAATCTGACACATGAATTTTTTTTCTTACTTTTAATTTTTTATTATTCACCAATTTAATATGTGATAAAAAAAAAAAAAAAAAAAAAAAAACAGTTAGCCATTAATTATATTTGTCAATATATATATATATTCAAGGATATTAAAAAAAAATAAAATTACTTATTCCAAAGTTTGATGAGTTGTTGGAACCAATATAAAAAATATTTTAAAAAAATTAATTTTTTATATGAATACAGTATTGTATGGAGAATTTGATGCCAATGTGATTTTATTCGGAGAATGACTTTAATTACGTATATGTATAGGTGTACATATAAATGGCTACTGAAGTGTACGTATATCAGACAGACGGTCTGACACGACATAAGCATATCAATAAAATGTTTAATTGCCGTTTACATTTCTTCATTCGGTCCACTCAACAAGAATATCAGCGATACCGATCTCAACAGCCAAACTACCAATACTTACATGTTTATATATACAAGAACCACATATGTATATAGAAGAGTATTATAATACTTTTTATCCAGCTGGTTTTCGCGGCATATCTTGCACTTGATCGTCTTCGCCGAATGGACCCCGTGGCGGTGACTTGTTTCTCCGTGAATGTAACAACATGCCAAATGTTAATTAATTGACTAAGACGACGATTTACGCGAATATAAGAGAATTACTTTTTTTTGCTTCCGAATAATAAAATGTTTTAGTAAATACACTGCACACTCCAAAAGTGGTACAAGTTTTTTTTTCTGTTTATAATCTCAGTGTATATACACAATGTATATTAAGAATTATCGTAAGCAATGAGAGAATTTTTGGGACTTTTGAGAATCTTCAAGCAAAAGAAATATAGGTGCATAATAAAGCCAAAAAAAAAAAAGGATGACTTAAGAAATAATGCGGGCAAAACGGTATTAAAAAAAATATCTAACCAAAGTAGCAATGATTTCAAATGAAGATGTGATTCAAATATTAAAAAATCTGTTCAGAGATAATATTAGACTAACACCTGAAATGGATATATTTAATATTGTGTATGATATTAATAAATATGATGTTCGTCATCTCGATAAAGGTGAAAAATGGTGGTATTTTTTTACCATTTTATGTACAATTACTCCGTTTTAAACCTATTTCCTGAAAAATTACTCTGGCATGAAGTTGATGACGGAGAAAAAAAAAAAACAGGGCAAATGCCAAATTGTATGTACTTGTATACACAGTGCGAGAAACTCGAAGAAAAAATAAAAAAATAAATAATAAAAAAATGGATGGACGCAAACGAAATGCCGGCACGCGGTAAATGCGTATAAGTCTTTTTCTTCATGGTTCATGGTATAGAAGAAGCTAAAGCAACCCGTTGTATTTTCGATCGTTTGAACACTCAAACTGCCTCCATTTGGCGATGGTTAATTCTCGCAATACATATTATTTATTTATTTATTTATTTCTCTTCTTCATCTTCTTCTCTTATCCAATTTTTTTTTTCCATTCAACTTAAATATATATATATTTTTTTTATTTCTTCTCTTTCAGTAGAAGGGTCTCCTCTGTTTTCAGTGCAAATTTATCACCCACCCCGTTAGCTTTATTCGTGCAGCGATAACGATAAATTATGTACTTGAAATATTCCGTGTGGCAAAATTTTTATGGTTTGAGGTTGGTATGATGTGTTCACATCTTGGCGTGTGGTATGTATATATATACATTTATATGTATATATTTTTTTCAAACCGTAATAATACATATATATTTATTTATTTATTTATTTATTATTTAGTTTATAATATGTATACTTGCTATTGGAAAGTGTTTTGTACAATAGTTCATGAACCTTCAATGGACACATTGTTGATTGGCGGCCATGTCAAACAATCATAAATATAAACAAATATCTATATACATTTATATATGACAATAATAATAATTATAATAACAATAATAACAACAACAACAGACACTGGAATGTCAGAGATGTCTGTTTGTGTGAGATGAAAGCCCGCTAATGAAGGCCGATTGTTCACCGATGAATCGAATTGTTAATGAATTATGTCGTTATGCACCTACGCAAATGTACATGCGAGTATGAGAGTGAGAAATTTAGTCATAAAATGAAAGAGATATATTATAATATAACCAATAACGGGGCGTGTGTGTTAACCATCATCTCATCATCATCGAAACACTGATCCTCGTCATTGCCTCGAGGCACACTTGGCTATTATACATTTATATATCTACTCATCATCAGCAGCAGCAACATCGGCAGCAGCAACACTGAGAAAATCGTAGTACTATACTAAACAGCATGATATACTATGATGTCACAATGTCTTATGTTACACTGTACACGTTATCTATTCATAGCATTGAGTGATAATTATTATTTTACAATTTATTACATTAATGTCATAATGAGTTATGCTTATCACATACATAGAAACATTATGCATAAAAAATACATATATATATATATACAATCTATATATAATGTAAATATCAATATTATATAATGCAACATATAGTAAAATATCGATCACTGCTAGAATCTGACTAGTCATATACATTATGATCTATATAGTCAATGGCCTTACATAACATTGATTATTTATCATATACTAATTACATATCGCAGTTACTAGCATATCTGTAATAGTTAAAATCAGTAAAATCGTATATATATAAAAGTCAAACACCTCTTTACATGACACACTCGCATGTATATATTATTTTGCATATATAAGCTTGCTTATCCTTAGAACCACATATACATTTGTGCTTATAATATGCCACTATCTTGAAAATCATTTAACTATACGAAACAATGCAACGTAGATCACGAGTATAATATTGAAATCCCCACTCACAGATTGTCTATTCATATCATCTTTCAAATCTCGTTTAATATCACTTTTCAAATGTGAATCTATTTCTGCATACCAGTGCAATACTTTTTCATCTTATTTTATATATAAATCATTTTTTTTTTTTTTTCAACAAATATATGATTTTATCATATTATTTTATAATATTAAATTTTGTAATATTAATTTTAAACAATATATATATTATTATTTGTTAGAGATAAAATATTATTTATTCATTGAGATGAAAATTCATATGAGAAAATTATTATTTATTATATTCACAGTAAATTAATATTTGAAATAATAATAAAAAAAAAACAAAAAGAGAATTTGTAATATTTGATACGGTTTTGTAAATTCAAGGTGTGCCCAAGGTCACATATTATAATAGTATGTTATTTGTGCAGCATATGTGCAACCATCATCAAACTGAGCTCAATGTATAAAATGTGGTTTTCAATGTGTATATATATATATAAAAGGTGAGAGTGCGAACGCGCAAAGTAAATTTACGTGGGAGACGAGGTATCACGAGAAATATCACGGTCGCTTTCGAGATTACGTATTATGATGGTCCTATTGTATACAAATATATGTCGGATATATACTGTTGTATGTGGTTATAAACCTACATATACAATTAAATACATTTACACGTGCACATACACATACACATGGCGATGACACGCGGCTGATTATTAATCGTTCAAAACAAGACTCATCATTAATTTAACAACGGAAAACAAGATTACAATTTTTTTTTTTTCTCTTATTCACGACTGTATATGTAGACTTAAATATATATACATTCTTTGAAGCGATTTTTTGCTATGCTTTATGATCGACACGCATATCAAATTCAAAAGTTGTTTATACGTATGTGTGTGCATGTGTAAATGAGTAAATGTGTTACACATTATTGTAATTAAAATCTCGATGTACATATTATATTTGCTGATAATAATCATCAACACGATCTTCCGCTTTTCAACTACTGTCTAACCGGACGCAAAAGATATATATATTATTTATATTATTTTTTATATAAATATAAATCGAAATAAGAAACTGCAAAAATAAATTTAGTATACATCATTCTCACTCTTTTTTTTTTTTTTTTTTTCTCTTTTCAACACTGGTCATTCGGTAAATCATACGACTACATTTATTTTATTTTTTTATTAATTTTTTAAACTCTCTGGTCTTTACAAAATTTTGCGAAGAGTCAATAAATCATTACTTTCGTGTATATACATGGCAATCGATATTTTTATATTCAAATTATATTTTTTTTTTAAATTGTATTACTTGAATATGAATAGAATGAATAAAAAAATTTAAGCTTACTTTTAATAACCACCTATATCATTGAAAAGAATTTGAAAAAAATCGGCTTTTCATTGAGTTTGTGTCATCATTAACATTGCTCTGTATAAAAGCCGCTTTGATATATTTTACTAATTGGTAAAACTTGCAGCTTTACAAGCACAGTCTCTCGATAAGTCTATTTATTTATGATACGATATAAAAATAAAAATTGATGATGAATAATCAAATAAATAAATAAAATATTATTTATTGAAAATAAGAGTAAATAATTGGAATTCAGTGGGTTAATTCCCACTTGTCAGTGTCGTATAACACTCTGGTACACTAATAACCCTACTGAGCACTTTGCAAGTGTTAAATAATTACTGCGAATGGTAAGAAGGTAAAACCAGTTTATGCCGCGCATAGCCATATTAGCATAAATGATCGAAATGATCAATGAGCTTATTCGCAATAATACAAAGTGAGAGGAAAGGGCGGGAGGGAATTAAAAAAAAAAAATTTAAATTAAATAAAAAAATATAGAGGATTTCACCACATGAGTCTTACAAGAATGACTTATACCTTGTATTATGTATATTTACAAAATTTTATTATTTCTACATGTGCATAATTGCGCGACACTATTTTTTATTAAATGCATGAATGCTCGCGCATATGACTGATATCTTATATCGTCACACAATCACAGCGACAGCATGAAACTTTATTTTTCTATATATATTTATTATTTATTTATATTTTAAATGAAAATTAATTTTTTTCATATTTTAATTAAATACTACCAAGTACCAAGTTGATTGATATCCAATATATTTTTATATCACGATGTGAATTTTTACTAAAATAAATTTAAAAATATATTAAGTATATCAGGCAGTTAATATAAAAAATTCGAAAAAAAAAAAAAAAATAATGGAAATTTTGACAGGATATTTTTCATGGTTATCGAAACGATAAGACTGGAATGAAGGGGTCTTATCGATTGCAATTAACAAACGACTCTGAAGAGCCACTTGGGTGGCTGCCGGGTATACTGTCCGAACGATGAACCCAATCTTAATTTCTACCGTTTTTTTTTCCTTTCTCTGATTTTTTTATTTTGTCATCTCTCAAATAAAAAATGGAAAATAGGTTTATATCATTTGTATCATTTGTTTTTTTGAATTTATTAACATAGGTATTTTCGTGTTCGATATAGAGTCACGACTTTGTTGGAGACAAAAAATAAACCTGAAACATGATTGTCATAAAAGATATACACGTGAATAACTAGTCAATCAAAATTCAAAAGCGTGGGGTCGGCCTATTACTTATAATTTTTAAATAAGTAGGTGACTACTTCTTGTTGGTGAATTGAAACCTTCGTGAGATACATCAGAGTGCGCTCAGCTATATCTAGCATATTGCAACAAAAAAAAATCGAATAGATAAAAAAAAAAAAAAAACAATGACAAAGTTGGGCTTGGTGAGGAAGAAGAAAGAAAAGTCCCACCCGCTGATATAAATTTTATTTATTTCATCCAACTTTTACGTGATATCAACAAACTTCATCTGTATCTCACGACGACGGCATTATATGTACATAAAATAATACATAGAATATATGTATATCGAAAAAAAAATAAAAAAATGAAGAACTTGAGAAAAGAAAGTGACTTGATTCCTGTTGACAATTCATTTTTTTAATTAAAAAAAAATAATATATATCAAGTATTTAAATGTAAATAAATTAATGAAATAAAAAATGATACATGTCATGAATGGTGATGGCAAAAAAAAAAAATATAAAAAATGATAAATTAATAATTAGATTATATACATTTACAATTAGGCATATTTTTAAGTAATTTTTTTCTTTTCATGAGTAAATTTTTTCAACAGGTTGTTTAAAATATATGGACTTGATTGTGTGATAAATTTTGATTGGATTTTTATATTTTCTTATTTTTAATTTTTGTTGCGGTAAATGTCGATTAATATGAAACATTTGTAAGATGTTAATCTGTATGATGATTTAACATGTACGATGAGAAGCACGAGTTGATATGAAATACGAGAGAAATCCCAGAAGCAAAATAATGAACGATCCCGATTTATCATCCACTACCCGAAACGAATTGGCAACGACGTATACGAAATAGAGCTGTACACCTTGCCAAGTGGTCATCACTGATCACCCTTCCACATTTTATTTATCCCTCACAATTTAACATCAGCATCATCATCAAACACCATTGTCATCGTCATCTTGAAATCGTTTCTAATTAACCAAGACAAAATTAACATTTAACCGCTCGTAAGGTCCTGGTAAATAAACTGGTCTTCAAGACTGGTAAAACTTGTATATGTTGTGTTACGCTAACGGCGACTTGCTTGCTTGCTTTTTTCCTCTTTTTTTTTTTTCAAGGAACACACAGATATATTCCATAAACAATTTTTCATATTTTAAATTTTTAATTTAATTCTTTCTTTCTTTTTTTTAATATCATATATATATATTTTCATTTCACACGGTTACAAATAAACTCAATGCTACATTTAAAGTAGTGTATACATATAAATATATTTCACACACAATTTAAATTGCACAACGCGTTTATTTGGTTATGAAGCCAATGGCAATACTGGCAAAAAATTTAAAGAAAAAAAAAAAGATGATAATGATAATAATAATTGAAGGAAAAATACATCTATTTGACACTGATTTACATTCATCGTAATTACAAATGAAATGAGCTCATTGACGCGTCAGTTAAAAGAAAAATGAGTACACTTGGACCAAATTTTTAAATTATTATTATTCAACTTTCTCAGGTGAGATAGAGAGCAGTTAAAATATGGGCGTTGATTACTTGTCGTCATATATAACGTAACATACAAATTTTGTAATAAAAATAAATTTTTAAAATATACTGCACATGACGAACCACTTGAAATGATTGTTAATATGCAAGCGTGACGCAAGTGCATCGATAACAATTAATTGTTTTTGTATTTTATGAATGAAATTGTTGATATATATATTGTGAGGTCATTTGCCCACCCTATAGAAATTTTGCTACTTGATGAAAATATATCAAAAAATATATTTACACATCGTCCTATACCTATCTAAATTTTTTTTTTTTTTTTAATTGTTGTTCTTTTCTCTCATATATTTTGTTTTTTTTTTTTTTTTTTTTTGTATTTAAAAATTTTAATTTTATTTTATCTTGTCTCGTTTATTTTTCATCATTGGATTTTAAAATTTTTTTTTTTTTTGATTTTATTCTCCATCGGCGCGCTCCTGCAGGTTGATTAAAAATGGCATAATGAAAGAAGCCCTCTTCAAGATACTTGCCATGGTTGACTGTATTTTTTTTTTTTTGTATTTGTTTGTTTTTTTTTTTTTTTGTCTTTCTTTTTCATACAATCAATCACTCGTGTTGCAAGAAAAGAAGCAACTTTTTAAACTATATATATAATAAAAGAAGTTGGCCATGTTGAAAAGACGAAGCACTCATATACTGTATATACGCATTTCGTTAAGAATACAAATTCTCTTTGACACAGCAAATTGTATATTGTGCTGAGTCTTGCATACTAGGATGATGAAACATGAGTCATTTAAAAATTTTTACTCACAAACAATGTGAATACGTCAACATGCAACTAAATTCATTCAACATATTTATTTTTTAATTTTTAATAAATAAAATTTTTATTATTTTTCATATATATATTTTAATACTTGGAAGTTGAATGAAGAAATTTGATGTTTTGCAAATGCATACTTGCATCGCAAAGAAACAAGAAAAAAATACATTAATGCATTTGTGTATAGGTTACCTGTATATACGAAAAAAAAATTTTTTGAAAAATAATCGCACTCAAATACCTTTCTTGGTTCCTCCATTCCCGTCTCATCTTCAATTGCACTTTATTTATCACAATTTACTGACATTGATATATCGTTACACGGCTGCACGACATATACATATGCGTCATCGCAATTTAAATCAGCCATCTTTCAATGTAAACCGTCTCACTTAACGATCGCAAAAGTCTTTTCTCTTTGCAACTTGCATATTTATATATCTATATATTAATGTGTTTTACAGTATTTATATGGATTTGTATGTACTTTTATCCTCATGTACATTTATATACAACTATATACACACACACACACACATATCGCAACTGCAGATTATGTAATATATATTTTATACTGTTGGAGGAACGTTATGGTTCGATCGTGTTCTGATTACCTTATCGAGAATATATTGTTCTTATCAAGAACAAATTTTTTTTATTAACAATTTTATTTATTTACGTGCTTTTTTCTTTTACTTTTATTTTGGCAGGAATAATAATTGAAAAAAAAAAAAAAACAACAAGTATAATATTCACACAACTAAACACCGAAAAAATTCTCATACTAATAAAAAGCTGGAGAGAAAAATTTCAGGAGAAATAATTTTTATAGATCGAACTGAAAAATCATGAAGCTGCGAAAACAATGGTCACTTATTATCAATTTTGGCATTCGGATATTTTTGTTTACATTACTTATATATATAATTTTTTTTTTTTACATTAATAAGTTTGAATTATAGAAGCCAGTTTTTTACGATTTATTTTTTACTTAAACTTCAAAAAAAAAAAAACGAAAACTTTCTTACGCGCAGTATATTCCCATTGATATTTATTTTAAAATATACCCATTCATTTTTTTTTTTTTTAGTAGCCAATTCTCACGGATAATAATTTTTTTTATCATGTAATATATAGTGAAAAAAAAAAAACAATATAAAGAAGCAGAAAATAGCCCTTGCTATTAGAAATAAATGCATCGCGCAGTAGAGAAATCAAAAACTTGAAGCGTCTGTGCCGAACTAAAATATTGGAAAACGATTTCAAAGAACAATGAAATTTTTGTGGTTATATATTCGAAGAATGAATTCAAAAAACATACGAAAATTTCGTACAATTATAGTCGTACCCAGAGGCATAGGACCAGCCTTCAATTATATTTCAGAATTTTTAAATTTTAGTTTTTTTTTTTTTTTTTTTCATCCATCTGTTTTGAAGGATAATTTTTATCGCATTAAGAGTTCTTACATGTATATCAAAAGTCGTTAAACCTTGAAAATATATTATTTAAAATAAAAAAACAAAAATAATACATATATATCATTAATAAAAAAATGAGAGTAATGAAACGACATTATTGAATGCGATTTGATAATGATTTTGACTGTAAATTTCATTTCAAAGGATGACAGGCAATTTTAATAACGATCTCACAATGATTCGCAACAATAATCAGTGTAATAACCCAATGAAATAAAAAAAAAATAAATAATTTTATATTTAATATTTATATAAAAATATAATAATATTCCGTTTGAATAAGTATATGAGTGTTGCTTGTCGATATAAAAAAATTAATTAACCAGGCAATGATGCAATGATGAGTTGTGAATTGTCATTCTATTCTAAACTTCTACTCATCATTTTTTTAATCTCTTAATGCAATGAATAATGAACTCACGTGTGAATATATATTTTTTGTTGATGGTGACGTTTATAACTTAACTGTCTGATGATGGCCATACGGCATCGTCTATTGATTAGAGTGACTATGCAACATTTGCAAGTAAGATAAGCCCATCCCTTTTAATATTTCTCATACATATCAGTAATAAGTATTTTAAAAAAAAATAATAATAATAAAATAATATATATTTAAAGCAACGAATATATATTAGCCTTTTCACTCAGCTTGATTGAGTTCCGTTGGGTGTGGTTTGTGCTCATCTTCAAACGCCTCTGCATTAATTATCAGCATCAAAAATCATTTGTTTTCATGATCGCAAATTTTAAAAAAATATAAATTTTTAATATTTTTATTTTTCTTCCACCTGCAGCAGCACGTTCATTCTGACATCGTTACCGGAGATTTTTTTTTGACGCCTTCATAGAACATTCTCTTATACTGCAAAAATGTTTTTGTGTACCACCTTGGTTTTATTGTCTTTATTTTTTTTTTTATTATTAATTTTTTCATTGGAATTTTATTCCGGATCTCGTCCAATCGAGCAAGAGTTGGTAACACGATATAGGTTTGCCACCATCAGTTTCTTTACTCTTCTGCTCTTTTGGTCTTCATGATGCTGCTGCTATAGTATACTTTTAGGGAGGCTCAACTGAGGTGTATTAAGAAGTTTTTTTTTTTTATAATGGGGCTTGTTTTTTTTCTTGTCTTGAAGGCGTTGCTACAGTCAGGCTCAGTATCAAACTACCAACCAAAATGATGATGTTTATTGGGTAATATGACAATTAAACAATTTACAAATTGAAAAAAAAAAAAAAAAAAAAACAAATTGATTTAGAAATTTACAGTTTGATATTTTAACCACAAACTACTGTTATAATATATCGTGTTTGACACTCTTGGACAAAAACTTTTATACCTCATAATTTGACATGGCATTTTGCATGAACAATCTCTATACAGAAACTGAGGCAGACTTTATATAAACTTTATTTTTTCCAAATAAACATCATGCATATATGAGATGTAGTCTAAAAATTTTCACGTCGTCTCACACCATGAAACAAGCTTTTGATGCTTGTCAACATCGGTTAGTTGGATATTTCCTCTTGTATACAGGCATTCCCATTGATCGCACGATACAAAAATACACGTTCAAGTACCTTTTTGCATTTATATTTAATAGAACAATAAGACTAGAGGAGTCTGTGCGTTGCTGCCATAGGTATAACCACAAATGGAAAAAAAAATAAAATAAAATAAAAATATAATAATGATTATATAAATGAAATAAAAAAGAAAAATCACCCGCGCGTTTAAAGAGTGTATACATGCACAATATATTTACACGTTCATATTAATATGTCTGGTTACCATGCCCAATTGGATATATATACGATTAAATGTGTATACCGCGCGAAAAGAGAATCAGAATAAATGTTAAACTAAAGTGGGGAATATATGCTTAGCGAGTAACACGCATCCAATTTCTTAGGACTCTTTTGTTTTCAAGGCGTGAAATCCTGTCCACTACAATTACACATGCACATACTTTAATATACACCACTTGAACAACCAAAACTTGTCGGGGTTGGTGAAGTTGTGTATATAAATACATTGCCTCAACAATCACATCTATATATATTTTTTATTATTTTTCCTGTCAGTAATTTTTTTATTTTTTTTTTAATTCTTTTCTCCCTGGTGTACTCAATCTCCCTCCTCATTTGGTGCAACTCAAGTATACTATATGTTTTTTTTAGTTATTATTTTTTAAACTAGAGTATATATATGTATTTGTGTACTGCACTCTTAATATATATATTTATGTTTATATTAGATAAGAAAATTAAATTTCAATATCGAAAGTGATATGTATACTTATATATATATTTAATCTCAATCAGCAGATGTATAGTTGTAATGAGAGAAATAACATTGAAACATTGATACACCATTAGCAACAACCAACTCTTCATCATGCATATGAATTATAAATATATATAAATATACTTGTGTGTGTTTGTGTTTATATATTATACATATATTAAAAAGAGCTGGTTGTTTTATTTTATAATATAATATGTATGTATATAACTATCAAGGATTTTCATATTCTTTATGTCGACATCCTCAAGGCACATCGATTCAAGATATACATCTGTTAATCGATAGCCACCACTTTATTAACATTATTACAGCAATTTCATATTATATTTTTCAATTTTTTCATATTGGATATTTATTTATATATTTATATTATTTTTTTTTTATCACGCAATCATTAACAAATTTTCGCCTTTAATCTAAAAATTCATACGTGCTCATGTTGCTATGTATTTTGCTCGATATAAAATTAAAATTAATAATAAAAATGAAAAACTATTAAAAATATATATATATTTAAACGAGTTTGAACTCGTTGAACGAGTTATCCTACATGTCGACCTCGTTGTAACGCTTATACACGTGTGTACATTAAAATATCACACGCGTTCACGTCTCTTTCAGATATACAATATTGATTGTATATTTATTTTTTTTTTATTTTCACCTGAAGTTTGCTACCCCGAGATGATGATCATCAGCCAGACATAAATAAATAATCATACTTGCAAGTAGTACGTGTGAATTTTTTTTTTTTCAAAATTCATTTTTAATAATTATAATTTTCAATATGTCGTTTATTTTTTGATATTTATTTGACAGTTAGTTTATTTTTTATTTTTTTTTTTTTACTGGGTTGAATTATATTTAACTATTTGAGACAAAATTTTCAATCAACTTTTTGATGAGTAAATGTATACACATATAGCAAGTGATGAAGCAAAGAAAAATAAACAAAAAAATATAGTTTGTTTTGCAATGTGTGAGATGATGTGTCAGTTGGGCATCTATTTTATCGTTAAAAAATATATGTAAAAAAAAAACAGAAATAAGACAGTAAAAGTTTGAAAAAAGAAGAAGAATATTCTACACAAAGACGTTGCGGCATGATTGCAAAAAAAAAAAAAGGGAGGAGGACGCCGCGATTATCAGCATTATATAGCAGCAAAGACATTGTCAAGATCTTTGGTCTTTAAATATATGCATGTCTATCTATATACATATATACGCGCCTTTAACATTTAAAACATACAAAACACGATTTAATTACCTTCACTTAAGCTCAATGCCTCATCTCTTCCCCTGAACATTTAAGCCGTGTTGCAAGTCGCACAGTATCACCAAGAGTCACACAAAAAGATTGGTATATACCCGATTCAATGTACTGATAATCAGTCCAAGATTGCAATCGATTAAACATAGCCATATGTATATGTAGTGGCGATTGATAGTAATCGACAGACAGGGTGATTGGAACAGACTTGTAGTCATCAGTCGACAACAAAACAACACCCTCTCCACAATATATATATACATTCAATGTCAATTGTCAATTATCAACTTATTCAATTTTTTATTTACTTATCTTTGATTAAACATAAGCAATATCAAATTAAATTAGTTTATTCAATTTAATCGTTAATCTTAGTTTCTTAATTTATTTTTAATCTTTATCCATCAATAATATATACGATAGCATATATTTTTTTCATATATATACATTTAGCTATTTATAAAAGAAAAAAAATTAATTATATCTAAAGATATTTATTGAATTGTATAGAAGTTTATTTATTTTTTTATCTTTCATTTAATTTGATTCGTTTGATTAATTTTATCACATCATTATTATTATATTTTTTTTTTCTATTTATTGTTAATTTTCTTTTTCATTTATTTTTGACTCGTGTGCATATTTTTTTTAGATATGCGATTCTTATATATATTTTCTTTTATTTCACCTTTGCAAGTTGAGATTAATTCTCGTTATAACTGGAACGTGGTCAACGGCTTTGCAAAACGTAGTCGTGAAACAAGATTCAGGCGTGGGAAGTTATGCAAAAAAGTGTTCCGGACATGAGCGAAGTATATATATATGTATGGGCATATATAGTTGTGATACAATATATACACATATAACACTGTTGAGTTCGCGGCCAACAAAGTTCGTGTCAAGGATATAAAGTCGGCTATTTTCAACTGTCTTTTCTCGGCCTACCCCTAGTCATTTTGATAATATAACTCAAGAAACGTGTGAGAACTGTCTCGTTAAAATCATACCTGTACCATACATTTTCATGAAAATTTTTTTATTTCATTAAAAATTCAATAAAAAAATCAACAAAAGCTACTAAAAAAAATTATTCTAGTATATTTTCTTCTTTTTTTTTTTGATGCTACCATCAAGACAAGTCAGGTATTATTCAACCTACATTTAAAAAAAAAAGAACGGATAGAATAGTTAATGGATCAGACATAAAGGGTGGCTTGCAGGTTTTTTGATCAATAGGCACCCTCACAAACGGATCGTGTAGAAGATAACAACGATGACTATCCGATGTTCTTGGGTTATATTAAAAGAGGAAACAAAAAAAAATGAGAAAAGAGTTTAAAGTGCCCATGAGTTTTGCAGAAGATAATAGAAAAGAGTTAGTCCAAGGCGAGAGAAGAACGGTTCCGTCCGTCGCTTGTCGTGATCCTGAAATATTCAAGGAAGCTATCCTCTCGCTCGTCCAGTGACCCCCCATGCCACACACACACACACACAGGGATCAAAAAATCTGATAAGGACTCTATAGATTTTTCTTACCCTTTTATTCAAAAACTTTTTTACAAAGCACGTGAAGAAAACAACAGAAAAAATCATCATCATCATCGTCGTTTTCTTCATCTTCTATACTTTATCTTCCTCTGTTACTATTTTTAACTTTTTCTTTTATTTTTTTTATTTTTCATTTTCTATGCAAAACGGAAACTCGATTTCCCTGATGATGTGCATATATTCAAGACAGTGAGAAAACAATTTTTTTTTTTTTTTCTTTGCGTATACATATATATTTATATGTGCAAGTAAAGATATTTTGCATGCATGCAAAAAGCCAAAGGGGTTTTTCAAGCTGAATCTGATAAAATATTTTCTACAACTATGCGCACACTGCACGTCCAACTTGGATCACACATTGGTGTAAAGCCCTGCGTGCAAAACTAACCAGCAGAAGTAGCAACAGAATCAACAGAAACAACAACAACAACAAACAGCAGTAACAAATAAACAGCCATTGAGAATTCTGAGGTCATGGCCTGGTGGCTTCGTAGAAAACCGCGTGAATTCATGTTAAATAAATATATATATATGAATGTGAATGTGTATGTGTATACACCTCAAAATAAACCTGCCTATTTTGCCACAATATTTAAATTCACACAAGAAACCCATATATACTGCATCTATCTATTTGATAGTACGCGTGCCCACATTCACTTCCCGTACGATTATCATCACCCCCTTAAATGCGCGTAAATACTGTAAGAAAAATTTTATTTTTCTTTACTTTTCGTCGACTATCAACTAGACACATTATAAATTTTTTTTTATCGCTGAGAAAAAACTGAGCTTTAGATCTGAAATTGATACACTTTTTACGACAAGTTTAATAGCTATCAGTGAGAAAAAAAAAATATATATTCATTCTGTATATATAGATACGTTGTGTTTTTAAATGCTGACTGACAAATGTGACAGACAGTTGGCTGACTTTGCCTCAAAGATTATACGTTTTATGTCTGTTTCTACACAACGACGACGACAATATCACATTCTCGCGACTGTCACTCAGAGATTAGCTTCTGAATGAATAAAAACAAAAAAAAAAAAAAAACAAAAAATATCTTTCAGTGAGTCATTTTAGCCCGACTCATTTCCTCATCTGACGGTTGTTTTATTTTTTATCGTGGTGGATAGATTTAACGAGCGAACGGAGAGATCAGTTTTTGACGATTAACCATGGAAATCAAAAAATGCTCTTTCCATAAATGACACGTATGTTATACCATCAAAGATTTATCTGGCAGTAATTTTTATTTTATTTATTTTTAATTTATACCCGCCACGTAGTGCAGACTGTTTTGAGAGGCGCCATTGTCTTGTCGCGATCAAAGCCGATCATCTCCAAATAGTTTAAGTACATAAAGATGAAGCTGCTCCTGTGAGAGCAGGTACATGTATCTAAATGCTCGACTGCATTTAAGCTCTACCAAATAAAAAAAATATTTAATCCTCTTTTTTACGAGAATTAATATTTTACATGGAAATAAAAAACTATACCAAATGAGCCAGTAAAAATTAAAAAAGAAAAAAACCTTTTATTATATTGAAATTGTTAATTTTCTAATTGGAAAAAAAAGTTTATTATTTAAGTATTCTTATTTATGAAAAAAAAATAGCTGTAATTGTTTTTATTTTTTTTTCTATTTAAATTTTAGTAAGTATTGAATATTGAAGAACTTGAAAATCAATATTTTTTAAAACTTTCTTGTTCTACTTTATGTATAATATAAAACATTAAAAAAATGAAAAAAAAAAAAAATTGAATGGAGCATATCAAATATAAAATTACAGCGAAACTCTTTATATAATCACCAATTGTTCCCCTCTTGTAAACTTGTCTGGATTAAAATTATTTCCACATGAACAATATAGCCTTTCAAGCGTCAGCATCAACAAAAGCTTTTCCATAAAAATTATATATACGTTTAATAAAACTTTAATCACTAAAATTTTATTCAATAATAATATTCATTTGCATAATTTATTAATTTTTTTTTCTCTCTATTTTTGTTTCAGGTAAGTGTCTTAACGCAAGAGATTGATTCCAGTGGTTTTAGTTTTGTTATATATATATAGAAAACTTAAACCACACCCATATTATATCAAAGTTGCCAGCGGTGCTGATGGTGAGGAGTACCGCACCCGCATATCGAACTATTACTGTGATCGAAGGGAGAAAAAAGAAGAGAAAAAAAAACAAAAAAAAAATATGATGTAATAAAAGAAACACTATATAAGCATACCAAAGTTATTTTAAAAGAAAAACGTTTGGTAAGCTCATATCCCACGCGCATTCCCGCCTGAAGCGCATCGGCTTCAGTCGCGGCCTTAGCCCAATGTCTCTCTCTCTCTCTCTATTTTTTATTTATTTATTATTTTTATTTTAGTATATGTATATACAAACATATGTAAGAATATATATATAAAGTTTTGAAATAGAGTTATGCGTATGCATCACCTGCACAGACTTTTAGCAATATAAATTTCAAGAGGAGAAAAGAGTTTGGTTTATTAAAGGTGCCACTGGCAAGAAAACATAGATGAGTATATATATATCTGTATATATGTATGTACAGATGTATTATCTATATATACGAGTGTATGCGGAAGAGCATGGACAAAGAGTAAAGAGAGGAAAAGAGGAGTGAAGTCAATTACATTATGCATATGACCAAGGCGTCGCGTCCGGCAATACAAGAAGCAATTGGCCAAGCCGCGGCCACATGCCACCGTTAAATTAACTACCCTACCTATATAGTTGTGCGTAATGTAATAACAAATAATAGAGAATTCCAACTGTGCATGCAAAGGCTCTTCCAACGAGTTGATCATTTCATTCGCGTATATATAAACATTAATCTTTTAATGCGTGAATTTTTATATTTCTAAAGCGCCATCTATCTTTCGTGAAATAATCAGCCATTTTGTTGGCTTACATTTTATATATATAGGCATAATATTATATAGTTTTTTTCCACTTGGTACAAAGATATATCTGCATGTTACTTTGACAGATTATTATATGATGAAGATGATTGGTGATAAGCAAATTTAAATAAACTATATTAATATAACACAGTGGGTGTTTAAAATTGTATAGGGGCCGTATATATATAATAATTATTAATAACCAATAATGTATGCAATCGAGGAGTTAAGTCACACAGTTTAATGAAGCTTGATGACGGGTGCGCCATCAGAATCGATGATAGTCCATGACTAAATTCATGGTGTATGTTAATCATATCCACGGCAGATCGTGCGACATGCAAGACCTTGATAATCATGAACGAGTTTACTCACGCGATCATATATGCGCACATTGCGTCTTCCTAGTTTTAAATATATATATAAGACTTCATACGCGGATATACACATGTGTATACACAGTGAAATTGTTTTTATAACACTATTTATCGATGCTCAAATTAATGATCACACTGATATAGTTAACATAACCTTGAAGATCCGGTTAAACTACTGGTGTGATGACTATAAAAAATTACTTATCTTTTATTATATATACATTGATTTTTTTGATATTTTTAAGATATGAAAATTATGATGATAATAAGCAGTAAATTCGTGAGAAATTTAATTTAGATATTATTGATTCAATATTAGTATTTTATAGATGGAAATTAATGTGACTATTTAAACTCACCATTATTGCAGTTGATGATAGAAATTTTAGATTGGTCTCATTGAATCTTTAGCTGGTCCCATTGAAATTCCGATTATCTGCAACAATAATTAAAGGAAAAAAATTGTACAATCAAATAATCAAAGTTTGTTCAAATGAAAAAGTCAATGACATAATTTATTTAACAAGTAAGGGATTCAACGTTGGATATTTATATATTGATAAAAATGGCCGCAATTATGGCGATATATAAGCCGCAGCCATCTTTTCGAGGTTACATCAAAATGTAAAACGATCGAGGGTGTTTTTATACGCATTTGAAAGATGGAAAGCCCTTCTTGTGTATCGTCTGATATGTATATACACATATTTTTTATAATATAATATATAAAAGCACAATATATATATGCTGTAACACAAATGGCTGCCTTACTTGGATTCGCTTGTTCCAGTATATAACCCCGGTGTTGGTTACCAACGGTTATATATAATATATTATATACACCATCAGCCATCTTTGTGACTTTCTTCGTTCACGTGTGCTCTCAACTTTCGTATGGCTTTCCTCCCCATGTGCTCGATTTGAGGCCACCTTCGAATGAAGACGATACCAATATACCATCTTCCTTATTATTGCCCCTTTATTTTTTTAATACCCTGAGACGATATTTTACCCCGCCTATTTTTGTTTTTTATATAAATCATCATCGTCATCGTCATCGTTTTTTGATCAATAATAAGGCAAAGAGAAAGCATGATATTTATATGATGATATGTATATATGCACCTTGATTTAGATTTAATATAATAAAAGAAAGATATAGAGGGAAAATAATATTTGAAACAAAATGAAAAAAGGTTTGGAAGATAATATTTGAGGATTTACGAATGGTTCGGTAAAGAAATACCAATTTGATGATGTATCGGCGAGTCACTCTGCTCTCTGGGACCCCAAAAGAGATACCGCCCTGCACGATTTTTAATATTGTTGCCTCGCACGCATATACACCCGCCCGCGAAAAATCCTAGGCTTCCCGCGGAGTAACCCGGACCCAAACCGACTCTCCTTGTTTTTATATACAAATCATTTGGACTTGACTTTTTGGTTGAACGAAAAATATATATTTTTATTTAAAAAAAAAATAAAGTAACGAAACCAAGATAGCCCTATTCACTGGTGTATATAATAACAGAGAAAGCATCCTTCTTATTCTCAAGTTTTTTTTTATTTTGTATGATAGAAAGATCCGATAATTATAATGGCCGATTCAGCCGCTTATTTTCTATCCAACTTGGATTCATGACAGAATTTTTTTTGGGAAAAGAAATCGGAAGCCAAAAAAAAAAAAAAAAAAAAATACAAGACTTTTTGTACATTGCTTTTCCGTTTAGAAGTTCCAAGAGTCAGCAACAATCGTCGCCAAGTTAAAAATTCGAAACGTGATGAGTAAAATATTTGAAAATGGAAAAAAATTTTAGGGCAAAATGATTGCTGTTAGTAGAGAGGAATGGCGAATTCTTCTTTTTTTTTTTTTTTTGTTATTTTTTTTGGCAGACTAACCCATCAAGAAAAGGTAACCGGAGCCGCCCCGTGACCTGCGATGCAGAGAGAAGCAGAGATTCGATCGCGGGACACACGCAAAATAAAAGTGAGGAACGAGAAACGAGACTCAAAGTGGCATGGCCACCAGTAAACCTTACGATATGTATATACACATATATATTCCACCACCTTTGAGCTCCTACCTCTTTAATATACAACCTCCTGACACAGAAAATATTTATTCCCAAAATACACTGCATGCATGAGTTAACTCTCTTCTCTAAAAAAAAATTTTTTCTTTCTTTTTTCATTTTAAATTATTTTTTTCTTTCCATGAACGACGACTTGAAAAGGGTAGAAAAAATAAAATAAAAATATATTATCCGAGAAAATGAATATTCTGATTATATTTATATATATAAAAAATATGCACATAAATAAAAATAAATATTGAACATATATGGATTTAATTCTCACGGTGACAAATTCCTTAATGAAGCGAGCGTACTTCCGCCGGTCTCAGAAACAGAACGCGTGAGTAAATAGACCCCATATCAGAATTACATTCCCTTTGTCTAGCTTCAACAAGACCCAAAGGCAAAACACATATCTATATATCGTTGTTGTATATATGTAGTTTACAATTCATACTCGCCAAACACTTTTATGGTATTCAATTTATGGCTGGATATACAAAATCATTGTTCTCGAATGTTTTTTTTTTTTTATTTATTTTTTTATATCGACACTTGTAAAGTGCAAAAAAATAAAATCATCAAAAAATATATAATAATGAAAATCAAAAGAAGAACAAAAATAAAAAAAAACTACATACACATAAGAATAAAACCAAAAAAATTAGTTTGTTCAGGGTTCTCTGCGCTTTATAACGCTTTTGGTCCAAGTTATCAGTCAGTGAGAATCTGCACGCGGTGGTTGAAGTAAAGGGCGATCGTTGGATAAAAAAAAAAAAAACTTTCGCTGCTCTTAAAGCATATATAAGAGAACACATACGGGTTTATGAATATGGCATAATATGAAGGGTTATAGATGTGTTAGTACGCAAAAAAAAAAAAAAATCATGAAGAAGGTTCGAAGATGAGGGAAGGGAAAATATAACTGCGATTGGTCGACTTCACCCCTTGCAAACACGTAGGCGTGCATACGTACATGTACACGCGGGTGTTGATGCTTTGACACGTATAATTCACACACAGAGGCTGTCTCGAGTAATATGAAAAAATAAAAATCATAATGATCATGATGATGATGATGATGATGATAATAATAATCATAAAAAAAGGGGATGTAAGAGTGAGAGTGAGAGTAAAAGAGAGAAAAAAATAAAATAAAGAAAGAAAAGAGAAGAAAGAAAGGCTCGAGTAAGCACCCTGGATGGGTGGAAGTCATTCTGTTCCTCTTCGCCTCTGTTTACTTTTGCCTGATCATTAAAATGGCCGCCATATCGAAGCTTCCTCATTGGCTGTTCCATAGACCTCTCCCCTCAACCACCTTCATTTAAATTTACTCCTCTCACCCCTTTTATGTACACCCTTAACACCCCAATGCAATGTACATGTATGATATATAAAAAAAAAACTTGGCATCTAATGATTTCGTAGTGAAAAGAAAAAAAAAAAATCATCAAGCATTTTGCCTCTTGAAAATCAAAATTTCTTTCGCACTAATTCACCAAGAAAATGGACATAATTTTTTTGTTGTTTTTATTTTCAATATACTATTCAAATTATTTAAAAATAATGATTATAATTTTATTTTTTTTAAACTTTTTCAATTGCAAATAATTTTATTCTACATAATATAAATATAATGTATTTTAGTAGTTTATTCGTTCGATTATTTACTTGTCTTTTTTTTTGCGTGATTTAAAAAATTATTCAGGATATTCGTTGACAATTCTGTTTGAGGAAAATAAATGTATAATTCGAATGAACTCGTTTTCTGTGAATGTACCGTTCGAAAGAATTGGAAAAAAAATAAATAAATAATGAAAATAAATAAATAAATACGTGATGAAATGGGGTAGACGGACGTGGCCAATCACGGATAACGATTTTCGCATTCCAAAATGTTTGAATAAAGTCGAACGAGCGGCGGCACTTTATTTTGTGTCAAGCAGCATGCACAACACTTTGGTATTATTCTTGTTATATATAAAAGAGCGAGGTTTTAAGCAGACGAACACTATTCTGTCAATGTGAAATACATCCTCGCCTTTTCCAACTGGACGTTTTCAAACACGTGTTTAAGAAAACGATTGAGCATATAAAAATAAGAAGAAGAATCAATTTATAAAAAATTGGTGTGCTTTTTAATTTTTTTTTTTTTTTTTTATTCATGTTTAGTGTAAGCGTCGGCAAAATATTGTAGCTCGTTTCTTTGTCATGTAGAATTCTCGTGTTAAAACTGTCAGGTATAAGCTGGCCGACCAAAATATTTTCGAAAACCCATACTACTATTCTCGAGCAAAATTTAACACAAAAGAGTAGGATAGAAATGGCAAGAAGTCGGCATCACGATGATGGTCTTGAAAAATTCACCAAAATTTTGTATATATAATAGAAACTATTTTTTTTTTTCGAGGTCAAATCTCTAAAGCACACGCAATAGAATTTCTGCATGAAAATTTATCACTTTTATTTTTCTTTGAATTGTACCAACTTTTACTTTGCCCCTTGAATTTCGATGAATACATTTCTCTCTTTAAGGCAAATTATTGTGTTTTGAAATGTTTATTCCAAGGTCGGTGATATATAAATGACAAAAAAAATAAAAAAAAAAAACTCTAAACTTTAACTTTCAATCCACCTATGGATTTTGTTATTTTCTTTTTATTTCTCTGTGTCAAATACAACACAGGGGGCAAACGACAACTGCGAGAAACACATTTACAGATAACAACTTGTTTCTAAATATTTTACGCCAATTCTATACGCTTGAAAATCACAATAGTTAATGGCTCTATCCTTGAAAAATTCTCTTTAACAAGTAATAGAGAGAAAAAATAAAAAAAAAAAAACTTCATCTTCTACTCTTAAAAACTCAATATACATATGTGTGTGTTGGTGTTTATTTTTTTTTTTTTCTTCAATAGAACATGTCTTCTTTAGTGCAATTGGTTTAAATTTACATGTCTCTTAGTTGAACTGTGTTTATTGAGTGATCAAAGCATTGTATAATAATAGTACACATGTCAATGGGAAGTATGACTCACTCATCAGTCATCACAGTCTATTTAATCCGGCAAAAATAAAATTAAAAAAAAAAAATTATTATATATGTTACAATTGTAACGTTGATATTACGACATTGACTTGTTGTTTAAAAATTAATGTTGTCCCCTTGTATAAATATACAACTTTAACGATGGAAAAAAAAATTTTTTTTTTTTTTTCTTTCAAACAATTTAAAGTCTCAGTGTGTAGTAGTGCAAGCAATAAAATATTGAATAATAAAAAAGGAAAAAAAAAAAAGAAATTAAATAAAATATTGGCTGTGTGTTTTTCGGTGTGTGTATGTGTATGTGGGGGGTTGAGAAAAGAGAAGAACAAGAAAAGAAACAATGATGTTTCCAGCAGGAGCCGGAAACTTACTATGTTGTAAGGCAAGGGATCATGAGTCAGAGTCGATCGCGATTCGCTGCTGGTGAAAGTTTTACTGTATAAAACCTGAATTGGCCTCTCCTGCATTGTATAGTCACGACGATTAAACTTTAAACATTTACCTTTCGCTAATTCCCAGTGTCTATTTCATTTTTTTTTTTTTTTTCTTATTATCATTATTAGTACTATTATCATTTAGCTTGTTTTGAATTATTGTCGTGCTCATTGAACATTCATTAATAGCAATTAGTTGATGAATTTTTTATGAGTTCATATAATCAAACTTGTTGCAAAATTAAATAACTTGTTTTTACATAATTGTCATGGTAGAAATGAATTGATTGGTTGTATATTTTTATTTAAATTTAAAAATATGATTAATGAATTTTAAATTACAATTGAACTCAATAAATTATTGCATCATAATTTGATTTAAATTTTTCTTTTGATGCGATCTAGATGTGTCTGTCAAAGTTTCTTTTTAAGACTGAATATTGAATGATATATTTTTACTGAGGATTTTGATTATAAATGTTCTTTTTTTAATACCAAATATTTATTTGAGCTAAATTTTTTTGACTCACAAATAATAGATTATAGATAAGAGGTTTCTATCAGGTTGCAATTTGATGTCATATAAAGTATACAGTGCTACAGTTTGAGTTCTCCCTCATCGACAATAAACCACACGCAGTCTCAATATTCCAAGAATCATAATTATTGTTTTGTATTGTTTTTTTTATCATTTTTTTTTTCTGTGCAAAATAGTAATGCGTCATTTTAAGTATCATGGAGTGGATAGAATCGATCGCTACTAATTATCCCATCTAGACACGAAACCAGATTGAGGATATTAATTCACCAGTAGCAGTATATTTTAAAAACATCCTAGAATTGAGGTTTTGGTTTTACAAAAAACATATATATATTCAACAAAAATAAATTACAAAAAACATTCAACAGAATTGAATAATAAAAATAAATAAAAAAAAGAAACAATTCTGTGCTTTTTTTTTTTTCAATCTTTCAACAATGTCGATGGAGCTACCGGGTGATTGTTACATGTAATTATACCAAGTTCGTGAGTCGATAGGTAAAAATAACCAATGGATATATATTAGCCTGGTAAGGCCCAGGGGCAAAACTGCACAGTCTTCTCACGCCGATTTTCGAAAGGAAGGACCACTTATTTTCATACAATTCGTTTGGTTTCTGGTTTTTATTTTTTTATCTTTTTTCCCCATTTCATTCGTTCGTTCGTTTTTTTTTAACAAAAATATCTGTTTCAATAATAAAAAATCGATGAAGTATTTTTTTACAAATAAAAAAGAGAAGCATTGATTGGACTAGAGAGACTTTTGTTTTTTAAATAGAGTACCAGTGGGTCTTTAATAAATAATCGTATATGTGAAAGCAAAAGGAGCTGGGGGCTAGAGGGCAAATCACCGCGTTCAGACTCGATACAGACGTATATTTTGACGACTGAAAAATACCAGCCTATTCAATAGTTTATTATTTTTTTTTTTTTGCCAAACAGAGACCCTAGTATTTTACGTCTACGATTCCACAATTCAGTGGTATTCATTTGTGCTTCTTCTTATTCATTTAATGCCGTTTAAATATTGGCATATAACCATCTATGGTTTTAGTCGCTCTATTATTTTCAACATACCTCGTAAACGAAAACAGAAGATAAAAAAAAAAAAAGAAACAATTTCATTTTGTATTTTATTTTTTTCTTTTTAAACAATAAAAACGAAAAGAAAGTAGAGAAAAATGTATGTTTCAGTTTCAACCGATGTATATAAATGTATGGCAAGCATTCGTTTCAACTCTTGTGGAACAGAACAACTTAAGGCATAAAAAATTTACACCACTTGTGCTACGAAACACCAGTGGTTAAGGACTTTGAGAATTCTAGATGTTTATTTTAACTCTTTTTCATTTTTTGTTTTTAATATTATTATTATATTTTTTTTCCATCATTCTCTCGTGAAGGCATTTTGAAAAAAAAAATATATATATATGGTATGGCCATAGCCGACAATTCAAATTATTAGTATGGCGTGGCCCCAGACTGTAAATTTTTCAAAAGAATTTATTATTTCGGTTCTCATTTCAACTTCTCAATCATATTGTCTAATAATCTATAATTATGGAGCATTTAAAAATTTTACTTTCTAACAAACATATGTGTCTGTGTGTATTTATGTTTTTAAAATGTAATAAAATTAAAAATAAAAAAAAAAAAAAAGTAAATAAATAAGTTTAAAAAAAAAAAAAAAAATTCCTTAGTTAATACTTCCATATTTCGAAAAGAATTATATTCTCTCGCAGGAAGTATATTCATATATATATGAGCTATAACGGTGCTGAATGATTAACAGCGATGATTAGGTTCCCGGTGGTCATATACTATTACCATAATAATCAAAATTAAAGAAATATGATTTTTCACGAAAAAAAAATATTCACAAAATTCTTGGCTATGAATATTTGAATAAAATAAAATTGATTGATTTTTTTTTATATCAATTATAACCTCATATATCTCATCATCATTCGTGATTTTAGTATAATCATTTTAATAAATACAAAAAATTATTTAAATAACAATGTAAAAAATACAAAAAAAAAAAAAAAGTTATAATATAAAAATATGAATTATTACATGTTAATGGTATGTGTGTATTGAATGACCGCAATATTATAACGCCCGTGGGAGCACCAAACAATTCATTGTGAGAAAGAAAAATAACAAATAAAATAAAAAATGAAACAAAAATTTTTTTATCGAAAGAAATTCGATATCGGTGGGTTATTATGAGTGGGGAAAGCGGATTATTAGAGTTTCGAGTGATGAACGATCTGGGTAAACGAAAAACTAGTGTACACATATATATAAAAATAGAAAAAAGACCCTTAAATATTAGTAGAGGGCGTAAAGGGGGTATATTTTATTAGTGTAGACGATTTTTGATGATGACGATGGCTAAAAGTATAAAATATATATATTGTGTAACATTAGTTTTGGTTAAGTTTATATAAAGTATATGGTGGTTTTTAGGGTCAGAAAAAGTCGTGTAACTGGGAGGGGGATGAAAATATATATAAAAGAATCGACTAAAACAGCCAGTGCCAAGTGATATCATGAGTGCATTTTCGGTGGCATCTATTTTACTAGTCTGATGCTGGATCCATCTGGAATAATAGAATACCATTTGCTATTGTGTATTCATATTTTTTCTCCACCCCTCTTATATACATCTTCGTTCTTTTTATACACAGTCAATGTCACGTGAATAAATATATATGTGCATACACATTCACATGTACAACATGAATTCATATTTATAGTTGTACACTTAAAAACTACAATCAATACGTCTGCTACATTTTTTTTTTATGTCGTTTTTTATATTTTTTCCTTTCACGAATGAGAGGTCAAAAGCCATGACTTATTGCCGTGCAAATTTTTGTACTCCAGACGATCCTTTTGTGTCATTTGAAATGTAGAAAAAAAGAAAAAATATAAAAAAGAAAAATCGAATTTTAAGCGTTGAAAAGAGGCATAATAATACGTCAAAGAAACGACCTAATTTTTTTAATGTTTCTCTTTTGTTCAAATCGGGTTAATAAAGCAGGAAAATTTTGTTAGCACCGCTTTGTATATTATTTAGTATCTTTTTGTGAAAAATAAGACAAAAAAAGAAAAAAAAAAATAACTTAAAATTTAAAAATATGGAAAAAAGAAAAGACAATGTAAAATGTAATTTGGTGAGGGCAAAAAGAAACGAAAAAAATAAAAAAAAAAATTAAATAAAGAGAGTATAAATGCAAGTAAATAAAAAGAGAAAAATAAAATCGTGACGGCGTCTACCGTCGTTTCTATGGCGCCAATGATACTCCTCGAGAAACTCGGCTCAATGAGGCAATATGGCCCCATTGTCCTGGAGTTCTTTGGTTGCAAAACGTGTCCATCGACTCTCAAAAAAATTTATATCTATATACATTTAATAAAAATAAATGGTTGTAACAAAAAATAATAGTTTCAAAAATGAAATTATTAAAAAATATTGTTAAAAAAATATATTAATTAAATTACCATAATGAAAAAAAGTAAATTAAATTTTTCCGAGTATAAATAAAATAAAATATTTAAAACAATAAATATATATTGGCAAAAAAATAAAAAAAATAAAATAAAAAACCAATCAATTTATATTAATTTATGTTAAAACATAAATATTTATATTAAATTTTCATTTTCTTGTAAAAATATTTGACATGAAATTAAAAAATATAATTAAATAATTTTATATGTTAAAAAAACAAAATAGCTTTTTACAATATACTTTCTAAATTAAAAATTTACATCATTATAATTTGATAATTTACCGAGATATTAATATATGTTTTTTTTTCTCTCTATATATATATAGTATCATTAATTTTCATTTTTAGAACTGACGTCAAACAAGTCTGTATATTTTGTGAACGAGAGTAGACACATTTTTAAATGAACTGCGGTGTTAGAAAGCTGTATTGAAAATCCCCTTACACATCATAAACACAGCCACACAAGACATCACGATTTGTTATTGTAATAATAATTGATGATGAAAAATAAGAAAAATACAAGAAAAAATAAAAAAAAACCTTTTCAGTCTCAACTTGAGGATTATATAAACTATGAGAAAATAAAAATTTAAAAAATAGACTAAAATAATCATGCGGAAATTTAAGGGAGGATGCAGTCTTTTGAGGGTTTTGAATTTAGGAACAGGTATTATTTGTCCATTAGTGGCTTTTACAGCATAGACTAAAAGATTCTCTCCCTATTTCTCTCCCTAAATCTACATTTATAAAATGACCCATCATAAGAATGCTACACGTATTTGTGTGTCTGTCTCAAACAAATAAAACCTTTAAAAAAATACTCTGTACATTTTACGCACCTGTCCCAGTAAATGCTTTCAAACTGACTCTCTCTCTAGCTATATATATAAAACTGCAAAAAAGACGAGAAATATAAAAAATAAATAAATATATATACAAGCGCAGTTTATGTATACTTAGGATTCTCATATATATGAAACTTTTTTTTTTTTTTTCAGCAAAGATGTACACTAAAATTTCAAAGCACTTCTTTCAATTTCATTTTTTTTTTTTCTCTCATTTTCTTTATTCTATCTATTTATTTAACTCATTTAATTTTATTTATTTTTTTATTTTTTACTTTCTTACTAACACGTGCGGATAATGCACTCAAAAGTATTGCAAGGACAAATATTTGTTCAAGTACTTTTATATATATATAGAGGGTTATTATAGTTTGTATAAATAATAATATTGCAAAGACTCGTTTCTTTGCAACAAAACGATTACCCACTGACTTACATTTAAACTTTTAAGATTTTTTTTTTTTATATTGTTGTATAAATATGTACACACATTTATTGTGATGGTGCACATATGAACGATATAATCGGCACTTGGCCACCATTATTTTAAAAGTACACAACATACACCTTTTATCATCAATTTTCATTTTTTTATCATATATTTTCTTTAAATGTACTCACAATTCTACAATAATAATAAATAAACAAAAATAAAAATAATACTTTTACTTGCGGTTTATTAAATGTATATGTGTGTGTGACAAATGCATGTAAACATATACATATATAAAATATATATAAATGTAGTTTGTATTATTCTTTTTTTCTGATGCCGGTTCAATGTGTATCGAATGGATCGAGGGTTAGCAATCGGTGAGTGGCGACCTGCGCACCGTACTTCTTACAATATATACTCATACCAAACATTACAGTTTATATACGAGAAAATAATAAAATAAAATAAAAATAAGATACTTAAAAGATGCGCGGATTGTCTATATACTGAGCGTGACTTGACTTTATTATAAAACAGTTCAAGTTTGTAATATTCATTCTCCTTTTTATTCATCCTCTCAAACATTCCACATGACATTAAACTAAATCATCAATAATATAATTTTTTTTCACTTTATATATCTTCAACATATATTGAGAAACACATATAGATATTAATTCAATAATAATTTTAATGATTTAACATTACACATATATGTAATATCAATATGTTTAAATTCGATATAATTGTGTATACATACAAGTTATAAAAAAAAAAAACATGTGGATCTTGTTAAATAAATATATAATCTTATTTTTAGATGTATAGATCTATCTGAGAATGAATGAAAAATGAATGAATGAAAAATTAAAATTATACATTTTGTTGGTGGTATATGGATTATAATTATTGTGACAATGTTTGATAGATTTTCAAGTGCTATGTTGGCTGAACTAATGACCAACATGAATGTCCGTGGGTTGATGATACATACCGGTTCCTCACTCGCAAGTATATTTTTTTTTACGAGTGCGAAAGAGAGACAGAAAGAAGAAAAAAAGAAAGAGCTTTTTTTTAAAAAAAGAGAGACTCTCTCAACAAGATCAAGGAGGCGCATGTAATCTTCTCCCACCTCAAGCCAATATCACAAAATACCCAACGCATTTCTCAATGAGGGCGCCACACTATGCTCCCTCTTTTTGAAACCAATATAAATTACGAATTCATGCAATATACATACTTTAACAATAATTATACATAATAAATTAATATTAACATTAATTTATTATTTAAAAAAAAAAAAAATATCTTAGTTATTGTCATTACTTGTGTGTCACGTGTTTGAATTGTCGCAAACTTAATTAAATTGACATAATGAAAAATAAAAAGATATAAAATGCATAAATTTAATTTTCTTTATAGACATATGATTTTAAATTTAATGATATTAATATATTCATGAAGTACTAATAGATTGGATGGTAAAGATGACAGGAAAATCAAAAAATATATGGTTGCTGTCATCGTTAGTAACCGCGTGAGATGATTCTCAACAACATACATAGTAAAGTCAAGATATATAATATAAGTGGCTTGTTGGTAATTGCCCTCGAGTTATAATACACCCGCGAATATATAAAAATTTAAATACCTCAAATGCAACTGATGCAAAAAAAAAAAGGGTTTTATAGTTAATTAGATTGTTTATGGAAAAATATTGTAAAAATTCAATTGTAATTTAATTGAAAAATTGTTGCTTAATATAATTGAAAAGAAGGGAGATGAGCGATAGATTCAATGTATGTAGTCTCAATCAAACAGTCAAGTTATCATAAATTTTGACTGTTTCGGTGTTTAGTTTTATTTAGTTTTGGAGCATATGCCTGACAAGAATTTTTTTGCTGTATAATATAGTGAGACAGAGTGAGCAAGGTAGTAAAAGCGTGTCTCACTTACTAAGTAGAAGGGAGATTGAGAATAATTCAACAGTCGGTTATTCTCGTCAATAGTCGTATGATTTCGTTGTGAGGTTGCTTCCGAAGCGAGACGAATATCCACTGTCGCTGCCTGCCTGCTGCCGACAATTTTCCTCGGCTTCAGACGCGTTCGCGACACCATACGTGATGGTGATAAAAAAATTTTTTTCATAATTATATCAACAATACAATAATTATATATATATATCCAACTAAATAAATAAGTGTTATGTCAAATTAAAAATTATTGTTACTTTTTTTTTTTTCTTTAAATTATCATCAATGAGAAAGTTAAATAAATAGTTTTTTTTTTTTTCTCCAAAAGTTTGAATGTGATCCAAGAGATAAAATAAATTTTTTTAATTTAATAAAAAATTTTGTGTATAAGCAAGTGAATATATATATTGTTTTCAAGTTTTTGTTTGTTAAAAATAAATTAAGTGTGAAAATAAAAATAAAACTGAGAAAAATAATAGAAAATATATTTATAAAAATTATTATGAAAATGAGGTGAAAATATACACAGTGGGTGATTTACTTATTTATTTTTTTTTGTTTTTTCAAATTTTCATTTACATTGGATGTTGATCGATTAGATTATATGTATTTACCACAAAGGTGCTAGAATACGCGTGTGAACGGATGTCTTACTTGAAAAAAAAAAAAAAAAAAAAGTAATAAATGAATATTAAAAAAAAATTAACAGGGGGAAACACAAAAGTCAAAAGTAAGCATCATTTGTACTTAGCGTAACATTGATGCTCCAAGTTTATTTTTTCTTTCATTGTTATCTAATTTTGATTATTTATCTTTGAAATAATATAATTTAAATAATCAAATGAAATTGAAAGTATTTAAAACTGGATAAAAATAATTAATAAAAAAAAAGTTTATTAATAAAGACGTGTGTGTATTGTGTATATGTGATAACGGGCTTAAACATTCCCACGGATACAACAAGCTAAAAAAGGATTATTTTATTTAGCTTTAAATACAAAACTAACAACTCAATTCTATTCACCTCTATTATTCCTTATCCTTTATATTATTATTTATTTACTTTATTTTTTGTTCCTATTTTTCTTTCAATCGTCTTATCGCTGTCCACGGAAATGCAAAGCACTTCCGGCATCGTCAAACCAAACCCCCGTGGCACAAAAAACAACAACTCAAATTGGATTTACAAACTGCACTGTGCATCGATGATTAATTTCTCGTGACTTTTTTTTTTTTATGTTTTTTTTTATGTTTTTTTTATTTTTATTATTATTTATTATTATATTTTTATATAATTAATATATTATTTTATCGACAAAGTGATAATTTAATAAAAATAAAAAAGTGGATATATATTATTGAGGTGAATACACTGCTGGATGTAACGAATATATACTAGTGGATTATTAATTTTATCAATATAAAATTTAATGGTTAAAAAAAAGGAGATTAGTGCTGTTGGATATAGTGTAGATGTGTGTTGATGTGGTTGGTTTGTTTTGGTGGAAGGTGGAAGGTGGTAGACGAAGAAAACGAAGGTGGCAACGAACAAAACGCGAGTGGTGTATGTGTTGATTAATACAATAATTTTATATATTAATAAAAAAAATAATAAATAATCAATAAATAGAAAAAGTTAATTTATATTTAGTCAATATTACGATGGTTGTCCCGTCATTTGTAACTTTGGTTTTCCTCGTTTGCCTACAAACGGTACTACTTTCAACCGTGAGCAACTGTACGAAAACCAGCAACATGTATTGGAACACAACGAATTCGATGTAAGTCAAAATTCAATCTCCAGGATTCTAATATTATTATTTATTTATTTATCTATTTACTGGGTGGTAAAGATATATTCAGTAATATATAGTTGTTGTTGTTGAAAATTGTTGCGGTGAGTTCGATGCGAGACACAGCAAGATAGTTCGCACAGGTAAAATCATGTCTTTCTCTTTTCTTGGTCGTTTTCTTGTGTCCCTATTCGATATTTTATTTAAAACATTGTACAAACAACGGTATTGTGTACTGTATATATCTATTACTTGAAAATTTAAAACGACTTGACTCTAAACATTATTTTTAAAATTTAATTGAATGAAAATATATTATAATCTCAGCAGTTCAACAGCGGGCAGATATATATAAAAGTAAAGTGAGAGTTTAGTCTGCCGTCGGTCGGCACAAACATATAGTTGTATCACTTTTTTTTTTTTAAATTAAAGAATTAAAAATATACAATAATTATGTTACTGTATAAAAATAAATAATTACAGTGCTTTATATTTTCTTTTTTTTTCATTTTTGTATTAACGAAAAAAAAAAAAAAAAAAGCTCAATATAAAAAAGGAGTAAATGTAATATTGACGTGTGATGATTTGTGTGAATAAAAATTTACAGAATTAAATAGGAATTTTTTTTTTCTTCTTCATCTTCCCTTTGATTCTTGGAAGATATCAAGGATAAATTCAGAGTTTATAGTATAGAGAGAAAAATATATGTCTTCAATGCGTATACAAATGCTGGTTTTTACCTTGTTTTTTGATTTTTTTTTCTCTTTCTTGAATTGCAAGTCAGTATTTTTTTTTTACTTATATTTATTTACAAATTTGTATGTACGCTTCCGTTCAAGAGTCGCTACTTCTTTGCTTCTCTTTACTTGTGACGGCGATTTCTTCAACATATATTCAACATTCGTTTCTCGATTCATGTAAATCACCCTCTCTCATCCCGTATTCATGACATCCATACTTTCAATGACAATTCTACCTTGAAATCGGCAATATTAAAGAGGCAAAAAGAATAAAAAAAAAAATTGAGAATTTAAAGAATCAAATATAATTATAAAATATAAATTGAAATAGAAAATAAAAAGAAAGCTGCAAGTACAGTTGTGTTGTGTATCCTTTTCTTTTTCGATTAACAAAAAAAAATAAAATTAGATTCTATTTTTTTAATTCAGTGTTTCGTTGTACTGGTATAAAAGAAACAATAGATGTTATTTTATTTTTAGATTTATTTAGCTCATTATCTTATGGTACCGAAACCGCCATCAACATAAAACCGGAAGCAAAGAAGGCAACTTGGTGCACCGCCCACGTACAACACGCACGTGCACTTTCTCGCGCCCTCAGCATAGTCACTCTCAAATTCCGGGTCATACACTATAAGATTTTCTTTCAAAAAAATTATCTCATATACATATATATACACCTTAAAACCACAAATATTAAAAATTCAAGTTATTTATCATCACGTTAAACGATTGCTTTATACGTCCGGGATTCTTTTTTTTTTTTAAGTAAGACATGAGAACTTTTTTATATAAAAATATTTTTTCTAAAACCGAGGAAAATTTTTAAGGGATATCTTAGACAGCTGGTTTTTAAGTTGAAAAAAAAACTCTTGAATGTCAAAAAATACATGCCAGTCCACTTTACAATATTATCCACACACACCCTCACCAATTTTTGTTCATAAATTTTATTTGAAAAAAAAAAAAATAAAAATAAGAATCAAATAAAACGAACAAACTCAAATAGACATGAAAATCTTAGGAATAACATGTCTCATTAAATCTTCCATAAATCCCCCGAGAAATCTGAGACACTAAAATTGTGAATTCGACATTAATAGTTTTTTTTTTTTTTTTCGCTCCATCTTTTGAAAATAGTTAATAGTAGTTTTATTTTTTTAACCACTGTCTGATGTATAAAAAAATAGTAAAAATCCACGGGTTATAAACCACACACACACTAATGTGTATGTATACAAGACCCAGGGGAATTTTTTTGTTGTTGCGTGTATAATTTGGAGTAAAACTTACATCACTCGTGACATCGTAATGTCTGTTGAGCACGAGAGGGGGGTCCCCCAACGATAAGCTCAATTTTAACATTGGGGTACGCATCCAAGCCCATAATAATTGTATATATATATAAAAATATATATCACGTTCGCGCATCTACCTCAAACCGACAACAGTTTCTGTTGTACATTTTTTTTCTCTTCTATGTGTATAATTTTTTTTTTTTTTTGCTCTGACTGCTTTCAACCCCACGGGACCCGGGGCTCGACCAGCCGTTAAGATTTTGTTTGAGATTACGGGAAATTTTAAATTAAGATAGCCGTCTGTAACTATCATGCATATCTAATCTCCAGAGACGAACAATTGGTGTAAACTACGTCAATTTTTTTTTTTTTTTTTTCTACCTTTTTTTATATTTCGTTTTGATTTTTTTTTTTATATTTTTCTCTCTATTATATACTTTTGATGATATTTGTACAATAATTTATTTATTGTATTTTCATGATAAATGTTTGAACAAACATATATATGTAGGTATGTAATGTCACGAATGGTAAATATCCGGGCCATCAAAGTGTTCTTATAGTATGTATACACACCCGGAAGACTTATATATATTTCGGACTTGCGCCAAGTCAGACTCTTTTGTATTTTCCGGTTCACGCACAATACAAAGAGATAGCGAAATAAAGATAAAAGTTATACTCTTTTATTTTTTTTTTATTCTTCTTTTGATGTATCATGATAGAGGACAACAGAGTGAATGAATAAAAGTGCGTGAGCAAAGAGAAGGGGCAAGGTGAATTTAAGGAGGGTAAAGTTTTTTTTTTTTTTTATATTCTTCATTATTATTATTATTATTTTGGATAATATATATAAAAGAGACAGAAAAGAAAAGCGATGTAACTGGAAGAAGAATGTGCAAAGTGCGTATGAGGGCAATGGTCTTCTTGTAAATCTCAGCAAGAGAGAATATTGCAACTGGAGTCTCTCTCATTCTCTACACGATATATATAATGTTGAGTGAATTTAGGGTCGCAGGCGAGAGACCAAGATGAAGATAAGTTTTTTTTTTTTTTTTTTCATAATAAAAGAATGAAAGAAGCCACAGAGAATGGTACTTGCAGTCTCATTTGTCTTCTTTTTAAACATTTTTTTATATTATTTAAATTATTTATTTATTTTTTTCTTCACTTTGAAATTTTAACCACGATATTTATAATATTATTATTATGTTTCTTCTTATCTTTAAATATAATATTTATGATTATTATTATTATAATACTCTAAGAGAAAAAAAAAAAGAGTAAAAAAATTCTTGTACCCCAATGTCTTGAACGAATCGAATCTCTCATTGTCGAGTGGGTAATTCGAGAAGGATCGAAATAACCCATTATCCCGTAATGAGCGGTGCATTCACCGTTGCAGGGTGTCTCAAGCCGTATAAACCCTCTTTTTCGACCCGTTATCCTGCGGCGCTTGTATACTTATACTATCGTCCTCTTTTTATATATGATCATCCCCTCTTTTATAAATATACATATATGCTTTCATATATTTTACAACGCGTCAAAAACTCCTACATGACGATAAAAATGATGATGATCATCATCATCATCATTATTATCATCATCATCAGGAGAAGAATGAAAAAAAATATTAAATAAGATGCAGATAATATTAAAGTAAAAAAAATTAAATAAGATGATGTAGGAAGAAGAAAATAATATGAAACATTGACCGCTTATACCACGATGAGCAATTGGGCAAAACAAGAGGGGAACCAGTGTGATACATACACATTGAGAGAGGGCCAGTGGGATGTTGCACCTCCAGGAGGTATTTTTCATTGCTTAAAAAATGTACGTGTGTGCATTTGTATATATCTATATGACGAGATCATATATGAAACTTTGAACGAGAAGGCCCTTGTTTGGGTACCTGCTATCAGCTGCACTTTTGCTTCCGGGTTATTGCTACTTCTGCTGAATCTTCAATGTATGCCATTACGATAAATTGATGAACTACATGGGACAAGAGAATTTGCCAATTTTTTTTAAATTCACCTTTCTTATTTTATATTTTTTTTTTTTAATGGACCATCTTTTTTTATCTTACATATTGTGTTCTTTGTATTTTTTTCTGGTTTAATTAATGACTTAAAGATATTGAATCAGATTGAGGGACATGCTGCGCCATCTTGTGGTCGATACTTAAAACTCTCCAGGATACGATGTTGTTATTTTATTTGCCAGTATTTTTTTTCTCATTTATTATTTTTTTTTATTATTATATTGCCTAAATGAAGCCCATCAGTGAATTTCACAGTTATAATTTGGGAAAGTAAATTGAATATTTCGGTTATAATTTGAAATACAGAAAAAAAAATATATTTAAAAAATATATATAAAAAAGTATTGCGTGAGAATATTATCAGTATGGATATTTTACAATATTTGAAGAAGAAAAAAAAAAAGAAGAATGCAAGTTATTTATTTTTTTATATATAAGCGTAATACGATTTTTTTCTATCGTTTGCCAGTAAAATTTTAAAATGTTTGGACTGAGAAACTTGACTATTATGCTTGTGAAATTCTTTTCACAGCTTAAAAAAAAAAAACATAAAAGAATAAATCGTCCAATTTTACGAAAGATCTCGACAAGAATGCCATAATCTTGATAAGCAGACATAATAGAAACCCAAGGGTCAGATTTCTACCTTGTTGCACTATTTTATTATTTTCATATATTTTATTCAAATATTATCTACCTATATATATTATTATTTCGAAAGAAAAAAATAAAAAAATAATATTTTATGATTCGTTTTGAGGGTATATATGCATAAAGTTATTTTAGCCAAAGCAAGTGTTAAAGTGACATTCCAATCAGTTGTTTTCACAAGTTAAATATGAAGAATGTCTTTTACAAGAGCTTCTCGTGTATTGTGGACCCAACGACATGTGTTTTTCTCTCCCCCCCAATTTTTTATATGCTCCAACTTTATGAAACCCGCGAGAAATAAAAAAATTAATTTCATCTCTATAAAATATAGAGATGAAGAAAAAAAAAAAAGAATAAATAAATAAAATATAATGATAATAGTTTTCAAAATTTGTAAATAAAATGAGTAAGTAAAGGAAAGTATCGGGTGTCAAAGCGAAGCCAAACGGTTTCACTATAAAGACGTATATACGACTTGTTAATGAACTCAACGAGCATCTTGTCGCGCATAATTACGTCGATTCAACGTTTTATCCGATCCGACTCGTGAATTAGTGTCACTGATCTCAGATAAGACAAACAAAATAAAAAAATATATATATATTAAAAGACGATAAAGAAACAAAAATAAAAAAAAAAATAAAAAAAATCTAACGCCACCTGGGTTTATGAGCCACCAAATTATGTGTACAAATTTTTTTTTATGATTATTTTGTTTGTTTGGTTGTGGTGGTGATGGTTGGTGGTGGTGATGGTGGCGGTGGTTTTTTTTAAAAACAATTTTTCAAAGTATTTGGTTGTAAAGTACTTTTTTTACTGTTTTTTATTTTTCATAAATGATTTTTGTATTATGTATATATATTCTCTTATGGAGTTTCTTGTATACATATATTTTGAGAACACCAATAACCCTCTAATTTTCTGCTGGACCGAAAAGTGTTGGTCACGCGTGCATACATATGACAAGCCTTGTATAAATAAATAAAAAAAAAACCCTAATTACAATTTTAAAAAAAAGCTACCGGACGTCATGAATTTACATGGACATTTATGTCATGTCCGATCAGCTAACAATAGATAAAATTTCAACACACTTACAAATTTAACATCAATTATTATTTTTTTTTTTTTGTATTTTAAACATAACTCTTTTTCTTGAAATGAAAAAAAAAAATACTTATAAATATTTATTGTTAATTTAAAGAGTAAAAACGAGCTAAATATCGTTTATAAATTCCAAGAGATATTTAAAATTTTTTTTTTGCTCAATAATAATAAAAATTTACAAAAAAAAAAAAAAAAGATGAATTTTTTCATTTACGTGGATTTGTATTACTACTCGGAAAAACACAATATAATATAATTATTTGTGTGTTTACATCAATGTCATAAAAACAATAAAAGAAGAATTTTTTTTTTTTTTTTCATGAAGAAATCCTTTGTGTTGTATATGAGAAAAAAATTATAAAATAATATAATAAGGGACTAAAAAGAATTTTTTTATCCTGACGAGTAGGAGGGTATAGGGATCAGGTATGGTATTTAGCCCAAGAAAACTGACTCAAGTTGCCCAATCCACTTCACTTGATTCCCCATAGGTTTATGCTTCCACGATTTTACTCGAGGATTTACGATTTCATCAATGGGCCTCTCACTCCAGGCTTCCACTAAGCCACCTCATTTTTAAGATGAAAAAAAAACAACATCTATAATGTACTACGTACAGATAGTATCATATTTATAGAAAAAAAAAAAAAAAAAAAATCATCGAGGTTCAGTCAGAATCAAGAGCGCGTTAATGATGCCTATTTTCTTTGTTATACTCATAGATCTATTCTCTGTTCGATCAACTCACCCGTGTATAATAATAAATAAATATTATAAAAAGAAAAAAAAAACCACTAAAAAATCGAGACGTGAAATCGATTTAAGTGGTAGAAAGCAATGTGGAAAATGCGCCACGTAACCGCCCTCTTTCTATATAATAATAAAATAATATATATATAGTTTTCGGTCACTCGACTTGTTAAGTAAAATACTCCAAAATGCTGTATTTTCAATTTCTTTAAGAAAAAGCCAGAAAAGAAAAGAAAAAAAAAGGAGCAGATGCAAAGAACCAAAGAAATCTCCCTATGTCTGAGTGAAAAATAAAAAAATGTTTTTTTTTTTCAAAAATCAACAGCTGCTTTTACAACGATGCATGTCTCCTCAATATACGCCTCTCTGAGTTATGTTGTGATTCCACGGGACGTAATTTTTTTTTTCATTTTTCTTAATTTTTTTTTTCTTTTATTAATCACACACACGAGTAAATACATACCACGCGCACGTCATGTATTTCGTAAACACGCGTGTAAGGAGTCTTAAATATTTTTATACTCATTTTTTTTTCCTCCTCTTTCCTCCCTCTTTGGTTTTACTAAAATATTTTTGTTATAAATATATTTATGATTATTTTTTTCATGTTTATTTACCGTCGAATTTGATCGATCTTGTCTTGTAGTGGCGGAAAAAAAGGGATAATATAAGAATTTAGTCCGCCATAACAAATAAAGATCATTTGACTGGTATATCATTTTTTATTTATATATATTTTTCATTCTTATTTTACTTGTCTTGAGATTTTTTTTTCACGCTTGAAGGATGAAAAAATTTATGCATGTATACACTCCTTATTTTATTTTATATATATATATTTATTTATTTATTTTTTTATTTCTTATTTATCCTCCGGCGTTTATATTCTTGATGGATACTATCTTGACCGTGTAATCTACACTCTTATGTTTTGTTGGCACACGATAAAAACTAATCTTTTCGTTAAATTCATGTATTAATATATGTTGGTCCCTCTCACTCACAAAGCATAATTATAACTGTATTGTTTGGTACCTGATAGATGAAATATTTTTGGGTGGATATTTGGTGGGTCATTTTGATTATACAACCATTAACTAACCACAAAAAAAAAAAAAAGAAAAAAAATGTATTTTATAAAGGAGGGGAAAGAAAGCTGAGAAAGAATGATTTTAAATGAAACAAGCATAAGCAATACATATGTATAAATTGTACATATAATGTTATTATTATATTTGATGGAGTAAAAAATAAATAAAAAATCAAGTAAAAAGAGGTACCATATCAGATGAAATATAACGTGACTAACAATTCTGAGAATCATCCAGGTGAGGATGGACGCGTCGGGCGTATTATCGACCTGAGAATCTTGTCTCTCATATATATGTGTATGTTGGTTGTATTTGGGTTTTTTTTTTTTTATTTTCATTTTTTCGGCGGGCAGGGGGCGGAGAGAGCCAAAAAGATCCAAAAGTTTCTAGTAATCGATTGCCATGGGTGGACGTTTCCCGTTTCGTTTTTTGTCTGTCTTTTTTTAACCTTTAATCTTCCCTTATATACCTTTTTCATTTCTTATTTTACTTTATTCTATTTTTTTTACATATATATATTTATATCTTTTTCATTTTTTTTATTTTTTTTTTTTTTCCTTTCCCTCTTCTTCTTTCAAGTCCCAAAGACGCCGCGGAAATTTATACCTGGACCCCAAAGGCACAAGGATGCACCCTCATTCCCTATACCTCCTATCCTCAATGGGCCCCAGTTATATTCAACAGTGAGACGAAAAATATAGAATGCTTTCGGGCGAAATAGCCTGCAAAACTTGCTTTGCTGCTGCTGCTGTTGCCTTGTTGTTTTTTTTTTTTATTTCTTTTAAATTTCCCCTCCATCACAATTTTACACTGGATGTATTCACAATTCACGCGTGTATGTAAAGGTAGAACAGAAAAAAAATGAAAAAAAAAATGTGTGAAACATGACGAGAAATAGAAGAATAGATTATTTTTTTGAATTTCTTTGAATTATTTTTTTTTTCTTCTTCTTTCACTATAGGGGAACGATATTTGAAAAAAAAAAAAAAAATGAACAGAAGAAAATGAAAAGTTTCGATAGACTCGAGTGGCTTATTGTTGAGATTCGAGTATGTATGTGTCATCTTAGAGTGGGTTTTTGTCCTTGATTTAAAATTTAAAAAAGAAATAAAAAAAAAATTTTTTTTATTGGTGAACGAATTGAGAATGTTGCTGGGTCAGAAAGCATTATTTGTGAATATATATTGGTTTGTAAATTGAGACTGTACGACGACCATCAGGCCAATTCATGTCTAAAATTCGTGGATTTTTAAAATTGAGAATATACACGCTTTACAGCTGTCACAACACTTTAAAAATTATTTTTTTACACTTGGACATTAGTACAAGTGTGAATTTGCACGATTTCTTCGTTTCAATAAAAAAGGATGTGGTTTTTTTCGTTTTTTTTTTTTTTTAGAACAGAGCAAAGAATGTGTTTTTTTCTGTCATATGTTTTGAAAGCTTGAAAGTTAAATTCCAGGCTATATAACTATAGTTGCATACCTGCTGTTTTGTGTTTCCCTGAAGGTAAAATTAACTACTTTAGCATCAAAACTCAGCTTGATTCTTGTTCCTTAAACATTTCCCAGATTTTCAATCAATGCATATAACCCTAACGGTTTTAAACTATTTCCATTTTACAATACTTTGTAAGAACATAGTTTTTTTTTTTTTTTTAAATAGATGGGAAATCTAGCCAAGAGATAAATGTGTCTATTACTCCACTGTCATGCAACATCATTCGATGAAAAATGAAAATTTTCAGAATTTCAAAATAGTAACAACAACTAATACCACCACAATTATATAAATAAAACTAAATATTAATAGTATGTAACGTTGCGTAAAAAATCTCTAAAAAATAAAAATAACATAAAGGTTCACAAATCTTTTTTATTTTTTTGTTTCATTTTGACAAAGTTTGGGATAATTGGAAGTTGTCTAAAATATAATCCTATTTATTTTTACATTCCTGTTGTCTGAAAGCCAGCGAACCGAATCGAGTGACGATGTTTCATTTCACAATTCTCGCGAGGATAATTTTTTTTTTTTTTTCGTATCTTTTTTGGCTACCTGGCGGGGGTTCTTCTACACCTATAATCAAGTGGGTCATTTTTTTATTTTTTTATTATTTGTATCCGTAAAACATTCCACTCGAGTGTTCGCGCGACACAGAAACGCGAAGAGGATGAGTGCGGGAGGCCGAATAAAACGAAGAAGTAAAAAAAAATAAAAAAAAGGAAAAGTATATAGAGAAATAATAAAAAAAGGAACAGACCAAGATGAAAAAAAAAAAAAATGACATAAAATGTGTGTTTGCGGTAAGGTGGCGTGTGTGTATACAGTATTGGGTGTGTTATTCTGCTGAGATCTGTTCTGTTTTTTTTTTTTTTGGATAAAAAAATTTTCTGTTCTGAAACCTATTTCATTGTGAGAGGAGCAAAAGATGAGAGGGTGAGAGAGTATCTTCCAGGTATGTGAGAGGAGTCTCAGGTATATCTAAAAGTCTGGCCCCCCTGAGGACCCTGAGGCCGACTTGCACCACACACATACACAAATATATATTACAGACAAAGAATCCCTTATTCTGCATGAACATTTATTCTTCTTCGTTTAACATTTAATTCTAACCGTTAGCCCTCCATTTGTCTATTAATTCAACATAGATTTATTCTTGCACTGGAACCGACCGACTCAACAATCAAACTCTCAAGGACTTTTCATGCTCATTCTTTACTTGTTTTTATTTACCTTCCCACCTGCCTAACCATTTTTTTTTTTCTTTCGTTTTTTATATAATCTGCTTTTATTTTTTTTTATATTCTACCTTTCATAGTCTCTTTCCTTGAAAATTGACTTGAAAGAACTCTGCAGCTGATTTTATCGATTTTTCACCAAGATGTAATATAAATATATTTTTTTACGCATTTTTAAGTAAAAATGGGTTATTTTATTCTCACAAATCGCCCCAGGTAGATGGACCTTTTTCTTTTTTTTTTTTTTTATTTTTGATTATTTGTTACTTTTTGTAAAATATTTCGTTATGGTTTCTCACCATGCAAATCTATATAAGTATGTATCGTGTATCTCAAAAGTAAAAAAAAAATAAAATAAATGAGATCCTTTATTTGTTAAATATATATTTCGAATAAATTGATTTATATTATCTTTTTCGTTTAATGAAATTTAGAGAAATGATTTTGTTTTTTTTTGTCTAAAATTTAATTACAAAAAAAAATAAAAAAAAAAAGATATTGAGATAAAAATTGTAATTTATTTCATGGATTGTTTGGAGTCAAGGACCATTGATAAATTAGCAAAAGTCTCGTGCAACTTATTTCACTCTTCGGCTCTTGTGATCTCTTGGTTATACTCGATGTTTTGCCAACACAGACACCAGACTTGCAAAATACCAAAAGCCACATATCGTACACTTCAATTTAAACTTATTCAAGATGTTTTTGGATTGAAAATTACCAAGATAACTGCACATTTACCACAATAATAGTGTGAAAAAACAGTGAAATGTCTCAATCGTTGTCCAAAATAAGACAAATGATAACAAAAATAACTCTTGCAAAATAAATATAAAGAAATTTAAATAAAATATATATAAAGTTAAAAGAAAATAAATCGGCTATCCCCCGCCTTTTACAGACTGAAAATATATACACACATGCGAGAATGTCTAGATGTCTGTCGTCGTCGACGAATTGAAATAAATATTTAAAACTTTTAAACTAATAATAGTGTGATAGTAAAGATCAAACGTAAATATCATCTGTTAATGTTTTTTTTTTTTTTTTCAACATTTCATTATTTGTCAAAATTGGATTAAATGAAAATTTTTCGACGCCAAAACAATTATCAAAATAATGTTAACATTATGTTTACGTTTTTAAATATTATAACAAGACATTTCGGTAAAATGTCTTATTTGTCTTTTACATTTTCATAACGAAAACACATACGCTATAACGAGTCAGTCATACTCTGTAATATGAAATGATAGAAGGAATGAAAGACAAAATGTAAAAAAAAAATTATGATAAAGATAGATGTATAGAGAAGTCACAAAACTGTAACGCGTATATAAACGACAAATACCAACGGTTTTACTTGGTGTCTTTTTGCTCCACCCATTTCGGTCTCTTTGATGCCAACTTTCAACTGCCTTGGCTTTGATATTCTTGCCAGAATATATATCCCTAACTTTAATTTTTGTTTTACTTATTTTAATTTTCATTGCAATGAGTATGAGTTTCTTTTTTTTTTTATTTTTCACCCCAAAAGTCATCTCTTATTACTTACTTGACTCTATCTCATCTCAATCAAAAATTATATTTTATATTTTTTGTTTTCTGTTATATATATATATTTGAAAAGAGAGTAGTGTGTTTGTTATATATGCTACATAATTTTTTCATTAATTTTTTTATTTATTTTTCTTATTTAAAAAACTCTCAGATTCGACGCCGGCCGATTATCCAACAGATTTGGTGACGCCTACTTTTTCGATATTTCAATTTGTCGGATTTGCTTGCGACTGTATCGTTTTATAAATTGGATGTGAATTCATCGTTAGTCCAATTACAATATACACGTGTACATACAAAGCATCCCAATGATTTCATCAATTTAAAAACGAAAATAAAAAAAAAGTAAATTAAAAAATTACAACCCTCGAAAAGAGAAAATTTAATAAAACCTGATACAAGAGTGCAGTAGTATTTTAAAAATTCATCCCTTATTTAATATTTATATAAAATAAATATCAAAAAATTATATAACATACAAATACTACAATCTCGTCGTAGTATTAAATGCAAAGGCTAAATTAAAAATTATTTTAAATGATGATACTTAAGTGCTCTATTAAAGCTGCACGTATTTAAAATGTAAAAAAAAATTATCTTTTTAAAAAGCATTTATCACCAATATATTCAAATGATAGTAAATAGTCAAAACGGTCAAAACAATTATATATATTTATAAATCATTAAAACACTCACCCTAATTCTCCAACCCACACGGAAATATTTTCTCCCAAAATCTCTTTATGACTTTATATCCATTCTAAAACAATGAAAACCAAAAAAAATTATAATTCATATCTTTAAATAATTTTAATCAAAACATTATCATTATTTATCTGTTATTATATATTAATTCAATGAAAAATCCATCAACAGAACTTGATTGTTGTATAAATTTTCATGATGAATTAAAATAAAACAAATAGAATATTATTTAAATATAAAATTGACCGTATGAAATTGTTTGTTGTTATTTTTTTTTTGTTTTTCATAATGGTATTATTATCCACAACAATGTTGATGAGAATAAATGTGAATTTAGTTGTTGTCAGTGTGAGGGGGAGTGATGATGACGACGATGAGGGGTAAAGGGATGAAATCGAAGGTTGAGGTGGGCGTTTGTTCATCGCAATCACTTTCACACAGACGGAAGATTCACCTCTCGACAATATATATGAGTATATATACAATAACAACAACAACAAAAAAATGAAATAAGAAAAAAAAAAATGCATGTATGCTTTGGTTGCCTAGGGACTGCCCTGTGTTTGCCACACCACGCGAGACTCAAGAACGGATATTATCGCCAAACGTTAATTTGCTCGAGGCCGTCCTACCATCCAATTTTCGAGCCCTTACACGCCCACTTACGAGATCGTCCGTTAATACTACGAAACGTCGAAATGCATTTTGCTTCAAACCCGATGGCGAATAATGTATGTTGAAAAAAAAAAATAAATATAAATAAATAAATAAAATATATAATAAAAATAATATTAAAAAAATGCAGAAAGAGAATAACGTAAAATCGAAAAAAAGTAACTTGAGGTATTTTGTTGATCGGTCTTTTGGATACACATTGTGAGGATGTCGATCGGTTTGAGGGTGCAGACCAGCTAGTGCACAAATTTTAGTAACTCAAGTCATTCGATCGACCTGTGGGAGCGTAATACATTGTATAATATATTCGACGTTGAAAACAAAGAGAGAGAGGTGAATAAAAAATAATAAAAAATGGGTTTATAAAATAAAATAAATGTATAAAAAAAAATAGAGGGATAGAAATCGCGGCAGGCAGTCCAGCCGAGTTGGCTTGCAAAGAAGAAGAAGAGAACCGGTTGTAAGATCGAATGGATCCGTCTCTAAAGACTTATCCACCGACGCCTTCTTCGTCGTCTTGTCTTTAACATTTTATTATTGTTATGTTTTTTTTTTTTTTATCGCAGACAATCTTATATTTAACTTGATTTTTCCATTTTTATAAATCTAATAATCGTTTTTTTTTTTGTGCTTTTACAGATTTCGAATAGACAATACTGATCACATTATTGATGTGAATAAAAATAATGCAGCGTTCGAGTATGACCAGGTCAACATAATATGTCCGGTCTATTTACCGGGTACTTATGATGATGAGACCGAAAAATACATCATTTATAATGTAAGTTTTTTACGAGTAATTTGTTTAATTATTTTTTGTCAAATGAAATGTGTGAATGAATATTTATGAATTAATTTTAATTGACAGGTGTCAAAGGAGGAATACGAAACGTGTCGAATAACGAATCCAAGTCCAAGGGTGATAGCTGTCTGTGACAAGCCATTCAAAACAATGTATTTTACGATAACATTTAGACCATTTACACCACAACCTGGTGGATTGGAATTTTTACCTGGTCATGATTACTATTTCATCAGCACCTCATCCAAGGACGATCTTCACAGGCGTATTGGAGGACGATGCACCACCCACAACATGAAGGTCGTATTCAAGGTGTGCTGTGCAAACGACACCAATGGATCCTCGCCATCGGCTCCATCACGCAACAACTGTAATTTTTTTTTATTTTTCAAAATAATAATTTATTTATCGCATTATTATTTTATTGTGAATAAAATATTCAAATAAATACCATACACACGCATACCTCATATTATTATAATAATAATGTATTTTTTTTTTCTTTTCTCTCTCGATTCAATAGTCCCATTCACAAATGGTGGCAGCAGCACAGTACCAAGTTCAACAAATATCAACAATTCAGGTATGAATGGTGTTGGTCTTCCAGCATCACCACCCCCAAGTGTCTTCAAAGGAAGTGATCGATATTACCCAGGAGGCAACATTTATCATCATCAACCTGGTACAGCAACTCCCTCATCACCACAATATCCACAATATCCATCGTATCCACATCAACCGATCTACAATGGCTCACCATCTTTATCACCGCCCAAGACCTCCGTCAACCAGAAGAAGAAAAACAGTACGTATACCTTGAAAAAAAATATGAATAAAACAAAATTAAAATAAATATATGTAAAAGAGGTATAAAGAGAGAGAAAGGAAAAATAAATTCAAAAAAAAAAAAATCATCGAATAAAAGGAAAGAAAATAAAAATAAAAAAAATAAGCAAAAATGAAAAATACGATCTCTTGGTCGTCGTCTTTTAGCTCAGTCGTACACCTGCCTGCTTGCGGCACCCATTTTTATTATTCTTCTTTTCACCTTTCATTTTATAAATGTACATTATATACCTATATGTTTTAACTGCGTGCAGTCTTTTTCACCTTCGGCCTCTCTTTTTTTTTCGTCTCATTCACACAGTCTCATCCCTCATTTTTTTTTTTTTTGTTTTTCTCCACTTTAAGAAACACAAACCAACGATTAATCGCACCTTCTACACTCGCGATTAATGCGTTTACGCGTTCACAAACGACACCTGTTCTCACCTGTCGACAAGTTGGATTTTTTTTTTTTTTTTTTTTCTTCTACTACTCTCATTCAGACTTGCTTTTTACACTCATTCATTGTTTTTATTTTTTCTTTCTTTTTAAATTTAAGGAAACCATTAAAATATGTATCTTTATGTGTTAATAATGAATTAATTTAATTTATTTACAGAAGAATATTCAGATCATCCAAATGAAGTTGTTAAAAATGAAGAATTAACACTAAATGGTGCAAGTGGATCACGACAATGGGATGGTACGTCGAGATTATTGGCTCTTGTTACGTGGACACTTTTTATCAGCATGGTATTGCCAAATTTTATGCGGTGAACCGACAATTATCAAATGATGTGTCCATCAATGTAAAACCCCCTTATTCTGTGATTATCCTACGTTTAATTATTGATTTATACAATTGAATATATTCACTAATTTCTCAGGATCATCGAGCATCGATCTTGATGATTGTCAACAGTGAATTTATAAAGAAAAAAAAAAAAAAAAAGACTAAGAAAAAAAAGCTCTTTTTTTTCTACATATATATATTGTGTTATATACATGTATGTATTTTTTTTTCTTTTTTTTTTTTTTTTGTTATTAATTGGAAACGTTTTTCAATCAACCGACAAAAAAATGTGAAATAATCGCAAATTGACACTGATAAAGCCATATTAATTATTAATTAAAATGAAATAATTAAAAGTGAAATAGATTGATGAAGTTATCAACGAAATAATTAATTTAATACACATCTGCTAATAGTAGAAGACAATTAAAATCAATAAAATGATAATGGAGTAGTCGAATTGAATAATGCCCTCGTCATTTATGATAAAAAAAAAAGTAAATATTTATAAATAAAATTATTATTAATATTATAATTATGAAAATGTGCTTAATATCAATTTGGGCCATAAATATTATGTCATCGTCAATTTTGCAATTTTTACAAATTTCAATTGAAAAAAAAAAAGGATAAAGAAGAAAAAAGAAAAATTATTCAATTGAGGTTTGGAAAAAAAATCATTAAATAAAACGTACGATTGAGTTTTCCAAGTGGAAATAAGAAAACAATTGATGTCAATGTGTCATTTTGTTTTAACATCTCGTTTTCAATTAAATAAATGTAAATACATTTCCAAATATTATATTAGAGGTTTTAAAAAAAAAATAATTATAAAATCAATTCGGGAAAACGAAGTTGCTATAGTTGAAACAAATTGACACAATAATATAAATTACTTTTTGTTTTTTTTTTTTTCTATGTATTGATTGATTTCTTTTTTCCTCTTGTTGAAAAGCTCAATAAGTCCGTGTGTGCCTCAATGAAATAATTTTTTTTTCTTTCATTTCTTTATTAAAATTGAGTATGTCATTTGTGTAAATAAAATTATTATGATTATGAGTATGAGAGATGAGAACAAAAAAAAAGAAAATAATATTAATAATCGTAAATTCACTGTTTGGAATTATTTCTACATGATATTGCTGTTGTGAAAAAGATTTATAAAAATGACAAATTATAACTTGGCATGAGTCATATATATATATATATTTTTTTTAATTTTGTTTTTATTTTATTTATATTTTTTGCAAGATAAATTAATGATTATATGAGTGTACGAATTGAGAAAGTCCAATGAAATTAGAACAAAAAAAAATGAAAAAATAAAATTTTGTAATATAGTTGTATTATATTCTATCTATAGGCCTGTATTATATTTATTATTATATCGATATCTATATATTATATATATTATCATGGGAATATCCGATTTGATATTCTATATATAATTAATTAGTTAAATATCAAATTAAACGAGTGTGAAAGTCGAGCGAGATTCATTACAAACTTATTTTATTTCTTTTTTTTTTTTTTTTTCTAATCAAATTTTTTTTTGTCTCGATTATGTTCTCCTTTATTAATTTAATTGAAAATGAAATTAACAATTATAAATTTAAAAAACATGATTTTTCATATGAAAATCAAATTATTTTATATTCGACTATATTATTTATTATAAAAAAAAAAAAATATTGTATTATTTTTCAAGAGAAGATAAACATAGAAAATTATGTTGAACAAAAAATATTATTTATTATTTTGACTTGAATTAAATTTTTTCATTCGACTGCACATCCGAGTTGAGATAAATAAATAAAAAAAGTAAAAAAAAAACCAACAATAAAATGTATTTACTATATAATATATATTTTTTTTTTTTGTGTTATTAGTCAGTGGTGTTTGTGATCTTGAAAATCACAGACACGAGATTGTTGCTAATTCGAAAAAAAAAAAACAAAAAAATAATGAAATAATAAAACAAAGAATCACACTCTAGACTAGGAGAACAAAACGAAACAAATGACTGTAAATATTGTACGTTATATATTAAACAAAAAGAAAAAAAAAAAAAAGAAAATGAAATAAGAAAAGTAAGAAAAAAAAAATGTTCCCGAGCCCCCTACTATCATCACCGTGACTAAAGTAATTTACCTTCTTGCGCACTGCAATGCTGCAGTTTTAATTGCTAGCTACATGTTTACCCAATTTTTTTTTTTCTTTTTTATTTATAAAATGTTTTCGTTGTTCACCACAATAACACGTAAACACCAATTAAAAACTCAATTCAATTCACAAATAATAATGAAAAAAAAACAAGAACAAAAATAAATATTGAATATTGAATTATAAAAAAATGAACAAAAAAAATAATAAATATTGATAAAATTAGTAAAAAAATAAAGCACGCAAACGCGCATTTAGCGTTATCCAATACAGTATTGTATGCCTAAGTATTACACGGTCTATTTTGGCCAAATGTTAAACATGTCCACTGATTGTCAAAGCGTCTTAAATCCCTCAATGTGATGGTGCGTGAAGCAACGAAAAAAAAAAGTAATAAAATAAATGAAATAATCACAATGCATTTATATAAAAATTCAATGATAATATTTGTAAATCACAATTGATTTGCAATGATTAACAACAATGTGTACATATTAATTAAAAAACCTGTCTCAAAGACTGATGAAGCTTTTCAAGTTGCTGTTGCCTTCAATTCAAAGCGACCTTTTTTATTTAAATGATAAATAAAATTTTTAAATCATAAAAATATCGACTGCCATTGTGTACACATTTGTTAAATCATTGTAAATCATGTGATAACTTGAATAAATAAATAAATAATTAATAAAAAAGAAAAAAATAAGTGTTGAATGAAAATGAAAAAATAAAAGGGGGAGTAATGCGTGATAGCAATGATAAAATAGATTAACATGAATGTTTATTAATAAAATAACATTCATAAATAAAAAAATCCTAGATCAATGCAGTTTAATTTATAATTATTTAGGCTCAAACAATTTAAATAGTAAATAGACAAGGTGACAACACAAACAGCGATTATAGTTTTTTTGTTTTATTTATTATTTATTCATTTCCAATTGATCCTTTTTGCATTCCTAATTCTTTGTCATCCATTTCTAAATCCCACTTCAACAACATCGCTCAAGCTTAAAATTCATTTATTTTTTTATTCCGAATTTTTCGTTTTATTACTTCGTATTTTATTTTATTTCGCCGTCCGTTCAAACATTGACTCAATCATCATATCGACAAAATTATTTTTCAAAATAATCAACGTCATGATTGAAAAATTTAATTAATAAAAAAAAAAAAAAATTAATAAGGGGTTACGCGAATAATATTGATATAAACGTCATGTAAATAAAATTATAAAAAAGAAAAAAAGAAAAAAAAAAACACAATATAAAACAAATCAATAATTAATAAGAGAGTAAGAGACAATTTAAATAAATTAATTAAGATGCATAGCAAGTATTAAATAGGTTTCTAATAACAATTTATTATTAAAGTGAATGTACGTTGATGTCTTAAAAGTTTTTAATGATAAAAACCAATACAAAAACACGAAATAATTATTATCATTTAGCTTTTTTTTTATTTTTTAAAATATTTTCTTTGTGCAAAATTGTTTTGACTATTGAAACAATGAAATTGATGAGAATAAGATATTATAATTCTAGTCACTTGTGAGTTCATATAACAACGAGAAAAAAAAAAAAAATTAATTAATCAATAAATATCTGGATTAATATGATTTAATATTATTTCTTTTTTTAATTTTTTATTTTGAATAAGCTCTCGAGAAAAACAAGAAAAGAAAATGAAATTTATTATTTTTTTTTATATTTTTCCTATATTGTTTATTCACCGAACCCCCGATGTAACGTAATACTAATAAGAAGACGTCGACATATCGGCTTACAGATAATTCATACAATGCATACAAAATAATGTAGAAATCATAAAAATAGTCCACTCGTAGCGCAATAGTATTTAAAAGCAAATAAAAAATAAAAAACAAAAAAAAAAATTAATAATAATAAAACAGGATAATCATGAAATAACAAAAATAAAAATATATATTACATTTAAAAAATCATACCGTACAATAGTAACTGAATAATAATATGTGCAATGTTATTGTATTTACATACATTACTTGCAGCTTACAGAAAACATACAATTACACTGCACTGATATATCGACGCGTCACAAAGAGCAAAATAAAAAAAAAAATTAAAAAAAAGACAACGGAGGAAATTTACTTTTTTTTATTTTTCAATTAAAATATGATATTTTTTCTTTTTTGTTACGGTAAACTGCTGTTGCACGAGTACGTTTTCATAAACATGTATAATATTGTATATCAACATTCCTCAATAATTAAAAAAAAATAAAATTATTTAAAAAGATTTCATTATTTGTCGTTTGTTTGCAACAAAAGTATAATGTTAAATGAGAATAATCGAAAAAAAAAATATCTTAAACTCTGGTTTATTATTATTGAGTCAGAAGCATAAGTGAAAAAAAAAATTGAAAAAAAATTAATGACATAATGAAAACGACTGGTTTTATGATCTACAAGCAATTTGCCTTTTTTTCTTATACTATAAACAATTAATTTTTTCTTTTTTTTCTTTGTACTACTCTAACATCCGATTGTCTATAATTTTCAGCCTAAATTTTTATTTTATGTGTACATAATAAAATTCATTTATATGTGTACATAAAATATTAGATTTTAAAGTGCCATAGAAATAACGAATAAATATGTGGAAATATAATATTCATATGAGAGAAAAAGAAACAAAAAAAAAAACTATTTATAATCTGGAAAAAAAATAAGTAAATGTGAAAGTGTTAAAAAAAAAAATTCATATTAATTGTTTATGCTCAATGGAAAAGTGTAATTATTTTTCCAAAAAATGCATCATATTGTGAGGAAAAAATAAAAAAAAAAAAATGCTCGACTCGTTGACAATTAATTCACACTCCGATTATCAACGAATTTTTCAATGTATAAAATCATGTTAACTGTTTCACCACAGAAAAAAAAATATCATCAATATATTATGTATAAAAAAAGTCCTTTTTTGTGTTTTGGTATTCTGCGATTGTTAAAGTATATATTTCATCGGGGCAATTGATATTTAAAAAAAAAAACATTTTACTAACGTTCAACGTCGTTCAAATTAAATTTAGAGAATTAAAAAAGTCAATAGCTATTCTAAACAATTGTTATTTTTTTTTAGAGTACATGATCATTGCCACATACTTATCAAGTTTTTGAAAAAAAAAAAAAAAATAGAAATGTACTCCGTGAATGATGTGTCATGAACGAAAATTAAAAAAATACTGATTTATTGGAACTTAAGTTCACTTTAAAAAGCACAATCACTGTTTGAATAAAAAAATAATAATAATAATAACAAAATTGTTGTCCAATTGTGTGTCACGGAGGGCCTACGCACTACTTGTTTTTAATTAATTAAACAAAAAAAAGAAAGAAATGCACGAAAATTAAATTTAAAAAAAAAAAAAAAATACTCATGACTGTACTGATTGTTGAACGTCGCTAAAAATAGTAAATTAAAATAGGTCGTCTAATGATATGTATACAAAAAAAAAAAAAAAGAAATAATATTAATAATGTGTGTGCTCAATGAAAGCCACAATAACAAAATAAAACGCGCGTGCTTGTTTAACTATGGCCTACTGTAAAACAAACAGAGAAATTTTTTTTTTTAAATAAAAAAAAATTACAAAAATGTGGTAATATTATGATAAATTATACTTGAAAAAATATTAAATATTTTTTTTTCTTTTAAAAAGTACGCGCGTTTTTTTCACGACGATAAATAATTGTTATTAAAACAAATGAAAAAAAAAAAAAATTATATTAAAAAATGAAAATTTAAGACGGTGTGGTATACAAGACCTAAAAGTGGGACATAATATTTTATAACTCAAATTTTGTACAGAATAAATAAATACTTGTACTGTGGACCAAAATATCTTTTATTTAATTCTCATAAACGATTTTTTTAAATATTATTTTTTCTTTGAATGGTAAATATTTTAATTGATGTGAATATTTATTGGATTTACGTTACGCAATTGTTGTTCGACATTTGTTCATCAGATTGCCAACCAAAGGATTGGAAAATAATTTTCAATTAATTGACGACTAATTTTACCAGTAGACAAAAATACAAATAACAATGATATTATTTGCGGAAAATTATGAAAAAAAAAAAGTAAATAAATTTATAAATAGAAAAAAAGAAAAAAAAAAAACTTTAGTCAATATTCATTAATTATTTATTTTAATAATTATTTAATGAAAAAATAACTAATTATAATAAAATTCAATTTGACTTTATCAAGTAAGCAAGTACGAGAATTTGAGTCCATCGTTTGAATCGCGCGCTCATTTATCGAACATGGCGGATCGAAAAAGTTAAGCCACCTGCCGGAAAAAACAGCAACGAGAGGACGCAAGAGAGAACGCAATCATACTTCTCCCTCTACGCATATATTGATTTTACAGAGGGAGAAAGACAGAAAAAAAAAAAAAGGACATCAAATAAATAAATAATTATTAATTAATTAATTAATTATCTATAAATTAATATTTGCACTTTTCATATAAAATATTAGATAATATAGTCGAATATTATTAACGCATTATTCATTTGAAAAAAGCAAATGAAATCGTTTAAAATAAAAAAAAGTTTTAGACAATGCCCAACTCCAAAGCCGGTTAGAGACGCCGGCTTACAACAACGACGCCGTTATTACGATGCCTCAAAAAATAATTTATAAATTATTATTTGCACCGATATTCGTAAAATATATATTCATAATCATCGGGTGTTATCAACGAATAAATCATGTGAAAGAAAACACATGAAAACATTAGCCAAAATCGCTTGAAAAAAAAAGTTCAAACGACGTTGTCGAAGCTGGCTAGAGACGCCGGTTTGCATAAAGGACACCATTGAAAAATAAAAAAAATAAAAAACTACCCACTTCCCGTTAGATATAAATAATAAATAAAAATAATAAAAATAGAAAGATTAAAAACACAAAATAATAAACGTAATAATATTACCGGAAAAATAATGAATGAATAAAAAATAAATTTTCAACAATAAATTGACGCGGCAGCCATTATATGCAATTGCATTTTTCAACAAAATTTATCACTTGATTTGCAACAATTTCATGATAAAATTGCATTAAATAATTAATTAAAATACGTTGAAAATTTATTTTTAAATGATTAAATAATAAATATGAGTTAAGTGAATGAAACAATACCAAATAATCAGCAAAAAAAATGAGCGTCTTGACTAGTTTTTACTCTTTATAAATACAGGAGCCCAACACACGTCTTGACAGGGGTAAGCTTTTTCGCACTATGACGCCATCATTTTGCGCAATTTTGCGCTTGACCAAAGTGACCATGAAGAGGGCTCTGCTGTCGCAGCAGCCATCATGAAATAAATTTTAGCCAATCACGATCTTCTATACAAAAAAAAAAAAAAAAACCATAATAAAAAAAAATAAATAAAAAATTGAGAATTAATTTTATTATTATTTATATGAAAAAATTATAATTTAAGTGAAAATTTATTTTCTTTCTAACGTCTAGAAATTATTTCTACAATCAAAGTTGATAAAATACAATTAAATCGTTAATATCATGGCGGTTTTTTTTTTTTTTTTTTCATCATTTAAGTGTTACAACTTACAATACAGAATTATTCATTGACTATGTAACTACATTGTTATTACATTTATTTTTATTTATTAATTTATTTTTTATTAATATTTACATTTTTCATATTTTTTTTACTTTTTTTGTTTTTCTTTTTTTTTTCTTTATTTATAGGTATATTTTATTTTAATTGATTTCATCGTTATTACTGCAATTGATTAACAGTTAGATGTGTCAAGACAATTTTCGTTTATCTTGATTTATTTTTTAAATCAAAATTTTTATTTTATTTAATTCATTAAGTAAAAATTAATCAATTTGATCATTTAGTATTTTTTTTCTTTTTTTTCTTCTATTTATTTTCCATTGATATTGTTCATTTTATTGTTTGTTAATATTTTTTCTTTATATCTTTTGTTAATACAATATTTACACAAACTGAGACTAAAATTGTTGATAATAATTATCAATGAAATGACAAATTTATTGAGACGGTTTTAGATATTTTTAAATAAAGGCAGGATCAGTTTTGTGCGTACCAATCGTTTTGAAGTAAAAAACAAAAAAAAAAAATTAAATTGCTCAGTGTTCAACATATAAATGCTTGACTGCAATAATAATAATGTGAATAAAAATTCAGTTAATCAATTTAATAATAGCCTTTGATTTATATGGAAGTGTCTCAAGACAAAATTAATTTTTATTTTTTTTCGATAGTGTGTTTAAGTTAAAGAAAAAAAAAATAAATAATGGGTTTTATAATTTTTTTTAGCCACTAATGCATAGAAATAATTTATGTACACGATGCTGCACAATTATCAGTCTACATGAGTCAAATATACATTGTCGTGTTAAAAAAAGAAAATCTTTTTTTTTTTTAATTTAAAAGTTAATTGTTTAATATTATATAAGGAAGATTTACTTTGAATGTGATAATTCGAATAATCACAATTGTACAAATGACGAATTGCACACTAAAATGAAATTGGCACAAAACGAAAAATAAAAAAAAATAAGATAAAGAAAGAAAATTTTTTTCTGCATGATAAGATAATTGTTAAACTTCATTAAATCAAAAAAAATATATAAAATGCAATTTACAATTATTGTTTGATTTTTTTTTTTCATATGTCTATTCGCTTATCAGAGGGAAGATAAACAAATTGCAATAAAGCAAATTAATATAAAAGGAGCCTACATAAGAGTGAGAACACACTCGTCAAAGTTACACTAGGAGTTACCATTGGGTGGTGGTGGTCGTCGATCGTATTCACGTCTATAGTCTTTGTTGGGTCTCCACTCATTTGGATAACTTTTATTACCAGGATAACCACGACCTCTAAAATGTCCAGAGTCTGGTGGTGGATAATTACCAACACTACTACCACCAACACTACCACTGCCACCACTACCACCACCACCACCAGCAACATTGCCATAACCACCTGGTCCACCATATCCATAATTACCACTAGGTACTGGTGGTCCTGATGGTGGATATCTACCATAATAATCACTGAAAAATTAATAATAAATAATTATAATATTGAATAATATTAAATTTATTTTTTTTTTTAAATAAAATAGTTTACCCTCTTTTATCAGATAGATGCATTGGACGATCTCTGTCACGATCTCTATCTCTTTCTCTATCACCACGATGATATCCACCAGGCATTCTTCCATATCCTTCAAATCTTTCTCTTTTATGATCACTGAATCTAGCTTCTCTAGGATTTCTATTATCTCTTGGTATCCAATGATCATCATCTCTGCCACCACTGTAATGACCACCACCACCACCACCAATACTACCACTACCACCACCAACACCAACACCTCCTACTGCACCATAACCACCACTATCCCTTCGTATTCTTTCATCTTTAACAGGAGTGGTATTTAAACGATCTATACTTCTATCATGTGTTCTATCACGATCTCTATCATTTCTATCTCTTTTTGAATTATCTTTGTATTTTGAATCTTTATTTCTTATTAAAGAATCAGATGATGATGAATTTGGTGTTGTTATCATTGGAATAATTGTACTACTATTTCTACTAGTACCAGATGTTAAATTATTAAAATTTGAACTTGAATTACTAGATGAATTGCCTGACATATGTTTTTTATTACTTGGTAAACTATTACTTGAACTATCTTCAATATCATCAGCTCTTCTTTTAAGTGATAGACGTAGACCACCACTACTATTATTTGTATCTGTATGTTGTTTATAATTTTTATCATTTTTATCATTATTATTACGTTTATTATTATCATCATTTTTTTCTAATGCTGATGATAGAGTAGTAGAAGTATTATTATCATCTCTATTATTTGTTGTTTTATTTTTAATAATTTTTTTGTACTTTTTTTCTAATAAACCCAATTTAAAGTATGGAGTAAATTGACTAGCAAAATTCCATAAACTAGTACGCCAAACTTTTAATTCTTCACGATTATCAATATAAAGTTCAAGACAAGTATTAATTTGGCTACCAATTAATTCAATAAGTTCAGATACATAAGCAGCAAGTTCAGGATTAATTATATGACCGTTAATAACTTCAATTTTTTTTTTTTGAAGTTCTAATAATGCTTTTAATGATTTTCTAACTGGTCTCATTTTTTCTTTACACTCTTGAAATGTTTCATCAACAACTGATACTGGTTCAGAATTAGCTGTTATATGTACTGGTCCTTCTTTATTTTTTGATTTTTTTAATTCTTTTTTATCTTTTTTGTCTTTTTTGTCTTTTTTATCTTTCTTAGATTTTTTTTCACGTTTTTTCTTTTCAACAATATGACCATGACCACCACCACCAGCACCAGCACCACCACCACTATCACTTTCTTCTTGATTATCTTTTTGAATATTAATAGTATCATCTTCTTTTTTAATTTTAGGCTTTTTATTTTCTTCACTTGAACTATCATTATCATTATCAATGATTTCTTTTGATGTAATAGATGTTTTAATTTCTTTTGGTTTTCTTGGTTTTCTTGTTTTAGGAACACCTTTTCTTAATTCCACTTGTTTTTTTAATATTTTTAATAAATATTCAGCTCTAGTATGTAACTGTTTAACTTCTGTTTTACTATCAGTTAATAATATTTTATCAGTTAATTTTAAATTTGTATCTGTTTTAATGGTATCCCATGATCCCATACCATGTGTATAAATACCACGTAATAAATTTGTATCATCATCAGAATTCCAATCACATTCAAAATTAGCTGGTTTTAATTTAGCATCTAAATGCCATGTTGAACGATTTTCTGGTTCATTTGGTAATACCTCATCAAGTGGTTCTAATTCTTTTTCAGCAGTAAATAATGATTTAGCATTAACCATAACACCAGCAATTTTAAATGTTGGACCACGACCACGTTTACGTCCTTTACCTTCTTTTTTTGGTTCTTCATCACGTATTGCTGCTTTATTTTCTTTAGCTGTTTGTTCAAATTCATTAATACATGCTTCACATCTTGATTTTAATTGTTCACCTAAATATTTTAATTCAGGTAATTGTTTATCTTGTAATTCAGCATCAATTGCAATATCATCAAGACGTTTTAATGGAGCTGGAAATTTTTTATAACTTTTTATAAATTTACGTATTTCAGCATCAGTAAAACTTTTGATTGATTCACGTGGTAATACTCTTGGTCTACCACGTTTTTTTGGTCTATCATCATCACTACCATCATCATCATCATCATCACCACCACTAGCATCATCATCATCAGCATCTTCACTTTCATCTGTTTGTTGTTTTTTACGTTTTTTATTACGACCTTTTGATGTATCACTTTGATTTAATTGTTGTAATGTTTTTCTAACACGTGGTGGTAAATATAAATCATTCATTTCTTTTGATTTTTCAGATTCTTCAATTTTTTTACGTTCTGATTCTGGTATTATTTCAGCCCAGTCTCTATTATTATCATTATTATCATTATTACCATTATCATTATTATCATAGGTTTTTTTATTAATTGGTTCATTATCTTCTTCAAATGCAGCAAAACTAGCAACTTTAAATGCTGATAATAATTCATCACCAACAGCTGCTGGTGCTTCATCTCTTGTTTCAGCTCTACGTAATATTTCATCAATATCACATACAGGTTCTTCATCACCATCTTCTTCATCTTTAAATAATTCTTCAGCACCAAATTTAAGAATTGCATTTAAATCTTCTTTAGTAAATGGATTATTATTACTACTACCTGGTGCTTTTTTATCTAATACAGTTCTACCAGTTGTATCCATACGTTGTATAACAAGATGATCAAGTACCATTTTTTGTTTAGCACGTTCAACAATTTCTTCTTCAACTGAACTTTTAGTAACTAAACGATAAATATTAACTTGATTTTTTTGTCCAATTCTATGTGCTCTTGCTTGTGCTTGTAAATCATTTTGTGGATTCCAATCAGAATCAAATATTATCACAGTATCAGCTGTTGCTAAATTAATACCTAAACCACCAGCACGTGTTGATAATAAAAAACAAAAATCAGTTGAACCTTCAGCATTAAAATGATCAAGTGCTTGTTTTCTTAATTCACCTTTAATACTACCATCTAAACGTTGAAATGGAAAATGACGTTTTTGTAAATATTCACTAAGAATATCTAACATTCTAACCATTTGACTGAATATTAATACTCTATGTCCAGTTTCACGTAAACGTACTAATAATTTATCCAATAATACTAATTTACCAGAACCACGTATTATTTGTTGTAAATAATCTTCATTACTATCTTTTCTTTCATATTCCATTGGTTTTGTTAAAAATGCATGATTACAACATTTTTTTAATTCAATAACAATATTAATAAATGTACCAGTTGAACCTTTTACACCTTTTCTTAATGCATTATAATTTTTAGTTAATATCCATTTATAATATTGTTTTTGTAATGATGTCATTTCAACACGTAATATTTGTTCAACTTTTGCTGGTAAACTTTTTTCAACATCTTTTTTAACTCTACGTAATATAAATGGTTCAAGTTGTTTATGAAGTTTTGAATAACCTTTTTGTGCAGCATCATCATGTTCTTGTTCAAATTCTTCCCAGCTTGGAAATTTATCTGGCATTATAAAATGTAATAATGCCCATAATTCTTTTAAACTATTTTGTAATGGTGTACCAGTTATTAATAATCTATGATTTGTTCTAAATTCAATAAGTGCTTTATATAATAATGAATTATCATTTTTTAAACGATGTGCTTCATCAACTAATAAAGCAGCCCATTCAATACGTCCTAAAAATGCTTTATCTTTTAATACAATTTCATATGTTGTTAGGATTGCATTGAATTTTAATTTTTTAGAATTTTCATTTTTTTTACACCATTCATGTTCACGTATAACTTCACGTGATACTGTATCACCAAGATATGTTACAAAATTTAAATCTGGTCCCCATTGTTCCATTTCACGTTGCCATGATGTCATTGTTGATAATGGAACAACTAATAAAAATGGACCATAATATTGATGTGTATGAAATAAATAATATAGGAAGCATATTGTTTGTATTGTTTTACCAAGACCCATTTCATCAGCAAGTATAACACTATTACCTTTACACCATGAACCAACCATCCAATTTAAACCATCTAATTGATAATCACGTAATATTAATTCTTTACCTTTACCAATATATTCTGGTTGATTTTTAACTTCACGAAATTTTGGTCTTAATGATGATACTCTACGTCCATCACTTGGTACTCTTTTTGAATCTTCTCTATCACGAAATTCTTTTATTTTATTTGGCCATTTTTTAATTATTAATGCACCATCTTCCCATGTTGATTCAGCATAAGGAAGACTTTCCCATTTACATAAATAATCGAAATTTTTTGAATCAGGTTTTTTATATTCAGCAATTATTCTTTCAACATTATTATAACTTTTCATTAATTCTTGTTGTAATTCATCTTGACATTCATAATAATCAAGATCTTCAATACAAGCATAACGTCTTCTTTCTTGATTTTGAGCTTCTTTTTTTATATAATTATCAAGTTTTTTAATTCCTTTAACTTTTTGGGCTTTTAATGATTCTAATGATTCCCATGTATTGTGAATATGTGACCAGCCTTTCCATTTAATCAGGTACTGTATTTCACCATCTTCATTTGATATTTCATTTGGATTTGGATCACCATTTTCTTCAACTGCATATACAGTTGTTACATTACCAGTAACACCTTTTTTACCAATACGTTGATTGAGTATTCGTTCAATTGTTTCAGCATTATCAACTTCTTGTGGTTCTAGTGGTGCTGCTGTTTCATCATTTTCAAGAATATCTTCACTATCAGTACCATTATCACTTTGTTCTTTATAACTAACTGATGTCCCAGCACGTCTTGTTACTTGCCTACAAATTTTTTAATTATCATTTATTTATTTATTCAACTAATTATTATTTATTTTTCATTTCATTTTTTTACCTTCGATTATCATCACTTTCAAATGATGAATTATCAGATGAATCTGACAGTCGTTTTTTTCGTGAACGAGTTGCAACTTTAGCTTTTTGTGCAATACGACGATTCAAGGGTTTACTTTGTTGTGGTGCTCGTCTAGGTTTCGCACTTTCAGACTCCGAATCAGATGAATCGGAATTTGATGATGATGATGAACTACAAATATCAATAAAATAGAAATTGGTTTTTGCTTTTGTTTTTTTTTCATTGCATCTTATGATTCAATAGAGCCAAGTGTAATATATACGTAAAAATTCAAGACAATGTATAGATAAATAAATGAATTATTTATTTTTTTTTTTTCTAATTTAAATACTGACCTATCACTTCCTGAGCCATCAGAGTTGGAATTGCTACCTGATGAGCTACTATCACTCTTACTTTCATTTTCAGAATCTGAACCAGAATCTTTACCAGATTCAGAATCTTCTGCTTTCTGTAATTCCAAGTGAAAGAAAAAAAAAAATAAATACAAGAATAAATATTTTAACCTATTTTCTTTTTAAAAAATAAAACATAATATACTTTTCATAATTTATTTAAATAAAAAAAAAAAAAACCAGATGCTCGTGTTGTTTGGAATGAAAATAAATTGACATTGTTGTTAAAGAAACTTGTAATGTGTGCCAATTTAATTGAATGTAACTTTGCCAAGTTAAAATCAGATACAAATTAAATACTGCCATCTTTTTGCGTAATACATCAGCAACCATTTGGACAACGACCACCATTTTGTTAACATTCACAAGACTGAAATTCACAATTGAATATTCAGATAACCATTAAATTAAATAATTCACAGGGTAACAAAAATTATTATCTTGATGATAATTTTTATTTATTCTTTATTTAAAAAATTTTTCCTTTTTTTTTTTTTTAAACCTTATACATCAATGTTGTATACATTTGCTTATTATTTTTTTTTTTTTTTAATTGTTAAATAATTCAGTAGATTATATTTATTTTTAACAAAAAATGTACAAATTCTTTTGATGAAAAAAATCATAATAAAAAATCACTAGATTTTTGTTTAATGCTCGTTTTTTAATTGACAATATTTTTCAATTTTAAAAAACATATATTGGATAAATTAATTTAAGCACAATATATTTTAAAATATTACCAAAAGACAATTGATGATGACAAAATTGAGAATAAATATTTGTAAATTATAATTTTTTTTTTTTAATGAAAAAGATCCTCTCGTTACTTCAGCACATGTTTTTCATATGAAAAATAAGAATAATTATAACATGATTAATAAATTCATCAACATTTGAGTCTAAAAAAAAAATATTAAAAATTTATATTAAATATTAAAATGAATTTAAAATTATAACTAAAAATAAAAATAAAAAAAAAAAACAGTTCAAGTATAAAAAATAAATAACAATATTAAAAGCATGTTATGTGTTTTTTTCTATTTAAAACATTGAAAGCAATATTTGTAAATAAAAAACAACAACAACAAGTGATGATAATAAACCAAACACATACAGAAGTGTCAAAACTTTGGCTTAAAATTGCAAAAATGGGTCTATGAAAATTTTATGTTTCCATAAATTCAATGATTCAATAAATATTTAAAGAATCATATTAAATAAAAAAATATATGGAACATTAATTATTAATATTAAAAATATTAATATAAAGTAAATGTAAACAAACTTATAGGTTAATTTGATATTGATGATAAAATTCATTGTAATAATTATTTTATAATAAAATTCAAGAAAGAGGCCAATGTGCGTTGCACAGTATGAACCAAGGGACCCCGCCCAATATCCAAAAATTAACAATTATTATTAAATAATTGATAAAACAATTATTTATTTAAAAAATTGTCATGTATATTGAAATATCGCAAAGGGCATGTGGCATTTTGTGAATTATTTCCTACTCCAAACAACACTTTGAGCATTTTTTAAATAATTTTTTTTTATTTAATATTAATTAAATAATTTAATAAACTTTAAATAATAATATTATATTTATAAACAAATTGTTTATTTGTCAATAAACAAGGGATGAAAAAAAATTTCATTGCATGGCCCGAGCACACTCACCTGCATTGTCTCTCGTATACGCGTCTCGAAAAAAAAAAAAAAAAAAAAAAAAAAAAAAATCTCACGTTAAATATATTTCACCCACGAGCAATAAAATCAATACACAATATTTATTATTGTTAATATAATTATTTAAACACGTAATGTCACGTTATTAATTGTTGAAAATTGTACAAGTACGCGACATCGTAACAAAAATATCGAATTCTTGACCGTACTATATGGTTGCAGGCGATATTGCGGCCGCCATCTTCTCGACTCTCAATGTTCGTTCGTTCGTTTTCACCCCTCTCGTTTCTATTCCCCTTGTCGTTATTGGCCCATTGGCCTTCGTTCCGTCATGCAACGCGCGTGCCCTTTCCTTTCCCCTCTTGTTGGACGTTAAAACGACACTTTTTTCTAAATCAACGCCGCCATCATTATTTTATTTAATACGCAAGCGCTGTAAATAAATTATTTTCTCTCCACCTCATCCCGCACCCAAAAACTTGCCCAGATCACAAAAAAAATATATAAAAAAAAAAAACTTTATAATCAAGAATAATCCCTTTATAATGCTTCTTTTCTTGTTTTTTTTTTTTTCTTTTTTTGTCAATGTGAAATAGGATATTTTAGGAGCCGAGGCCGACATCGATTAAAATTGTAAAAATGCTTCTTTTTTTCTAGTGTATAGTTTGGAGCACGAAAATTCTTTAAAATGCCTTTTATGATTTTTTCTCTTTTTCAATTTAAAAAATAGGATCATGTAACCAATATATTTTTCATTTTAAAACGCCATTTTGCAATTATTTTAGCCAGGAAACCACTGCACTTGTGTATGTGTATTGGTGTATTATTACTCATTATAATACAATGTAATTATTCATACGCAATTCATACAAATAATAATAACAATATTACATGAAAATTATATTTATCATAATGATGACTAGCACTTTCTTTTTCTAATAAATTATAATTAAATTTACATTTTTTTTTTTCTTTTTTTTTGAGTTGGTTATGCTGGATACATGAATAGAGCAAAATAATTGTCTAAAAAATTACTTTTTTGGAATAAATTAATTATTATAAATAGCTAATATTTAACTGAATAAATAATATATTAAATAATGTCAATTTTAAAGCACTTTAAAAACAAAATGTCGTACAAACGTTTGAGTTATCACTGAGAAATTGTTGGTGATTTTTGATGAACATAAGCCAACACCCAAAATGTCTCTGCGAATACTCGTTTATGCAAGACAATTAAATGTTAAATTATACTTTTTCATGCAAAAAAAAGGTTCACTTTATACTCCATTAATATGATGGCTGTGAATGACTCTTTTTTGTATGACCAAGCAAACACTACTGAGACTTGAATTTTTAAAAGAACAAATTTAATACAAGCAAAATGGAGTTTATAATTATTAGAATGAAAAATTTATATTTTACAAATAATTTTTTACGTTGTCTGATGAGTTAGCCAAGCACTAATACTAGTTATACTTTGTTATAAGAGACGTATAAAAATGTTACCAAGTGCCCATGGAATCATCACGCCGGAAAAGAAGGAGAAGCCTTTTTTAACCAAGATGGTCGCCACGAAATTTCCGTCAGTTGTTTTGACTAACGTTGTCATTTTACAATTTAATCAATAATTTCTCTCTCTCTCTCTTTTCCTTTCTCTCTTGAATTTGAAATTAAAAAAATTACTCTTTTTTTATATAGGTAAATAATTAGAAATATTATTTTTATTTAAACAACAAATATTAGAGTAAAATTAATTATCATTTTAATTTATAAAATAATATTCAATATTGTTTTTTTTTTAAAAAGCCAAAGTAAATAAAAATATTATTATTAATTGAGTTCAAGTATAAAGTTTAAAATAATAATTGAAAAAAATACATTCTGTTTTTTTTTTTTATCAACACCTCAAGTGATAACAAACAAAGTATTATTTATTCATTGGGTTTTTATTTTTTATTTTATACAAATTGTAATAATTGATTGATGAACAATAAAAATCATGGTAAATTTATTTATAATTAGAAATTCCAAATTAATAAGGTGGCATCATGATTTTTAGTTAATTATTTAAACATTGACAGATTCTTCTGGATCAATAGTTTCAGTTGATGATTCTTCTTTCTTGCCTTTGGCTTCTGGTACCCAGAGACCACTATCAACACACCTTTTTATGTGATATTTAGCTTCATCTTCTGGCATTTCAGAAACAGTTTTTTGTAAAAGCGGAATGTCTTGTGCTTCAAAGCATTTTTGAAGTGCCTAAAAATAAAATCAATTAGTTATTTTGTTAAATTTTTAATAATATTAAATATTTAATTTATTTATGGAAATACCTCTGGTAAACTTTCAAAAACTTCAACTGGATCAAGGCCACCAGGACCCAATCGTGCTTGTTTTTCTTCTTCTTCAGCTTCTTGAATTGCAATTTCAAGTTTTTCAGCAGCTCGTTTACGAATTCTTTCTCTAAATGCAATCAGCTCATCATCAAATGATTTTTTATAGTCAGCATCAGCAACTTGAATTCGCGTGAAAAATGAACTAACACATGCTCGAGGATCAACATCAAGATGCTTAGATAGTTCAAGTATATATTGCATGCAAATACACTGATGAGCAACATGATTCATCAGCTCACTTTTCTATAAAAATATAAATTATATAAATATTATAATAATCATTGTATAATTAATAATTTAAAAAATAAAACAAAATGGTTTTACTTACATCTTCCATTTGTAAATTGATACACCAGATAACAAGATAATTTGCTGTATTTTCACCAACTAGATGTGGATTTTCAGTTAAAAATTTCTTGCTATCATCATATCTTCTAAGCATACCAAATTGTTTTAATTTTTTTTCATTTGCTTTGACAAATTCTCTCATTTTTTCCTCCTTTGCATCTTCACTTAGTTCTGAATCATCTTGTCTTTTGGGCTTTACATTTATAACTGTTTTAGCAAAACCTGGTTGTGCAATTGTATCAACATTCCAAGGTGCCATAACTTCTTTTTTGTTTAATTCAGCTTCTTTTTCTTTGACTTTTTCTTCTTCTAGCTCTAATTCTTGAAGTGCTTTTTTCAATTCACCAACATTTTTTGTATCAGTTTTTTCTTTCTCAATAGTTTCCAATTTTTCTTTTGCTTCTTTGAGTTTTTTAGCCGTTCTGAAAATTAGTTGTTGTTAATCAACTTGATACATTTAACAAGAGCAATATTTAATACTTTTTATTTATTTATTTATTTATTTTTTTTTGTCAACTTACTCTTCTTTTTTTTTCTCTAATTCAGCTTTCTCTCTCTTTTGTTCTTCCATTCGTTCAACTCTGGCCTGATGACGCCAACGAAATAATGATGGTGTATCAATATTTGGATGAGTATCATCTTCATCATCTGATATCTGCAAATCATATGACATTATTTATATTATTAAAAAATAAAAAATAAAATACTCATGTAAATTTTATAAAATCTATAATACATTGTGTGTTTAAATTGAAACGTCAAAGTGTCAATTGGTATGTCATAAAAAAAATATCATTAATTTATAAACAATATATTTTGACATTCTAGAAAATTCTAAAAGTATTCTGGAGTATTTTTATTACTCACTTCTATGTCTTTCCACTTGCTGTAATCAACCATTATGAAAAATTATTATTTATTTTTAAATTTTACAATAATTTATTCCGTCAATTGACAACAATTAATTTTTCACAATTATACTTTATTTATTGTTTAATTTTAATGATTTTAGATGCTGCAATGAATTTCCAAATTTCCAAGAAAAGTTTGACTTTTGTTGCTCTTTTTTGCATATATTTAATTGTATTTAATACTTTGTGTGTGTGTGTTTCCAAATGAACGGTACGGTGTGGCGCTGGGGAGGCGACTGGAAGCCATTATGGAATTTATAGAGGGCCACAAAAAAAGAGCCAAATTTAAATAACAATAAAAAATTATTAACCAGAGAGATTTTATTTATTTATTTTGTAATTTTAAAAATTATTTGTCATTCGCAATTGGAGCTTTCCGACCAATATACAGGATATTTTGATGAATTAAATAGAACTAGTTTCAAATATTGCGATTCACATTTTAGCATACCATACATAAAGATCAATATATTTTAAATTATTCATCTTTGAAAGAGTTACTATACCAGCATCGGTTACCCGTCCGCAACTAATCTCAAGTTGTTTTAATTGTTTCAAGCAATTGGCTATAGTATATAAGCAATCATCTATAGCTTGGTAATTCTTTATCTCTAATCTTAGGACATCTTTAAACAGAAGTTTTTTGTTACGACAGTTGTTAAGTCGCAGACAATTGTGACTGATGACTAATACTCCAAAATGTTCCAGATGCATAAATAGGTCAGTATCAATTAGTATGCCAGAATAAAAATACATAATATTTTATATTTTTTTGTAATAGATATAAATTTTAACTTACACGAGTGAATGTTTTAGGGATTTTTAAGCTTTTATTAAATCAAGTTTTGGTTTAATATTTTGTTATTTTGTATGTATTATATATAAAAAAAGATTAAACCACTTTAAACGTAATCTCTATAACCACGTTTAGTTGAATAAAAAAATGTAAACAAAAATAACACGTGACCATAGAATCATCACAGCACAAGCGCTTTCATCGACAAAAAAAGATACTGACTTGCTCCAAAAAGTATATATTGTCTATTTGTTTTTATATATATTGTTTTTGCAACATTTTGCCACATGGCCTTGAAAACATATATACCTAATTATATTTTAAAAAAACATATGCAGAGCAATTTAATTGATACAGTTTGATGCATTGTTTGGTGCAGTGTCACTGCAGTAAGATAAAAAAGATAAACCAAGTCTCAACACAAGGTCAATGATTCCATCAGCACGTCAAACCGGCTGGACTAGTTGTCATCACATTTAATTCTATAAAATCATCATCAACTACATTCTATCATATCAGTATTCATAGTTGTGTTGTGATTTTATAAAGCGCACATTGTTTAATAAAACAACTGTCAATTGCTTGTTTATATTTTGTAGATTATTGTTGACATAAACAAAAGGTTATGTTTTAAACGTGTTACACAATTTTAAATAATAAATATAAATAAAATGGGAATTGATGGAATGAGAGTTGGTGCTGGAAGATGTCCACCACTTGTCGTTGCAGTATTATTGTTAATATCATTTCTTCTTGTTTGCAACTGGTGGAATTTATCAACTGAAAATGCTGAATTATTATATCAAATTGATCAATTACATGAAGAGCTTAAAATAAGGTAAAATTCATCATCATCATTATTAATAACTTGATGATATTGTTGTTGTTTTTATTTAGCCTTGATGAAAGAAGTAGGTGTATTATACTTAAAGAAAATTTTGAAAAACAGTATAAACATTCAGAGGATGAACTTGGTGCACTTAATGTTAGACTTAAGCAACAAGAAAGCGAAGCTAAAACTCAACATGATGAATTATCAGTATCTCTTGACGTTTGTAAAAGTGAATTACAATCACAACAAATATTAGATGCTGCAAAAACAAGTACACTTGAAGCATTGAGAGTTAAAAAAGATCTTCTCAATGAAACACTTGATTTTAAAACAAAAGAATTTAAAAAACTTCAAATTGACATGGATAAAGTGAGTCATCATAATAGCTTTATAATAAATTAATTTACAATTATTGTATTAATGAATTAATATTTAATTTTTTTTTTAGGTCAAAAATGAATTTAAAAGTTTAACTGAAAAATGTAAAAATCAAGATATTAAAATAACAAATAATAACACTGATGATGGTAAATGATTGATAACATTTTTAAATTATAAAAAAAAAGTTGATATTTATTTTTTATTAAAAAAACAAATAAATTTTAGTTTTAGATAACACAGCAAAAGAAGAGGAAGGAGTCGGTGGAAATAATAATGAAGAAAAAAATGAATTAAATGAAAAAAATAAAGAGGCTGATAATTTACGTGATCCAGTTGTCGATTTGATACTTGACAAAGCTGAAGAAAATAAAAATAAAGTAAGCTAAATTTAAATTAGATAAATAATTAATTTTAAAAAAATTCCAGCCATAAATTATATTAACTTTAATGTTATTTAATTAAAATTAAATTTATTAAATTATTTCCAATGCCTTACTTCAATGATATGAAATGAATAAATATATTATATAGGTATACTATAGTATAATTTAATTATTAATAATGATAGTTTGTAATGTCTACAAGCATACATTATTGTATTATGTTTCCTTTGGATATTGTCTTCTTAACTTTGTAATCTAAATACAATCTATTTGGTTTCTTTTTTTTTTTTTTTTTTGTTCTCTTTATAAATATTTTATATAATCTCGATTAATTAAATAATTATATTTTCGTTGTTAAATATTTAAATAATAAAAATAAATAAATATTCATTACAAATTTCGCAAACATTTTGTTATTATTATTTTTTTTTTTCTGTTTAAAGCTGTCTATTAAATAAATTATCATCTCTCATTACAAAAAATTAAAATAGCTTCTTTCGTTTCTGTATAAAAATTACACTTATCACACATATCACACGAAAAAATAAAAATATAAAATATATTTTATTTCTAGTTAAAAAAAAGCAAAAATAATATTTTTTTTTTTTTCTATAAAAAATTCTCTGTGACTAGATTTCTATCGACTGTTACAATTTGATTTTTTTTTTATTTCGTTTTGCAGCTGTCAATTTATAAAATTGAGAAAACAATTATTATTTTTTCTTTTCTATATTTAAGTACGCTACCACCACAATGATAAAATGAAAAAAAAAAGAAACTAATTTCGCTGAGGCCATTATTTCGATTTAAAATTTTAAAATTTTCTTTATATTTCAGGGTGAATAGTGAGAATTATTATTGCTATTATTATTTCGATTTTTACGTCGAAAAATAAATGCAAATATTGATCGTAGTCTTCGCCATCTGCTACGTTTTCTAGCAGTTTCACGATATCTTTCTTTGCGTCTTATTTGTCGTACCAATGAGTAAAATGAATCATCAATAAATTGTCTCAATGCTGCTGATGTCTCGTAAAATGGACATCCCAATTGCTCAGCCAGTGCTTTACCCTCTTCAGTTGTAACTTGTCGTTGTGATTGTAAATCAAATTTATTACCAACTAATACCAAAGGAATGTCTTCATTCAATCGTACACGTGATATTAATTTTCTGTATTCAATTGCCTCTTGAAAACTATGACGATCAGTAACCGAGTAACAAATTATAAAACCTTCACCACAACGCATATACTGATCTCTCATTGCTGTAAATTCCACCTGAAATTAATTTATTCATTTTCAATTATTAAGCTTGTTTTTAAAAGAAAATAAACAAATTTTTTTTTTATATCAATTTAAAAATAAAATGGACCTGTCCAGCGGTGTCCAATATATCCAACAGAGCTGCCTCGCCATCAATAACTGCTTGTTGACGATATGAGTCCTCTATTATTTTATTTAATTATAACATTAATAATAATTTTATTTAATTTATACTAATAATTAAAACAACTCACCAATTGTTGGATCATGATAGTCCAAAAAACTGTGGCTCACAAATTGAAGAGTTACAGCTGAAAAAAAATAACAACAATTAAATACTATTTTATAATTTTTTCCATTTTATTTTTACCTGATTTTCCAACTCCACCAGCACCAAGAACAACAACCTGGTGAACTCTGGGTGAAATTCTAGTTTGTCCATTTTGCGTCTCTAAAGTCATGGCTGATGTGCTATTTTCTATTGAGGGAAAAATAAAATAATAATAAACTGTGTTGTTTTTATGTAAAATTACTTAAAAAAAAAAAAAACTTACGTGAGATACTTATTTGGCAGTTTCATTTAACTCAAAGAGAAACAATTTTCATCTAGTGTAAATTTTCTGCAAGTACAATTAAAGTTCGTATGTAATATATATGTATAATATAAGAATCAATAAATTAAGTACAATACCTGAATAGTATGATGAATCACCAACTGGTCAATAAAATAATGATTCCTGCTGCCGAAAATCGGTAGCAAATTAATGACAAATGTCATTCGCATGCGTGTCTCACCAAAAATGAATAACAATTGATTTTATAAAATTCAATATGACTGTCAATAATTGAAAAATTATAAACAATATAATTATTTTACAAACATGTGGATGTTGTTTTTAGTATTGAAAAAAAATCATCCGCCCCAAATCTCAAATGTTCTGTCACTGTGTATGTACAGCCACAATGTAATGCATGTATCCCACCTTTCTACCTTGTGTACCATTATCAAAAAAAAAAAATATAATAACAATATTTAAGAAAAAAAACATGATGATAAAAAACACCCGCCCACCCCCCACACATATTACGCATGTCAAAAAAATAAACAGCGCAATGACGTGTTTTTTAATTTCGATCCAGACCGATCATTGACGTTGTTGGTCATTTTTTTTTTTTTCCTGTATGTATATTGAATTTTCTGTTTGTGTATCTAGCTGATTGAGTATATGAAATTGACGTCAGTTTATGTTATTGGAGTACTATTTATTTTGAATAGTGATATAGAGAATAAATAAATAATTTGACATGGAAGAAGATGGTGCACTGAGAAGTGGCCAGTCTAGCTTTAGACATGATAAACCAGTTGCAATAGATTGTAATGAAGATGATCGTGTAAGGTTAGATATTATTAATAAAACATTAAAAAACATATAATTGTTTAATGATAAATTATGTTAAAATTATTATCTAGCCTCATGAGATGACAGCATCATACTCGGAAATATCATTTGATTCACAATCATCACCTCCAATTTCTGAGTTACGTTCATTAGTTGACAGTCCTGATATTGAAGATGATGACTATTTGCAAGATCAAAGAATAAAAAATTTTGAAGGTTTTGTTGATAGACCAGATAAATTAAATTTAATGAGCAGTGAAGATTCACCAGCTGATGAAGAATATTCAGAAATGCCAAGTTATAAAAAAGCCATGGGTTATTTGAGTCTTGAAGGTACTGTCATGCAAGAAGGTGATATGGTATTATTTGTTGCTGAAGATTTAGAAAATAAAATTAAATTATCAAGTCCAGTAACGAAAAAAGGTGATACACCATCATTTCCTGGTTCAAGAAGTTCAACTCCTTGTTTGTATCGTCAAGCATTAAATCCACAAATTCCATTACCTGATCATCATGCTTTAAATGAATTGGAAATGGAAGCAAGAAAAATAGCAACATCTGTTGATTCATTGACTGAAAATTTATCAGCTATATTACACAGTGTTGGTTTAAATATTTATTATCAAATTTATTCAATCAAGTTTTGTCTATATTTTTAATTCAAAATTAATATTATATGTAAATTTTTTTAGGCATCAGCTTTGACTGTTGATTGCTTGGAGACATACAGAGATGCTGTTTGTAAAACATGTGATGCTGTTGATCACAACATTAAATCCATGTATCAATTGATGGCTAAATCAGAGGAATTATCAAAATCAATGGGTCCCATTTATAAATTGGCTGAACAAGTGTAATTAATTTTATTATAAAACAATAACAATAACAACAACATTATTTTATCATAATAATAATTGTTATTTTATTTTGCAGAAAAGAAATGAAAAGACTGCTTGATCTTTTTGAGGCTACAGTCAATGTTTAACAGTATTTATTATCATCATCATTATTATATTATTAATTCTTATGTATTATTTGAAAAAAAATAAATGTCTTGACAGCTAGCTCGAGATGAATATAAAAAAAAAACAACACTAGTGTTAATTCAGTCAGCAAATGTGTTTATAAAAAATCTAATTTATTGGATAATTTACTGATACTTTTATCCTTTTTCGTTATGTTAATATTTACGTTAGTGTGGTGCTTATCTACATTAAAAGAAAAAACAAAACACTAAGCAGGCGATAGATAGCAGTTGATGTTTTGTTGTTTTTTATTTATTCTTGAATTTTTTTTTTAATGAATTGAATCCAATTATAAATATAACAATGTTTTTATTATCAAAATAAAAATGTTTACATTAAAAAAAAAATTATTTTATTTAATGATTTTACTTTAAGTATTCACTTAGTGTCTAATTACATCATGTAAGTACATGCTGTTTACTTAATGCATCATTTTACAGAGAATTACTTATCTGAATTTTATGAATAGAGCAAAAATTGAAAAGAATGATCGTGGTATAAATAGGAAAAAATATTATTCAATTTTAATAAAAAAATCATTTTATAATAAATTAAATCTAAAAATTTAATTCAGACGTCACTGAAAGCTTCTCTGAGGTTAACACTTTGACCAAGTTTGAAATCACGAATGGTCAAAAATTCATTGTATTCAGCTTGATCTAAACAATGAAAAAAAAATTTATATTTATATTGTAATTAATTGATAAATATATTTGTTGATTAAAATAAATTTGGTTTTAATAATTACCAAAATCAGCATTATCTTCCTTGTCAAAAACAACATAATGATCAGCAGAAATTGTTGTCTTGGAATTTGCAGTACCATGAACTTCAATTATTGAATCAAGAGGACCTTCAAATACCTCATTAAGTGAAACATTTATTTTAATATCTTCTGATGTATCAATTTCAATGCAGTCACGTGATGTGCTAATCTATTAATAATTTCATTTTGTTAATTAATTATCATTCAACAATAAACAAAAATAATAACAGAATAAACTTACTTTGGTTACTCGTCCAATCATTGTGACTTTTTTGTTGATATAATTACCAAGAGTTTTGGCACTAACTCGAGTTCTACTAACCATTTTTAAAAATTGTTTTATCAATCAGTAAAATAAAACAAATTAATTGATGTATTTAATGGGATAAAATACAATTAATAAATAAAATTAGCGGTTGACCGGCTTTATTTTTTTAAACAACTGAACAAGAAAATTTATTAAGTTGTGTGTACATAAGTGGGGTTATGTTATGTCTGTGTACATTGGTGTATACATGGCTTTATAATTCATATACCTATATATATTTTCGACACACGTACACACGAATTGTTGGACAAAATTTTTTTTGTAAATTAAAAAAGTGTTTATATATGTGTTGAGCATTTTGATGAGTCAAATACTTGAATTGACTTGAATAAATAATAAAAATATAAAATAATTATATTTCATGAAGGTGAAAATACGTACTCAATAATATTATTATATAATATTACATAAATAACAAAAAGTTTATTTTATTATTATTATTTATCATTGAAACAATAAAAAATTTGTTAAAGTTAAAATATGGCTTCACGGGTTAATCATGGAATTCAGAGGGTTTTAGGTAAATTAGAAGCATCACTTAATTCTGGTAATTATTATGAAGCTCATCAAATGTACAGAACTCTTTATTTTCGGTAAGTTTGACACGTTAATTATCAGTTTAATGAATTATTATAAAGTATGCTGACATAAACAAAAAACATTCATATATTATTGAAAACTCTAACCTCTGTTAATTTATAATATTTATTTTTCAGATATCTCAGTCAAAAAAGGTATGAAGACTTACTTGATTTATTATATGATGGAGCTGTTCTTTTACTTCAACATGATCAGGTTAATATTGTTCAAGTTACAAGCCAAATCATCAATATATATTGATTTTTTTTGCATCAAATTTGAATAATTGTTTTTTCTTTTGTTGTTAATTTAATTATAGCACGAGAGTGGGGCTGATTTAGGAATATTATTTGTTGATGTGTTGAATAAATCAGAACAAGAAACTGGTATATTATTATCCTATAATTTTGTAAAAATAACAAATATGTTCAATTTAATGAAAGCAGGATCACCAGAAAGAGATACATTTCTCAACAATGCACTCAGATGGAGTAGTAAAAATAATAATTCAAAATGTGGTCATCCAGATTTACATAAAATGATTGCACAAATTTTTTGGAAAGGTAATAATTATTTACAACTGTTTTAATATTAATTATAAATAAATAAACATGAATATAATTTTTTTTATTATTCCAGAAAAAAATTATGTAATGGCAAGACAACATTTTGTATATAGTCATGATGGTGTGGGATGTGCTTCAATGCTTGCTGAATTACATCAGCTACGTGGCTATTCAAATGAAATTGATCTTTTTATTACTCAAGTTGTGCTACAGTAAGTAATTTAATTGAATAAAATTATATTATTAAACTATTGTTTCTTTGTTAACTCGAATAATATTTTAATATAATTTATTTTAATTATTTACAGATACTTGTGTTTACAAAATTTAAAAACAGCACAAGAAGTTTTTGATTCTTATACATCAGTACATCCAAAAATTCAAATTGGTCCACCATATCTTTTGCCACTATTGAATTTTATACACTTTCTTCTAAAATCAATACAACTGTAAGTTGATTAATTTATTGTATTGTTTGTTTATTTTTAAATGAATATAATTATTATAATTTTGTTTTTTAATTAATTAATTACTATTACAGTTCATCATTGAGTAAATATCAAGTACTATGTCAACAATATCAATTGAGTTTAAATAGAGATCCAAGTTTTCGTATGTATTTAGATAAAATTGCTCAATTGTATTTTGATGCACCACCACCAACATCACGTCCAAGACGTCAAGGATTATTTGGTAATTTATTGCAATCATTTTTCAATGGTCTTGATGATGGTGATTCAGATACAGATGATCAATCATCAATACGACAAAATAGTAACACTGCATCTACCTCTCAAGCAACACAAGAACTTGACTGATTAATCACGTTTATTATTTCAAAATCTAATAATAAATGATTGACAAGTAGCTAAGGAGAAAGAAAATTAAAAAAAAAAAAAAACAAACTAAAATTGTTATTAAACACAATCTTCATAGGAAAAAAAGTAAAGTGATTGTATTTTGGTTATTACTGAATCAGTACAATAATTAAAATCAAATAAGCACAATATGGAGGATTATAAATTCATATATAAAAAAAAAAATAAATAATATAATCAAGAAGATATATTAATAATTCCAATCAATAATAATTTGATTGTAATAAAGTTAATTTTGTCATTTCTTAAATAAATTAATAATTGATTTAAAAAAAAATTAGTCACTTAAAAAGAAAAATAAAATAAAGTAATGTAAATAACGTAGAAATAATAATTATCTTCGCGTTAAATATGCAATATTATTATTTGCATTATATTGTCAAAATTATTTATTAACGCATTTAAATAAAAATTCAAGATAAAAAAAAAACAATTTAAATCAATAATTTTCACGAAAAATAATAAATTAAAAACTTGGATATTATTTGTATGTAATAATAAATAACGACACAAGGGACTTATGTTATTTTTGTTAAATAAGTTATTTAAAATAACAAATATAATACGTATGCATTGTAAAAATATAATTTTTTTTTTTTAAACTAAGGAAACAGTAATGTTTTTCGATATAAATAGTAATAAAAAAAAATGTTATTTAGCAATTTATTGTTGTAATGATATAATTAATGAAAAGCCATGAATTGAATAACTTTGTCAGAACTAGCAAATTTATTGAACTAAAAGAAATAATTGTCTGCTTTTTTTACGAGGTATTTGGTATTTTTAAAAATTTACCTCCTTATTTTATATTTGCCTCACACTTAAAAAAAAAAAAAAATTCAATTTGTATCAGGAACATAGAGTGACTAAAGAGGTATCCCGTATTATCTAAATTTACTTCCTAGATTTTATATTTGCTTGATACTTCAAAGAAAAATTTTAATTCATATCAGGAACATAGAATGAGGAAAGAGGTATTTGGTATTTTTTAAAATTTACCTCCTCAATTTTATATTTGCTTTATACTTTAGAAAAAAAAATATTTTGATTTGTATCAGGAACATAGGATAACTAAAGAGGTATTCGGTATTTTTTTGAAATTTACCTCTTCGATTTTATATTTGCTTGATACTTTAAAAAAAAAAAAAATTCGATTTGTATCAGGAACATAGAATGACTGAAGAGGTATTCGGTGATTTTCAAAATTTACCTCCTCAATTATATATTTGCCTGATACTTTGAAAAAAAAATTCCATTTGTATCAGGGTTATAGAACAGGCAAAGAGGTATTTTCAAAAATATCAAATACCTCTTTGCTCATTCTATGTTCCTGATACTCGAAAAAATTTTTTTGAAATTTGATGAGAAAAAAATTTTCGAGTATCAGGAACATAGAATGTGGAAAGAGGTATTTGGTATTTTTTAAAATTTACCTCCTCGATTTTATATTCACTTGATACTTAAAAAAAAAATTTTTTGATTCATATCAGGAACATAGAATGACTAAAGAGGTATTCAGTATTTTTTCAAATTTACCTTCTTGATTTTATATTTGCCTGATACTTTTTGAAAAAGAGAAATTTCTATTTGTATCAGGAATATAGAACAGGCAAAGAGGTACTTTAAGAGTTTAAAAAAAATCGTTATTGTTTTTTTCCCCGGAACTATTTTGAAAAAACTATTAAAATTTATAGGAAAAATTGATATTTTGTATCAGGATCATAGAATTTGCATAGAGGTATTCAATGAGTTATGGAAAATAAAAAAGTGATTGATAAAAACTTGCCAGAGGCACGGAGTCGCTCTTGCGATAAATAAAAAAATAAGGGGATATTCTTAATAATATGATTGTTATTTTTGTCGATTATTTTGATTATTTATTTTCCAAATCTTTTATTAATTACAAAAAAATAGAAATACAATATAATTTATTTTTTCTTCAGTAAAAAATATTATCGAGTATTTAACACTGATAAAAATGATGGATAAGTAATTAAAAAATATTTTTTTATTCTCTTTTTTTTTATAAAAAATTAGTTGTTAGATTTTTCAAAAAATTAATACTCATCAAGACCTGGTAATGTAAATTGTTGAGAATATTTCTCAACTTCATCACGAAGTGTTGCAACTTTTTTCTGAATTTCTACATCAGTCTCCAGTATATTTTTAAAATCAACAAGTTTTGGGCCAGATTTGGCAGTAACTTCTTTTGATAATTCAAGTCCTAAAAAAAATAAAATAAATAATATGATTATTACTATCAAATTAATATTAATAATCATTAATAATTTACCTCGATGAATAAATTGAGCAATGTCATCAATATGAATTTCTTTAACTCCACGAGTTGTCAATGCTGGTGTACCAAGACGAATTCCACTTGGATTAAGAGCACTTTTATCACCTGGTACTGTATTTTTATTACAAGCAATTGATATATCTTCAAGTATTCTTTCAGCTTTAGCACCAGTTATTCCTGTATTTCTTAAATCAACAAGAATCAAATGTACATCAGTACCATCAGTGCTTATTTTATATCCTCTATCTTGAAGTGATTTACATAATTTTTGTGCATTAGCAACAACTTGTTTTTGATAGGTAACAAATTCTGGTGCTTTAGCTTGTTTCATTGCTGTTGCAATTGCAGCAATAGCATGATTATGTGGACCACCTTGAAGTCCTGGAAATACTGCCTGATTTATACGACTTTCAATATCCCACATAATTTTTTCTCCATTTTTACCAATGCATTTTAATCCTTTACGGAAGAAAATAACACCAGCACGTGGTCCTCTAAAATTTTTCAATAAAGAAATTTAAATTATATTTAAATAAAATAATTAATTTATTATTAATAATATTACCTGAGTGTTTTGTGTGTTGTTGTTGCAACAACATCACTGTACTCAAATGGACTTGGTATAATACCAGCAGCAACAAGTCCAGATATATGTGCCATGTCACTAAATAAATATGCATTATTTTCATCAGCAATTTGACGAAAACGTTTGTAATCCAAACATCTACTGTAGCATGATACACCAGCAATGATAACTTTTGGTTTAAAAAGTTTTGCTTGTTCAGCAAGTTTATCATAATCAATTAGTCCAGTTGTTGGATTAACTTTGTATGGCATTGATTCAAAAAATATTGATGTTGCTGATATTTTTTTAGTTTGTGTAAAAAAACCATGTGTTAAATGACCACCATCTGGCAAATCAAGACCCATTATTCTTCCGTGTGGTTCAATAAGACCAGTATAAACAGCAAAATTTGCTGGACTACCAGAGTATGGCTGTACATTACAACCCCATATTTCAGGATCTAAATTATATGCAGCTAATGCTCGTTTTTGAGCAAGCCATTCAATTTGGTCAATAAACTCATTGCCACCATAATATCTATAATAAAATTATCAAATATAATTAAAACATTTAGTAGAATATATATTGGTATATGAATGATTTATTTTCATGATATTTACCTTGCTCCAGGAAGTCCCTCACTGTATTTATTGTGAAGACATGAACTCAGACATTGAAGAACACTGAGTGATGTAAAATTTTCACTTGCAATCATTTCCAATCCACATTGTTGACGTTTTTTTTCTTTTTTCATAAGTTCAAATAATTCAGGATCACTTTCCCATATGTTTTGTTGAAGAAGTTCTGCCATTTTCTTTATTAAATAATTTATATTAATTTATTTATTGATAATGCTATTACAGCTTATTGTAACTCTTTCATCAACAGTTATAACAAGTGTGATGAATTGATTATAAATGTTATTTATTTTAATAATAATATGCAAGGGGCAATCTGTTGATAACCGAGGCTACTGAACAAGTAATCATGCAATTTTTTTAAACGTTAAAATATACACTTGATATAAATGAAAGTCTTTCTGGTGACGTTATTGGTTATCGTTTATTTTATTTTATTTTTTTTTTTCATTTTGTTTATCTTATGTATTATTTTTAATACTGTTATGTTGATTGTTGTGTTATTTTTGTGATGCTTATCATTGTTAAATGAATTGCATGCTTTTGAAAGGTTTTTTTGTTTATTTATTTATTTTTTAAATAATAATTAATTTTGACTTACGATTTTGGAGCTGTCGCAACACGTGGTCGTACAACTTAGATTTCTAGTAGACAAGTGTGAGAGTTTTGTTAAATATCCATTATTACAAAGCTCATTTTTTATAGGCTCATTTTTATTTATGAACAAATAACCAGCCAATCGAACACGATATAAATTCAATGATAACCGGCTGACCATTGTTGATTATTTATTTAATAATAATACTGTAAAAACAATGTGTGATTAAATCATTGATAAAATTTATAATTAACTTATAATAAATTATCAAAAATATTTTAGATATATTTTTATTTGTTTTTTTTTTTGTTCATAACCTAGTTTTTTTTTTTTCTAAATCGCATTTCCGGCTTTCACTTTTCTTCCTGTTTTTTAAATTTTATATTAATCAGTGACAACAAGATTGACTACATTTATTAGAAATTGCGATAAATAAAATGACTTTCTCTTTGATAAATTATTAAAATTATTCAATAATAATATCAAGTTTTAAATAATAAAAAATATTAAATTATTGATTAAACAAAAAGAAAAAAAAAAGAATATTATTGATGAAAAGTAATCATATTACAATTATTGCATAATGACCCACATTGATACAACAAGCCGTATCACAAAAACAAAAATTTCCATTTGATCAAGTGCAGCTGATAAATAACAACGTAGGAAAAAAAAATAAAGATTACCCCCTAGTTTGATGTCAAGATGTCAATGATGACGAGGAAGCAGGGTCAGCATAGATGATTATTTTATGTTATCTTCTCGATTTAACAACAAAATAATTTTGTAAAATTGCCAATACATGTAACAAATGCAAAGATGCTGAAGACTGAAATTAAATATTCAAATTAAAATGAATTTCATATTTAAATTATAAACCTTACAACCGATAAACCCTGATAACCCTGATAAAAAAGCGAAAAATAAATTTAAAAAAATTATCGCCAATCTGTTTTTGATTTGTTTGATTTTTTCTTTCTTTTAAATTTTACTGAAATACGATACAAGTAATTTGCGCATGTATTTTTTTAAAAAATCAATACTGCCACCGACTGTGGCTGTGTATAATATTGCAAAATAAAAAGTTAAATTTTACAAAAAAATATGTAAAAGAGACTGAATGTGATCTATTTATTTGTTAATATTATACAATTTAATTTTAAAACAATTTGTCGATATATTTATGATTTATGTGATTTTTGTTCGAAACATGATAAAAATTTTTTCATTTTTCAAACAATCGCATTGTTTATTTGCATAAATTTGTAAAAAAAAAAATTGCTAATCCGTGGAGAAAGAAAGAAAATTAAAAATAAAATAAATTTTAACACAAGAATTTATACAAGATTTAGAAAAAAATAAGAGGATCAATAATAAAAATTAATAAAATTTGAGAACGTTATTAAGTGGAGAGTCAAGGACCAATATTATCATTAATCATAGTTATTTTATTGAAAAAAAATATGCATATGTACGCTAGTAATTCATAGAAAAATAAAGATAAACAACGCGATGCGATATTTCAACAATTTTGAATAAATTTGATCAATGCCCAAAAACAAAGATCATTGTTAAATAAAAAATTTTTTTTCTTCAATTACTTCGTTCTCGATATCCGACGTAAACTAAAAAGTATATTATGCATTTTATTTTTTTTTTTGCTTATTAAAATTTTTTATCTATAAAAAGTAAAAGCTCCTTACTCATTAATTTTTTTTTATAACAAAAAAGGAAAAAAAAAAAAAATTCTATCAATTATATTTAACCATATTTTTTTTTTAATAACCCGATACTAGTTTAATTTAATTTTACGTATAACTAATCTATATTTTATACGCTAATCTTTTAATTTTAATTTTTTCATTTTTTTTTTTCCACAAGTTTTTATTTTTTCACATCAATTAGTTACGTCGGTTCAGCAAGACGAGCTTCTTCCAAATCACAATGGCCTGGGCATTTATTTTATGTCATTGATACTACATGTGTTAAACACAATTTTAAATATTAAAAAAAAATTATTACTTAATTATGTTATCATTTTACAAATTGCAAGAAAAAAAAAAAAATTAAACAGCTCAAATTTAAGAAAAAAATAACATAATAATAATTATAAACAAGTATTTACTGAATTCAATTTAGAATTTATAAATGTATGATACATTTTATTCTAAAAAATGTCAAAATTCTTAAAGTGAAATTTCTAATATATTTTTTCATTATTATTTTTCTTAATTTTCTTTTTATTAACAAATGCCACGATGATAAATATGTATTCGAAACATTCGATGTTTATTATGATTTTTTTTTCTTTCTTTTATTAATATTATTATTCTTATTCTTATTTATTATTATATAATTGTTGCTCTCCATTGTCAGCAAATTTATTTAATTGTTGTTCATGTTGTTTTGTTTGTTTGTTTGTTTTTTTTTTTGTTATCGCAATATCTTCAAATTGACGATCAATGATTAAAAGAGTTTTTCATATAAATATCAAGACTGGCTTCCTGAATCGAATTTTAATTTATAATAACATAATTATTATTTTTATTTTCCACAAGATGGCAATTTAATTGTATATTTTGATAGCCTTTTCGAGGTAGTTGATTCGTGGACGCTTGGGTGCTTTGTTAATGTGATCCAGACCAAGCCAAGGCCTCTGCAATGGTGTACCTAAATATTTAAACATAATTTATGTATTGTTATTATTGTTGTTGCGATAATATTTATTAATAAAAAATAATTAATTACCTTGATTTGGAACGTATCGAAAATCGGAAAGATTAATGAAGTAGTCAGTCTCATCAGTGATGAACTGTGCTTTGCTCAGGTTTACGATCGCGAACTTAAACTTTAAAGTTTTTTATGAACTCTCATAAATATTATAATTAAAATAAATATTAAATAAAAAATTCTTACCTTTTCAAATTCTTTTTCTTGTAGACCTAATTTTTTTAATAATCTGTCTTTAACTTTTGTAAATGGTTCACCTTGTTTAATTTTAAACATAAATGGTATTCCAAATGTTGAAAATATATCTTTATGAAAATGTGCAACTGGTACAAGCATTTCATCATCAGCAAGTGTTAATTCATCTTTTGGTATTTCTTCTATTCTGAATGCTTTTGTACCAAGTGTATTTAAACTATCAAGTAATGTTTCTTCTCGAGGTCCTGGTAATAATCTACTACAATTAACTTCAAGTAATCTTAATTTACCAGAACCATTTTCTGAAAATTCAACTTGTTTTTTAGCTTCTTCCAATAATGTTGCAACAGTACCATTTTTATTTGGATATAATATTATTTCTTTTTCTTCTTTTAATGATGGACCAACCCAAATACATTTAAATTGTTTTTTATTTTCAAGTTCATTAACACGAATACTTAATTGTTGATAAAAAATTTTTTTAGTTTTAACTGATGGTTTACAATATGCAACAAGATCTTTTAATGATCCTTCAAATGTACATTTTAATGGATGTCCTGGTAAATCTTTATAATTTTGACATCTAAAAAATTGTAATAAAAATGGATCAGTACCAACTCTTTGTGCAACAGCTTTAGCCATTTGATCATATGTCATTCTAAGTGATAATTCCATTGTAAAACCAGGATCATTTGGTATTGTTTTATCACAAAATGTAACTTCTACACGATAAAATAAATCTTTAAAGTAGTCACGACATGTTGGTAACTCATATAATTCCATGTCTCTTTCATCTTTTTGAAATACAATAATATCACCATCCATTAATTCTTCCAATACTTTTTCAAGTGGTTCAGTTAAATTATCTATTTTTTCAACCATATTTGGTTTTATTTCTTCAAATAATATCAATTCAGTATCTGGTGAAAAACCAGCTCTTTCATTTAAGATTGGAATAAGTTCCTCTGTATAAATTTAAAATATATATTAAATATATCTTTCTTACAACAAATTATAAATATATCTATATTTTTTTTTTACTTACGAACTTTAGCTGTAACTGGCATATAATGATGACCAGCATAATGAATTTTTTTATTTTTTGGATCATAAAGTTTAAAGAATAATAAAACATCAGTATCTTTATCAAATGGTGGAAGTGTTGTAAGTCCAGAATCTGGTGGTACAAGTTCAACAAATACATTCCAAGGATTTGCATTTTCTGAACAAACTGTCATTGTTTTTTGATGATCTGCCTCTGGTTCAATTAATGTTGGTCTACATGTTTGATTTGTACGTGCACTAAATGGCCAAACTCTTATTTGTTCAACTGGATATTTCTAAAAATTAAAATTAAATTTATTAAATTTTTATATAAAAAATAATTATTAGTTTTAAATAAACAATTTATATTTAATTTTATACAAAATGATAACTTACCAATGTGTCACTGAGTAATTCAATAAAATCATTAAGTGTTGCATTTTTACGAACACGAAATACTCGATACAATGCATGTTCTGGATCGTAGAGATCATTACCCTGATGACCATCAAAGCTGTCCTCGAGTAGGACATTAACAGTCATATATAAATATGCCTCGTTTTTTTCCTTTCGTCGTATTTGTTCCAGCCTCTTTTCCTCTTGTAGCCTCTCCACCAGCTAAGACCAACAAAATTAAAATTATCCAAGTGTACAGAATTTTTTTTTCATCTCACAAAATTAATTTAATTTATAATAAAATTTTTTTCTCTTTTTCTTTTAAATAAATCTTTTAACCGCCCGATTATTTCTTTTTATTTTATTTTTTTTTTTTTAAATAGAATTAACAATTACACATATGTAAAGAAAAAAAAAAAAAAAAAAAAGAAAGAAAAAAAAAAATGATCAATGTCAATTTGGATATTTTTGCAATTCATCATCACTGCATTTGAAATAATTTTAATTTTGTTCATCTGCTGTGGTATTTGACACTTGTTTATTTATTTTTTTCTTTTTTTTTTTTCTTTTAAATCGAAGTTAAAATGATTACAAAATGAAAATTAATTCAGCAGACAAGTGGTTAATTAAAAAACCATTGATTGAGCTGCATCAAATCCAAATATGTTGTAATACATTTTTTTAAGTTCTAAATTTTGCCAAGTAAGAGGTATAAAATTATAAATAATAAATAATAAATAATAATATATATTTACGATTTGGGTTAATTGACTATGAAGGAATCTTAATGGAAAAAAAAATATAAATTAAAGAAAAAAAAAACAAAAAAACAAAAAAAAACAGAAGAGAAGAATCTAATAATTTTTGATAAATCGATTGGCTCAAATATTCAACAATTTATTATCCATCAGTACTTTAGTTTCTTTTTTTTTCTTTTTTTTTTTTTCTAATATATAAAATAGTGGTAGTAGCATTAAAAGGGACCCCACAGTTTACAGTAATTATAAATTATACTTTTTTTTTTTTCTCGACGTTATTGGGCATTTAAAGTTTTCTTTTTTTTTTTTTTTTATTTTTTTTTCTATTCATTAATATATAACAACAAATAAATAATTAAGCATTATGCTTAAAATCACAATCAACACTTTTTTCATTATAATAATAATTATTATTATTGTTATTTTTTTTGTTTTTTTCATACGTGTCAGCTGAAAATTAACTATAAATTTATACTGTCATGCTGTTGTTCGCGATTAAACTAAATTTTAAATAATTATTATTATATTGTTATTTGAACACGAAAAAATTGTTATATTTAATAAAGGAAAAAAGGAGAAGAAGAAAACAAACAAACAAATATATTTTTAAGAAGACATAATTTAATTATCATACCGTGATAATAAAATTCATGTCATTTTTAATTCATTCTTCTAATATAACTTTTTTTTTTTTTTATTTAATTTTATTTATTTATTTGTTTACTTATTTATTTATTGAAAATGTTCCAAATGTTTTTGGGACATATCTTTGCATGCGTTATTAAGAAAGTAGTATAGAGAACATTAAATATATCAAATAAAATAAATCACGATGTCCGATACCGTTTTTAATCATCACAACACGCCTAATATTTAAGCTGCTTATTCATAAATACATTTTTGAATTTATTTGTTTTATCTTCTTTTTTTTTACTGTACAAATTTGATTAATTTAACAGCAAATATTTGCCCGTTATATTAAAAATGATATATAATAATATATTTTTATTGAAAAAAAAATAGTGTCAACGATTTAACTAAAAAAAAATATTAGTAAAAGAAAAGAATAAGCCAAAATTTGATTAATAAAATCATCATTAAAATTTTTAATATACTAATTATGAATTTAATTTTTGATTACGATTTTGTTATTTTTTGTATCTGATTTTGCAAAACGAATTATTTCAAGTCAATTATAAAGAAAAAAATAAAAAAAAAAAAAAAAAAAATAATGAAAAATCCACGATTATATAAGTGTTATTAAAAATCATGAATATAGAGACTTTGACTTCGTGGATTTTGGGTGGACGGTCTTAAATTCGCGCTATCATTATCACGACTATCTTTGTTAGTATTAATAACGTCTTTTTCACGTTCAAAATTTCGTTTTCCATCGGTAGTAAGTTCATTTTCAGGTTCATTTCTGACCTCTTGAGGTATATCCTCTTCTTTGACTTCTTGAAGAACATTAGCAAGTTCGGAATCTTGTATGTACACCAACATGTATGCATTTGTGCAATGTTTTACAGCCATTGACATATCCTCATCTTGACCACCATAATTGTGTTCAATTGCTTCTTGTTTTGTACACCGTGATACAACATCATCATCAAATTTACACCACTGTTGACCAAATCAAATCAAATTAAATTAAATTAAATGAAAACAAAGATGATGATATATATATAATAAATATTATCAAGTAAATAACTAAACTAACCTTTCCATCACCAGCCGGATTAATAAATACAACATAATGTCCACCATGATTATCACCACTATGAACAAGTACTGCATGTAATGTATAATTTGCATTTTTTGGCTCGTGAGCTTGCAAATATTCACCAAGGTTAATTTTTTCATAAAATTCAAATCTATCATTGAATTTAACTGAACAATCTGTAACTGGATCATACTGAAATCGCATCAAGTGTAAATGCAATACAGGTGGAAATGATTGAAATATAACACCTTTTTCAGCATCTTGTAGACCATGTTCACCAGCATCATATTTATTATCACCATCAAGTATTTCAGTACTAATATAATCTTTAAATGATTCATAAATATTTTTTTTTCCTTTGATATTTAATTGTATATCATAAAATGTTTCAACTCGTGTTGATGAATATTCAATATTTTTGCATTTAATGTATGATGCCATTTTACCTTCAAATAATTTTGGCACTGTACCTTCAACACATGTACCTTTCATTTTACTTTCCAATTTATCCAATAAAACACGTAAAAATTCTTGTACATCATGTTGCATAAATGAATCAAGTGTTTCCCAGCCAAAACTTTTTGTTAATTTTTTAGTACCAACTGGTTTATCACAAAATTGTAATTCATGAAATACTCTTTGTAATGCTAATGCAACACTTTTACTTGAATCATCACTTTCAGTTGGCATTTTATAAACAGCTTTTCTTAATTGATTTGTAAAATAAAGTGTTTGAAGAAGTGAATTCATATAACATGTTGCACCTTGATTTTTTAAACCAACAAAACCAGTGTGTTTTTTACTGTCCCAACTAACACCATGTGGTGCATCAGCAACAACATGAACCTAATCAAAATAACAACAAAGAAAATACAAATATTAAATAATAAATTTAAATAATAAAGTATTGATTTTTTTATGAAGCCATATTCATTAATTTGATTATGTATATTTTAAAAAAATGCATTTTATTATTAAAAAATTAAATTACCTCAAGGGTTATTTTGTCATCTTTAATGTATCCCTTATCTGGATCCAATACATCAGACCATAACATAAAATGACTAAAACCCCAATCATTTTCTTTATTATAAAAAAGATGTTGTATTTTTCTGCTAAATGGTTCTTGGCCTTCTTTGACAGATAAAAGACGTAACTCAGCAACAGCATAACAACTCCAAGACGTTGATTCACTATCACCATTACATTGTAAAAAAAATCCCAATGAACGTTGAGGTTGTCGTTCTGAATTTTGACTTGTACGTGGCATAACCATTATTTTCCATGGTAAATTACGTACATAGCAAGGTTGTGATAATTGCGATTCCATTTTTGATACATTTTCAACAACATATGGAAATGTTGCTTCTGATCTTGCTTCATCTATTGACATTGTTTTTTTTTTTTTTAAATAAATATTAAATTATTAACAATTAATGATTTTATAAATTAATATTAAAACGTAATGATGATGATGTTGTTGATATATTTTTTTTACTTTGTGAATTTATATTTATACCATCAAACTCAACCAACATTGTGGAATGTTTCATTTTTGTTATTTTTAGAATTTAAAACGCACGCACATTTAATGCCAAAAATTATATATATATATATTTTAATAAATACTAAAAATTTGCGACTCCAGTAGAAAGAAAAAAAGAAAGAAAAGAAAAAAAAAAAAAAAAACAAATTTCATTTAGAAAAATAAATGGAAAAAAATAAACAACAAAAACAAGTAAATAGAATAATCACCATCATTCATTTCTTGATCCAAATTAATAGATCCAGGCATGTCACTAATATCAGCAAGCTCATATTCTTCACCATTAACTGGTCGAATGTCATTACCATCACCACCTCCTTCATTGGGTGTTTCTAAACATAAAATTATTAAAATTAAACAAATTGATAAATCAAAAATGAGTAAAACAAAACCTCAAAAAAAAAATAAACAAACAAACAAACTACCTTCTTGAGTATCCATTTCTTCAACTTCACTAGGCGTTAGGCCAATTAAAGGCGCTAAATTAAGTTGTTTTAAACTATCCTGATCATTGACGTGGTTCATTGCGACACCAATATTGATGGTCGTTTTGTCGGTGCAATGTACCTCGCGGACGACGCGCGCCGTCGAGGTAACTTGGTTATTATTAAGATTTTTGATCGGTAATAAAACCGATGTCTCATGCGCCGTCAATTGCGGCGATTTTTTTATCAATGAATTATCTGTTGTATCCTCACAATTTTGTTGATCTTTTATTGTTGATGAATTTTTATTTTCTGAAATAATGACAATGTCGTTTGTATTATTAAAATCATTGATGTTTGTTGTTGTTGTTTATTATTTTGATGATAATTAGTAAATGTAATATTACCTTCCGTGATAGTATCAACACTGTTGTTACTACTGCGGCGACTCGTCGACGACGTTAATTTACCACACGACGACGACGACGACGTTTGATACTTGCTTGCGATTCGCCCAATTTCTGCGGCCGTTTAATGCCCCCGCACTTGCTTTGGGGACTTAATGATGCTTGGACTCTCTGATGTTTACACTTTTTTATTCAATTATTTTATATTCAAAACTATCTTTAGTTTATTGTTTCAACAAGACACAATGATGAATCCTTATATTCTGTTGACATAATCATTTACAAAAGAAACAAATAAATAATTACTCAATATTATTATTATTAGGAATAGAAAATTTGTGGTTTAACTGATACTTATGGGATGATTTTAATAGACAATAAATTTTAATGATAGATATATATATATGTAAATGATGTTTGCAAGTGTATAGTTGAGAGAAATGTCGCGTTTAGTATTTCCGTAACATAGCGCGATCTGAGCACACGAGCGGCAGTCTACAGCAACATGAGATTTAATATCAATTTTTTTCAATGTATTTGTTTAACTTTATTTATACAATGTATATATATATACATAGGATCTTAACAACTTGGTACTCAATTTAATCAGCACATGAGCTAGTTTACCCTTTTCCGTTTCCTCTTTCTCACGACTTTTGGTTATTTTTTTTTTTTTTGCCAATTTTTATTTAAAATTATATCTAAAATTTACAATACAAAGTTTTTCATTGAATTTACATGTTTAATTTAATTTTTATACTAAAGTCAAAAGTAATATTGTTTTTTTTTTTCTTTTTTTTTGATTTATTCTAGTGGGTTTTGCGTATCATCATGAATTTTCATACGAAAAAAAAAAAAAAAAAAAAAAACAACTCACTTGTGTATAATTTCATACAATACACACACCTTCACGTTTCAAAGTAAATACATATGTATTTTAATTAATTAATTATTTATAAAATGATTATTATTTGTTTACCAAAATTTATCATGAAAAAAAAAATTTTTTAAAAATGAGTCATTTGAATATGTTTTTACAATTATCTCCGCACTTGGTGATGAAAAAAAAATGTTTGTTTTATCAATAAATAAATAACAAAAATCACATTGTGTCCGGCTTTTGTTTCTCGTCTAATGTCTTCAAGAAGGAAGGTGACGCGCCGCGAAGATGAGGGAAATACTGCTTACTCTATTTTACCTTTCTTTTATTTTTTTTCTTTTAATTTCTAACCACGCACGACGTAGAAAAAAAAAAAAAAAAAAAAAACTAAGCACACCACGTAATCATCAATTAGATGTAAATGATTAATTTCGATAATCGACTATGGCAATGAAAAATGCCACGCCTGGGATTCACCTGAATTTACCTTTTTACAATTAATATTTGTGAATATAGGTATAAATTTATTCTTTCTATCTTTTGCTATGACTTATGTGAATTTCTGAGTACACCTTATTGGTGGCCTGTTGTTCAGGCACTGAGCTAAACACACATACAACACACTAATAAAGAAAAAAGAAAAAAACAGATAAACAAATTGAAAATATAATCCCTCGGGATTAATATTTATTAAAAACAAATTTATATATTTTGCACTCACTGCGATTTGTTTATTTATTTTTAAATTTTATTATTTATTATTATGAAATCACAGAAGAAACTTTTTGTGCACACCTATCATTTTCTCTTTAGACACAAACTTCTTTCTTTTTTTTTCTTTTTTTTTTTCTTTTTCTGGCTTTCCAAACTGGGTGGAGAGAAAAAAATAAACAAAATGGCGACTATGAAATAATATATTTATTTATCTTGCTGTCATTTATCATACAAACCTTAATTTTTCTTGTAAATTTGATGACAACACTGGCGTATGTACACGTTAATATTTAACAACTTTATTGTTTTGTTCACAAACACTATGATTAATGATTTTAAACATACACAGCGTAGATTATTTATTGTATTTAATAATATTTTATAATGTATTTAATAATGGGGGCCGCCGGCGAGTCGGCTGAGTTTTTTTTTTTTTTTTTGCCAAATGATTGGTGCATTAAAATGCCACGGTGTAGCGCTCAGGAGAGAGGCCATCTTGAAAGAGCCAAAGAAGCGCCAAAATTCAATTACCAATAATAATGAAAAAATATAATCGAGAATAAATATCTATCTTTTTCATATTTTATTATTATTATTATTTTATTTAGTTTATTAATAATTTATTATAAAAAACTTTTAAACAAAATAGTTGAATCTTTTTTCTTTTTTTTAAATCGTGATTAATTTTATTTCCTTATCACTATTTGTATCATCAGGATCATCAGGAACATCAGGATCATCTGGTTATCATGTTATCACACTACAAAGTATAAATATTTATTCATAAATATTTCTAAGTAATAGTCGTTTTGCACTGTAGGGTCTAGATGTCACGCTGTGTACAAAATTTGTATTCAAAATATATATGTATAACATTGGGGAGAGAGAAAACGCGAATGTATAAAAAAATCAATAAAGCTGTGGGACAAGAGCAGAAAGAAAAATAATAATAATAATTTATATTTTTGGAGTATAACTTGATTTATTTTTCTCATTGATTAAGAAAATTATTATTAGTTATATTTATTATATTAAAATAATTAATATTTCGATATAAATAATTACAAGTAAGTACGTCTATCAAATTTTTTTTAACTTTTGATATTTTGTTTATTATTTATCCATAAAGTTAAAAAGGAGCAACAAATTTTTATTAGTAATTTGATATTACAATTATTCAAATTAATAAATAAAAAATTTATAGCATAATTAATTTTATAAATCAGCATGATACAATAATTAATTGTTTGATTGTTTTTTTTGTTTTTTTAATAATAAGGAAAAAATGGTGTTATCAATTGAAGACAGTTGGAAAGAAGCAACTCAAGGATTTGATAATGATGTTTGTGATGCTTGGTTTTTAAAATTACAAGATGCTTATTCTGAAGATAAAAGAAAATATCATAATTTAGATTCATTGAGAAATAAATTATGTCATTATGATGATATTAAAAATCAACTTAAAAATCCAAAAGCATTATTACTTGCATTACTATTTCAAAAGTAAGTTAAGGAAATCAATAAAATTTTTTATTTTTATTTTCTCTATGTTTTTTTATTTAATCTATATATTGATTTATTAAATTTAATTGCAGTTTTTCATATGATCCAAAAGCTCTTGATGGTGATAATCAAAATATTAATAAATTCAATGAATTTGCTGATGAAGCTAAAATACCAGAGGTATATTTAATATGTTTTTTATAATAATGAAATTAAAATATTATTCTTTTAATTACACTTTCGACTGTGTATATTATTAATAAATATAAATTATTTATTTAATATTTTGTTTAATTAAGGATGATGAATTACGTACTGAAACATGTTCACTATTAAAAACAGCATTGACACATAGTACTGAAGAGCACAAAGTTGATGGTGCATTTGGCAATGAAGATGCACATTATTTATTAGATTTGGATATGGCTGTTTTGGGATCATCACCAGACGAATACACTGAGTATACAGAAAAAATACGTGGAGAATATTCATTTCTCAGTGAGCCAATTTACACAGCATTACGATTAAAAGTAAATAAATTATTATCATCATCATTTTTACATTATTATTATAATTTTAAATATTAATAATATATTATTATTTTTACATTAGGTGCTGCAAAATTTTTTACAAATACCAAATATATTTGCAACTAAGGAATTTCGTGAAAAATTTGAAGAACAAGCAAGAAAAAATATTTTAACTGAAGTTGAAATATTGTCTTAAATTTATTTTACTTATTGTCAAATTATATATATATATTTACACATATTGTTGATGTAAATTTTATTGATGTTTTCAAGTTGTTATTATTAATATTATTATTTAATATGATTGTGAATAGAATTGTAAAAGTTGATAATTCATTAAATGAATTTTAAAATGGAAAGAAAAATATATCATGTGAAAATAATAAATATTAAAAATTAAAATTTAATTATTATTGTATTGTTTTTTTATATTATTTATAATCAAAATTGATAAATATAAATATAAAACGAAATTTTAATGTCAGTTAATATTGGTATCTTACGTGACTGCTAAAAAAATTGATAAAACATGTTCAAAATAAAATAAAAAAATTATGTGTTATAAAAAATGAATTATGTGTGATGCATATAGGTATACATATGAAGAATATAATGATCGATTTTTATTATTGCATGCAAGTGATGATAAAAAAAAAACCATTTAAAAAATCCAATCTTCATTCTTGTCAAGAAATTTCTGACATATTTGGTGTTGAATTATTCAGCTAATATTGAGCTTTCATTTACATGTTTAAAAAAAAAATAGACATTTGTGGTATTTTCTATTTTCGTCAAAGTTATTTGGGCTAAATTCTATTGGGTTAAATTACTGGCACCCTTTTCTCATTGTTTCATATTAAACATAACAGTAAGTTTATGAAAAAATATAGATAAAGTGCTCGTGACTCACGAAGGTATTGCAAAAATATATCAAAAATTTTTTGCAATAATAAATTTAACATCATGGCTATCAGTTTATGGAAATGTGTAAGAATTAAATGTGTTTTTTTTTTTGATAATATAAATTATTTTATACATTTAAAATTAATATTTAAAAATTGGAATTTATATTTTTTATTAAATTAATTTAATCATAATATATATTTCATTTTTTAGATAGAAAAAAAAAGAGTGGATCGAAAAAAATTATGTCAGTTATCATCATATGCAAATTTTAAATTAGCAATTCAGGTAATAATATTTTTATTAAATATATAATGGATAAAAAAAATATTTTAAAGTTGAAATGATCCCGCGCTTTCCATCACCTTAGCAATTGATTTTTAATATATACATAAAATGACATTGTTATGTTGTCAAGTCTCAAAACTAAATAGTTCATTTTGTAAATTTTTTTCTTTATTTTATAAAATTATTAAACGTAAATTATTATTATGCCAACAACAATTGATACTTCTGAACGTAATAGTTTTGACTATGATCAGGTTTGTTTTGTATAATTATAATTATTATATCATAATTAAATGAAAAATTTTATAGTTATTTAAAGATAATTATTTATAGATTGTTTTTTTTAGACACCAAATTATCAAAATACATATCGACTTGAATCATTGAATTCATTAAAAATTGATAGTATTGATGAAATTGTTAAAACAACAATGTCCAATAGACTTGAAGATTTTATTTATGATGAAACAACAGCACCAGCATTATGTACACAAGTTGCACAAGAAATTAAAAAGAAAATTATTAAATTGGATTTTGATAGGTAAATAAAATTATTTAAATTATAAAATCTATATCACTTGCTAATTAAAATAATTGATTGATTGTAAAATTGTATTTTTTTATTTTCATAGATATAAATTATTAGTAATTGTAACGATGATTGAAAAAGCAAGTCAATCATTGGAAATAAATGCTGGTTTTTTGTGGGATATTGAAAGAGACAATTACTCAACTTATACTTATGATAATAATCAAACATTTACTGCATATTGTTTAATTATTGCAACATATTTTGAATAAAAAAAAAAGAAAACCACAATTGATATTTTTTTTTCTTTGAAATGATAAAAACCAAGTAAACAATATTTTATGAAGGATAAAAATATTGATTACATTAGAAATTAATATTTCTATTTGAAAAAAATATAAATACAAAATAAATGCTAGTTGATTGACTAAAAATTATTCAATTTATATTGTAATTCTAATTGTTGTTTAAAATTTAAAATATATATAAAATAAAAATATGATGAAAATAATTATAGCTTCTGCAGGATTTTTCGGGATAAAATTATTTAAAATTCTTTATTCTATTATTTAGTAAATTTTTAAGACAATTCTTCTTTCCATTCAGTTGCTGGAAACAAAATAAAATCGAAATCGAAATCAAAATCGAAATCGAAATTGTAGAACGAAATAATGCATTTTTCTACTGATTAAATTTCTATTACTATTCATTTTTTTTTTCTTCTATAATAATAATGATTAGTAATAGCACAGTAAATTAGCAAAAAAATTATAACTGTATTACTTATTTCTTCAATAACAATGATTAAAAGTAGGCCATCTACATGATGTCATTGTCGTGTTGGTTACATAAACCCATGATATAATATACATATTCAAACAAATGTAAGTCACATGTACACATGGAAAAAATAAAAATGAAACAATTAATAAATATACATAATCAAATTATTAATTTTTATCATTAGTTAATAATATAAATAATTGTTTTTATCATAATTGACTTAATTATTCTTTTAAAAAAATTATTAATATTGTAATTTAGTACTTGCTATTTTTTTTTTTCATTTTACTATTTTAAAAATATGTTTACAATTATTATTAAGTAAATAATATTTGAAAGTTTAGCATATACTCTGCAACCATGTCAGCACAAGTATAATATGTTGCTGAGCTAGCTAAAAGTTGCAAGGACATCAGTTGTAACTGAGAGTTTGTTCATGTGTGATTCAGTTGTACAGTCAAGTTTGCTACAATGTGTACTTCAATTTATAAATAAATATTAACAACTTCATAAATAATAATTATAAAAATAATTAATATTAATAATTTAATGATAAATTTTATTTTTTTATTTTTCTCAACGTATTTCGTATAAATTTTTTTACATATGTTTTTTTATTTACTCAGTTTTCATTCAAATTTATCAATGTGTTTTTTTATCTTATTTTTCTATTAAAAACGTGTGACAGATTTTTTTTTTTTCTATAAAATTTAATATCAGTACAAAATAAACTATTTCGTCGTTTTTATTTTTTTTTATCAACTCTACAAGTGTTTTTATTTCATAATTTTATTTTAGAATTTAAAAAAAATCTTGAGGTAAGAGAAAATCAGTTATAAGTTTCGCTGAGAATAAATGGACAAAAAAATAAATAAATCTGTTTAGCATGTATTTGCAAATCAAGTGTAAATTTCTCAGTTTAATTTAGAAATTTTTGCAATAATTTATTCACTTGTTTAACTAATATATTTCACGTCAAGGAGAATAAAAAGAAGAAGAAAAAACTTGCAAGAAATATTTTGTTATTTTATAATTGGCATGAGGTAATTCAAGACAAATATAATATAAATTAATAATGTGGAAAAAGAATAAAAAAACAAACAGGAAAAAGTATAAAAATATTTTTAATAAATTATAAATTAATTATATCCTTGAATAGTTTTTTTTTTATTGGCAATGCCAGGGTTCTACATAATATCTATTGAATATAAAACCTTGAAGTTAGACAAGCCTTCAATCAATTTGATTATTTCGTGCATGTTACAAACTTGTTTAATTATTCTTTCTATAAAATACTCACAATGCATAGAAATAAAATAAAATTTATTCTTACAATTGTCTTGTAAATTCACCAGTTGATATTATAAAACCGAAAATAGAAAAAAAATCAATTGACTTAAGTCATTTAAAAAGTTTAAAGTAACTATAGCTACATAAAGTTTTTTTTAATTTAAATTTTACAATTAAAAATGAATAAGTTAATTATCAGATTTATAATTATGTATTTTTTAATTTTTAGAAAAAAATTTGAATCAATTAGAGAGATTGAATTGAGTCATTATTTTTCTATTGAATAACGAGTAAAAAAAAAAGTTGGAATTTTTATAATGCATGTGATATCAATGATAGTAATTTTATTGTCAGTGAATTATGTATTTCCACGACAATCAGATTATTGTTCGGCTGATGATGATGATCCATATCTCAATATGGCAACAAAAACAGCGTATGATTTTATTCGTGGTCGCCAGGGAGACATACAATCAGTACCAAGTAAAAAAAATTTCTAAATAAGCAACTTGATAACAAAAATAATAAATTAAATTTATTAATATTTAGATTGTCAACCACTTCAAATATGGATGTTAGCAAGATATGGAACTCGTTATCCAGAAAAAAAAAATACCATGAAACTTTTGGAATTAAAAAATATGAGAGATCAAATTGTACGGAATCACGAAACAAGACGATGTAATTAACGAAAAAAAATAATAAAAATATATTTATCATGTTGATTGTATTTATAATTTTATTAATTAATTTATTGTAGCTGGAAAATTATGCAGAAGTGATTTGGATAATTTAAAACAATGGGCACCACATCAAAACATGACAATTGATATGTCACAACAATTAACACCACAAGGTGAAGAAGATAATATATTATTAGCAAGACGATTAAAATCACATTTTCCAGAGCTTTTACAACCAAAAAAATATGACATAACATCACAAAATTATATAGTAAAAAAATATAATTTCTATCCAATAATATATAATTAATAATTGAATTATTATAATACCCTTTTTTTAAAATTTATTTTACAGTTTAAAAGTGTAAAAAATGATCGTTCAATAAATAGTATGAAAGCTTTTATGGAGGGTTTATTTGGAAGTAAATATGCTGTTGATACAATTTCACCAAATGAAGATGACACACTACTACAAGTGATTATAATTATTTATTATTAATTATTTAAAATTTATAAATTTTAATTATTTTGGTTTATTACAGCCATATAAAAATTGTACAAAGTGGGAAAATGGTGATGAAACAGATCCTCCAACTCTTGCTGAACATAATAAATTTAAAAATAGTGAAGAATTTAAAAATCTTATTTACAATGTCAGTCGAAGAATTGGTTTTCAATATGATTTATCATCTGGTATATATATCAATTCATTTAAAAATCAGTGAAATTAAAATTTATCTATCTTTTTAATTATTACTGTTATTAATTTTTTATATTTATTATTTTAGATGTTTTATTATCCATGTATGAACTGTGTCGATTTGAAAAATCTTGGATATTAAATAATTTATCACCATGGTGTGCAGTTTTTAGTAAAGATGAATTGAAAATTCTTGAATATTATGAAGATCTTGATTATTATTATAGAGCTGGTAATGGCAGAAAAGTTAATAAATTAATTGGTTGTTTTCCACTACAAGATATGGTCAATAATTTTCGGTAAATAATATACGCAATTATTATTGGCACCGTATATACGGGAAAATGCGGAGACATTTACAGGTTGTATAAATGTCTCCGTAAATTTCTCCGTATACGGTGCTAATAGCATTACCGAAAAATATATAATACTCGTTTAAATTTATTTATTTATTTTATAAATTTTATGTTTTTTATCAAGATCATTGGAGAGAGGTGATACTGAAGGAAAACCCAAAGGAATTTTTTACTTTAGTAATTCAAAAACAATTATTAGTTTTTTGAGTACAATGGATATAATGCCAAATCAAAATCCTCTTACTTCTGATAATTATAAAGATAATATTAAACGCCAATGGAGAACATCAAAAATTGATCCTTTTAGCTCAAACATTGTTGCTGTATTTTACAGGTATATACCCAATTATATTTATTATATTTTTTGTTATCCGTACTCGAGAAAGGTCCATTTTTTGTCCTAAATTTCGTGTGCAATGTCCATGTTTCTGTCCAACCTAATTATTTTTGCAATGAAATTCGTAAGGACCTTTCTCGAGTACTGATAACAAAAAATAGTATGTTCTACTAGTGGGCAATCCATCAAGTGTCATTTTATAATCGTAAAAGAAACACCAAAATTGCCTCCTCGTAAAACAAAGTACTACTTATTTATAACAAAAAAAAAGATAATCAATTTTAGAAATTAAAATCCTTGAAAAATTACAAATCGATATATTTCATTAATTTATTTTAAAATGAATAACTCATTTGAGTTAATGAGTTTTTTTTTTTTTTTTTTTTTAATAAAAATATTAAGTGTATTAGTTGATTGCAAATTTTTTCTACTATCACATCGTTTTATCGTGAATTAAAAAAAATACATAAAGATAAATATTATCTATTTATTACTCCCAAGGGGGTTTATTTAATGGCGATAATAATTGAAAAGCTTTTATAAAATGACATGGAAAACAATTCAATAGAACATTTACAGTCATCTTGCTCGTACTATCAAGCCATAGTTTAATTCAGTTGATAAAGTAAAAGAAATTTTAAATAAAAATCCAAATAAAATGTTTAAAATATTGATAATAATAATAACTGTATTATTAAAATTAATATATTCATATGAATATACAAAATTGCCAATTAAATTTCACCAAGATTGGGTTGATGATTTAAATGATTATACAAAAAATAATATGATAAATCGTCAAGTGATATTAATAACACCAAATTATGAAAATACAACAGATAATTATTCATCAATTGATAAATTATTAATTAAAATACTGAGTGTACATCCAACTTTACAAATAAAATGTGATTATTTAAATAACACAAATAAACAGGATGTTTCACTTGAAGCTTTAAAAGATCCATCATCAACATTATTTATATTTATTGATGATTATGATTATTCAATAAATAATTATCGTTGGAAAAATGTAATTAACATGATGAAAGAGCTATCATATCATAAAAGAGACGTTAAATACTTATTGATACATATTTCGACAAATAATTCAAATGAAAATTATGATAATTTATTAAAATACACATGGGAAAAACAAATAATTGATTTTACATTATTAAAAATTTCACAAAACTATCATGTTGCTAATAAATTTAATCAAAAAAAAATATATGAATCAATACCATCACTTTATAATCATAATCCATTTTTAAATTTAACAACAATAAGAAGTTATTTACCAGGAATTAATTGGTTTCCAAATATAATGAATAACATGTATGGATACAAAGTTAATATTGGAGTCTTTGATAGACCACCATTTTCATATGTACGTTGGAATAATAATAACGAAGCTATTAAAATAAATGGTGCTGATATAACATTGATCAGCTATATTGCACAAAGAATGAATTTTACAATAAATATATTACCAAAATTATCGACATTTGATGAGATTAAAAACAACCCAACAGCCATGGGTTTGTTGAAATTAATGGAAACTGGTAAAGTTGATGTAACTGCATATTTAAGTCCACATTATACAGAAGATATTAAAGAAGATACTTTACGTTCTGATTGGATTATTTTAGATGATTTTTGTGCAGTTGTACCAATTGTTTATAAAAATAAATCACCAATATCATGGGAAGCAATTAATGCATTAATATTATCATCAAGTGTTGTCGTGGTATTTTTGTTAACTGTATTTATATTAAAATTTGATAAAAATTATTGGAATTGTTTTAAAATAATACGTATATTATTTGGTATACCTGTATTACCAAATAATTCATCAAAAAATTCACAACGTTTATTATTTAATTGTCTTGCAATAGTATCATTATTTTTTTCATCAAGTATATATGCATCATTAACACGTATTAATATTGATATTAAAAGTGAAATTGAATATGAAAATTATAATGATTTAGATAAATCAAATCTTAAACCAGTTATTTCGTCGTTTCTTTATTCGAAAACATTTAATAAAAATGGTGATGAATCATTTGATAAATTAAAAGATAAAACAATAAATATAACAAACATATGGGAATGTATTTTTATAACTGAAAAATATAAAAATTTTACATGTTTAATGGGTAAATATGAGGGTTCTATATTTGTTAATAAAAAATATTATAATGGTGAAAGAGTATTAAAATTTTCAAAAACATGTTTTTGGTCTGATAATTATGCATTTCTTATGAGAAAAGGTTCAACATTAAAAAAAGCATTTACAGATATTATATCTTTATCAACTGAAAGTGGATTAAAAAATAAATGGTATAAAGATGGTCATGATGATGATGGTGATGATCAAAATGAAATTGATATTAATTCACAAACTGCTGAAAAAATATTAGAAACACCAAGTAGTGTTTTAAAGCTACAATTATTTGCAATATTATCTTTTGGATTGATAATTTCAACTATTATTTTTATTATTGAACATTTATATTATTATTTATTTAATAAAAATAATCAAAAAGTATATAAAAAATTATAACAATAAATATTCAGTTTATTAAAATGTCATTTTATTAATTTTTATTTGTTTTAGATGTAAAGAAGAAAAAGAATCACCAAATAAAGTTATGTTTTATCTTCAAGAAAAACCATTATTATATGAAGGCTGTCAAGTTGGTCTATGTGATTGGGAATATTTAAAAAATAAATTTGGTTCAATAGCTAATGAGTGTAGCATTGATGCTTGTGATAATAAAAATATTGCAGTGTTATATAAAACTTCGACAGTTATGATAATGTCATTTGTTGTATTATTGTTGATAAAACACTAATTAATTATTAGTTTAAGTCAATATTAATCATCACAAATTTTTATGTAATTTAATTAAATATCTGTGTTGCTATTGTTAGAGTATATTAAATAAATAATTGTGTGTTTTTATTTTGTCAATAAAATTATAATTATAATTGCACTTTAATTTTAAATTTAATCATGTTTGTTTTCAAATTAAAATATTGAAAATAAAATTTTATTTTGATTTGATAATTTATTATTTTTATTTACACTATTATTAACTGAGGAAATAAATTAACAACAATAAATAATTAAAAATACACAAAGTATTTTTCAACTATTCATTGAATAATTTTTTGTTTTTTTTTTCTTTTGGCAACTATTATTTTTATAATTAAATATTTTTATTATTATTAAAAAAAACAATAATTTAAATTAATGTATTTATTATGTGAATTATTTATTATAAATAATAAAAAAAAAATTACTTTACAATTGTCATGATGATGGTTCACCTTTTTTTTTAGATTTACTTTTTTTAGATTTATTTTTAGCTAAATCAACACCATCATCAGAAGCTGATGAATCACGTATTAATTTTTTACTTTTTGCAATATTTTTTTCTTCATTTTCTGATCCAATTGATTCACGATTTGATCTTCTACGTGATCTTTTTGGTGGTAAATTTTGTGCTCCATATTTACCTCTTAAATATTGACGTTTAGCTTCCCAAAATAATTCTTGACGTTGTGCAATATCTGGATATTTTTTTTCAAATTCTGTATCAGGTTTTAATATTAATTGTAGTCCTTTTTTTGGTTGTGATTTTGCTAAATTTGTTATTATTTCAGTTATTTCCTCAGGACGTAAACGAACAACAGATGATATTGATCTTCTATCAATATATTCATAATCAGCAAATTTTGATAACTGTTAAATATAAATTATAAATTAAAATATTATCAAGTTGATATTTTATTTTTTTTACTTACAATATAATCACGTGCATTACACATGAGTTCAGCCGGTACAGCATTGTGATTTGACTCATATTCTTTTGGAAATAATAATTCACTATTAACAATCCAATTACCCTGAACAAGAACAGCAACTTGTTGTAAATATTTTAATACTGAAGTTGTATCATGCTCAGGTAATATTATATTTCTCAATTGTGTAAATGACATTACTTTGGCTGTAATAAAAAATAAAAGAGATGAAAAATTTTACACATCAATTCAAGTTAGTTGTATATTCAACAAAAAAAATTTAATTACCATCTTTCATGAGAAGTCTAATTTGATTTAGAAGAGACAGTGTACCAAGTGGATTTTTTTCACTTGAAGTTATTGTTTTGGAATGTTCATCATTTTTAACTCGTTGTACCAAGTTTAATAAATATTCATCTCGTGATAGTGTTAAATTATTTTCAAGTGATTCTGTTAATTGACAAAGCATATCTAATCGTGCAAGCTAAAAAAATAAATAAATCAATGGATAAATATTTAATAAATGATAAATTAATCTTGTTTATATTATTTATAAAAATATACCTCAGCTTCATGGCTATTTGATTGTTTAAATCCAGTTTCAAGCCATCTTTCATCAGCAATTTTTTTAGATAATAATCTAAATGATTTTTCCTCTCTTTTTTTAACAGAATCAGTTGTTTGTCGTTTAAATTGAACATTAATTTGTTGCAATTCTTCTTCTTGTTCTATAATTATTTATTGATAATAACCAAATTATTATTTTTATTAATATAAAATGAATTAAGATTTTTTAAAATAATAAAAATACCTTCAACTAATTTATTAGCATCTTCTTTTGATTGTTTATCAGCTGTTTCAAGATAATCAAACTGTGGTCGCATTTCCATGATACTTTTTATTGGTGTTAAATGAAGTTCATTATTTTTAAAAATTCCAGCTGCATAATTTGATGAATCTGTTAGAACTTTTAATGATTGTAATACAATTTTATCCATCATATTGCTAAAATAAAATTTCTACATTAATTATTGTTAATTTAAAAAAACACAAAAATTAAGTTGATCAATTGATTGGATAATTGATACCTTTGAAAATAACTTTTTTCATCTTTTTCATCATATGGGCCATGTGATCCATCAATAGCAGTTGCAATACGTTCACCTTTTCTATGATCATAATTAGCACTATTAATATCAACATCAACTTCAAGACGTATGTCACCATTTATTGGTCTAATTTCTGTTTTTCTAATAGTTGCATCATCATAACAATTAGCATCTGTTTTAATTGGATATTGAAATATGAATAAATTTTCATCGAGTATTTTTGATAAATACACTGGTATCTGAAATAATTAACATTTCATTAATTTTTTTATCAATAATAAACAACTTGTATAATTGAGAAAAAAAAAAAAAAAAAAGAAATTATTTTGTTTGACAATTGATCCAGCATGTGCGATAGATTATAACCTCTAATATTTTGTTTTTATTTTTTAATTTTTTCAATTGATTAAATGCTTACCTCTTGTACAACTGGATCATCATCGTATTCTGAAATTTCCATTATTTTTTTTATGTTGTTAAATGTTGTATTATTGTATTTATATTGTTTTTATGTTTAAATGTTTTTCATAATTTCATTAGAATAAATACACACACCTGCACACACCAATGAATTTTGATCAATTTTGATTATTATTGTTATGAAAATTGTAAGAGCATCTTTATAATATGGACAAGTGTATGGTGTGTAATCATCTTAATTCTAATCAAGGTTTTTATTTATATTTACTCGATAATAACAAATAATTGCATATAATTAAAGTATCATTTAATTTCAACATTTATTATCCAGGTTTTTTTGAGAATAATTATTCTTATAATTAATTTTAAAAGTTGCAACAATTGTCGGTAAGTTTGTTTACAAAAAAAAAAAACAATTGATCCTATAAAAAAAAACAAAAATATTCAACCAAAATATGTCATTTAAAATATTTTTGATCATTGATACTGATTATCAATATTAATAATTAATATCATTAAAATAGTTTATAAATCAATAAAATAAAGATGAATTTTTCATTGACACCTGTTATATCCGATGAGAGTGAAATTCAAATATTAAAAGGAAATAATTTTCCAAGAAAAATAATTAACATAACTGATATACATACAGGACGTTATATTGATGGTTTTGATCAAACTGTTGCTAAACTAATTGCTGAAAGGGTTAAAGTATCAGTACCATTATATCGTAGACGTTGTAGAAAACCAACAGATAAACCAAAAAAAACACCAGCTCAACGTCAACGTGAATATCGAGCACGTGTTAAATTACAACGTTTACAAGAAGCTTTAGAAAATAAAAATATTCAAGCTAAAACTGATACTGTAATTGATAAATCAACACAATCAACTGGTGCAACAAAAAAACTAGTCAATAAATCAGTCATTGATGATGAAGAATCAAAAAAAATAATCAACAGTTTAAATAATAATGACAATGAAAATTCTAATGAAATAAATCAAATTGAATTATCAAAATCATCAACAGTAATTAATAATAAATACATAAATAAAATTGAAAAACCATCATTGCCATTGAAATCTGAGCCAAGATCATCTTCTCCATCAATAAATCAAATTGAAAAAAATATAGTATTTATTAAATGTGGATCTTTACTATCACCTGTTAAAAATCATGAAGCCTTTTCAATTTTACCTGATATTGATGAATCAACATTTAAAAATACATCTATTAATAAAAAAATTAAAAAATCATTTATCAATAATAATGATGAAACTCTTTTATTATCAGATCAAATAGAAACAGTACCAGTTGCAATGATTATAAATAATATTCATCAAATAAATTGATTAAAATATATATTTTTTGTTTTTTAATTTAAATACTTTTATTTGTCATTAATAATTATCAATAACAATTGTTAAAAATTAATAATATAAATTGTTGAAAATGAGAAATACATCAAGAATTAAATTTTTTATTCTAAATTATAATTTTTTTATCTGAAAATTAATAAAATGATAAATAATTTAATTTATTGTTATTTTTTATTTATCATATTTATATTTTAGAATTATTTTCAGTATTTTAAATAATTTTTTTTCTATGTTTGTATCAGTTTATATAAACACACATGTGTTATTTTATATTTCATTTTATTCAGGGAGAGATTGGATTCTAGCACAGCCTCCAGTCAGCTGCGGTTCTTGAGATAAAAAAAAAAAAAACACCCACATCATGTGTGGAAAGTTGAGTGTATGTATACAACATGAAAAAATAAATTTAGTTGTATTTCAACCGGCAACGATAGCTATTCAACAATGTCACGTAATAAAATAATATTAAAATATTTCATATTATCAATTAATATTAAATATATATTTTCTACACAAATAAAAAATCATATAAACAATACAGCTATAAATAATATTGATGAACAAAATAGCAATGTGATGTTGGAAGATAAAAAAATTGATCGTGATTTTTCATATTACGATGACATGATATTGTCAGATATTTATACGCAGTCAGTTGATGCATATTTAGATGATAATTGGCAAAAATGTATTGATGGATTTGAACAAGTTATTAAAAGGTATAAATTAATTATTTTATTGTCTATTAGTATTTTGTAGAAATTAATTAATTTTTTTCCATTTCGAAATAGATATAAAAAATATAGAAATGCTGTTATTCAATGTCGTAAAAAATGCAAAAAAAATGTTGATAAATTTACACCAATATTTATTGATAACATTGATGATTTTCATTTTTATGAAAAAAAAGTACGTGAGACATTGTGTTTATTAAAATGTAATCAAGATTATAGAGATATTGCTGGTTTAAATTCATTAAAACGTTTACCATATGAAATTGAAAAAAAAATTATGGAATTTGTGCCTTATGAACATCTTCATATTTGCTATTATCAGGTAATTTATTAATTATATTTTTTTATATATTTAAAAAAAGTTTTTTATCTTGTTCCTCATTGTACTTGTTATTTTTAAATTTTTGTGTTTTTTTTTTTTTATTTTTATTGCTGTATTTAACAACAGTTTATTGAAAGATTAAAGAAAAAATTTTAACTATTTTTAATGGGGATTGTAAAATGTGGATGTTTTGTAAATAAAAAATAAACAATTCTATAAATATTACGATTTGTTATGTAAAATTTTTAATAGTCAAAACGTAAAATTAAAAAAGAAAAATTAAACTCAGTCGTTAAATATTAAACAAACAATATTGAACTAAATTTAAAATAATTTTTTTTCTTAAATACGTTTAGTTGTTTTGAATAAATTAAATATTTTCTTAATGTTTTTTTTTTTTTTTTTTAATTTTTAATTATATTTTGGGGTTTTATTTTAACAATCAGGAAACACGTGCACTATCATTGATCTTGATCCATGACGCAAGACAAGTCAATGACCCAAAATTAAAAAATTAAATAATTTAGTAATGGGATAAATTTAAAAGTAAATATTTAAAATAACTTTATGCAGAAAAAATAAAATAAAATTTTTCATTTAATGCCTTAAAAGTTATTTGAAGCTCAAAGAAAAATTATTTTAAAAAATAAAATATATTTTGTTGATTAATTATAATATAAATTTTAATTTTCAGAAAAATCAATTTCAAGATGCAGCAAATGCAATTTTTACATATTTAACAATTCATCCAAAGCATGAAATGAGTATATCAAATCTTCGTTATTATCTAACACTTCCAGAAGTTGAAGAAGCAAAAGTTAAAAATTTAGAAATTCAAAAATTTGTTAAATATTATATGGAAGGTGTTAAAGCATATGAAGATGAGCTCTATGAGTTGGCAATTGAAAATTTTGAAAAATCATTAATTATTTATATGGATTCTGAAAATGATTGTAGAATATATTGTGAAGGACCATTTGATCAAGGCTGGCATCCAGAATTTACCTCATCAGTTGCAAGTTAGTATGAAGAAAAAAATAATTTAAATTTCATTTTTTTACAATTAATTATTTATTGTATATTAAAATTTTTCTAGATCATTTTGCATATTGTTTAAAATGCAAAAGAAGCTGTTCTTTATGGCTGAATAATATTAATGGAGATTATCAAAAAGATTTATTATCAAGTCACTACAATTACCTGCAATTTGCTTATTATAAATGTGAGTAATAAAAGTAATTATTCAAGGACACATTAATTTATAAATGTATTTTAAAAATTATAATAAGTAGTACTACTTATTTAATTTAATTTATAATCGTCTTTACTTATTTTTAAATTACACAAATGAGTACAAAAATTATTTTTATTCATTTTTAATTATCAAAAAGAGTCTTGTTTTTTTAAAATATTAATGCGTCATATTTTTATTATATTTAATTGACCAGTTACGTCAGCCAAATGCACTAAAATTTTAATTTTTAATTTATTAATTTTATGTTACAGTGGGTGATATAAAAAATACATGTCAAGCTGTTGAAAGTTACTTGTTGTTTTATCCAGCTGATGAAACAATGATTAATAATAAAATGTTTTATTCAAAATTACCAAAAGTACAGAAAAATTTAAATTTTTTTAGACCACGTGAGGCAAGTATTTCGATTGATTGATTTATTTATTTATTTTAATGATATAATATTTTTTTAAAATTATTTTTAGGAAGCTGTTTATTATGTCAAACGTCAAGAGTATGAGCTAAGACTTCTTAAATATATTTCCGATGAATTTTCATTAATTGATGCAAAATTATCAACATCAAAAAATAAATCCGATAAAAAATCTATAAATAATGAAAAAAAGGTAAAATTATGAATAAAAAAAAAACGAAAATAAATACTTATATTTATAAATGCTCTCTATTTTTACTATGTATTTTAAATTATTTGTACTTTTTTTGTATAATTTTATACTCTTGTAAATGAAATAAATTCATCGAATTTGAAAATCATTTTATTTATTTTTTTCAATTATTGATATTAAAATATATAATATATCGTACGATGGCGCAGTTGTAGCTTTTATTTATTTATTTATTTTTCAATGAATAATAAAAAAAAAATTAATAAAGATAAGAAAACTGCAATATGTCGGAAACTCGTGTGGGTGGTAAAATGACAACGTAACTCAGTTTAATAACTTCTAAAGAAAATAAATTTATGAAAGAAAGAAAAAAACAAATAAATTTGTTTATAAATAACAATTATAAATAGTATTAATTTTTTTTAGGCAGTCAATCATCCACCACCTGGTCATTCACCATCATCTCGACTTGTTGCTGCAACAGATAAATTTCTAGAGAAAAAAAAAATTTCAAGACGGCAATTCGAAATTGAAAAACGATTGAATAAAACAAAAATTATTGCCAGAGAAAATGAGCTTGGTGGAAAATCAAGATATTTAGCTGAAGGATTTTTAATTGATTCAGAGTGTGATTCACTTGTTCAATTAGCCAAGGTAAATTAAATTAATTTTATTTGATGATAAAAATGGATAATTTATCAACCTTATTACAGATTGCTGCTGTTAAAGGTGATGGCTATGAAGACAATAAAAGTCCTCATTCAAAAAATGAACTGTTTGAAGGTTTAACATTAGGTCGTGCAGCACTGGTTAATATTTTTAATTTTTTTTTGCAAATTCGTTAATAATAATTTCATTTTTTGTTTTTGTTTAGATGGTTTATTTTGGTCTATTGGAGCCAAAAAAATTACAACTATTTCTTCATTCAACTGAGACTGCTAGAGGTCATGTAAAAAAATTTTTTAATCTTGATCAAGAACTTTTCTTCACCTACACTCACTTGGTTTGCCGTTCAGCTTTGACTGGTAATTCAAATCAGTAAGAAAGTCATCTAGAACTTTTTTCTTGAAGCGCTTTAATTTTTAATGATTATTTATTTTATTTTTATTAATAATTGTGATTTATTTTTCGTTTTAAGATTTATCAGAGAGAGATGAAGATGTATATAGCCACGATATTCATGCAGATAATTGTTTGGCAATTGATGATAATACTTGCTTACACGAGAGTCCAGCTTATACATGGCGTGATTATTCAGCAATTATTTATCTGAATGATGATTTTGATGGTGGTGAATTTGTATTTTCAGCTGATCCAAAAGCTCAAAATATTCAAAGTATAATTAAACCAAAATGTGGAAGAATGATTGGCTTTACAGCTGATGAAAAAAATCTTCATGGTGTTAAAGGCGTTGTAAAAGGAAAAAGATGTGCATTAGCAATATGGTTTACATTGAACGAAAAATATTATGAAACTGAAAGAAAACTTGCTGAAATAATTCTTGAAAGGGTCATGTTAAAAGGACCATTTAAGCCAATTAAAAATTTTAAAATACCATTAAATTATGAAAAATTATTATTCAGTCGATTTAAAGAAGATGAAATTTTAAAATTATTAATCAACCTTTCATAAAAACATTTATCAATTATTTCTTTTTAATTTTCAAATATTTTTTTATCATTATTTTTCTTTTCAAGTGCAGGACACTGAAAATAATCTACCTCAAAAGGTTGCTTGTATAATTTGTTTTTTAAAAAAAGTATTTTTTCTTTTTAAAAAAATTAGCTGTCTTTTTTTTCATCAAATAATATGCATAATTTATGAAATTTAATTATCAATTTATACAACTACGAGCATGAAAATAATAAACTAGCTCATAATTTATCATAAATATTTTTATAAACATGTACCAAATAATTGTATTTAATTTTAATAAGTTGATAATTATTAAATAATAGGATTTTTGTGATATCTGGAATTTTTGTGATTTAATATTTATATAAAACTTTAACATTTATATAAAATATCCTAGATCTTTATTATCATTAATAATACGTGCCAATATATATCTATATATTTGCATATTCAACATATCTGCATTATATAATTGTTGTTCTTAATATTATTTTTATTACATGAGTATTTATTAAATTTTTGTTTATTAAAAAAATTTTGTAAAACAAAATTTATTCTTAATTTTAAATTAAATTTTATTTTCATTATTTGAAATAATGTTATTATTTTAAATATATAACTATCATTGAGAAAATTATTGTATTTTGGACGATAGATCAATTGTTGGATCAGTCGAAAATGTCTTTATGATATTCTTTTATTCATACATCACTATATCATAAAATTGTTTATTTATTTATTCATTTTATTATTATGAAAAATATTATAATGTGAAAAAATTTATTTTCACTATTAACTGTCGTTAATTAATTTTTTTTTCTTTCGAAAGTCAAAAGATGTATAAATACTTTTTTATTTTTTTTTGTTCTAACTGAGCTTTATGTATTTTTTTATTTAGCATTGAGTTATTGTTTTATTTTTTTTTTTATTAAAATTAAATTATTGACGAGTAAACGAACGGATTTTTTTTTTTTCGTTACAAATTTATTCATTTAAATTAGAAAAAACAAATTATTCTTATTATTATTATTATTTACATCAAGATCGATATTTCTTTTTATTTGTTATCTCATCAATGGGAGATTGTTTTTTCTTAAATTCAATTTACTGATAATTACAATTACAAAGAGATATGTAATTGTTAAAAGTCAGACTAATTTAAGATTAAAAAAAAAACAAAAATTATAAGGAATGTTACAAGAATAAATCGCCAAGGCCTAAAAAAAAAAAAAATAATAACTGGTAATAATATATTTTTAATAACTTAGTTATTAAAGTTAATTTTCTAAATGTACGAATTTTTTATTTTTTACTTATAAAGAAAATAAAATGTATAAATATCAATTATAATTTAATATCCAAAAATAAGAAGTGAATATCAAATAACAAAAAAAAAAAAAAAAAAACTACAAATATATATTTTTAAATCAATTAATTTATATTATTATTTTAATTTAGAAAAAAAAAAAAACTGTTTTTTAAATCGTTGCAGATTTTGCATAAACTAATGAAAAATTAATACCTTTATTTGTTCATTTTTAATAAATTTTTTTCTATTTACGTGCACCTGTCTTAATCAACGTCGATAAAAAAATACTATCGTCTATTTTTGCACTATATACAAGATAGAATAAACCTAGGCATTCAAAAATCTATAAAAGCCATTGGTTTGTATATTCACCCTGCCTTTTTATATTAATTTAACCATATTTATTTATTTTTTTCACTGAAAAATATTAATAAAATAATATTTTTGCCTATTCACACTCATAACGAATCTCAAGTTTCCATCTTTGGTATCCAACAGCTTTTTTTTTACCTCGAATTTTATTTTAAAAAATTTAAAAAAATGAATAAAGATTGGCAAGATGGCCATGGATTTAAATTCATCAAGGAAACTCCAAGAGCGAGGGAACAGGCAAACAAGTTCATGTTGGCAAACTTTCCCACTTTGGTGACCAATCAGGTAACTGTCAATCAGCACTTGATGGTGGTGCTGCATAACGAGTTTTTGGATCTGCATCACCATCACAAAGATATTTACCTAATATTAAAAATAAATAAATTAAATAATTTATACATGAAAAATAAAAATAAAATAATAATAAAAAATTAAAATACATACCAGATACAAATCTACGTTTAACAAGACTTAATCGATAACCAGGACCAACTAATTCAAATTCTACACCAGATAATGTTGTTCCTTCACAATTAAATTGTGTAAATATTGTTCCTTGTGAACCAGGTCCATTTTCAAGTTCAATACGTGCTTTTAATGAACCAACACCATTTGATTCACTGTGCTGTGAAAGTTCAGTGAATTTCCATAAAACACGATTTGTATCAGGTAACCATACAGCTGATGGTTTACTTTGAAGTGATTTAAAACCTCCTTCAATTGGAGCAGCAACATGTAGATTTAATAGGGGACTTGGTGATGCCATTGCACGGCTATTATATTTATAATCAATCTAAAAATAAAATTTAATATAAACATTGTTATTAAAAATAAATATAACATATATCTAAATGTATATTTATTTTACCTTTAAATCTGTATGTTTAGCTTCACATTTCCAGTATGATACAATTTGAAATGGACAAGAACCTGCACCATCTTTATTTTTAATTTGATATTTTAATATATCAACATTAAAATACGATGCTGATGGATTTTGTTCAGCTTGACGTCGTAATAATGTAGTTAAGGCACTCATATTAAAGTCAAATATTGTACAATCGGCAGTAGTTTGTGCAGCATCTCTGTAAAAAAATTTAAAAGCATTAATAAAATAAAAAATAATAATAATAATAATCATACTAACATTGTTATCAATTGATTATTTGGAACAAGACGTTCAAGTCTATTACTATTTCTAATACGAAATGTTAATTTTGCTGGATTTGGATTATTTGTTAATACACCAACAATACCAGCTGGAAATGATAGCATCATATCACCACTTAATTTAACTTGACATCTTGTTTCATCAGTACCACGAAAATATGAATGTATTATTTCATGAAATGCAACAGCAAGTGGTATTGTATCAGCAAGACCAATTGTTAATGGTGATGGTCCTCTTGATGAACCAACACCAACACCAGCAGCACGAAATTCTAAACTAGCAACACTATCAGCACGTGTTATTGTTGCTGGTGATGCACGTCCACGTGGTGGACCATCACTACGTCTTGATGATGGTCTTGGTATTGCAATTGAACTTGTTGGTGTTGATGATGCTGATTGTTTTGGTGGTAATGCTGGTGTTATATCGCCAATTTCAGTAAATAAATCACCATCATTAAAACGTGTATGTAATTGTGTTGGTGGTGCTGATTGTGGTTGTACTGGTGATGATGATAACGCTGGTGGACTTTGTAATGGTGCATATGGATGACTTGCTGTTGGTGTTGTTGTACTTGATGGTGCACTACTTGGATTAAATAAATTTAAACCAAGTAAATCAGAACTTGGTTTACCACCTAATTGTTGTGATACTGATTGTGAACGTTTCATATGATGATCAGAATCTGTATTTGAACCTCTACGACCAGTTGGTGCTGGTGATAGGGATAAATTTTCAACAGTTGCACGAAGTTCATCAACACTTGCACTTATTGGTGCATTACCATTTGTCAATGGTTTTATTTCAACTCTTATTTTACGTTCTTTTTCATCTTCTTCTGATTCTGTATCTGAACTTGAATAAAAACCTTTTTCATTTTCCCAAGGATCTGTTTTTGGTTTTATACGAAAACCATCTTCATCAACTTCTAATGTTGGTGTTTCAGATTTTCTACTATCACTTTTATCATCACTAAAAAAAAAAAAAAAACAAACAAACAAATAAATGTAAATTCAATAAATTAATAAAAAATTCATCAAATAATAATTTTGATTCATTCAAAATTTCACCACGTCCAAAGTACATAAATATTGTGTCATTAATTAATTATTGTATATATACTGACAGATCTGATTTTTCTTCCTTCATGCTGTTTGTATCCAATGAATCCTTTTTTTTTTGTGCTTTTTTTTCTCTACGTTTTTCTCGTCTGCTACGTAAAAACCCTGTTAATTTATAAAAATTATTAAGATATTATATAAAGATTATTTTTATATTTTTTTTTTTTTTTAGTACAATATTAAGTGTCAACATGGTTATTTTTTTGTTATATGAATAATAAATAATTGATGCAATGAAAGTATGAAGTGATTTTGATCCTGTACCACGCTAAATAATACAACAACTACATACTTGATACAAAAGATTTACTGAGCACATCACAACCCACCTATTTTCACAACTTTTCTACTGGCAAACAAATCTACTTTTTTTCATTAAATTTAAAATTCTTAAATAGAAATTACAGACTACAGGTGCAATTTTAGGATTATATTATTATAAATGCTATGGTTTTAATTGGGATTATTAATAAAAATGCATTAATTTATAGTAAATTTAAAATACCACCAACAATAAACGTTACTTTTTTTTCAAATAAATTGTTTTTCTAACAAATAAAAAATATATTTAAATAATTTAATTAATTCCCAAAACAAAAAAAAAAAAAAATAGTAAAACGTGCATGAAATTATATTTGAAATAATTGTTATAATATTATGAATCTTTTTTTTTTAATAAATTATTTAATTGCATAAAACTGCATTATTTTGAGACTCGAAAATTTCATGTTAAGTTATATTGAAATATTAATGACAAATGTAGCTAATGGAAATTAAAAATAATTTTAACAGTGAGCCATGCATTACTTGAAATGTTTTTTTTTTTTTTTTATAACGAAAATTAAATAATTGTAAAATGAGACGGCTCACCTGAGGCATCCCCGTCGCCCACCCTTTTTTTGCCATCAACATGTTTTATTCAAGTCCATCTCCCATCAATTGATAAAACATCAAAGATTTTATATAATTTTTTTTCAATTAATAGATTAATTATATATAAATCTATTTGTTTTTCAATAAATTATTATTGTTGAATGAAGCAAAAACTTCAAATACAACATTTCACTAATTTTTGTTTTACGATAAAACAATTATTCATATTTTTTTTTTTTATCACAGTCTCACCTTGTCAATATTATTAAACCCGATTGTACAAAGTGCAAAATACCAAGATTGTAATTCATTTTTTTTTTCAAATAAAAAAACATCATGATATTAAAATCAACACCATGAAAAATGAAAATAAAAAACATGTAATTGTCTTTTTTTTTTTTGAAATAATATTTTATGAATTTTAAATGTGACGAGTATAAAAAATAAATAAATAATATTAAAGGAAAATAAAAAAATAAATTGGAAAAATAAAAATCTGTTAGAAAAACAATTTTGATAATAATATAGTAAAATTTTTTAATTTAAAAAAGCTGTAAAATGTGTTAGCTTAAAAAAAAAAAAAAAAAAAGAAACAATCTAAAATAAATTAGTGCTAATGATGTGATCAATTATTATTTGTGAGATTTAAAAAAGTATTTAAAAAACGTGATTAATATTGTGCAGAGGATTTCAATTCAAACGTGTTTTGTTAAATATAATAGTAAATAGAAAAAGAAAAAACAAGAGGAATAGCATTACTCAGGATCACCCTCTTCAGCATAATTATCAACACCCATTCAAACTTTTTGAAAAGAGGCAACGGCAAGTAATCACCATATAAGAGCAGAATATATTTTAAAACGAATATCAACTGGATTATCCATAGAATTAAAATTTTAATTTGAATAAAAATAATAAACAAAAATAGATTAGAAAAATTTAAATGGAATAAATTAAAATTGTCGTTAAATGATTTAAAGATAAATTAAAATAAAATTGAATTTTCTAAATAAATAAAACATTTAATTCTATGGATTAATGAAAGGTAATTCACGATTTTAAAAGCAGTTACATTTAGATCCTCTTAGAGGGTTCCTGGAGATGCTGGGAAGTGGTACAGCAGAAGGCGAACTGTTGCCCTGAGGTGTTACAGGTGCCGAACCGGACCCTGCTTGCCTCTGCCTCTCTGAAACAATCACTCATCACTCATATTTTTTGCCCCAAAAAAAAAAAAAAACAAATCTATTCTCGCGTTACTCAATATAAACAACTTTTTTTATCTTCTCATTGACAAATTATACTTGATAAATTTTATTTTTCATCTATCATCAAGTATAGCAAATAAATAAATTTATTATTCTCGACACATCATCCATTAACCGATGTTAGGTAACAAGACAAAAAGCAAACACGCGACGTTGTTATTATTATGACAAAAAAAAAAAACAAGCGTAATGAGAAAAATAATTAAATAAATTTATCAAGACAAGTGTTTAGCTTATATGTCGTCTGGGAAAATTCAAGAAAAAAAACAACAATACATGGTGCTGTAAAAAATTAAATTCCGCGTGAAATTAATTCTGCCTCAATACAAATAAATATTATTTATCGGAAATTAAATTAAATGTCATGGAATAAACATTTAAAATAATATTTTTAATGATAACTTATTATTGTAACGAAATTGAATTGAATTTTATTTTATAAAATTCATATTGTTTTAAATTTTATTGATTTTTGCTATTTCTAACGTTTTTTTTTTTGTTTTAACCTACCCTGGGAGTTGGACATGAACAAGTTGAGTAGCGAGGTGGTACGACGTGAGCCTTTGGTGATTGTCTCTTTATCCTTTTCTTTAATCCGCATATTATTATCCCTTTTCCCATCCCACTCACAACCACCCATAGCGTTCATATTTTTTTTTGTATTTTGTTTGTTACCAGCAACACCTGTCTCGCCATTTGTTCCTTTGGTTGTAGTTGTTGTTGTTCCAGTTGTTGTTGTTGTTGTCATCGCCGCTACTGCTACTGCTGGTGTTGTTGTTGTTGTTGTTGCTTCCTTGATTATCGTCAACACTGATGATGATGTTGTATTATTACCAGTAACATCAGCTGCTGCTGAATGATTTTTTCCAGGATTGGCCAACTCAGCAATACTCGTCAGCACCTCATCGTACACGACAATTCCTGGTGTATTATGAATATTCTCATCATGATTATCATTTGTTGTCTCGTTGTTAATGGATCGTTGATTACCTGGACGTTCAAGACCTGTGTACTTTGATTGTACAAATTGCTCCAATAATCGATCCACTGTCATATCCAAACATTGACGTTTAAAATCAATGTGTACCTGACCAACCTGTTCATGATTCATTTGTAGTATATCAGCATATGTATTTAAAAAATCTTTCATGTGTCGTAAATGTGTCTCTTCACCATCCTGAAATCTCTATTAAATTTAAAAATAATTAATTTAATTTAATCTATATCTATTTTCTATTTTTTTTTTTTATTTATAATTACCCTGCAAGCTTGTGTCATTTTTGTTTCAAAATCATTTCTAATAATTGTATATTTATTAACAAGTATTTTATAATCTTCTTGTGATTTTTTATATTTTGATTCGGATTTTTCAATATCACGTTGACTAGCATTATCTTTTTTTAATTTTTCATATTCCAAACCTTTTTGTATACAAATATCTTTAGCTTTTTGTAATGTTCCAGTTATACTTTGAATACTTTGTACAATTTCAAGTGTTGTTGATTCTTCTTCTTTGACCTAAATGAAAAAAAAATAAATAAATAAATTATAATTCATAATATAATTATTATTGTCTGTTGATTCATTGATAATATTTAATTTAATTTATTTTCCATTGAAAATTATATTCAATTAAAATTTTTTATTTCAAGTAGGCGGTGACTGATATCAGCTAGTCAAGGACAACTCATCATATATAAAAATATACAATCACATTTTAATGATAATTGATAAATTTTTATTTATCATTAACTGAAGAATAATTAAATTATTTTTATAATATATAAATATTATTTACCGCTTTATGTTTTTTGTGTAATTCATCAGCATATTTTGATACATCTTTTATTATTTCAGCAACACGTTGTGCCATTTGTAGATGAAGACCAGCTAATTTTTCAGCAGCTCCACGTAATGCAGCCCATACTGGTGCAAATGTACCATGTGTTGTACTACTATTACTAGCTTGTTTAGCAACTTTACTTAATAATTTATAATTATTTTCTTCAATTGTTGATCTTTCACGTAAAAAATCAGCCAATTCTTTGCTAGCAATAACGCCATGCTTCATGTTATGGTACAACACATCAAATCCATTATGCTTTTCACCCTGTAATATATTAATCAAAATTATATTTTCATAGCTTTCTTTTTTAGGGTCAATATAATTTATTTTTCATATTGTCAAAGAGGCCATAGATCGAACAACACATTTGTGCTTCGTTGAGTATGTAACATATATATTTCATTTTTTTTTTTTCCTTTAAATCTCATTTAAAATAATATACTGGCAAGTGGTTGGGGCAAGAAACGATGCATGACATCCGTGAATGATAAACTATATATATTTAAAATTCTGTTGTTAAGTTCATTGAGTTTGTTTTTTTAATTTTATTTTTCATCTTGTTTATCAAGTACAATAAAAAAATAAATTTATTATTATGATTGTTAATAATGTCAATTATTTAACAATATTATTTATTTCGCAGTGACGTTGTCTCTCTGTGTAATAAAAAAATTTAAAAAACTATGATTGATAAAGAATTCATGACAGACACTCAATGTCATAGTCGTTTGATGCCTTCATGTTGCCATGCTATAATCATCAAGAGAATAACTAACTATAAAACTTGAAACTTGAAACTTCCTCAAGAAATATCTTATAAACTTGGTGAATACACTTGTTGTGTCTCTTTAATAAAAAAAAAATTCATTATTCCTTTTTTTTTATCATAGCAAGGTATATTTTTATCCTGTGGTTTTTCAATAAATAATAAAAATTATTTCAAGTTGTAAAAAATACAAATGTTACCTGACCAGTTTTGTTTTTTTTTTCGATTTTTTTTATATTTAATTTGATTTTTTTTTTTTGTTTTGTTTTGGTAATTGAAGGATGTACATTTAATCGTTTTAAATATTTTTTTGCATATTATAATAATTTTTTTTTATTGTAAAAACATAATGATGATGATGATGATGATAGTCATGAGTAATAGAAAATATTTATAGATTTTGATGTTTGTGATTTTTTTAAAAAGCAAGAAAAGTTTTTTTTAAAAGCAAGAAAACTATTTAATCAATTGTTTAATTTATTTACTTTTGCTGATATTTAAATATATGTTTAAATTGTAGTTTTATCATCATGCTGTAAAATTAAATGCAATGTGTAACCCTTTTGCAAGTTGGTATGTATACTTGAGCTCAATTAGCCTCTTGGTACTTTAACCCTGATCAGTACTTGGTAAATAATTTTCATCAATGTCTGTATGTATAAAATATTTTTTTTTTTTTCATGAGCACACCCATCCTACTCTAATTTGTGGCATTCAATAACAATAGAAGACACTCATTATTAGACGGTAATTTATTTATTTTTTTTTACCTCTCCCTAACTAATAATACTTTGAATGAAAAAAATAAAAAAAAAAAATTCAATTCGTCTCTTATTTTTCTTTCAATTTGTTTATTTTTCTATTTTTTTTTGTCTCATTAATTTACATAATTTATTCTCTTAATTATTTTATTGTATTAAATAACAACATTAACAATTGATTAATTATTTTTTATTAATTAATTAACTGTTTTTTTTCTTAAATTAAGACAAAAAAAAAAGAAACAAAAAACAAACTAAATTACATAAGAAAAGTTTTATAATAAAAAAAAAATTATAAATAATTTAATTGTTTGTTTAAAGATTATGTAATTTATTAGTTTATAATACAATTAAAATATTTCAATAATTATTATATCCATAAACAATCAAAACAATTGAAAAGAAAAATCTTTCTTTATAAACTTTCGCTTATTTTTTCTTTTAAATAAATTTATTATATATACATCGTGAGATTTAATGAATATAAAAATTTTTTATAATGATAACAAGATCTGGCATAATGGTAAAGCTTCTTATATGGCTAATTTATATTATTTATATTGGTTTTTTATTATTTTTTTTCATCTTCTTTTTATATTTGTCTAGTGTCGTCGTCATCGTCAAGCCTTTCACTAAAATTCTTACTTCCATGTCGTATTATTATCGTTATTAAAATATTAAAATAATTTATTTTTTTTTCATCTCTGATTAGAGACGAAATACCAAGATTTTAGATAAAAAAACGGTTATATAGGAAGTGGTTTTGTGTGTACCTTATCAATAATGCTTGTCGTAAAAAAAAAAAAAAAACAGGATGAGTAATAAAACATAAAATGATTAAAAAATAATGATAACAATAAATAAAACAATTAAAAAAAACAATTGTTAAACTAATTATTAATCTGTTTTAAATTATTTTGATAATAATAAAATTATAATTATCAATAAAATCAATAAAACAATATTGCTTTGTTATCATTGATATTATTGTCAATGAAATTATTATTAATATATATTTTCATTCATTATTTACATTAAATTTTTATAAATAAAAATTATTTATGATTACTCTAAATATGATAATTATTTTTATTTAGTAGTTATTTAAAAATAGTAATTATTTAAAGTAGTAATTATTTTTTTAAAAGTATATATGTAAAAGGGATAAAAGAAAATTAAAAAGTGAAAGGATAAAAAATGGTCATTGCAGCTGAATAATATCATTAAGGGAATAAAATAAAATAAATATAAACATTATATAAATATAAAAATTATCCAAGGACAATTGTCTGGAGACAGGCTGTATTCTCACGCATATAATACACCTGTTATTATAAATATTAAAACGCGCGAAATTTATTTATTTTTCATTGGAAATTTTAAAGATTGAAAAAAAAAAAATTTAAACAAAAATTTTTGGATAAATAAACAAGTTTTTTAATTAAATATAATTGTTTTTTTTTTTTTTTTTTGAATATTGTTTTTGTTTATGATTTTACCTAACCTAGCTTAATTTTACAAATGCATTGTTATTTTTTTTTTAACGTCATAGATGTATTACCCAAATAAAATGCAATTAAAATTCACAAATTATATTTTTTTTTGGGCTTTAATATACCATCATTTGTTTATTAATTATGTCAATAAAAAAAAAGAAAATTAACTAGCCAATTTGACAGTTAACAAAGCAATAATAATATGAATTAATTTTATAAAAATATTATTTGACTTACCCAAAAATAATCAGCAAAGTCTACGGTCATGTTGAACCGCGCAATCAGACCATGTTACAGAACATTTATCAAAATAAATTAATATTTTTTAATTATTCTAAATAGTATGGTTTCTTCAATATATTATTTTTTTTTTTCAACCGCGCCCGGATAATAACAGTCCCGTTGTTCGTGTATGCCAAGGCTTCTTTTTTTAATTTATTTTTTTTACCTATTTGTTCTTAATTAACACACAAAAATAATAAAAATAAACAAAACAAATTATTTATAAATAATTTAGTAAGCATATATTTCACATAAAAATAAATCAAAATATTGCCAAAATTTTTAACACTGACATACGTAAATTTATAATGATTAATTTAATTATTATTTTGTCATATAAAAAAGACAAGTCGATGGTTTATTGATAAAACAAAAATAATAATTAAATTATGGGATATTTAGAGTGACAAACAACAACCGCACCTTCAACAATTCAATTTGTTTTGCAACTGAAATCTGAATTGGTTACATTCGAACTTCGAAGCAAGTTGTATTCGTGATGTGTTGATGATGATGATGATGATGACGATCGTGACACACACATACACACACACATAAAACACACAAACAAAATAATATTAGTAATTTGTATTTCTAGTATTTCTCTCTTTCTCGTTATCACTTAATATTTATCTTTCTTTTCTTTAATTTTAATAATCAATAAAAATTATAATGTCAAATTATAATCAAAGACAAGATATTTTTTATATGTCTAAAATACTATGGGCACAATGTGTGGACGCGAAAGTCAACTGCCATTTTTCTCCCACTTTTTTTGACAATATTTTTTTTTTGTTTGTCAATTTTTAGACTCCTTGGATAATTAGCCATCTTGCGTATAAAAATAAAAGCTTTACTCAGTCAGTAAAAGATAAGTTAGAACACTTTATTTTTTTAATTTGAAATTTTGATAAAAATAAATTATGTTAATTAATAATATTATCGGATTGAATTATTTAGCATATTTTTAAATTAATTTACAGTTTTTTTTATAAACAATTCAATCAATAAAAAAAAAACAATTGAGGAATTTTTTTTTTACAATAATTAACTTATTAATTATAGGTAATTTTAATTTATGAAACAGGTAAGTTTAATTTGTGCGCAGTTGAAAAAAAAAGAAATTTATTAAAAATAAAATCCTTTTATTTGTTGTTTTTGTTCCGTTAAAAAAAAAAAAAAAATAATAACAAATGACCTGCGCAACATAACGCAGTTTTATTCACACCGCGTTTCGAGTAACAACTGGACCCTCTTCCTAGAAGTGTGTGAGTCATCGTGTATACATGTATTTCATCAATCCGTGCATTCGTGTATTTATCAACTCCGGTTATTAAAATTAACAATAGTTTTTGCTATAAAGTATAAATAATAAAAAAATATTTAAAAATATATTTTAATAGTAATTAACAAAATGCCTGCTAATAAGGGTCCAATATTTGTGTCAATGCAAAAAGATAAATCAACTTGTAACGGTGGACTTGGAGCTTGTTATAAAAAAAAAAAACAACGTGTTGGTGTTAAAAGTAAAAAACATTGCAAGCAGTATTTGGTAAGTCATAATATAATCATTATTTTTTTATTAAATTAAAAACTATACCTATTATTATTGTTACCCAAGTAAAAGAAAAAAAAAAAAAGAGTTATTAAAAATGAATTACAAACTATAAAGAATAAAAAAAAAAGATAAATATTAATAAAGTTTTCAAGTTTTTCTAAAATATATAAAAAAAAAAAAAAAATACTCTTGACATTGGTTTGTAATTATTTTTATTGGCATTATTTTTTTTTTTTATTGTCAAGGTAAACTCAAGACTCGTATGAAAAAATTTAATTTAATTTAATTTAATAAAGCGTATGTTACGAATATTTTTGAAAAAAAAAAAAAGGATAATGAGTTTGATAACCTTATCATTTGTCGTCTGATGAATAAATTATAAATATAAAAAAAAAATAGGGATAATATATATTGATCGATCAAAGTGATGCTGATGTATTTAATTGAATGTTTAATTACCCCTTGGTCTACTATTATCATCACTTATCACAAAGTTCTTTGACCTTTCTTTCACGTGTATCTCAACTCGTATATATATATTGTGTACATATGTGTGTTGACTTTATACTGTTTCCACCCTTATTTTTGTGCGTGAATAAACGCATGAATACTCCATCAACTTTTATACAACAACAATAGAACAAAAGTATACCATAAATATGAACATTTTATCGTCTCATTATCATTATTAACATTCGTCTAATATTGACTCAATTTTTAACTAAATTAATTCATTTTAAAATGACGAAAAAATTAAACAAAAAAATAGAAAAAAATTATTATTTTTTTCTAATGATAATTACAATATTTAATAAATTTAAAAATATTTTAAAATTGATTAATTAATTTAAAATTTAATTATAATATTTAGAAGACTTTTATGTTTTTTTAATTTTTATAAATAAAATAATTTTGATATATAAAAAAGTAAATTGATTTTATATATTTATATTGTACATAGTTTATTTAAAATAAATTTATTTTTAGATGAATTTTCTTTGTCATTAAGAGAAGAGTTTGTCAAGATGATAAATATAAAGACATAGTATTGATTTTACTGTTAATATTTGTGATAAAAAGAAAAATAATAGTAATAATAAAAATAGGGTTAAATGAAAAAATAAAATTAGATTGTCGAGAAGGCTTTTGCTGATATGACAAAAATAATAGTGACCACACAATTTTACTTATTGCATGGCCAAGTGGTGCTCTTCAAGGTTTGAAAAAGTTTTCTTGATAGGGCTGAATGACAAACGTAAATCCAAAATAATCTGATCATGAAACTGACTAATCTATTTTATAAAAATTTTATTAAACTGGTTTCTTTTTTTTTTTTAATTGACAGTACTCTCTTTTTATTAAAATATAAAAAAAAGCAGCTAATAATTATTTTTTCTATTTCATCAATTGATTTTATATTATTGTTTTTTATTTTTTTTAAAATATGATATATTGCAAGCTTTTATTCTGACGATGGGGTAGTGAGCTTTTTATTTATTTTTTCTTTCTATTTTATCGACAGTTGGTTTAACATTTAAAAAACAAAAGAAGATATTTAGGGGATGAAAATTATCAATAGGGGTTGAAATACAATATCAGCTGTAAATTTATTACCATCTGTTACCGAAGCTTGTGACACTCTTGAAATATTCTTTAGCCAATTTTAGTATTGAGACAAAAAATCATCAATTCATTTTGGAGTATATCCAATTTAATTTGTAAAATTGGAACACGTTTAGTCAACCATAAAGAAATATATTACCAAAAAATTAACGACAATTTTTTCGTTTTTCCCTTATTTTTTAATTTATATTTTTTTGTTATTTTGTTAAGTGCTTAAAATACAAAATTGTAAATTACTATTTATTTATTACTTTCAATATTTATTTATTTAATTGATAAAGGATGTATATATATTTTAGTGTCAAATTTATTCACGTAAAACTTGACATAAAATAAATATCAGGGTCATTAAATAGGTGTATTTATTTATCAGCACATCTCTTTGTAAATGTGTGAATAGTGTAGGCACTTGAAATGTTTAACCAAAGAGCCAAAAGTTAATAGAACTATAGAAGGTAGACGATGATGATGATGATGATGTTGAAGAGATAGGGTTGGTAGTAAAAAGCTATAGAGAATAAAAGTAAAATAGATTTTGAAAGTAACGATGATATTTCAAAAAATTTTGAGTACCAAAAAGGATACTCATCATTTGTCTCCTTCTCTCTGTTTTCCTTCCTTTTTTTATCTCTTTCCTCTTTTTTTTCAACACGTGTATTGCACTGTGTAATCATCCTGCATGTTATACAATATATACAAAAATAACTATATATAGAAACCATTGGTTTGTCATAATAATAAAAATTTTTTTATAGCCAATATATAGTATACCTGCTCACATGTACACTGCTGCAACCATACAAAAATTTTAAATTTATTTATTTTTACAATATTATATCAAATAATCGTTTTATTATACACTTGTTTTCGTGTTTCATCACAATTCAATGATTCAACAATAACAATAAAAAATTTATCTTTATTGTAACTCCTATTTTTTTGTTTTCTTTTAATTTTTATTTTATTGACATTAAATTGATACTCCATTCGTGTCTCTAAACAATAATATATAAATAATGTATTTATTTAATTTTTATAATTTAATCAATTAACAATTGAAAGTAACTTTTATTTATACAAGTTTTTTTTTTTTGCTTTATACATTTAAATAAAATGTATAGCAAAAAATATTATCATAAGAATTATTTGAACGATTTATAATCTGTTATTTTTGCAATATAAAAAATAAAGTATATAATTTAAACTATTAACGAGGTTTTATATCTCATTTATAAGACCAATACATACGCACATGGTTTGTGTAGAATTTAGATTATCAATTTTGATATAACGCATTCTCTTTTTCTCTCGTGTTCTCTCATTACTACCCTTCCAAGTGGTCTACGTGGTAATATTATCATGTTTGATTATCAGACTGTTCTCTTTTCTCTCCCTAACCAATCAATTCACAAGCTAATAAATAAATACAATATAATGTATATATATATATTTTATATGAAAGGAGAAACTCATTTCACTATAAACCTATCGAATAACTTTTATTATTATTATAGCAATTAATTTTAATTATTTCATTTATTTATTAATATAATTTTGGCTTTATTTTCTTTTTCGCAAACTGGAAAAATCAGAAAGAAGAAAAAATAAGTCTTGCTATTTTTTTTTCTATAAATAATAAATTAATAATAAAAATAAAAATCAAATTATCATAATATTTTGATAAATAATAATTAATTCATTGTCATGTCTATGTATAAAAAAAGAAATAAATAAAAATACAGTTGTTGAGGTAATAGATAGTTAAGAGATAATGTGATTTAAGAGAAAAAAAAAATTAGAAAAAAAGAGGGTTTAAAATGAGGAAATCGATATAAACCACGACAGCCGGAAGAGTTGCTTCGATTCAATGCAAGTGCTGGAGGCTTTATTGAAATATCACGGGCACTTTTATGCAGTTTGAGATATATAAAAGCGTGAAATGTCGCGGTGAAAAAAAAAAAAAAAAAAAGAAAAACAATGAAATGAATAAAAAAGGTATAAATCTTGGCAGGTAGATGAGTAAAATGAGGGTGTCAAAAGGGGTGGGAAATTTGGAGATGGTGATAGATATATAGCATTGAAAAAAAAAAAAAAAAAAACAAGTCTATTTACTTTAGTTTTACCTTGAATATTTTTTTTCATGATAATCATTTGAGACGACATCTTGAGAATTTTTAATTTTTTTTTTCCATTATGCGACAAATTGCTTTTGAATTTTATAAAAAGGTATTCATCTAATTTGAATTTTATTTTCTTTATTAATTTACTGTTTTATTTATATTTTTAAATTATTTTTATAAATTATTTTCGAGTGAAATATTTATATTTAAATTTTGAAAAATTTTATGATTTGAATAGAAAATTTTGTTGATTTTTTATTCTTGGCTTTTGACTTATTAAAATATGAAATATTTTTGTTGAATGAGTGTATGTTTGTATCATGTGTAATTCCGACTTGTGTCAAGAATGAATTATTCATATGTTGATGAACAAAAGAGGCTGGATTTCAATTGAATTGGAGTATAAAAATATAAATTTATTTTTAAAGTTTGCTTTAAATTATAGTGTCCATAACGAGGCAACAACTTTTGTTACTCATATTGTATACAAACTTTCTGCCTCAATTGGATGAAAATTTTAACAAATAATAATTGAAGTAAAAAGAAATTATCATATTGTTAAAATCTCATGAATTTTTTTTATTTTCTCTAGTAATTTTTATTCTAAAAAAATTTTTTAATTGGCTGACTATTTTATTTTTATACTACTTAAATAAATTTTCATTAAAATAATCAGTGTAATTTATTTTTTATTGCAAAAATAGTCAAAGTAAAAGCAAAAAATGAAAAAAAAAAATTTAATTACTGGAAAAATAATTATTTATTGAGAAAAATTATTTTTTGATTAAAAAAAAATAATTACTTTTAATCAAACCTCTAAAATTTGAAATAAAAAAATTTTTTTTTCATATTATTTTTCAACTGTTTTGTGTAGCAGTATTTTATGAGAAAATTTTTCTATATATCACCTCGGGTAGCTTCATGATTGCAAGATATTTATTTATTTGAATTTTTTTTTTCATTAATTTCCATTCAAGACATATTGTGAAATTTATTTCCTCGCTTATAAAGCTTCCTGAAATTGAGATTAATTATAAACGCGTAGCAATTCATCAACTAATAAAAAAATAAAGATCTGTATTGGATATTCCAGCTGTAATTCTGTTCGATAAACTATCGTGTCATGATGATGATAAGCAGATAAATTTCTTGCTCTTTGTTAAATTTACCACAATTTTTCATACGCGGAAATAATAAGTTTACTATTGGCGACACGACGTCAAGGCGCCGACATCAATTTCTTTTGGTAATTTTTTTTGAAATTTATTTATTTGTTTTTATTCTTTATATTATTTTTTATTTTCTACAATTGGCCTTTTTTTTTATCAAACACATCAACCGACACAATAAACTAAATGAAATATAAAAAAAAATATAGAATCAAACCTCGAGGCATGCAATTATATTTTTCATTTTAAATTATAAAAAATTTCATATTAATAATTTAAAAAACACAAGAGCCTCTCTCAAATAACTGTACATATAAAAAATAAAAAAAGCATCCTCCAATATATTAAAATTAAATTCAAATTATAATATTCAAAATGAAAAAAAAATATTCAAAATGAATAAGCAAATTATTCTACTTTTGTGACAGATGAAAAGCAACCCTTGGGTAATAAAAAAAACTTGTTATATTATATATTTACTGGACAAGAAAATAAGACCAACGTTTTAAAAAAAAAATCTAAAAAAAAGGATATATTTATACCGACAAAACGTTAAATAAAAAATAAAAAATATTTATAAATTTAAGTATACAAGTGTTGCATAAGAAAGAAAAAAAAAATAGATATAAAAGTTGGCTCTACACTGATGGGGTAAGGAAGTAAAAAAAAAAAAGAATGATATCATAGGATGATGTTCAAGTTATATAGAAAATTACGAAAACCCAAGTTTTAGTTTTTCCATAGGAAGAAAAAAAAAAAAAAAAATTATTGAGGAGAAAAAATAATGAAAATAAAAATAATAAAAAAAAAGGGGGTTTGTTCAGTGGGTAATACATAGAGGGTGGGTTGAAAATTGAGGGGTGGAAATATGTGTATAGGTTGAGGAATATATAGTGATGGTGAAGTAAAGGCATCGTCAAGTTGTACATTTGTATTTGTACATTGCGGACTATCGACCCGTCAATGATAACGCATGCGTATTGTTTAAAGTCTGGTTGTGATTCCCTCCTGTTATACCCTTGGTCTAGCGCCTTGCCGGCGACACGTCGCGACGACGTTATACCAAGAACTACAAAATTTTCTTCATCGACAGTTCATTTCTATCACTAATACAGTTAAATTCATATATATTTTTAAAAAATTAAATTTTAAATTATAATTATTACTCAACCATTATTAAATCATTTTTTTTTTTACAATATTTTATTGATTTTCAAAATTCATTTTATAAATTAATTATTACGATTATTTTTTTTGCTCTTTTTTTTTCTTGTCACTCAAATAAGTTTAATTTAAATTTTTCTAGGTGATTTTGAGTAAATGCAGTCCAATTTAATTTAGAAAAAAAAACCACCCTCATGGGTTTTTTTTTTACAAATTGTCCTCAGGAAATTAAAATTTCATATATATATTATTAAAATATTACGTGAGTGACATTGAAAAGTGAAAAGGTCAATATTGTAAAATAAATTTAAAAAAAAAAAATATATCTATATATTTTTTTATACAAAAGATTAAGAACAAAGTGTCTTCAATAAAATTGAGCGTAAGCCAAAAAATTTATGCTGGTGATATTATAACTTGTCGAGTAGTAGAAAAAAAAAAAAAATTAAATCATCAAGGTGAAGAAGATTTTAAGGGTCCAGGTTATACGAGTTTTCGGTTTTTGTTATTTTTTTGATGATAAATTATTTTGCAAGAAGGGTATTGATATTGTGAAGGGTTTTTTTTTTTTTAGTGTGAATATTTTGATATAATTAAAAGTGATCTACTGATGGTGATTAAACTAGAATAAAAAAATTTATATAATTTATAAATACAGCTGGATAATTGTGTGGCCTTTTAGGCCTAATATTAAACCGGCAATAATCGGCCATACGGCCGTTTCACTGCTGTTCCACTGCCCCACACAAAACGCGGCCTCATGATTGGTTCATTTTGGAACTTGTGCCGTGCGTGCCCTTCAATGCCAATTGATAAGGTAAAAGAAAAAACCACAAAAAAAAAAAATCAATCATTATTCAATAATCTAATAAATAAATTAAATACTGAAAAAAAAAAAATTTTAATTTTAATAAAAATAAGCTACTTTTACTATAAATTTATTTTTTATATTTTTCATCATAAATCGTATAATTACAGTAAAAAATTTTCAACAAACTTTGGCTATTTATTTTCATAGAAAAATTTAAAAAAAAAAAAAAAAAAATTAATGACATGTAATTGAAGCAAATATAAGGGTTTATTTTACAAAAATAAAATTATAAATTTTTTATAAATACTATATTTATTAATTAAAGAAAAAAAAAAAGAAAAAAAAAAAATAAATAAATCAACTATGGTGCCAAGTGGGTGCGGTTCAGCCATATTTTTTATTTTCCAAACTTCATGAAAGTTGTTGGTAGTTGTGAAGTACAAATGGCATGTTATAAAATGAGCATATATTAATATATTCAATATGTATTGTGTTAAATAAATAATGGTAAATAATTCAAAACAAAAATAGATGAATTACGTCATTCAACGTCATACTAAAAATATAACTTTTCAATATAATAAATATCTTTTGATTATTATTATATTTTATCCAATTTCAACAAGCCAGTTATAACTGCAATTTTGTGGGTATAATTTCCCGGGTCATTGCGTCACACAAACTTTCAATAGGGAAGAATAACATTAAATGAGATGATATAAAGTGAGACATTTTTTTTATTGAAATTGCTTTATTTTATATATATCATTCTAAATTTTACTATTTTTTTTTTTGCCCATCTTCTTAATTTTTTATCTCTTTAATCATTCATCAATTTTTCTTTCTCATATATATTACATTTCTAGTCACAGATTTTATGGCAAATTGATTTTTTCTTTACAAATAAATAAATCTTTTAAAAATTATTATAAAAATTAAATTATAATTATTTTTTTTTTCATCATACAATATGTTTAATGAAATAATAATTTATTTTTTTTTTTTTATAATTATAAATATTTTTATTATCTTATAGTAATTTTATTTTTAGAAAATTTTAAATCTAGTTGATTATTAATTTCATTATGAAATAATTAAAATTATGAAATCAAGTGTATTTTTGTAATTACAAATTATTTTTTTTATTATTGATTATTATTTTTTTTTTTTCCAAGTATTATCGGTTTTTGATAATTATCGTGTGACAGTGTGTGTAGGATTTGAATTATGTATGATAAATTACTTTTTTTTAAAATTGGCATGCTTGCCGGTTGCCAAGCAAACCGGTGTGTGTGCCGCATAAGCGCACGCCCTATCACCCACCGTCCTTTTCACCCTTCAACCTCCCTCTTTGCCTCACCTTTGCCTCTTCATTCCTCACCAATAAACTCAGTTAGTTGAACTATAAAATTTTATACACACAAACGACAAGCCTATAGTGAGCAAAAAAAAATTAAATACTATATATATACTGTATTGTAAAGAGTAAGGAACTCTTGAACTTCTATTATTTTATATTTTTTTAATTTTATATATATAGATATTTATCGTCAACTATTGTACATGGTGATAACAAAAGAAGGACAAAAGTTACAGCATTGCGGTACAAGTCAATCACACTCAAACATCTTGTGCTTGGTTTTTTTTTTTTTCTTTTATATATTTTTACTCTTTCTCTTTATATCTTCAGGGTTTGGATTTTTTTTAAATGGAAATATGGTTATATTTTGAAGAGCTTCTATATATATTCATCAAATATTAATTACTTTTAGGATATGAGTATCTTGTTAATATACAGGTCAGTTGATATTTTAGATTGAGGAAATTAAATTCATTAAAATTCAACTGATCATTTTGAATTTACCTTTGGATGTAATTTATCCTATAGGATGTAATTTATTTATCCTATTGGATGTAATTTATCCTCATAAGTTGGATCAATGATCATTCATCACTTCAGCAATCGGATCAATGATAATAGTAGTTTTTTATTTTGATTATTGTGCAAATCAAATCAAATTATTTTTCAATTCAATTAAACGCTAGAAATTTACTTTTTACTAAAAAAATATTGTGCATTAATTTATTGTGATAATAACAATATTAAAATTTTTATAAATTATTCATTTTATCATATAATAATTTTAAATAATTAAATAATAATTATAAAAACTAAAAATTCCATTAATCAATGAAATAATTTAGTTGAAAAAAAATTAAAAATACATAAAAATATAAATTTATTTATATATTTTTATTTTAATAATAATAATAGTATATAAATATTATTATTTTAACTTTAAACTTGTCGTTTAGACATTTGTGGTGAATAAGTAGAACGTGAAGAGTAGAGAAGTACTCGTTTTGCTTGGGTGCTTGGTTCAATGGCACCCAGTGTTAAATATCTCCTTCCTTTTTTGTTCATCATTATTTTATAAAATGACTTTTATTATACAAATATATATATATATAAATATGAGATACATTGACTCGACAAATGGACAAGTTAACAATATTATTCAGTACACCAAAGATACACATTAGCGATACAACAATGTCCAACAAAATATTGTCTCTTTAAATATTTCAATTGAAATATTTTTTTTTTCAACAGTTTATAATAACACCTTTAATTAATATGTTAATTTTTTTTGTTAGTTAATTTAATTTATAATTAAATTTCTTTTTAATTTATATTTTCAATTTTATTATTTATTTATTCATTGGTTTTTTTTTCTGATAAACCATGTGAAACATAGATTTAAATGAAAATTCAGAGTAACGGTGAAATACGTGATCGTGTGTAAAAAATAAATTTAGTGCAACCAAGCAAGTAGAATTTGATAAGTGATATCAAAATACGTCAGGTGATATTCCATCGTTCAGCCAATATATATATATATAGAAAAAAATAATTTCACTGCAGATCGTTGCGGCTGCTATGCGGCGTATTGACTGCCAACAGGTTTTTATTTTTTTTTTTCATTTTTATCACAGTCATTTTTATAATTTTAATAATACCCTTTTAACAAAAATCTTCGTATTTATTGCTTTTCCTTTTTTTTTCTTTCTATTTTACATTTTTTCTTTGAACTCAAATACCTCTGATCTATGTACAATTGAAAATTTCCGTTTTCAACCTTTAGTCAACGAGTCATTCATGAATCTTTGTGATCTTTTTATCGTTTTTATTCCACATCATAAAAAAATTTTGAAAAAAAATTTGCTTTTGTAAATTTTAATGATTATTTTCTTTTTTCTTTTCGTAATAAATTACATTGTTAATTTATTTTCTGATATCTATATGGATTGAATAATATTTTTTATACCATTACATTTTACTATATTTTTTTTTTGTGAATTATTTTGATCCTTGAATAACTTTTTTTTATGAGCTTTTTATTTATTTTAGTTTTTTTTTTTTTGACACGTAATTACTACTTGCTGTATTTATTTTTCTGCATTACTATATATACACGTTGCCAACAAAGTTTTTTATATTACTTTGATCTTGAGATAAAGAAAAAGTAAAAAAATAAAACTAAATTTACTGAAAGCTTTTTAAAAATTCTAGTGTCAGAATAATAATAATAATATAAAAAAGACATTTAGAATCTTCAAGAAAATATAATTTTTAAATGCATAATTTTTTTGTTTTTATTATCATTGTATAAAAAGAATATAAAGTTTTTTTTTTTTTTTAAAATTCCGTTGTTTTCGAATAATAATATTTTATAAAACTTTTATCAAACTGATATTTAGTTGACAATGAAAACAAGCCAATAACATGTAATTTACTTTGTTATTGATTAAATTGAATAAAACATGAAAAAAACGTCTTTCATTTTTGACTTTTTATAGCTAATTTTATTTTTTTCTTTTTAAATTTTATAATTTTAGTGCTCTATGAGATTGCATTCAAACTTCATATACATTTTTTAAGATTATTTTTAGTATTAATTCAGTGACTCAATAAAACTGTACCTTATATCAATTTTTTTTCAACCAAAATTAAATTTAAATAAATTATTTCAATCCTTATCAAATATTAAAATTATTATTCGCAATTAAATTTTTATTATAAATTAATATTTTAAACAAATATAAAAGTGTATTAAATATTTTTTTTATCAATTTCCATTATCTCCTTCAAACCTGAAAGAAAAAAAATACTAAAACTTTGTCTATTAGCTAGTTTTTAATTTTCATCTCAACATTTCTTAATATTTTTCTTGCGAAAATTTTTCACTTTAAAACTCAAACAAAATAACGAAATTCTATATTCTAGACTTAATTAAAAATGATTGTTTTTTCATTCACATATATATAACAATTACATAAAGAAAAAAAAGGCAATAAAAAAAAAAAAAAAGAGGGTGGCATGATGCAAATAGGTTAATCGGATTCGGTGGATTATCTGTAGAAAATTATTCAAGCTTTTTTTTAAATACTTAAAAAGAAAAACTTTGATTATTTATTTTTTTTTTTGTTATATAAACTTATTTTTTTTTCTTCACGTACAAACATTTTATCAATTTCATTTATCATTTATTATAATACATTACAAGAATAATTATTTATGTATTGGACATTCAATTTTAGTATAAAATTTTTAATGTAATTAACTGTCTTTTATCTATGCAACAAAGAATTTTAAAACACTCCATTATCATGTGTAAATAGCTGCAATACAAAACAATTTAAACACTCAAAAAAATAATAATAATAGTTATAAGAATTTTTATTATTATTGTTTATAAAAGTTGTATTTTACATTGTGTTTTGTTGAGTGAAAATATAACTGTGAAAGGCCTGGCAATAAACTGCTATTCACGCTTTTACTCTCAACTTTCAAAACCTTTTTTAATTTTTTCTTTACTCTGTTTTTTTTTTTTCTCATCTAGAATTCTCTAGTTATTGATAAAACGGTGAATAAAGTAGTGTGAGAAAAAAATTCATTTGACGAGCTTTCAAGCTTGATTCTATAGTTTTTTTTTTTTTTTATTGTAAATAAACTTGAAAAAATGAAGTTTTCATTTGAGCATTTCATTGTGTATACATACTAAAATGGCTGTTTGAATTTGGATTATAATATTCATTTATACAATCATTAAATTTTATTATCTATCATAACAAATAAAAATTTATGAATTTAATTTATTTTTAGATAAAACTGGGTAAAATTCTTCGTTGAATTTTTTAAAATTACTTTGTTCTTTTTCTGCATCTTTTCATCCGGCTCATTTACAAAAAAACTCTGGAAAAATATTTTAACATTTTAGACATAAATTTATAAATAATAATAATAATAAAAAGCAATATATTGAGTTTATCAATACTTCAGTTGTTTGCTTACTTTGAGTGCACTCTAAACACATCAACTTTATTTTGAATAAAAAAAGAAACAAAAAAAAACTAAACTATAGAAAATGTTTTAGCATATGTTGAACTTTGTACTCTCACGTATTTTTCAGTGTCCTTGAGATGTTCTTATTGATGGCTTTGTGGAATATATATTTATATATGTGCAGTATCTATTACAAGAACTTGTGCATACTCTCAAATAACATGTACCTTTTTTTCAAGTAAAAAAGTAAATATATTTTCAAGATTGACCTGAACGACATCAAAGTATATATCTGTCAGAACATCTTCATTTTCTTCTTATACTATTTTACTTCCTTTCAATTGATCCAAAGATGTTTTTTCAAAAAAAAAAAAATATAATATATCTCAAGATCGAAGAAAATAAAACTCCATTTACTTGTCGATTGGTTTTTTTTTTTTTCTCTTTCTCTTTTGTAACGGGAATATAAAATGTAGTAACATATGAAATTTTAATAAAAGTCATTCATCATTTTTAAAAATCAATAATAATATTCGTTGGAAAATATTTTTCGATAATAGATTTAATAAAAATTATAAAATACTACGAACAATTGCCAGCTTGTCGTTTTTAATTTTTTTTCAGTTACATATTATATTCTGTTAAATTTTCTGTGTTGAAAAAAAATATAACCAAGTGATAAATTGACACGATAATAAATTATTTTTAACGATAAATGAATGTCCAATATATTTAATCATTCAAATTTATTAAATATAAATTGACTCTATTTAATTATTCAGGCAAAAATTTTTTATCAAGTTCATATATCGTTAAATAAATGTCAAATAATTTTTTTTTTATATTTCAATTTTAGTAAACATGTATTGACACATAATACGATGTCATTCGAGATATAAAATCTCAAAATATATATATTTAATAAAATATTCGGTTAGTTTGAAAAGTAGATATGTGAATATTTCTGAAGATTATCGATATTATATTTTATGATATTCGCATCGGTGAATTTTATACTTACACATGTAGTCAAATTGTATATTGAATAAATTTATGAATATGCGGTTTTTTCGGTTTATTGAATTTAAGCAATTTTATGTTTGGAAAATTTCTATTGCTTAAATTTACGAGTTGGATATTCAAAATCATTGGGAAAGAAAATGTTCATTATTACAGTGGATCAATAAATGAAATATTAATTATCATAAATCAATAATTGATAATAATTATATTTTTTAATTCATTGGGTAAAAAAAAGGTTGGACAATTTATGGATAGTCTTGAAATATTCATGTAAATTTAAATCTGAAATTTTTAATTATAAACTGCATAATGTTTTTCTTTTTTAAGAAAATGATAGAATTAATTTTTGTATTAATTATCATTTTTGTAAATTGTTTATAAATATTTTATAATGATTTTATTTTCCTTTGATTTAATTTTTTTCATTGTTCATTTATGTAATTGTAATTTACCAAAAAAATCCCACTCTTATTATTGTAACTAAAATGAAATTTAAAAAAAAATAGAAAAAAAAACAGAAGGATTAATATTTTTTAACATATTTTTCTGTATAATAATTATTACACTAGACAACTTGAGTTTCTGTTTTTTTGTTTGAAAAAAATACGAAGGAATTATAAAAGTATTACATTTTTAAATCTACTCTGTGTGAACACTGGATTATTCTGTCAAGCTAGAAAAAGAAAAAATAATTGTAATAATAATTCAAATCTACATGTGCATGTGCATTTTGATTTTTTTTTTTAAGCAAAATTAATTACATTTGAAAGCTCAATTTTTTTTAACTTTTGTTACTTTTTATATGATTTATTATTTGTTTATGATTATTTATATAAACAATCTTGTTACTTTATTATTTTTATAATTCAATGAGTTTTGAAACTTTAAAATTGACTTTGCGTTTTGTTATTTTTTAATTTTTAATTTAAATACCAAGAAAAGAAAGGTGGAAATGTCAAGAATACAAAATTATATACAGTTATTATTATTATTGTTGGTTAAACTTGGAGTATAATTAATATTTATTAATATTATTTTAATCATGATATTAATTCCAAGTGAACCACTCAAAGATATTAAATAAATAATTTAAGAAAAATGAAAAAAAAAAAAAATACTATCTGTAGTTTACCGAAAAGATAAATATTTTATTTATAATTCGTATTATGAATTTACAACGTTTCAACTTTATGTAGGAATTCAATTTCCTTATTATTTTTCAACCTGTGTTGATAAAAATTAAAAAAAAGTTGAAAATATAAAAATTATATTTGAAGAATATTTATTCCACTCGTTCATATACATTCCTAAATTTTTTTTCCAGTAAAATTATTAATTATACTTGTATAACAAACAAAAAAAATTAGCATTTTTTTTTTTTAATTATTTAACAATACATGTAAAATGTGAAAAGAAATTGCGTCTGACACTGCTTGACTTGCACTACTGAAATATCTAATCTTCCATTCTTAAAAAAAAATAAATAAAACATTTAATAAATTTTTATATATTCATCAATTCTATATGTAAATTATAAAAAACAAAATTTTCGGTTCAACTCTGTCATTGACTTGTACTCTTGAGATATTTAATCTCACGAAAATTTGAATTTAAGATTTGAAATAAATGTAGTCCTGACTTGAAATATATTTAAATTATATTTATACTAAATTACATTTGGAATTTATACCATGATAAATCTGGTTACCTAAACCACATTAAAATAATATATTAATGTTTAATTAATTGTTTGTTCTAGCAGCTCCATTCAGAGTATCGGAGCACTTACACATGGCACGAATACACTGGGCCACATCAAGAAAATACTGTTGTTCGTCGGGCACCACAGTCACAACCAAATTCCAGTAAGTTAACCACCAAAATATTACATCTCAAGTCTCAACTAAACCCCTCAATATTCTCCCTAAAATTTAAAAAAAAAATCGAAATATCTTCAATGAAAAAAAATATATAAACATTTAATTAAATATTAGAATTTTTGTTGTTTTTTTTTTTAATTTAAAAATAAATATAATTAGAAAAAAATAGTTTACATGAAAAATATAATGAAAATTTAAAAAATATTATTTTTAGTCATTAATCAGTTGACAGTGTCGATTATATTTACAGTTTTTATTTTTTTTTTTTACATATATATTGTAAATATTGATCGACATGTCATTAATTATTTTTTTTTTTGTTTGTTTGTTTTTATTTTTTAAATAAACTATTATAGTTTTTTAAAAATTCTTACGACTTTTTTTTTTTTATATTTCCAATAATACCTCTAAAAAAAAAAATAATACTTTTAAAACTGTTAAATTTTTGACGTTAGAATTGTAATTTTATTCTTGGTCGTGCCTACACCACGTGAACGTCTACACGTTTGATAATTATTCGTTGTTTTTTGATAATTAAACTAACAAATTAAAGCACACTTTGTTTTTTTATTTTCGTTTATAAATCCACATAAATTTTTTTATTTCGTTATTACTTGTCATTATTTGATGATATCTTTTATTTTCAAATTTTGTTTTTGTGAGTTTTCATGTTTTTGCATTATGTGTCTATAAATCTATATACATCAATATTCATTATTCATTATTTATTTATTTTTTTTCACTGACATAATATTACAAGTCGTTATAGAAAATATTACACATGCGAAAATGACATATATAATTTACTAAACTACCATCATTATTATTATGAAAAAAAAAAAACATATTTATTATATTTTATTTTTTTTTCTTTATTTTGGTATATTATAGATAATTATGATGAGAATAGATTGTTATCAAAAAATTTGAATATATTATTTAAAGTTGAAAAAAATATATATATATTTTGGGTAGACGTGTGTTGATCAGTTTAAAAATAACTTTGCGTGTTAGTATTACAAAAAATTTTCAAATGGCAAGAATCAGTAAAATATAGTTAAGGTGGATTGTTAACTTACTGAAGACCATAAAACATTTCGATTTGTTGCGTGTACAGGGAATACATGCAAACTTTACTGCAGTTCCCATAAACTATTTTATTTTATTATAACTTTTTTTTCTTCTTTTCAATACGAACATTTTATTATTTAATTTTTATACAAAAATTTGTTCAACCAAAAAATGTAGCATTATAATTATATGAAATTTTAATTTAATAATTTTAATTAAAAAATTTAATGTATTTTTTTTAATTTAGTATAATTGTTTAAATTAATTTTTCGGGTTTATTTTATTTTTCATATAATTTTGTACAGTGAAATTTAAATTAATTACTAAAAAATATTTTTAAGAATTTTTTTGACTCAAGCTAATGTTAGCATAAAAAAATAATTATTAAATTTATTAATTAACAAATTATTTCCGTTAAAAGTTTATGTAATTTTTTATTATAATTTATAAATATTATTATTATTATTTTTTTTTTGATAAGACTTAATTATATCATCATTAAATTAACAATCCATCTAAAAAATTTTCATCAATTAAAAAAGTTTGAAAGAAAAAATAGAAAGAAAAATAAAAATATACAATATATTAAACTATGAGGAAAAAAAAGGGGTTTATAAAACTGTAAAGAGAGAGAAAAAAAAAAAAAAAAAAAAATATTTCCAAAAGCGATATCGTGCCCAGCTGCGAATTTTGATTGCAGCGAAACAAGCGAGCGCAAAGCTGCAATCGGCCAAGTCAACGGAGGATGAAAACACCGAAGGTAAGAAGAAGAGACGTTTTACGAACGGTGCTACGCAAACCAAGCCTTTGTTTTTTTTTAATATTATTATTTTTTCAAATAAACTATTATAATCATATTAATTTTATCTATATTTAATCTATAACATTTTAAACTCACATTAAAATTGACTTTATATATCCACCCAATTTTTTTTTGATTTACTTATTTTTAATTTCATTCAAAATAACTTGTATGTTTAAAAAATAATCTTTATTATTATTATAATATATTTTTATAAAATTAATAATTTTATTTTTAATTATTATATATTAATGTACGTATTGAGAAAATAAGTCGTAAGAAATTAATATAAATTATGCCTGTGTTTGCTTAATTTTATTTTTCATATTGCTTTGTAATTTTTAGATAACATTTTTGATCTATATGTTTATAATTATTTGTTAATTTATAAAGGATTCAATGGTGCAGAGTTTTTGAATATTTAACCAGCTTTTTTAATTGTTATTGTTATTAGCAACGACATTGTGCAATTTTTAACATTATGAATCGCGTGACCATGACTCGGTCAATTTTTAAAAATCATTAGAAGATGAAAAAAATAAAAAAAAAAAAACAAGTAATTCACTTTACACGCAGCTAGAGTACTGCTTTTTATTTTGAAAATCAATACTAGTATCACAATCTCCATGTTGTCCACGTCAGAAAAAAAACGAGAATTAGTTTATTTATATATTTTTCTTTCTTTTTGTCATTGTTTAAAATTTTTATCTGTTTTATTTACGTGTGCAAATTTAAAATGACTTTGCATCTTGAATCTTGGCTCAATGTTTTATCAGCAAGTGCATGTGCTTGAATAAACATACATTTATTATCCATAGAATACCAAGTGACAAGCTAAAATATAAAAATATATAAATTTACTACTCCTTTTATTATTCCATATATTTTATACCATGAAAAAAAAAAAAAAAATACATTTGAATCCTGATTATTACAACAGTAATAAACAAGATAAAAATAAAAATTTTAATATAGATTTTCATCAAGGCTATCAAAATTTTTTCATTAAACGAAATATAAATTTCCTCGTTTCTTTTTTTGTAGTTTCAATTTATTTATCTATCAAATGGATATTTTTTTCAATCAACAAATATATTCATAGCTCGTTACTCTTAAAAACTTAAATATATAAATTTTATTCATTTTTTTTTTTTTGTAAAATATAAATTTATATGTACTTGTTTCTAAGCACACACACACACGATAAAAAATGATTGTTAATAATTTCGATCGACATTAAAGTCTGTTGGGCTTTTCGAGGTCATATTGATTTCTCGATTTTAAATAACTTTTTAAATAATTTATTTTTCTCTTTGTATAGATATATCTTTTCCTTCTTTTTTTTATATTTATTTCTAAACAAGTAGGCTCGTAACTCTCCTCTCATCCAGCTATATACCTTCAAATTATTTATTTTTTTTTCTCTTTTTAACTTATAAAAAAATTAGCCAAAATCAAAGTGTAAAGGTCGTATAAAGGACATGCACGTGTTTGGATATATTGCTTGATTATAAAGTGGATAAAAATAACAAAAAATTATGTAATTTTTTTATTCTACTTAAAATTTACTTGCCTATTTACCTCTCTAATTATTAAACCGCAAATTTATATTATTTATATTTTATTTGATGCTTACGATATTAATTGAGTTAGCTATATAATTAATGTATTTTAATTTCAGGACCAACATTGGAACCACCATTACCACGACGTAAAAAGTGTCCAGAGTTAGCATACAGACATCATGAATTTATTTCAAATGGAAATGGTGGTGGTATTGATGCTGTTGATACGAATATTGTCGTTGACAAAGTCCGGGTAAGTTGTAATTTTTAATCAAATTATTTTTTATAAATTACTATAAATTAATTCATTAATTGTTTTTTAATTTTTTTATAATATTAAAATTTATATGTTGAAATTAATAATAATAAAATTGTATAGGAGGTTACTGGTAGCTCAAATTTACCAGCAAGTCAGCTGAGTAAAGCAATATCACGAATAAGTACTGAATATCGATTACAATTTGCTTGGCCAAGAAGAGCTCAGTTAACAAATGGTGATACTATATCACAATTACCAGCAGCTGGTGGTGCCAGTGGTAATTCTGGTGGACCACCAAGAAAGTCACTCAGTATGGGAGCACTTAAACAAGGCATTGGTCAAACTGGACCAGCACCAGTACATGTTAAAAAACGACCAGGTGATTTGGATCACAAACGTGACGGTAAAATTATTTATTTATTTTCTTTTTTTTTTTCTTTTTATATGGCCTCTTAATTTATCAATGCTTCTTAACTTTTTTTACGTAGAGAAAATTGTCTTATTGGATTTACATTGTTGGCAAAAAAAAAAATGAAAAAAAATTCATATTGACTGTACTTTTTATTTTATTATTTATAAAATATTCTCTGTAAAGTTTTTATTTATTTAACTATCGAAATTTCTTTTTATTTTTATTTTAAAAAAATTGATTTATTAATTAGGTATATTAATTATTTTTTTAACTTTTATTTTAAAGGAATTCAAGCATCTGAATTGGAGCCATTGTTTGCCAATAATACTGATACAATTGATGGCATTGTTCCAGAGGGTGAAGAACATGATGAACAACTCAATGAGCTTAAATTAAATTTCAGGTTTTAATAATTTTTTTTCAAAAAACATTTATAATAAAATATTTTTGATTTATTTATCTAAAAAAAAAAAACGAAATCAATAACATTCCATTAGAAATAAACAAAAATTAATCATAAAAAATAAAATCAACTGCGACAGATTTAAATCAAATTAAATATATTTTATTCATAAATTTAAAAACAAAATATTATTGTAAATTTATAAACTTTTTTTTTATTTGTTTTTGTTATTTTCAGAGAAAAAAAAAAAACTGGTAAAAGTGTTAGAATTAATGATACACGTACTAATAAAAAAGATAATGTTAAAATTTTATCAAATGAAAAAAAAATATTACCATCATCAAATATTAACGAACTCAGACGTCTTGCTGATGGCTACAAGGTAATACTCATTACAGGGAATTTCATAAATCATTTATATTTTTTAAAAAAAAGATAATAATTAAAAAAAGAATTTATTTTAAATTAAATTGCACGTGAATATTGTATTTTTGCATGATACAATTTTGTTAAAAATATAATTTATTATTGAATTATTAAATAACATTAATGAATAAAAATATATTTATTATAATTAAATTATCATGTCATAAGCATCGTGAATGGGGCAGTGATCTGGCATCTGAAGAGGAAGCAACACTTTGGAAACGTGTTTCGAATAATCATGCTCTCAACGCTTTGTCTCTTGCAAGGCCAGTACACAAACAAATACTCATTATTTTAAATGTCATTATTGTTTAAATTTAATTTTTTTCATTAATAATATAATCATAAAAAATCCACAAATACACTCAATATAAATTTATAATTTTAAAACACTATTTTGTATATAACACAAACAAAAAAAAATATCCAATTGTATTTGATTTATCTGTCGTAGTCGTTTTTCTTTGTTCTTTTGTTTTAAAATAAAATAATATATATTGTTTCTACAATGAATGAAACATCTCTTCAATATTTTTTTTTGTTATTTAATCAACTTTATTATATTATTTTTAGATCTGCAACAAAAGAAGAGAAAGATAAAGAAAATATTAAAAAAATTGCACCAGTTACAAATACAATGCCACCAGCTGGACGTCCATCATCTGTTCAAGCAAGACCAATTAGTGGTATATTACAAGAAGATTTTAATACGGTATGTTAATTATAAATTTATAATCTACTTTTTTTTTAAATTTGATTACAATTTATATATGTATGATTATAATTTTATTTATTTAAGGATAATGAGAGAGCAATGGCTCGCGCAAGAAAAGATTTCTTGTTCCGTCATCATTTAGATCGCACTACAGGTGTCGGTATGATTATTTATATAAAAAATAAAATGTGCATAGATTTATTTAAAGAATTATATAATTAATTAAAATATATGATTTGTCAAGGTGATGGTGCACTGTTGCCTTCTCCAACAAGAGAGAAACTTGAGCCAGTAGTACCACGTCGACGTGATGAATCAAAAGAGCCACGTGATGATGTACAATCAAAGACAAAATCAAGTCCAAAAAATAGTCCAAGAACTGGTAGATCACAGAGTTTAGGACCATTAAGTAGATCACCAAAAAGACAAACACCAAGAGCACCATCAGTTAATAAAGATACAAAGGTTTTATTTAAATATATATTATTATTTTAATTATAAAAAGATGAAAAATAAAATTTAAATTTATAAAATTTCAGGAAAAAGAAAAAGAACATAAAGACAAGGAAACGAGGGATAAAAGCGGTGAGCCTGCAAGGCATCCACGTCCGAGTAAGTAGAAAAAGTCAATATGTTGTCAGACAGCGCACTTTTGTCTGACCAATGACAGTTAATTTTTTATTTTATTTTATTCTGCTAGTTATATATAGATATAGTGATTGTATAATGTAGCTATAAACGAGAATTGTCGTGCCTCGATCGATCGTCGCAAAGTGTTCAACAAACCCCCAAAACAAATAACAAAATTAAATTAAATAAAAATAAATATTTATTTTTAAAACTTTAAATATACAACAGCACAAATTTGCTTTGTAAATATTTTACTATAAATACTTTTTTTGCATTTGAAATGATTTGTCAAGAAATTATTTATATAATTCTATTTAAAAAAAAAAAACAATTTCTTTGCTCGTTTGCTAGTTATATGCTGTATATATAATAAAAATTCAAGTATTTTATTTTATAAATTAAATGCCTTAATTAGCTGCTTTATACTGCAAATATCGTACCCACCTTTTGACCTAAATTTATTATTATAAAATAAAAAAACATTGTTCAATTGTTGGGTACATGTATATAAATATAATTTAATTTTATTATTAATATGCATGTAATTATTAATAGCTATCATCAAATTAATTTACTGCTTATTAATATAATAATTGAAAATTTTATTTAGCTATAAAATCGTTCATTGTTCACACAACAATAATAATCAACAACATTAAATTTGATTTGAAAATAAACAACACCTCTCAAATATTTAAAAAAAAAAAAAACTAAATCAACAACTCTAATTTATAAAATTAATTAATTATTTTTATAATTGAAAAATTAAAAATAAATTTACAAAAAATATAGCTTCGATCGAGCATGACAAATGAAAAAAAAAAAAAAAAAAAATAGAGTTATTATCGATATACGGAGCGGGTGTTTCAGTGGTGAGTGGCCGTGTACGTTGGAGCATAAGAGAGTCCCCGTACTCATCCAAAAAATCCCCAGTGACAATGTCATCGAAGAGTCAACCACTCATACCACCTTTACCACCACCACCTTCTGGGCCCACCACCATGTTGATTCACAAGAAGCCCTCACCAAAACCACAACGTAAACGTACGTCTATTCTGTGTCGTAACGTGCCTTTTTTCGCAGAATAAATTTTATTACATTCAAATAACAAAAAAAAAAATATTATAAAGATTATTATTTATATATTATATAAAAAAAAAAAAAGATAATTTATCAAGCCATTTTAATTGTCATTAATCATTATCATTTCAATATTTGTTGTTTCTTTTTTTTGCCCTGTTAGCCACTGAAATTCATGATGCATCAATAATCATTATTCGCGACATTATTATTCATGCTTGTTCTATCGTGCTCCAAAATTCATATACACTATTGATTCACCAATGCCATCAGTCCAATCAAATTTAATATTAATTTTAAATGTCAACAATTTCTATATTTAGTCGTCATTTTGAACAAGTAATTTAATCAAAAATTTGCCAACTTAATTAATAATTATTCAGTTTAATTTTCAAGTTAATATGTATTATAAATTATGATATTAATTAAGTATATTATTATTATTATTTATTTTAATTTTGTAATTAATTTTTTATTTTTTATTATTAGTATAAATATTTTTAATATAATTTTTATATTTATTTTATTAAAGACCATTTAGAAAAATTTTTAAAGTCCAAATAAAAAATTTTTAGATAACGAAAAAAAATTTTTTTTTAGCCTTTCTCGCGACAACCGCAATTCCCCATCGTCCTCTTCATCATCATGCAAAACCTACATCAACAACAACAACATCAACAACATCAACAACTTCATCAATAATAAATAAAAAAAAAAATCAAATGATAATCCCTTTGATTAAAAATACAACACAACAATGTATCAATGGCAATTCAGGAACATCATCATTATCATCAGGAAATGCTTTATCTTCAAGCTCAAAATATCATTCATTAAAAAAAAATAAAATTAATAGTAATAATAATAGTAATAATAGTAATTTAAAAAAAATACAAGATAATATTAAAGTTAAAAATAGTGCAATTAAATCACAAATCACAAATATTGATTCATCAAAATCATCAATCGACAAACGTATTAAAACGAATCATGCTAATGCAGTATTATCAGCTAGTAAGTAACATGCTGTTGTCCATTCACCTCTCCCATACATGAATTTTATTTTTCATTTAAATAAATTCATAGCAAAATTCATCAACTTTATTTATATAAAATTATTTTGATGATTTTACAGTGTCTATATTATTTATATTTAAAAAGACTTCTATATTGTTCAAAGTCATTCATGTATATTTAAAAAATGAAATATTAAAATTTCATTTACATAAATAAAAACTTGATTTGTTGTCTAAATAGTTGTTATTATTATTAGAAAATTAAAAAAATAAAATGGCAAAATTATTATGATATTATAAATACAATTTTTAAATTAATTTTTCATAATTTAAATAAAGTGAAATTATTAGGTTTGTAATTTAATTAAAAACAATAAGATATATATTTTTTTATTTTATGTTTTATGTAATGTTTTTTTTTTTTTTACATTTTAAAATCATCAAAATATCACCATGTCAAAAGCAATGTCTGCCAAAGTCCCCGTCAAGTTGAGTAAGCGAGCTTTTATTATCGTAATGTTTTAATGTTTATTATTAATTGTCTTGTTTTATTTAATATAAATTATACAATTTTTATTGTCAAATATTATCAAATTAAATATATTTAATTTATTATTTTTTTTTAATTATTATTGATATGTTGTGCTGCTAGGCAAAAAAATCAATCATTTTATCAATTATTTTATTTATTTTTATTTTTTCTACCCTCATCAATCTTACAAATGAATTTCATCCAACTATTTCATTTTGATTGATATCATTTTTCTTGTTGATGTCATTTATAAATAAAATCTTCGTATAAATTACAAGTATATTATTTCAATTCTGTAATGTCGTTGTTACTTGTATCATAATGTTTTTGTAATACTTTTTACACTGAATGTTTATACACATTTGAATGTATATTCAAATTTTTTTTTAACAACAAATCATCATCAAAAAAACACTAAATATAAGCAATATGTGTTTTATATATGCAACTGTGTAATTTTAAAATTTTCATAGATAAATTTTCCAAGTACTTTGATGTGCTGAAAAAAAAAAAAAATAACAATTTATATTACTCGATATCTCAGCTTGACATATGTGCTACTCGAACTCGACATTATTAATTTTTTTTTTTGTCAACTCAATTATGTAAATTAAAATGTAAAAAAGAAATGTCAGAAAAAAAAAAAAAAAACTGGTTATTATTGCATGGCTTTTGACTGATAATTTGCATGAGCAAATCAATAACCAGTATAGATTTTTTTTTTTCGAAAATATTTTAAATGAAGAATAGGGTAATGTCGATAACGAGTTAGCTCATTGTGATATTAAATGTCAATAAAAGAATAATAACAATTGTGAAATAAGGTTTAAAAATTAATAATTTTAGTGACAGCCGAGCCACAAATAAACGGAGAAACAACAGTTGAAAATTCAAGTATTGCATCAACTCCACCATCTCAAAGTGTGACAGTTCCAATTCAAGCAACTGCAGTGATAACAAGCAGTCCTTGGTTCGACGACGAGCCAGTTGTCAAGAGTCCACCCGAGCCAACACGTGTAAAATCACCAGAACAAATGATAATGCGATCACCAGAACCAGTAAATTGGACAGTTCCATTAGATACAGGAAAAACATTTACAGTCACACAAAATGTGAGAGAGGGTAAGATTATCTATATCAAACTAATTAATATTCAATGCAACGATAAGATATAGTCAAGTGTAGCTGTATAAAATTAATTTTCAAGCATGAATAATTTATGAAAATAATTGAAATTTATATTGTTAAATAAATTATTTTTAATCTATTTTAAGGAGAATTATTAATGAGACCACACAGCGAAGCAAAAACATGGGCGACACAGTCAATAAATCCATCAGCACCACAGTCAGCACCACCAGAACTTGCTCATCAGCACAAATCCCATCAGCACTCACAACACTCGGGCTACAAATCACCAGAGAGCGAGAGTGTATCACTGGGGAGTTTCAGCGGTTTGAATGGTCACAAGGATCTTGACTCAATCGAGACAGAGAGTCCATTACCCAGTAACATTCAAGATTCATCAACACCAACTCAAAGTGATAAGGTATTCAACAAAAAAACAATAATATAAAATTAACATTTTAATTTGACAGGCAAAATGATGTGCTTTTTTGTTAATTATAATTTATTATTTAGGATTCAATTATTTTACTTGAAGAGCCACAAAAAGATGTAGTAATTAAACCAGTAGCTGGTACAAATCTTCGTTGTTTGGAAGATCCAATATTTGAATTTGAACGAGGTAAAAATGATACAGTATCAACAACAACAACAACACCAGCACCAACAGTACCTGGAACTGGATATCGTGTATTAGAAGCTGAAGATACAAATATTTTACATGGTAGTGGTACTGGTGGTATATCATCGGGTTATCATGTTTTAGAAGCACCAAATTTAAGTCCTGGATCAACACAAAGAACAGCAACTGATGTACTTGAAATGGCTCGTAATCGTTTTGATAAATTTTGGGGTAAAAATGGATCTGATAGTCAGGCTTAGGTATTCAATAAATAAATAAATAATTTAACATAATTTACAACAATCTAGAAATAAATTGCATAATAAAAAAAATTGGAGCTGATTAATAAATATTGTGATCAATAAAAAATTATAAAAGAGATAAAATAGTTACAAAAATTTAATTGAAATATGAATTTATAAAATATTAGCTTATGAAAAACTTGACATGATAATATTACAAGTAAGATAAAAAAAATAAATAACAAATTCATATGAATATAAATTTTAGCAGCTTCAATAAATTTTTGTATATTTCATAAATTAATAACGTAATTAACTAGGTAATTACAATAGACTGGAAACACGATGGTGCTTGTTAATCATACGTGGCAATTATTATTATTTATTTTATTATTAAATCAAAATAATTAAAAGAAATAAATGTCAAATAGAAATCACAATAAATGATCACATATAAATGTCAGCTCCTGCTAGCCAACCCAAACCATATTTAATTAATTATTATAATTAAAAATATAATTATTGCACTGCGATATTAAGTGAGACAAAATAATATGTTAATGAATTTTTTTAAGTATGATGATTGATATATAAAATATTATAACAAAATAAATAAGTGTTGAAAAGAAAAAAATATATAGATAATCAAGTAAATTAAAAATTTAAATAAATATATCAATGATGATGTTGATTAAGCATCATCTTGAATTAAAATAAAAAAAAAATGTTATTATTTTAATTAATTTATTGATATTTATTTATTTTTAATAATTAAAATGAAAATTATTCGCTGCAAATTTACAACAAATACAGAATTCAAGTTTATTGAAATTAAATTAAACGTAATGATTTAATTTACGTTGGAGAAGTCAACGATTGGTAAAATAATAATAAATAATAAAATTATGTTGATAATTATCCTAATAAATTATTGCCATTTATTCAAATTATTATTATTCAAAATTTAGTTAAATTTCCATATAAAGTTTTTGAAATAAATGCTGATTTAAATTTTCTATGTAAACATATATATAATCAAGAAGGCAATTATCTTTGAGAAATTATTATGGATATAATCAAACAATACGTAACAAGATGATAAAAAAAGATGATAACAATTTATAATGATAATTTAAAATTGATGAACAAGAGAATTGTTTTTTTTTTCTCACAATATACACCAGTACACCACACTCCATCCAGATCCACGTCCAAATTCCATAATTGAATAATAAAAAAATAATAACAATAAACATCCAAATGTAGTAAACGAGAGAAAAATTAAAATTTAAAAAAAAAAACTAAAAATAAAATATGTCAAAAAAAAATAAACGACTGATGATGGAAATTGGTAGATAGGATTCAGGATCGTTGTGAAATTGAGTCATAAGATTTGAAAAAAAGAATTAAATTAATTGAAGATTAATATTAAATAATAAAATAAATATGTAGTTTCGATATTTCAATAATTTCAAGGGCTTTAATCCTTGAGCTTTCGAAATTTTTTTTGTGAAAAAAAAACAAACAAAAAGAAGAAAAAAATATATATTAATAATATTAATAAAAAAATAATCATCGTTTGGCTTTCATTGTATCAAATTAAATAGATAGAAGAAAAGAAAATGAAAAATAAATAAATTACTCAACTTCATAAAGTTTATGTTTCTCATGATAATTATGAACAAAAAAAAAAATTAATTTTTAAAATAAGACTCCGTTCGAATGCACCTGCGAGCTCACACTGCCCGTCCGAATTTTTTAGGCACCGATTATCCTGTGATCCTGTGACATGATGATAAAAAAAAAAATTACAAAAACAGAATGTACATTTTTTCTTTTTTTTCTAGATAAAATGTCATTACTTTAATTGACAATTAAATATCACAAGGATTTTTTTCCTTCAAATTAATCATCAATTATAAATTATTTTGTTTTTAATTTATTTTTAATAAATGAATTTTTTTTTTAACTAATTAATCAAACAATGTGCTGGACACAATTTTTTTTTTTTTTAATTTTTCAATTGAATATTTAAAAATAAAAGTTAAATATTACATTTTCATTTAAATATTTTAATTAATAATCATTGATAAATAAAAAAATAAAAATTGATTTTAAATGTGCAAAAAAAAAATAATTAATTAAATCAACAAAACTAATCGTATAAATAAAAAAAATTAAAAAATTTTCTATAGTCAAAAAAAAAAAAAAATTAAATATGAAAATGAATTTTTAAGTGTTTTTGAATTAATAAATAACATTAGTAATAAATATATATAGCCGAAATGACGAAGGCAAGAAATTGGGGTTCCTTTTTTTTTCCATCCCTCGCCTTAGTCCATAAACGCCTATTAAAATAATTCATAGAACATAATACGAATAATAATATACGATAGCGATAAATAATAATAATAATTTTGAATAATAAAAATGAATAAAACATTATTAATAATTGTGGTGGTTAAAAAAAAAAGCAAAGAAAAAAATGGTATATGATTGAGACCGAGCTGTTTTGTCAAAATACGAGAAATATTAAATGATTAATTGATAAAAAAATATCTAGTATTGTTAATTTAATTAAGAGTTTAAAAAAAAATGAAAAAAAACACACATGCATACAACGAATATGTTATAGAAATTAATTTTTTAATTTAATATATATTTTTTTTTTTTTTCTATAACTTGTTTAATTAATGATTAATTATAATTATTTGTTTTTTTTTTTTTTTCGTATTTACATTAAAATGTTAATTAAATTTATTTACTAAAAAATAAATATATATTTATTATTATGTTAACAATACAATTATATTTAAAAAAAAAAATATTATTCTATCAAAAAAATGTGATTGAAAGTAATTATTATTATTACGAAGAAGAAAAAAAAAATATTGTGTATTTTTTATTCACAATTTTTTTTTTGTCAAATGCAGGGTATTATTAATTTTATAATGAAAAAAAAGGTAATTTATTTAAATAATTATTATTATTAATAATAATAGTAATTGTTTTTTCTCATATTTTGCAAAACAGTTGAGGTAATTGGTATTTGATGAAAATAAATGTTTAAAATATGAAAAATGAAAATACAGAGAGTATTAAAATAATAATCAATTGATTTTATCATTTTGAATTAGTTTGATACGATATTTGTGTTATCGTTGATGATAAATAATTAAATAAAATGAACGTTGGTCAACCTTAATAAATAAATAAATAATCTAAGCACATAAATTATCGTTGTCGTAATTTTTTCATTAATTTTCAAATTACCAAGTCTCGAAAAAAGAAGAAAAAAAAATTTGTCCTATGTTTAATAATTAAAACGAGATAGAAAAAAAAAAATAATAATTTGGCTATATATTATAAATAAAAATAAAAAAAAAATTATATATTATTAAAATATAAAATATTCCTAATAAAAACTACACAATCAAATGCTTTTTGTGACTAAATTTAATAAAATAAATGAAAAAAAAAATCAACACAAAATTGAAATTCTTTGATTCACAAAAATATATATAATTGTTTAAATGTTTTTTTCTGTCATTTACAATATATTGGCGCTGAGTTTATTGGTAATGTAATATTAATTATTAAAAAAAAAACAAAACAAAACAAAAAGAACAAAGTCTATACACATTGATTATTATACAAAAAAAAAAATTATCAACAAAATTATGAATCAACGAAAACAAAAGGGAGATATTAATTTACATAATTGAAAATATAAATCTTAATAAACTGGACCATCATCAAGATTATCATCTTCTTCTTCATATGCCTCACCATTGTCGAAATAATTATTAACATAATCAGTACCATCATCCATTTCATCGTCTTCATCTTCTTCATCTTCAAGTTGATCATTTGGATCTTTATCATCGTCATCATCATCACCTTTTGTTTTTTTAGCTTTTCCTTCTTCATCGTCATCATCATCATCACTATGATATGTATCTTTTTTCTCATATTCATCTAATTTTTTATCAACATTATCAATTTTTTTAGCAATGTCATTTGTTGTACGTTTTCTTTTGTAACCTGGTTTTAATTCACTTGGTAATTTTGTCCAGTCATAAAGTTTTTCATATGATATTTTTGTATTAATTAATGCATTAAAATGATCTGAATATCTTTCAATATCTTTTTTTTTTGTTGCTTCTGGTACATTATTTGATGAATCTTTTATATACTCAGCATAATCAGCTTTAAGCTGTATCCAATAACCAAGTTCTGTTGTAAATTGTAATTGTGGTGCTTTAAATTCTGGTGTTGGATAATCAGGTAATGGTTGTAGTACTGATGGTATTCCCTCATTACGATTTAAACCAACTTGTTCAGCTGAAAATGACATTGCTGGTTTACCACGACCTCCTCTTCCAGCCATGATAATATTTTATTGTTGATATTAAATTTTAATAATGATAAATAACCTGTTGTATATTTAAAACAAAACCATTATTATTATTGTGAATTAATTAATAATATTTATTTTCGAAACTTACGTTAAATTTTTTCTTTTAATGATTCTTTGCTATCAATTGATTGTATCTCTTCTTGTTTTAATGTAAAGGCAACTTTGTCATAAATAACTTTAACAACAAGTGAACACGATGGACAAGTTGCGTCCTCAACACCGGCAATTAAATCAGCACGAGTTATTTGAAATTGATCACCACAAGGACATGGATAATAATAAGTATCATCGTCTTCATCAAATTCAAAATCTTCAATTTCAACTTCGTCGTGATATACCGTCATGACAATGTGTAACAACTATTTATATAATAATTATTAATTAATTATTAATCAACTATTTAATAACAACAATACATATATTGTTTAAAAACATTTGGAGGTTAATAACAAATCAAGCATTGTCTTGAAAAAAAAATAAAAAAATATTGGCTGACGAAATCGCCACCTCACGGCAAATTCGTTTTGCTGTGTAGCCTGTGTATACAAGCCTTAGCAGGCCTTAATTCTTTATTTATTTTTTGATAGACCACATGGTCATAGAGCTCTAAAAAATTGTTTTTATTGCTGCTGGAAAATGAAAATTGCTTGAAATATAATTTAATTAAATTGACTATTAATAAAATGCGTATTGAAACATGTTATTTTTGTTCATCACGAGTGTATCCAGGACATGGATTACAATTTGTTAGAAATGATTGCAAAGTAAGTAAATAATACTTCTAAAATAATACAGTGTGATTAATTTTAAACCACATGTTTTTTAATTGACATAATTTTGAGGTTTTATAAATACTAATATTAGATGAATTTTTGTTTATGTTTAGATATTTAAATTTTGTCGTTCAAAATGTCATGCAGCATTTAAGAAAAAGAAAAATCCAAGAAAAACAAAATGGACAAAAGCATACAGAAAAACAGTTGGTAAAGAATTGGCTGTTGATCCATCATTTGAATTTGAAAAACGTAGAAATATACCATTGAAATATAACAGAGAATTATGGCAAAAGACTGTTCAAGCAATGAGAAAGATTGAAACAATTAGACAAAAACGTTGTAATACACATATTATGCAAAGATTACGAAAAGGTAGAGTCTTGGAACAAGAAAGAGATGTCAAAGCAGTCCAAAGAGATTTGGCTATTGTTAGATCACCAGCTGCTGGTCTTAAAGCTAGAAATAAAGCACAAGAAGAAATTGAAAATGATGATGATGAACAAATGGAAGATTCTGATGAAGAAATGGATACTGGACCAATTGCCATTGAGGTCTAATCTATCTTCAAGTTATGTTTATTGTTTACTATTTTATAATTTGCTAATATAAGTGTTTATTATTTAATCAACTCTATTTTTGTTTTTTTTTTTTTTGGTTAATTTAAACAAATTTTTTCTAGTGGAAATTCATTTGAATGCTCTTTATTGTGATGTTTATTAATAAATTCTTCATAACCAGCAATCTTATTGCACTACATTTATTTATCATATTAATGGATTGGTAATTTGTTACATTGAACAGCACAGTTTGCAAAACCCGATGAATTACCAGGATAAATTGCCAAACAATTGTCAATGCAGTAAGCAAATGCACTTTTCTTTAAGACTGATGAATCATCTGAAATTGGCTGTAAAAAATTGATAAATTAAGTAAAAAAAATTGATTAATTATTTAGTATAATGATTTTTAGATTACCTGAGCATTGATGATAACAATTAGAGCCAAAAAAACAATTAAAAAAATATTTAAAAGTGTCATTTTTTTAAAATTTAAAACACAAGTTACATACATGCTTCTACACTCCATACTGATTCAATTAATTTCATTTAATTTATATATAAATTATTTAGTATTACAAAAATTTTATTCTTTGAAAAAGAACAATTGATATTGTGTCTTCAAGTTATCTAATAGATAAGCCCATTAAAGTGTTAATATATAAAAAATATTTTATCTTTGTCAATAATAAAACAAACAATTCAATCAGTGTTAAATTTATGATATTGTATAGCTGGTAATTTTGTTATTTTTAAATCTACAAAAGAGTTATCTAATTTATCAGAATTATATATTTATTATTTGATTGAATTGTTGATTTTATTATTTTCAAAGATAATCATAAAATTCGCTATCATTTGACTAATAAATTTTTTTTTTAATTAAAAAACAACAAAAAGAAAAAAATAAGGTCATATTTTTTTGGAGATAAATCTAAAAATAAGTCATTAGAAAATTTATAAACAAAGTCATTAACAATATCAGGTGGTTACTTGACCTCAGAAGAAACCAAGAAATAATAGGAAAAAAAATTTAGTGTAGTTTGGTCATTGGGAAATTCAAGTCCAACCAGTTGAACCAATAAAATTAAGTAAACCTTTTGGAAATTTACATACGTGTTAACTGAAAGACTAGAAAAAAAATTATTCAATCAATAAAATGACAATTGATAAATTCTATTTGGTGTTACTCAATTCTAGTGTCAGCTGTTTATGAAAAAATTTACGAAACAAAATCGGTCACTGAGATTACTTGTGTCAAATGTTATCAAGTTAATTTTTTCAAATGATGTAAATGTTATTTTATTAAATGCAACGTGATTATTAATTGAAAAAACGGCAATTAAATTAAAACTGAAATTTAAAAAAGTTTTTTCTCATATTAAAATGGTTTAATATTTTTTTTTTTTCATATTGAAAATAAATACATAATATTAAATTTATTACAATAAGATCTTGATGATTTAATAAAAATTTGTATGATTTATTTTTCAAATTAGTCAATAACACATGATTATTTTTATTTATTGATAATATGAAAATTAATCTGCACTTTGATGACCAATAAACATTACGAAAGATATTTTATTTACGAGTTGAAAATAAACTTAAATCATCATAACATCGTATTATAAAATTAAAGTTATTATTTATTTTTTTTTAAATTTTTTATTCAAGTAGACAAAATATAAAAGCAGGAAATCTTCTTTGCTATATTTCAGTAATTAACTTGACATTGAATCATCTCCATATAATTTAAAAAATAATAATTAAAATTTAAAATCAAAATAAATAATTGGAAAAAATGAATAATATTATTGTATTTGTATTATTTTATGTCGTGATATTTTCATCATTAGTATTTTGTGATGATGAAACATTTAGAACCAAAAGAGTTGAGGCAAAATTAAATATTGATAAACTTGGTGTTTTATTGTCTGTCAATGAAACAACAGTTCCTGAAATTCAACAACCTGGAATAAAATATTGGCTAACAATTAACAATCCAAATATAACATCAGTGGCTGATAATGCATTTGACAATTTGATGATCAGTGGTTTGGCAATAAAAGGAAATGAAAAAAATTTAGAATTGACAAAAGAGTCTTTCAATGGTTTGCCAATTTTAGAATTTCTTGCTATTAATTCAATGGTTTCTTCAGATAAAAATTTATTTCAATCTGTTCGTAATATTACTCTTTTAAATTTAGTTATTCAAGATAATAGTAAAATTATTAATGAACAATTATCAATACTTGATCATTTAAAATATTTAGGTTTATTTATGAGTAATTCATTGATAATTGACATTGATACATTTAAACATATGTCTTCATCAGTACAACATATAAGTTTTTTTTTTAATAAAATTGAATCAATTGAGCCTCAGTCATTTGCATCATTAAAAAATCTTTTGACACTTGAATTTAAATCAAATCAACAGGGAAATTTAAAGCCTGGTGTATTTGATGGCCTGGATAATCTTCAAAATTTAATTATAAATCAAGCAACAAATATGTCTAAAATTAAAAAAAATGTATTCAATGGATTGAAAAATTTAAAAACATTGACAATTGAAGGATCAAAAATAAATGAAATTGAAATTGAAGCATTTTCAGGATTAAAACTTCAAGAGTTAGATTTAGTTGGTAATCGATTAAGAATTATTAAAACTGGAAGTTTTAGTGGACTTGAAGTTAAAAATTTATATTTTTCGTACAATATTATTACTATTGAGAATGATGCATTTAAAAATTCAAAAATCAAAAATCTTCATTTAGATCATACTATGATAAAACCAGAAGATTTCAACAAATCAGCTTGGGGACTTGCTGACTCGACAAATATCATTCAAAAATTTACAGAACGTCCAGTTTACAGCAAATAAAATTAAATAAAAAATTTTAATAATCTTAATGTTGTTTGCGAAAAAGAAAACAAATAAATAAATAAATAAACAAAAAATATTTCAAATGTAATTCGTATCTAAATAAATTAATTAAAACTGTTGGATGAATAAATAATAATTTAAAGATTTTAAACAATTTTTTTTCTATTCCTTTTTGCTTCAAATCAGCACTTTTTTTTTTGGCCGAAGATAGTGCTTGTGTTCCATGGTCACGTGTTATTTTTGTTTACATTTTAATCAAACTAAAACGTGTTTAAACGTGTTTACATATATAGAGATTAGGTTTGGTGCAGTTTGGTGAGAATCTTGATTTTTTAAATATAATATATAGAAATAAAAAAATATTAAACCAAAACTTGATTAAATAGTGAATACCACATTTTAATTTTATCAAATATGACTCAGACGACAAGATCACGTCAATGTAAAAAATTAAGTAAGCTGAAAAAAACGTGTGTTAAAAAATCTAAGGTTACAAAACAAATTTCAACACGTGCCTTTATCAAAAAGAATTATTATATGGTTTGTACAAAAATAACTGCAGTCACTATGCTTGTAGATTAAATATTAAATAATAAACATTGTTTGTTCTTTTTAGAAATATTATCAGCATAATTATGCTGATAACGCTGAAATTACGATGGTTGACCTTGTTAATGATGATTGTCTGGCTGAAATATTCATGTATCTGCCAGCATTGGAAAGACCAAAAGTTGCTTCGGGTATGATAATTATAATATAACAATTATTTGATTTAAAAAATTATTTTGTGATGATAATAAATAATAATTTATTTTTTAGTATGCAAGAAATGGAAAAATGCCCTTGAATATTCTTGGCGAGATGTGAAAAAACTTAAACTAACTCATTGGGAATATGATAAGTGTCCAAGTTATTTAAAAAAATATCCAAAATATATTGGACAATTAAGGTTTTTAAAATCGCTGCTTCATAACTGTGGTTATTATTTAACAGAATTAGATTTGACAGCCTATGGTCATTGGAATATAGTGCGGGTTATCAATGAATCTTGTCCAAACCTTGTAAAACTTGAGTTGAGATTTAAGTATCCTGAGCCTAAATTATTAAGTAATGCATTTTCACGTCTATCTAAACTAGAAGTATTAAAAATTATATTTCAAAATATTGATAATAATTATGGATATTTACCTAGTACATTAATTAATTCATTGAGAAGCGTTGCTGGTACATTAACTAAACTGACCCTGTCAAATTGGAACACAGATATTTTTTTTAACAGATGTAAAATTCCAAAATCATTCACTCGTGTAAGTTAAACTTTATATCTGTAAAAAAAAAAAAAATGAAAGATATTATTTTTATTCTTGACAAACACTTATGAATAATTTTTTCCTTCGCAGGTGATTCCTAAACTAAAGGCTTTGAAATTAATTGAAACTATTGGTATACGAATTGATACTAATTTATCCAAGCAACTGGAACAGCTTGGAATATCAATTATTAGTCACGATAACCAGCCTGTGAACCAGAATAATTTCTGCACATATGTGTATAACAATATTACAGGCATTAATTTATATGATTACAAAGCAGTTACAGATGATTGTTTATATACTATAGCCAATTGTCTTAAGCTATTAAAAAAGTTGAGAATACTGTGTCACCAGGTAACTGATGCTGGTATAGTAGCTATTTCAAAGATGAATAATTTAAAAATTCTTATTCTTCGTGGTCGTAATTACGTCACTGGCTCTTCAATTGAATTGCTAAAAAATTTAGAAGTATTAAGATTACCATACAGTAATAAAATTATTACTGATGATTCAGTTACGAAAATTCTTAAAAATTCACCAGGTATGAAATGGTTTTGTATTATGGAATCAGCTATAACTTCTGAATTTATCAAAAAAGCAGCACAAGTAGCAACAAAACGAAAAAAAAAATTGGAGTTATCCCTTTCTGATATACCTGATATAAAACAATATGAATCACCATATTTACATTTAATTTTATACGATTCATTAAACAATATTGTGTATGAATCGAATAATATTATTAATAACTAACAACTAATCTTAAAATCTTAAAATTAAAAAACATATACAATAATTATATTTCATACTTTACTTTTTTACTTTTTTATTATTTAAATTTCACCGCTCAAAACAATTTTATAAAATATTAGATTCTGCTAGATCCACGCCAAAAATTTATTCTCCTGCCACGTTAATAACACGTAAAGTCATCATAATAATATATTTACAAATAATGATAAATTGTTGTTGTTGTTGTTTATAATAATCAATTACTCCACAAAAAATTGTCAGTCTAAAATAAAATCATGTTTGAAGAAATTGAAATTTTCAATGAATTTTTTCCTGTTTATTCATGGTGGTCAAGTATCATGATCCTGCAAATGATGACATTAATTTGGTTCACCGGCAGAATACGTGTTAAAACAGAGGTATTTAATTTTTGACATTTTAATATTATTATTAATATTAAGAAATAAATTTATTAAATATTAATGAAACATTATTAAAAATATTATTAGACAATACACAGTGATGAGGATAAAAAATGGATTAAAAATAAAAATGTAGAACTTCATATTGATGGTGGTGGACATCCAGATCTTGATCATATACGTTCAGCTCATTTTACTGATCTTAAAACAATGATGCCATATTTATTGATAGCTCCAATTTGGCTAACAACATCACCAACTCATTTTTCAGCAAATATTATATTAAGAATATTTCCAATTTGTAAATTAATTGATACTATTTTGTACATGAAACTCAACAAAAATTTAACAGCAGTACCAGCTATTTTTTTAACAGTTTGTTATGTTGTTATATTTTACATTGGTACATCAACACTATTACACTATTTGTACTAATTAATTTATACTCATCAATTCACTATTTTACAAAATAACAAAATAAAAATTCATTATAATATTTTTTTAATATAAAAATACATTTAAAGAAAATAAAATAGATATTTAAATTTTTTTGTCAATTTAAGATATTTATTTATTTAATAATTAAATAGTTTATTAAATAATTGTATATTAAGTAAATAAAAAAACATAAAATTATAATTTTTTGTTCAAGAGTTTAATGTGCAATTTGAATTTATTGCGCGCGAAAAATGACAAGCGGCCATTTTCCTTAAATAACAACAACAACAATAATAATATTAAAATTGATTTTTTTTTTTTATTATTATTCTCATTCTCCCCACTTTTTGACCATCTTTGATGCTGATCAGGTCAACTCAGTGCAACTGACAGTTTTTTTTTCCTTATTATCAGTGACACATCAGTGGCTGTTAATAAATATTATTAAAATAGTAATTGCAAAAAATACACAACAAATAGTGATAGTTAAAAAAAAAACAACAAACAACAAATAATTGTTGTAAAATGGGAGATTCACTGGATGGGACCGGTGAACCCACGCCAGAATCACAAAATATTGCTGCAGTTGATTATACATTATTTGCAAATTATTTACGTAAAATAGCACCAATATTGGCACCTGAAGAAGATGCTGCACAATCATCATTTATTTCTGCTCTTGATGACAAAAGTAATCAAGAGTATATACGTAAATTTATTGCTGATCCACAAGTATGGGCGTTGTGTATTCAACGCAGTTCAACAAAAGGTAATACATATTTTTTAATTATCATTATTATTATTAAATTTATATTCAAATGACAATTATATACACGTACAAATGAGAGTAGGCGTTGACCTCTATTAAAAATTTAGCTGATGATGATGATGAAAAATAAACTACCGTTATGTGTAGAATCAAAAAGGGGAAAAAAAAGAAAATCAATTGTTTGTATTTTTTTTTTTTTGTTAATTGAATGAATATTATTTTATTATTGCAGAAGAGGACAATGGAGAAGGTGATGATGATAGAGACAGCACAATGTATCACATATCAAATGAAATATATTTTACAAATCCAAAAATGTCATCATTAGTATTGACAAAACGTGGTGCAATAATTGAAGCAGATAAATCAATAGCATCACAAGTTAGAACAGTTAATTTCTCAGATGGTCCACCATATGAAGCATTACATGCAATAAGTAAAACAATGGCACCATTTTTTAAAAGTTATGTCAAAGAAACTGGACGTGCTGATCGTGATGGTGATAAAATGGCACCATCTGTTGAAAAAAAAATAGCTGAACTTGAAATGGGTCTATTGCATCTTCAACAAAATATTGATATACCAGAAATATCATTACCAGTACATCCATCAGTAATGCAAGTTATAAATGCTTGTAATCATGAAAATCGTAAACCAAAAGTTGCTGATTTTGGTGATAAAGTTGAAGATTCAACATTTTTAAATCAATTACAAAATGGTGTTAATAGATGGATTAAAGAAATTCAAAAAGTAACAAAATTAAATCGTGATCCAGAATCTGGTACAGCATTACAAGAAATATCATTTTGGTTAAATTTAGAAAGAGCACTTCATCGTATACAAGAAAAACGTGAAAGTATTGAAATAACATTGACACTTGATATATTAAAACATGGTAAACGTTTTCATGCAACAGTTAGTTTTGATACAGATACTGGACTTAAACAAGCACTTGCAACAGTCAATGATTATAATCCATTAATGAAAGATTTTCCAATAAATGATTTATTATCAGCAACTGAACTTGAAAGAATACGTGCAGCTGTACAACAAATTTTTATGCATATGAGAAAAATACGTAGTACAAAATATCCAATTCAACGTGTATTAAGATTAGTTGAAGCAATATCACGTGATTTAAGTCAACAATTATTAAAAGTATTGGGAACAAGAAGATTAATGCATATACCATTTGATGAATTTGAAAAAGTTATGGCACAATGTTTTGAGGTATTTAATACATGGGATGATGAGTATGATAAATTAACTGGTTTACTACGTGATTTTGTTAAAAAAAAACGTGATGAACATATGAAAATGGTTTGGCGTGTTGCACCAGCACATAAAAAATTACAAACAAGAATGGAACAAATGCGTCGTTTTAGAAGACAACATGAACAATTAAGAACAGTTATTGTTCGTGTATTACGTCCAACAGTACGTCAAAATAATAATAATCCATCAATTGAAAATACTGATAATGATAATGTTAAAGTTGAATTTTCACTTGATGCAGCTGATGCAAATGCCATTAGTGAAGTTAATTTAGCATATGAAAATGTTAAAGAAGTTGATTGTCTTGATATAACAAAAGAAGGTGCTGAATCATGGGAAGCTGCTGTACACAGATATGAAGAAAGAATTGAAAGAGTTGAAGCTAGAATAACAGCTCATTTACGTGATCAACTTGGTACAGCTAAAAATGCTAATGAAATGTTTAGAATATTTTCAAGATTTAATGCTTTATTTGTTAGGCCACATATACGTGGTGCTATTAGAGAATATCAAACACAATTAATTCAACGTGTCAAGGATGACATTGAGGCACTTCATGAAAAATTTAAAGTACAATATCCACAAAGTAAATGTTGTCGTATGAGCCAAGTTAGAGATATACCACCAGTATCTGGATCAATTATATGGGTTAAACAAATTGATTATCAATTGACAATGTATCTTAAACGTGTTGAGGATGTTTTGGGTAAAGGATGGGAAAATCATATTGAAGGACAAAAACTTAAAGCTGATGGTGATAGTTTTCGTATTAAATTATCAACACAAGAAATATTTGATGATTGGGCACGTAAAGTACAACAAAGAAATATTGGTGTTACTGGTAGAATATTTTTAATTGATAGTGTACGTTCAAGATCTGGACGTGGTAATGTTTTAAAGCTTAAAGTTAATTTTTTACCTGAAATAATAACTCTATCAAAAGAAGTTAGAAATTTAAAAAATCTTGGATTTCGTGTACCACTTGCTATTGTCAACAAGGCACATCAAGCTAATCAACTTTATCCATTTGCCATTAGTCTCATTGAGAGTATTAGAACTTATGAAAGAACACTGGAAAAGGTAATTTAATTTTTGTAATAATAATAATAATGATGAACAATCCATAAACTAGTTACTATAATAAAGTTCCACATGCTCCAATATTTATAGCAAATAATAACACGTGATTTATCTAATCATATGATAATAATTTATAAATATTGAACATCATCTAATCCCATTAATCTCAACCATTTCTAGCTTACCAATCGGAGTCCCCACTGTCCTGGTTTAAAGGTAGTTTTAATAAGAAAAAAAAAAAATAACAATGCTTGATGAGACAATGCAACTTGTCTTCAATAATTATTGTTGTAATAATTGTTATTTTGTCTGCTTATTTTCAAGTATTTTTAGCAACAATATAGCCTGATTTATATTGTCCCTTGTTTCGTAATTATTTTTTAATAATAATTATTTTAATTGTTTTGTTTTATATTTGAAAAACAACATATCATTTGTCAATATTATTTTAATTAATTGTTGTAAATGTATGATAAAATTGATATTTCATATTTTAATTTATTAAAATATATATTAATTAAGATTGATTATTTTTTTTATAGATTGAAGATAAAGCAAGTATTATTCCACTTGTTGCTGGACTGAGAAAAGACGTATTGGCATTATTCTCAGAAGGAATTGCATTAGTTTGGGAGAGTTACAAGTTGGATCCATATGTTCAACGTTTATCTGAAATTGTTGTACAATTTCAAGAAAAAGTTGATGATTTATTGGTCGTTGAAGAACAGCTGGATGTTGATGTTAGATCATTAGAGACATGTCCATATTCAGCAAATACATTTGCTGATATTCTTGCTAAAATACAAAAATCTGTTGATGAATTGTCATTAAAAAATTATTCAAATTTACATATATGGGTAGCTCGTCTTGATGAAGAAGTTGAAAAAAATTTAGCAGCTCGTTTAGAAGCAGGTGTTAAAGCATGGACTGATGCACTAATGGGACATAAAAAAGAAGTTGATTTAAGTATGGATACAGATGCACCAACAAAACCAACACACAAACCAGGTGGTGATCCAAAAATTCAAAATCAAATACATGAAGTTAGAATAACAAATCAAACAATGTATTTATATCCAAGTATTGAAGATGCAAGATTTCAAATAATGCAACAACTTTTTGCTTGGCAAGCAATTGTTACATCACAAATTCGTCTACAAAGTTCAAGATATCAAGTTGGTTTAGATAAACCCGAGTCAGGTACATATAGAAATCTTTTGACAAAATTACCAACTGGTAAAATACCATTAGAATCAGCATATGAAGCTGTTGAATCTAAAATGAAAGACATTGCTGATTATGTTGATCAATGGTTAAGATATCAAGCACTTTGGGATCTTCAACCAGATAATCTTTATGGTAAACTTGGTGAAGATATTGGTCTTTGGATGAAATGTTTAAATGACATTAAAAAAACACGTACAACATTTGATACATCTGATACACGTCGTGAATTTGGTCCAGTTATTATTGATTTTGCAAAAGTACAAAGTAAAGTATCACTTAAATATGATTCATGGCATAAAGAAACACTTGGTAAATTTGGTGCACTTCTTGGCAATGAAATGTCAAGTTTTCATTCACAAGTATCAAAATCAAGAAGTGATTTGGAGCAACAATCAATTGAAGCAGCAAGTACAACTGATGCTGTTGGTTTTATAACATATGTACAATCATTAAAACGTAAAATGAAAGTATGGGAAAAACAAGTTGATATTTATAGAGAAGGACAAAGAATACTTGAACGTCAACGTTTTCAATTTCCATCAACTTGGTTACATGTTGATAATATTGAAGGTGAATGGGGTGCATTTAATGAAATAATAAAACGTAAAGATATGAGTATACAAACACAAGTTGCATCATTACAAATGAAAATTGTTGCTGAAGATAAAGCTGTTGAAACAAGAACAACTGATTTTCTTGGTGATTGGGAACGTGGTAAACCAGTTGAAGGACATTTAAGACCAGATGATGCATTACAACAACTTCAATTATTTGAAAGTAAATTTGCAAGATTAAAAGAAGAACGTGATAATGTTGCAAAAGCTAAAGAAGCATTAGAGCTACAAGAACCAGGTGGTGTATCAACAAGTGAAGATAGAATGCTTGTTGTATTTGAAGAATTACAAGATTTACGTGGTGTATGGTCTGAGTTATCAAGAATATGGACACAAATTGATGAAACAAGAGAAAAACCATGGTTATCTGTACAACCACGTAAATTACGTCAACAACTTGATACAATGATGACACAACTTAAAGAATTACCAGCTCGTTTAAGACAATATTCATCATATGAATATGTTAAAAAAATGTTACAAAATTATACAAAAGTTAATATGCTTATTGTTGAATTAAAATCAGATGCATTAAAAGAACGTCATTGGAAACAATTAACAAAACAATTACGTGTTAATTGGATATTAAGTGAACTAACACTTGGACAAGTATGGGATGTTAATTTACAAAAAAATGAAAGTATTGTTAAAGATATTATTCTTGTTGCACAAGGTGAAATGGCACTTGAAGAATTTTTAAAACAAGTACGTGAATCATGGCAAACATATGAACTTGATTTAATTAATTATCAAAGTAAATGTCGTTTAATACGTGGTTGGGATGATTTATTTAATAAAGTTAAAGAACATATTAATTCAGTTGCTGCTATGAAATTATCACCTTATTATAAAGTATTTGAAGAAGAAGCACTTACATGGGAAGAAAAATTAAATCGTATTAATGCATTATTTGATGTATGGATTGATGTACAACGTCGTTGGGTATATCTTGAGGGTATATTTTCTGGTAGTGCTGATATTAAAACATTATTACCAGTTGAAACATCACGTTTTCAAAGTATAAGCTCTGAATTTTTGGGTCTTATGAAAAAAGTATCAAAATCACCAATGGTTATGGATGTATTAAATATTCCTGGTGTACAAAGAGCACTTGAACGTCTTGCTGATTTACTTGGTAAAATACAAAAAGCACTTGGTGAATATTTAGAACGTGAAAGAACATCATTTCCACGTTTTTATTTTGTTGGTGATGAGGATTTACTTGAAATTATTGGTAATAGTAAAAATGTTGCTAGATTACAAAAACATTTTAAAAAAATGTTTGCTGGTGTTGCTGCAATATTATTAAATGATGATAATACAGTTATACTTGGTATTGCATCAAGAGAAGGTGAAGAAGTTTATTTTCAAACACCAGTATCAACAATTGATTATCCAAAAATAAATGAATGGTTAACACTTGTTGAAAAAGAAATGCGTGTTACATTAGCATCAAGTCTTGCTAAAGCTGTACATGATATTAAACAATTTAAAGATGGTAATATTAATCCAGATGCATTTATGTCATGGTGTGATAATTATCAAGCACAAATTATTGTATTAGCAGCACAAATATTATGGTCAGAAGATGTTGAAGCAGCGCTACATGAAGCACAATCTGATCCAAGTAAAAATTCACTTGAACGTGTACTTAATCAAGTTGAAGGAACATTAAATGTTCTTGCTGATTCAGTATTACAAGAACAACCAGCATTACGTCGTAAAAAACTTGAACATTTAATTAATGAATTTGTACATAAAAGAACAGTTACAAGAAGATTATTTGCAAATAAAGTATCAAATCCAAAAGCATTTGAATGGCTTTGTGAAATGAGATTTTATTTTGATCCACGACAAACAGAGGTATTACAACAATTAACAATTCACATGGCAAATGCTAAATTCTATTATGGCTTTGAATATCTTGGTGTACAAGATAGACTTGTACAAACACCATTAACTGATCGTTGTTATTTAACAATGACACAAGCACTTGAAGCAAGACTTGGTGGTTCACCATTTGGTCCAGCTGGTACTGGTAAAACTGAATCAGTCAAAGCACTTGGTCATCAACTTGGTAGATTTGTACTTGTATTTAATTGTGATGAGACATTTGATTTTCAAGCAATGGGACGTATATTTGTTGGTCTTTGTCAAGTTGGTGCTTGGGGTTGTTTTGATGAATTTAATCGTCTTGAAGAACGTATGTTATCTGCTGTATCACAACAAGTACAAACTATTCAAGAAGCACTTAAAAGTCAAATGGAAGGTAAAAAAGGTGGAACATTGTGTGTTGAACTTGTTGGTAAACAAGTTAAAGTATCAACAGATATGGCAATATTTATAACAATGAATCCTGGCTATGCTGGACGTTCAAATTTACCAGATAATTTAAAAAAATTATTTAGATCACTTGCAATGACAACACCTGATCGACAACTTATTGCTGAAGTTATGTTATTCAGTCAAGGCTTTAGATCAGCTGAAAAACTTGCATGTAAAATTGTGCCATTCTTTAAACTTTGTGATGAACAATTGTCAAATCAATCACATTATGATTTTGGTCTACGTGCACTTAAATCTGTATTAATATCAGCTGGTAATGTTAAACGTGATAGGATTATGAGAATTAAAGAAAATATGACTAATAGAGGTGAAACAAATATTGATGAAGCATCAATTGCTGAAAATTTACCAGAACAAGAAATTCTTATACAATCAGTTTGTGAAACAATGGTGCCAAAACTTGTTGCTGAAGATATTCCACTTCTATTTAGTTTACTCAATGATGTATTCCCAAATGTCAACTATACACGTGCTGAAATGAAAGGTAAATTTTTTTTCTATCAATTAACAACAACAATCAGTATCAGTTATTAAATATTTCAATTTTATTTTATCAATTTTTCAGGATTAAAAGATGAAATTCGTAAAGTATGTGCTGAAGAATATCTTGTTTGTGGTGAGGGTGATGAACAAGGTGGAGCATGGCAAGAAAAGGTAATTAAACAAAAAAAAACTTTAAAATATTTAAAAATTAAATTTTTTCTATATATAAATTGATAATATAAAATAATATTTTGTATTGCTTATCAATAACATGCATTCAATTCCCAGCCCACTAAATATATACTATATTTTTATTTGAGCAACATAGCATGTCACAAAAAAAACATAAAATAACATATTCAATAACACAATTTAACTGTAACCAACTATATCTAAAGGTAATCATTAAATTAATTTCATTATCTTGTGCACGCTCAAGGAATTGATTGGCGAGACCTGGGTAGAAAAGGTGAGATCGTCATGATGATGATTGATGTTTGTGATCGTTTGCATTGTAATAATCCCCAGTACCTAAAAAAAAAAAATATAATTATCCTGCTTATTGTTGTTGTTATAAATATATTTACAGTAAAAAAAAAATAAATAAAAAATTACAATAAATTTTAATGACAAATGAATTTTTATTTATAATAGGTACTTCAATTATATCAAATTTGTAATTTGAATCATGGTTTGATGATGGTTGGTCCAAGTGGATCTGGTAAAACAACAGCATGGAAAGTACTATTAAAGGCACTTGAACGTTTTGAAGGTACTGAAGGTGTTGCACATGTTATTGATCCAAAAGCAATTAGTAAAGAAACATTATATGGTGTACTTGATCCAAATACACGTGAATGGACTGATGGTCTATTTACTCATATATTACGTAAAATAATTGATAATGTACGTGGTGAAATAAATAAACGTCAATGGATTATATTTGATGGTGATGTTGATCCTGAATGGGTTGAAAATTTAAATTCTGTACTTGATGATAATAAATTATTGACATTACCAAATGGTGAACGTTTAAGTTTACCACCAAATGTCAGAGTTATGTTTGAAGTACAAGATTTAAAATATGCAACATTAGCAACAGTATCACGTTGTGGTATGGTATGGTTTTCTGAAGATGTATTATCAACTGAAATGATATTTGAAAATTATATGATGCGTTTAAAAAATATACCACTTGAAGATGCTGATGAGGATAATAATTTTGGTGGTAGTAAAAATAAAAATGATAAAGATGATACATTATCACCAGCAATAACAGTACAACGTGAAGTTGGAAGTATATTACAAAGTTATTTTGCACCAGATGGTTTAGTTGTTAGATGTTTAGAATATGCTATGAAACAAGAACATATTATGGATTTTACACGTTTACGTGCACTTAGTTCATTATTTTCAATGTTAAATCAAGCAGTAAGAAATGTACTTCATTATAATCATTCACATATTGATTTTCCATTACCAAGTGAACAACTTGAACTTTATATGCCAAAATGTCTTGTTTATGCTTTATTATGGAGTTTTGCTGGTGATGCTAAATTAAAAGTACGTTCAGATCTTGGTGATTTTGCAAGATCAATAACAACAATTCCATTACCATCACAAATAAATATACCAATAATTGATTTTGAAGTTAATATACATGGTGATTGGTTACCATGGAGTAATAAAGTACCACAAATTGAAGTTGAAACACATAAAGTTGCTAGTCCAGATATTGTTGTGCCAACATTAGATACTGTAAGACATGAAAGTTTATTATATACATGGCTTGCTGAACATAAACCATTGGTACTTTGTGGTCCACCTGGTTCTGGTAAAACAATGACATTATTTTCAGCATTACGTGCACTACCAGATATGGAAGTTGTTGGTTTAAATTTTTCTTCAGCTACAACACCTGAATTATTATTAAAAACATTTGATCATTATTGTGAATATAGAAAAACACCAAATGGTGTTGTATTATCACCAGTACAACTTGGTAAATGGCTTGTATTATTTTGTGATGAAATTAATTTACCTGATATGGATAATTATGGTACACAAAGAGTTATATCATTTTTACGTCAACTTGTTGAACATCGTGGTTTTTATAGAACAAGTGATCAAGCATGGGTATCATTGGAACGTATACAATTTGTTGGTGCATGTAATCCACCAACAGATCCTGGTAGAAAACCATTGAGTCATAGATTTTTAAGACATGTACCAGTTATTTATGTTGATTATCCTGGTGAAACATCATTAAAACAAATTTATGGTACATTTACACGTGCAATGTTAAGATTAACACCATCATTAAGAGGCTACGCTGAGCCATTAACAAATGCAATGGTTGAATTTTATCTTTCATCACAAGAAAGATTTACTCAAGATATGCAACCACATTATGTTTATTCACCACGTGAAATGACTAGATGGGTACGTGGTATTTGTGAAGCAATAAGACCACTTGATAGTCTTTCAGTTGAAGGTTTAGTACGTTTATGGGCACATGAAGCACTTAGATTATTTCAAGATCGTCTTGTTGAAGATTCTGAACGTGCATGGACAAATAAAAATATTGATATTGTTGCAATGAAACATTTTATGGGTGTTGATGCTGATAAAGCACTTGCAAGACCAATATTATATAGTAATTGGTTATCAAAAGATTATGTACCAGTTAATAGACAAGAATTACGTGATTATGTACGCGCTAGATTAAAGGTATTTTATGAAGAAGAACTTGATGTACCATTAGTGTTATTTGATGAAGTATTAGAGCATGTATTGAGAATTGATAGAATATTTAGACAACCACAAGGACATTTATTATTAATTGGTGTTTCTGGTGCTGGTAAAACAACATTATCAAGATTTGTTGCTTGGATGAATGGACTATCAATATTTCAAATAAAAGTACATAATAAATATACTGGTGAAGATTTTGATGAAGATCTTAGACAAGTACTTAGACGATCAGGTTGTAAAGATGAAAAAATAGCATTTATATTGGATGAATCAAATGTATTGGATTCTGGATTTTTAGAAAGAATGAATACATTATTGGCTAATGGTGAAGTACCTGGTTTATTTGAAGGTGATGAATATACAACACTTATGACACAATGTAAAGAAGGAGCACAAAGAGAAGGTTTAATGTTAGATTCAAATGAAGAATTATATAAATGGTTTACTGGACAAGTTATGAAAAATCTTCATGTTGTATTTACAATGAATCCAAGTACAGATGGTCTTAAAGATCGTGCAGCAACATCACCAGCATTATTTAATCGTTGTGTATTAAATTGGTTTGGTGATTGGTCAGATAATGCATTATTTCAAGTTGGTAAAGAATTTACAAATCGTGTTGATCTTGAAAAACCAACATGGAAATCACCAGATTTTTTCCCATCTGTATGTTCACTTATACCTGCTCAACCAACTCATCGTGATGCTGTTATTAATGCATGTGTTTATGTACATCAAACATTACATAAAGCAAATGCAAGACTTGTTAAACGTAGTAGTAGAACAATGTCAATAACACCACGTCATTATCTTGATTTTATAAATCATTTTGTTAAATTATATCAAGAAAAAAGAAGTGATCTTGAAGAACAACAATTACATCTTAATGTTGGTCTTGGTAAAATTGCTGAAACAGTTGAACAAGTTGAAGAAATGCAAAAAAGTTTAGCTGTTAAATCACAAGAACTTCAAGCTAAAAATGATGCTGCTAATGCTAAATTACGACAAATGGTTAAAGATCAACAAGAAGCTGAAAAGAAAAAAGTACAAAGTCAAGAAATTCAACAACAATTGGCTATTCAAACAGTTGCTATTGATCAAAAAAGAGAAGATGTTATGGCTGATCTTGCACAAGTTGAACCAGCTGTTATTGATGCACAAAATGGTAAGCAATTATTTCATATTAAAAAAAAAACAAACAATATTTATTATTATATTTACACTATTTTTGAAATTGTTTTTTTCCTTGAAATTTTTATCTCCTTTTCTTGGCGTTTTTTTTTCTTTCCTTTCTTTCACAATTATTGTTGAGCGTAGCTGTAAAGGGAATAAAACGTCAGCATCTAGTTGAAATACGTTCAATGGCAAATCCACCAGCAATTGTTAAAGTTGCACTTGAGTCAATGTGTTTTTTACTTGGTGAAAATGCAACTGATTGGAAACAAATACGAGCTGTTACAATGCGAGATGGTTTCATTCCAACAATCGTCAATTTTAGCACAGAAAATATAACGTAAGATAATAATTTAAAAAAACAATTAAAAACAACAAGGATGCTGCATCAATGAGTCTGTTGGTCGCTGCTGTTAACAATGATGTATAACAAACAACGTCGCCTGGGAATAATCAACTGCTTTTTTTTTTTTTTTTAAATTTTCTTTTTGTTTTAATCGTTTATTTATTAATAAATATTAATTGTTATTTACAGCACATAATTATTTAATAACTTAATTAATAACAGGATGAAAAAAAAAACACGAGTTGCAGTTTTAATTTATCACTGCATCAAATTAACTAAGAGAAAAATTTAAAAGAATATTTAAATAAAAATGAATGATTATTACACATTTTTATTTAACGTTTTTTTTTTTTTTTTCTCTCTATCTGTCTCTCTCTCTGTTATTGTCTTTAATGCACCATTTGTCTAATTGTTTAATTAATTTATTAATTTATTAATACTGACATTGTGATGTTTGTTATATTTCAAACAGCTGTGAAATCAATTAAGAAACAACATTTGGTTGAAGTACGTTCAATGGCAAATCCACCAGCAATTGTTAAAGTTGCTCTTGAATCAATCTGCTTATTACTTGGTGAAAATGCCAGTGACTGGAAGTCAATTCGTGCTGTCATCATGAGAGACAATTTTATCAATACAATTGTCTCGAATTTCAGTACGGACGACATAACGTAAGCATGGGCATTGATTATAATTTCGTTTTTTTTTTTTTATTTTTTTTGACACCAGCGTAGGTTTAAAAATGGTCTCTTTCAATTTGGCAATGACGATTGAGATAAAAAAAACACAACATCTGCTGGATTTATAAACAAAAAAAAATATATATTTAATAATGCATGTTTTTGTTGACTGTTGAGCTTGTTTCTAACAACAAATAATAATATAAACTAAATTTATTAATTTTTTTTTACTAATGCAAAACAAAAAAAAAAACAAACCTATTTGATGTAGTTTTTTTTTTTTTTTTTGAATGAATAATGTTTTTAATTTGCTTTAATTTATGAAATTTTTGTACTTAATATAGTGATGAAGTTCGTGAAAAAATGAAGAGTCGTTATCTCAGTAATCCTGATTATAACTTTGAAAAAGTCAATCGTGCCAGTATGGCCTGTGGTCCTATGGTCAAATGGGCAACAGCTCAGGTAATTTAATTATCATTAAAATTTGTTTTTTCTTTGATCATTTTACATGATAAATAATTATTAACATTTTAACTTTTCTTTTAAATAATTAGATTCAATACGCAGACATGTTAAAACGAGTTGAACCACTTCGTGAAGAATTATATTCTCTTGAACGTCAAGCTGAGACAAATAAAGATAAAGGTGAACAAGTTAAAAATTTAATATCACAATTGGAATTAAGTATTGCATCATACAAAGAAGAATATGCACAGTTAATTTCTCAAGCACAAGCTATAAAAACAGATTTAGAAAATGTACAAGGCAAAGTTGATCGTTCAATAGCTCTTATTAAATCATTGGTTATTGAACGTGAACGTTGGGAAGCAACAAGTGAAACATTCCGCAGTCAAATGTCAACAATAATTGGTGATGTACTTTTATCATCAGCATTTTTAGCATATGCTGGATATTTTGATCAACATTATCGTCAAAATTTATTTACAACATGGTGTCAACATTTACAACATGCTAATTTACAATTTAGAGCTGATATTGCAAGAACAGAATATTTATCAAATCCAGATGAACGTTTACGTTGGCAAGCAAATGCACTACCAACAGATGATCTTTGTACAGAAAATGCAATAATGTTAAAACGTTTTAATAGATATCCACTTATAATTGATCCATCTGGACAAGCTACAGAATTTATTATGAATGAATTTAAAGAACGTAAAATAACTAAAACTAGTTTTCTTGATGATTCATTTAGAAAAAATCTTGAAAGTGCATTACGTTTTGGTAATCCATTGCTTGTTCAAGATGTTGAAAATTATGATCCAATATTAAATCCAGTATTAAATAGAGAATTAAGAAGAACTGGTGGAAGAGTATTAATAACATTGGGGGATCAAGATATTGATCTTTCACCATCATTTGTTATATTTTTATCAACAAGAGATCCAACTGTTGAATTTCCACCTGATATATGTTCACGTGTAACATTTGTTAACTTTACTGTAACAAGAAGTTCACTTCAAAGTCAATGTTTAAATCAAGTACTCAAAGCAGAACGTCCAGATATTGATGAAAAAAGATCAGATTTACTTAAATTACAAGGTGAATTCCATTTACGTTTACGACAACTTGAAAAATCATTATTACAAGCATTAAATGATGCTAAAGGTAAAATTTTAGATGATGATTCTGTAATAACAACATTAGAAACACTCAAACAAGAAGCTGCTGATATTAGTAAAAAAGTTGAAGAAACAGATAAAGTTATTGGTGAAATTGAAACTGTATCACAACAATATTTGCCATTATCACAAGCATGTTCAAATATGTACTTTACAATGGATAGCCTTAATCAAATACATTTTCTTTATCAATATTCATTGAAAATGTTTTTAGATATATTTACATCTGTTCTATCACAAAATACAAAATTAAATGGTATATCAGATTATACACAAAGATTATCATTAATAACAAGTGATTTATTCTCTGTATGTTATGAAAGAGTTGCAAGAGGTATGTTACATGCTGACAGATTAACATTTGCATTATTATTATGTCGTATACATTTAAAAGGAATTATAAATGAATCAACATTTGATGATGAATTTACATTTTTCCTTCGTGGTAAAGAGGGTGTATTAAATGTACGTGGTCCATTAATATCAAGTTTAAGCTCAGAACAACAAGAAGCAATGATGCGTTTAAGTTTACGTTTACCGGCATTTAAAAAACTTGGACAAATAATACAAGATAATAGTGAATTTAGTAATTGGTTACAATCATCAAATCCTGAAACAATGGTACCAAAATTATGGGATGAAGAAAAACCATTGTCATCAATTGGTACAGCAATATATCAGCTATTATTAATACAAGCATTTAGACCAGATAGAGTTATTGCTGCAGCATCATTATTTATAACATCAGCACTTGGTGATAAATTTATGGCAGCAGCTGAAATTGAACTTGATTTTGGTTCAGTTGTTGAAAATCAATTAAAAGCAGCTGTACCAGCATTATTATGTTCAGTACCAGGTTTTGATGCATCAGGAAGAGTTGATGATCTTGCAACTGAACTTGGTAAACAAATTGTTAGTATTGCAATTGGTTCTGCTGAAGGTTTTAATCAAGCTGATCGTGCTATTAATATGGCTGTTAAAGCTGGTAGATGGGTTATGTTAAAAAATGTACATCTTGCACCACAATGGCTTGTACAACTTGAAAAAAAATTACACAGTATACAACCACATGCTGGTTTTAGATTATTTTTAACAATGGAAATTAATCCAAAAGTACCAGTTAATTTATTACGTGCTGGTAGAATATTTGTATTTGAACCACCACCAGGTATTAAAGCAAATTTGTTGAGAACATTTAGTACAGTACCAGCATCAAGAATGATGAAAGCACCAAATGAAAGAGCAAGATTATATTTTTTACTTGCATGGTTTCATGCAATTGTACAAGAAAGATTACGTTATTCACCACTTGGTTGGTCAAAACATTATGAATTTAATGAGAGTGATCTTCGTGTTGCTTGTGATACACTTGATACTTGGATTGAGGCAACAGCTATGGGTAGAACAAATTTACCACCAGAAAAAGTACCATGGGATGCACTTGTAACATTATTATCACAATGTATTTATGGTGGTAAAATTGATAATGAATTTGATCAAAGATTATTAGCATCATTTTTAAGAAAATTATTTACACCAAGATCATTTGAAGGTGATTTCGCATTAGTTGCTAATGTTGATGGTAGTGGACAAGGTAATCAAAGACACATAACAATGCCTGATGGTACAAGACGTGATCATTTCTTAAAATGGATTGAATCATTGTCTGATAGACAAGCACCATCATGGCTTGGTTTACCAAATAATGCTGAAAAAGTATTATTAACAACACGTGGTACTGATCTTGTATCAAAATTATTAAAAATGCAACAACTTGAAGATGAAGATGAGCTTGCATATTCAAATGATGAATCATTAACAACACCAAGAGAAGCTGAAGGTGATGGTAGACCATCGTGGATGCGTGTATTACATAATTCAGCATCAACTTGGCTTCAATTATTACCTAAAAATTTACAAATATTAAAAAGAACTGTTGAAAATATCAAAGATCCACTTTATCGTTATTTTGAACGTGAAGTTAATAGTGGAGCTAAATTATTACAAGATGTTATTCATGATTTGGAAGATGTTGTATTAATATGTCAAGGTGAAAAAAAACAAACAAATTATCATCGTACAATGTTATCAGAACTTGTTAAAGGTATATTACCTGGTGGATGGAGAAGATATACTGTACCACGAGGTTGTACTGTTATACAATGGATAACTGATTTTAGTCAACGTGTTATGCAATTACAAGAAGTATCACGTCTTGTATCACAAGGTGGAGCTAAAGAAATTAAAAGTTTTCCAGTTTGGCTTGGTGGTTTATTAAATCCTGAGGCTTATATTACAGCAACAAGACAATGTATTGCACAAGCAAATAGCTGGTCACTTGAAGAATTACAATTAGTTGTTACAATTGGTGATGGTGATAATATTGCAACTGATGATTGTTCATTTGCTGTTACTGGATTAAAATTACAGGGTGCACTTTGTAAAGATAATCAGCTGTATTTAACATCAACAATTATGACTGATTTACCAGTTACAATGTTACGATGGGTTCGTTCATCAACTGAAGAAGCAAGAAAAGGAAAATTATCTTTACCTGTTTATTTAAATAGCACTAGAACTGAGCTATTATTTACTGTTGATCTTAATACTGCTACTAATCAAGATCCACATAGTTTCTATGAGCGTGGAGTTGCAGTACTCACATCAACTGCTTTAAATTAATTCAATTTTTTCTCAATTTATAATATTAATAATATTTATCAACGAGCAAAACACAGTAATTTTTTTTTTCTTTTCGCAAATTACTAAATAATTATTTTTAAAATAAATTTCAACAATTAAAACTACTCATTGGTTTTAATTATATATGTACAATAAAATAAACGAAAAAAAAAAAAAAAACATTTCATTTAATTTTTTCAAATAAAATAATATGTGAAAAAAAAAATTAACAATAAATCAATGGAAATAAATAATAATAAATTGGCATTAAGAATAATTTATTGAACTTTAAATAAATGTTAAAAATTGTTTGTACTAATTATTGTTTATTGATGAAAATATTTAAGTTTCTAGGAAATCAAAGACTTTTTAAATAACAGAGCATATAAAACTAGTTGGCTTATATGAATTTATATCTTTGGAAAAAAATATATAACTCCCGAGAGATTTTTTGAGTCTAAACTAGGTTGTACCCGAGCAATTCGCGGAAAAACAATTCGATTTTTTATTTTTTATTTGCCTAATCACTTCGAAAAAAATTAACGATTTGTATAAGGAACACAGAATGACCGAAGGGGTATCTTAGTGTTTTAGAAAGCTTACTTTATGATCATATGACAAAAACAATATATAAAACAATATATAAACTTGTTGAAAAAACTAAATGAACTTTAATTTTTGGAGCAAGGTACATAGTATCTTTTTTTGCCGGTGACAACGCTTGTGTTTCATGGTCACGTGTTATTTTTGTTTACATTTTTATCAATTTTTATATTAAACTTGAATCATGAACTTGATTAAATTAAAACGTGGTTATATGTTATTATGCTTGGTGAGAAATATAAAGCTAAAAAATCTTGATTTTTTAAATTATAATTTATAGAAATAAAAAAATATTAAATCGAAACTTGATTAAATAGTGAATATACCACATTTTAATTAAATTAAATATAATGTGTGATTTTACAAGAGCACATAAGTGTAAAAAAACGCATGTAAAAAAATCTAAGGTTACAAGTCAAATTTCAACATGTGTCTCTAACAAAAAGGATAACGAGGTTTGTACAAAATAATTGCAGTTACTATGTGCTTGTAGATAAAATATTGAATAATAAACATTGATAATTTTTTTTAGAAATACCATCAGCATTATGCTGATGATGACGTCAAAAATACGATGTTTGATCTTGTTAATGATTATGTTTACGACAATGACCTTGTTAATGACATTATTAATGATGATTGTCTGGCTGAAATATTCACGTATCTGCCAGTATGGGAAAGACCGAAAATTGCTTTGGGTATGCGATCATTATAACATAACAATTATTTGATTAAAAAAATTATTATGTATCGATAATGAATATTTATTTTTTAGTATGCAAGAAATGGAAAAAAGCCCTTGATAATTCTTGGTCGAATGTAAAAAAACTTGAACTAACTCATTGGGAATATGATGAGTGCCCAAGTTATTTGAAGCAATATCCAACAATAAAAGAACAATTAAGGTGTTTGAAATCGCTGCTTGATAAATGTGGTTTTTATATAACAGAATTAGATTTGACAGCCTATGGTCATTGTAATATAGTGCCAGTTATCAATGAATCTTGTCCAAACGTTGTAAAACTTCGGTTGAGATTCAAGTATATTGAACGTAAAGTATTAGTTAATGCATTTTCACGTCTATCCAAACTGAAAGTATTAAAAATTATATTTCAACATATATATAATAATGGATATATACCTGTTGGTGTAATCAATTTATTGAGAAGCGTTGCTGGTACATTAACTGAACTGACTCTGTCAAATTGGGACAACAATTATTTTTATAAAACCATGAGAATCCCTAAAACATTCACTCATGTAAGTTAAAACTTTGCATCTATTACAAAAAAAAAAAATGAAAAATATTATTATTATTCTTGACATAAGTATATTTATAAATAACTTTTTTCGCAGGTTATTCGTGAATTTAAGGCCTTGAAATCATTTGAGACTGCAGGTGTATTAGTTTATACTGACTTATACGAGTATCTGCAGGAACATCTCGGAATATTACTCATCAGTCACGATAATCAGTGCTTTAACGACAATATTTACAGAAACCTTTTGTATGAAAATGTTGAAAACCTAAATTTAAAGCATTACCAAGCTACAAATGATTGTTTATATACTATAGCCAATTGCATGAATCAATTAAAAAAACTTGAGATTAATTGTGAACAGGTAACCGATGTTGGTATAGTAGCTATTTCAAAGATGAATAATTTAGAAACTCTTGATCTTCGTGGCTCTAGTCAAGTCACTGACTCTTCAGTTAAATTGCTAAAAAATTTTAAAAATTTACATTTACCAGACAGCAATAAAATTACTGATGTTTCAGTCACGAAAATTCTTGAAAATTCACCCAAGATGATCAGTTTTTACATTTTAGAATCAGCTATAACTTCTAAATTTTTTAAAAAAGCTGCAGAAATAATAACAAATCGAAAACAAACATTAGAAATAGCCGTTTTAAATAAACCTGATATAAAAAAATATGAATCGCAATATTTACGCCTACTTTTATTTGATTCATCAAGAAAAATTACGTATCGGTCATCTAAATTGGTAAATCTGAAAAAATCCCCAGAGTGGCAGAGCCGCGGTTTTAATTATATATAAGATAAAATAAACAAAAAAAAAACATGAAAGCTACGTAAATATATATTTAAAACTAAATTAATCGCATTTACTTATAATGAAATTCTTCTCGTATGTGAAAAAAAAAATTAAGAATAAATAAATGGAAATAAATAATATTAATAATAATAATAATATATAATAAATAGGCATTGAAAATAATTTATTGAACTTTAGATAAATGTATGTAAATAGTATTTTTTGTTTTTGAAAGCTCACTTCAACTATTTTATAATTCTATAATAATTTTAAATTTTCCTCCAGCAGCTTTTGAAAAAATTGAATTTTTTTAACAGGAATATAGGATAGGCAAAGAGGTATTTGGTGTGTTGTAAAGCTCACTATCTCTTTTTTATTATAGTAATCTTCAGAAATGATATGAATGAATATATCCCATTTTGGAAATTGCAATTTATTATTATTTTTATCTAGTTGAAGTGATTTAAATTATTGTGTATGTTGCCGCCAGCGTTCATTTTGTTTTTTTTTTCTGCGACGATATTTTGTTGACGCAATAAAACAAAAAATAAAATCATAAAAATTCGCCATTACTCCAAAGCATACACACATGGTTTTCTATATCCATCACAAGGTGAACTGTTTTTTTTTTTATTTGGATAAAAATATTTAGATAAAAAAATTGTCTAATAATTGCGAATTGTAATTGTCATCAAAATGATTAGTAAAATACCTCAAACAACATTATTAGCTGCATTAAAAAACAGGTAAATATATGAAAATTAATTAATATTATAATACACAAAATATTTTAATATTTCCCTATAACCTTATAAGTTATACCTTAAATAATTATAAAAAGTTATTAAACCAATGTCAATATTCAGTTGATGATAACGATAAAAATACGACAATGACATAATTAATATTTAATGCACAAACATTTAAATAATTTAAATATTATTATGATTTTTATGATCACCTAAAATTATCATTGAAAATGACAGTTAGTTTATAATTATTATACGAAATTATCCAACATAATAAGCCAAATAATAATTAACAATTAATGATCAATTTATTTATAGCTCAATAAATATAAAGCATTTTAATTTACATCAAAAACGATGTTTTACATCAACAATAAAAACATTAGAAACCAGTGTAACAGGACATCCTCCTTTGTCACAATCATTAAAAAATATACCAAATGCAGTTTATGTTGATGCCAAAGAGGAAAATCAAAAAACAGAAATAACAACATTATCAAATGGTCTTAAAGTTGCAACTGAAAAAAGATATGGAAAGTTTTGTACTGTTGGAGGTAATATATTATAATTTATAATTATTATCAATAGCTCATTTATCTATAAAAATTAACATGTTTTTTGTTTTCATAGTTTTAATAAATGCTGGATCAAGATTTGAAGCATCATATCCTCATGGTATATCACATTTTCTTGAAAAATTAGCATTCAATGTGAGTAATAAAATTAATTAACATATTTTAATAATAAAATATCAAATAAATAACAATAATATTGTATATTTAGTCAACAAAACATTATGAAAATAAAGATGACATACTAGTATCACTAGAAAAACATGGTGGAATATGTGATTGTCAAGCATCAAGAGACACAATGATTTATGCTGCATCAGCTGAACGTTCTGGTTTAAATACAGTTACAAAAGTACTTGGTGATATTGTATTAAGACCTCGTTTAACTGATGATGAAATAAAAATTGCTCGTCAAACAATTGAATTTGAGCTTGAATCATTAGCAACACGACCTGAACAAGAATTCTTAATAATTGATATGATACATGCTGCAGCATATGGTAATAGTACACTTGGTTTACCAAAAATATGTCCTAAAAAAAATATTGAAACAATTGACAGTAAAATAATATATACATATTTGAAAAATTATTATTCACCAAAACGTATGGTTATTGCTGCTAGTGGAGTTGATCATAATGATCTAGTCAATGCTGTTAAAGAGTAATTCAATTTTTTGTTTATTAATTTTTAATTAAATATGTAGTTTTCTTTATTTTTATTTTGTTAAATTACGTTTTTTATTACAGACATTTTGTTGAAGAAAAACCAATTTGGGATAATGAATCATCTGATAAAGCTGAATCAATAATTGTTGATGATTCAAAAGCAAAATATACTGGTGGATATTTATTGGAAGCTTGTAGTGTACCAGTATATGCTGGACCAAGTGGTCTACCAGAACTTTCACATGCTGTTATTGGTCTTGAGAGTTGTTCACATCAAGATCCAGATTTTGTTGCAGCATGTATTTTAAATATTATGATGGGTGGTGGTGGAAGTTTTAGTGCTGGTGGTCCTGGTAAAGGAATGTACACACGTTTATATACAAATGTACTTAATAGATATCATTGGTTATACAGTGCAACTGCTTTTAATCATTCATATTCTGATACTGGATTATTTTGTATTCATGCATCATCAACACCAAATTATGTTAAAGAAATGATTGAAGTTATTATTAAAGAATTAGTTGGAATGGCTGGTTCATTGACGGATACTGAATTAGCTAGAGCTAAAAAACAATTACAATCAATGCTTTTAATGAATTTAGAACAAAGACCAGTTGTTTTTGAAGATATTGGTAGACAAGTTTTGGCAACAGGATTTAGAAGACGTCCAGAATATTTTATTCAAGAAATTGGTATGTTTTATATGATATTTTATTATTTAAAATCGATTGATTGATTGATTCAATTGTTTAAGTTATTGTTATTTTTTTTTTTATATCTTTAAAACAGAAAAAATTACAAAAGAAGATGTGCAGAGGGTAGCTCGTCGTTTTTTAAAATCACCACCAAGTGTTGCAGTACGTGGAAAAATTAAAAATGTGCCATCATATAATGATATACAAGCTGGTTTACTCGACAATCAAGGACTTATGCCTGGTGCAAGAAATAGATTATCATTATTTTGCTAAATATATTTTTTTTTTATTGATAAATCTTCAATTACTAATTCTTCTCTTCAAATAGAACATTTCTAGTTTTTTTTTTTTTGTTTGTTTTGGTTTTTTTTTTTTCAAATTATTGAAAAATAAAATTTATCAATTATTTCATTTGTAAATGCAAAATTCACTAACTTTAGATTCATTTATGTATTTTTTTTTTTATCTGTTTTTAAATTTTAATTCAAACAAAAAGAAAAAAATGATTTTTAAAAAACAAACAAATACGTTTAGGACATGCTTAAATTATTGGCAATATTTTATTTTCTTTCTTAATGTAATGACGAAAAATTTAACTAAAAATTTATTTGTCAGTATTAAATAAAATAAATTGACGTTGATATTTTTACTCAATTAATTATTAAGTTGTTTTAAAAAAAAATTAAATAAAAAGGCAAATAATATTCTAGTCTCATTGCAGTTTAATTATTCTTACAAAAAATTTTAAACAAAAGAAAAATCTAACTAATAAATTGAGTTTGAAATAATTCTATCTATTAATTAAACAATCAAATAATATACTAAAATTATTTTTAAATATATCATTAGTCATTACAAAATAAAAAACAATATGATTTTTTAATATAAAAAAATAATTAGCTATGTATTTACATATTAGCATGACAGAAAATAATTTTTATTTTTATTATACAACAATTTTATCATAATTAACTGTACGTATGAATTATTCATTTTTATCATATCATTATTTGGCAATTTTTCGAAACATCAACTCGCTAATTTTATCTTATATAATGACTCGGCGAATATCTCTTATTTTTTTTTATCTTCTTTTGCTCGTTTATAAAAAGTATAGTAAACGAAATAAATTGTCAGTTGCCTTAAGTGTTTATCAAACCAGTTTTCATCCAAAAAAAAATTTGGTGCTACGCAGTTTACAATAAACAAAGCTAAATAATAATTTTACAAAAATGTTTTTAAATTTTTTATTATTCTATTCAATAGAATTAATTGGTGGTTTGTTAATTATAATTGGAGCAGTATATTTATACTTTAAAAATGTTGTTTATAAATATTGGGAAAAACAAGGTGTTCATTATGTTGAGCCAACATTTTTAATTGGTAATTCAGCAGAATTAATGATGGGAAAAAAATCAATGGGTAAGCTAAGGAAATGATGAGTATTAACTATTAACTAATAACATATATAATAATTATTTCTATTATTAAAATTAATTAAGGTACACTTCATGAAAAATTCTACGAAGCCAATAAGCAGTATGGCTATTATGGTGTTTATGGAACAAAAAAACCAGCACTAGTTGTCAGTGATCCTGATTTAATACGAAATGTATTAGTTAAAAATTTTTCTAATTTTCATGATCGTGGAATACCTTTTAATGAAAAAATTGATCCAATAACAGCACATATATTTTTTCTTGGAGGTGCACGTTGGAAAAACTTACGTGCTAAATTAACACCTACATTTACTTCCGGCAAGATGAAGCAAATGTTTAATGTAATGTACAGTTGTGCAGATAAAATGACAAAACATCTTGAAAGTATTGCTAAAAATCGAGGAATTATTGGAATAAAAGAATTGTCTGCAAGGTAATATTTTATATTATTTAAATTTATTATTTAAAAAATATTAATAATTAATTTTTAAAAATTATTATAGACTCACTACTGATGTTATTGTTTCAACTGCATTTGGAATTGATAGTAATTGTATAGATAATCCTGACAGTGAATTTCGTTATTGGGGAAAAAAAGCATTTAAACCAAATTTAAGATTAGTTGGTACGCTTGTTGCACCAAACCTTATGGATATATTTAAAATTCCAAGTACCGATCCAGGTGTTTCAAAATTTTTTACAAATGCATTTAAAGATACTGTTAATTATAGAATTAAAAATAATATTGTTAGACCAGATTTTATGAATTTATTGATACAATTAATGAAACAAGGATATGTTGAAGGTGATGATGGAAAACCATCTCATATTTCAGGTAAAAATTAATAAATTTATAGCTCGAAAAAGTTTATATATTAATTTTTTCTTAAATATTTTCATACAGAAACAATTGATGGTAATATCACCATTGATGAAGCTGTTGCCCAAGCATTTGTCTTCTTTTTAGCTGGTAAATATCAAGGAAATTTCGACATTAATATATTAATTTTGCAAATGATAAATTTGTATGTTAATTAATATAGGATTTGAGACAACTTCAACAACTATTTCATACAGTCTTTATGAACTATCAAAAGAATGTAACAAACACATTCAAGATAAATTGGCTATTGAAATAAATCAAGTTTTGAAAAATCATGATGGAAAAATTACATATGAATCAACTCAAGAAATGACATATCTTGATAAAGTTATTAATGGTATAACATGATGATATTTATATTATTATTTATTATTATACTTGTTTATTATTAATTATTTTTTTTTTGGTACAGAAACATTGAGAAAATATCCACCTCTTCCATTTTTGAATCGTCAATGTACAGAAGCAATTGAACTAGGAGATACTGGTTTAAAAATACCAAAAGGTATGGATATTATTATTCCAGTATTGGGTCTACATCGTGATCCAAATATTTATCCTGATCCACATAAATTTGATCCTGAAAGATTTAATGAAAAAAATACTGCAGAAAGACATCCTTATGCTTATTTGGTAAATATTCATAATTTAAATAAATTTTTTACAATAATAATTACAATTAATTATAAATAATTTGTATATTTTTTATTTAATTAAATCCAGGGTTTTGGTGAAGGTCCAAGAATTTGTATTGGTAATTATAATTAATCTATACATGTATAATAAAAATTAATTTGTTTTTTAAATTAACATATTTTTATCTTATCAATGTAGGTTCAAGATTTGGATTTCTTCAAGTAAAAATTGTACTGATTAGTTTATTATCAAAATATAAATTCAGCAAAGCTCCAAGCACACCAGATGTCCTTGATTTTGAATCATTATCAATTGTCTTAATGTCAAAAAGTGGTATTGAACTTTTAATCGAGCCTCGTTAATTTAATTTTATTTTTATTGATAAAAAAAATTTTTATAAATTACTTAATCATTATTGTAATCTTCAACGTTCGATAATTAATTATCTTGACCTCTTGATGCCTTTTAAAAATAAAAATAAATATATATTCTCAGTGGCGCCTCTTTGATATGTGTGTGTATTATTATCACTATTATATCTTGCTCCAAAACATCATCTACATTTTGGAGCAGAGTCGATCATCTTGTTTACTTTGTTTACACATTTTTTATGTCATTACTCATTGGATAATTTTTTTATTTCTGAGTGTTTCTGAGGTTATGAAATTTGTTGTTTAATTGTTATTATTGTTGTGTTTATAATAAAATTATATGTCATATTTTTATTGACGTTTTATAATTAAAAATAAATCAATCATTGTTGTTATCAAAATGGCTGGTGTACATCGTGAAGCAATTCAAAAAACAATTCAACAAGATTGGGCAAATCGTGAATACATTGAAGTTATTACTGGAAGTATTAAAAAAATTACAGATTTTCTAAATTCATTTGGTAATTGTTATAAAGTATTTATTTTCAATTTTATTACTCATCAATTTATCAATTTATTAATCAAATTTTTAATACAGATATGTCATGTAGATCAAGGCTTGCTGTTTTGAATGAAAAATTAACAACACTTGAACGTAGAATTGAATATCTTGAAGCATGTGTAAGTAAAAAAAATTAATTAAAAAAAATAATTGATAATATTTTAAATAATAACAATCAATGACCAATTAATATTAAACATTTTTAAAAATTATTTTAGGTCACAAAAGGAGAAACTTTAACATGATAATTTTGTCATTTTGATAAATTTTAATCTAAGATATACATTACCAAATAAATATGATGAATAAACAAATTATTAAATAAATTGATAAATTTTTTTAAACAATTTATAACAATCAATAAAGTGGTTTTGTTTTTTTCATTTTTAATGAATAAACTTTGTAATTTATTGCGATAAATATACTACATTGTAATAATGTTGTTTACATTTGTATTTAATTGTGTTATCTTTAATATCAAATTAAATTGATTTTAAAAAATATTAATGAATAATTTATATTGGTCTTTTTGGCCAGTAATTATCTTTCACCAATGACATATCACTAAATTGAAAATTAGCATGTTGACGTACTGGTGGTGTATAAAATTGCCAACCATTTATTTTAGAATCTTTTTTCAAAAATGCTGCTGCCATGAGAATAGCTGTACCATAAAGTGTAAATGATGTTGTACCTTTCCAAGCATGAAGTACTGGTAAACAAGCCATAGCTAAAATAATAAATAAAAATTAAAAATCCATCCATTTTTTAAGATTTAATTTGTTAAATAATAATAATAATTTATAATTAATTTTACATACCACCAAGTAAATAATTAATTCTGTCATCTTTACCACGTAAATTTGTTGATATATATGTGACACATGAAAATGTTGTTGCAAGACCAGTTAATGGCAAGCACCAATAACCAAAATTTTGAGCAACATGAAGTGGTGTTACTGCTTGTGTTACGTAAAAACTGTCAATCATGGTCATACCTATTGACGCTGCAATTGCATATTTATTTATACCCCATACTTTTCCAATTGGATCTTTACCTTCTGGTTGATCATAGTAAGCTGGTCCTTTAAACAACAACAGCTGATTGTCTTCCCATTTTGGAAGAGCTAAAAATTAAATTGACATTTTTCATTTCATTAATCATTGATAAATAAAAAATTTGAAAAACAAAAAATACGTTCAACATGAAGAAATTATTTAATTATTGAAGGAGAGATTTATTTTGATAATATTTAGTGAGATAATAGATCATCTTTTTGAGGTTAGATTGACATTCAATGAAAAGTTCTATTATATAAATAAACAATTATTAAAAATATCAGCTAATTATTTTTACTATAATAATTAATTTTTTAAAATTATATTTACGTCTTGCAGACATGCTATTGTTTTATTGGGTTGTCTATAATCCCAAAAAAACAATTATTAAAAATTTTCCTTTAGATGAACATACACAGACACACAAGTCACAACACTGTAAAAAATTTCTGTCAACTATATAAGCTTTTTTATTGGTTGATTTTTTATTGGAAGGAATTACATAATACTGACCAATCAGTTTTCTTGAAATCCAATTTTACAAATGACTGACTTGGCGGAATATTTAAATGTCAAAAAATTATATTTCATTAAAATACAAATTTACTAAAAATTATTATCATATAATTTTTGGTTTTTTTAAGATTTAATTTAATCTAAATTTATTGTTATTTTTATTTACAAATTTTTCGTATATTATTGAATCAAATTATAATAAACAAAAAAAATAACAAATTTATTTAATTGTTAATATAATTAATTGTTTATTAAAATTATTTTTGTTGTTGTGATTATTGTTGGTATTTTTAATTTTTTATTAAATTTATTTGCAATTTTATTTATTTGAATTTAAGATTTTGCAACACACACATACATGCACATACACCTGTGGGTTAGGGTATAAATTTACAACGCAGTTCTTAAAATAAATTCAATAGTAATTGTAAGTAATGCAAAAAAACAATTAAAAATAAAATTACGTTAAAGATTGCTGTGCCACGAATTAATTGAGATAATAAAATTTTGGAATAATTTATTTTCTGGTACCTATGTTTAATAATTTATAAAATTGTTTCTCTTAATTGACATTAATTAGGATTGATAAGAAGCTTTGAAATAAACAAATCAGTGATAAACAAATATTTGCTTGGATAATAAATATTTGGACAAAAAATACAATGGGATTTTTGAAGTATTCAATTTTACCTGGACTTCAGCAAACATTTAGAAGTTTAACAGGTAAATATACCTATATTTTTTAAATAATCATTTGATAATTTATAATAGAGGTTAGAAAATAATTAATTGAAAAATTCATTTAATTTAGGAATGACTGGTAATGTTGATTACAAATCAGCAAAATCAATCTATGATTTTGAAGCTGTTACACTTAATGGAGAAGTTGTTCAACTGTCAAAGTAATATATTATTTTTAAAAAATTTTATTTATTTATATATTTTAAATTTATAATAATTAATTATTTAATTTTGCAGATACAAAGATCATGTTTGTTTGATTATAAATATTGCATCAAAGTGTACACTGACTGAAATTAATTACAAGGAACTTAATCAACTTTATGATTCATATGCTGATAGCCAAGGTAATTATGATTGAAACAAAAATTATTTTTAATTATTAAATAGATGATCAAAATGTTATGTTTTTCTTCTTTTTTTAGGACTTAGAATTTTGGCATTTCCTTGTAATCAATTTAACAATCAAGAGCCTGGAGATAGCAAAGAAATAATGGAATTTGCTAAAAGTAGAAATGTAAGAAATATAATAATATTTTAGTTTAAGAAATATATGTGTTCATTTTAAATTTACGAATTGATTTTTTTTCTAACAGGCTAAATTTGAAATTTTCGAAAAAGTTAATGTCAATGGTGATGATGCTCATCCTCTGTGGAAATATTTAAAACAAGAACAAAGTGGTACATTGTTTGATGATATCAAATGGAATTTTACAAAATTTATTATTGATAAAAATGGAAAACCAGTTGAAAGACATGGACCACAAGTTAATCCAACTGGATTAATAGAAAATCTTAAAAAATATTTTTAAATAATTAATGAAAAAAATTATATTTCAATGGATTTTTAATAAACCAAATTTAAATATTATTTAAAATTTTATAATTAATTAATTTTAATATTGTTTTAAATTTATTAATAAGTGTACATATATATACTATTTGAAAATATGTAAAATTTAAACTTTCATTTTTTATCTACACGAGCAGCACCAGTCATGTCAAACTTTCTGTAATTTTTACCAATGCAAGGTTAGAAAAAGAAATATATAGTTCACTCATTCGCTAATAAAAGTAAACAATTATATATATGTATATAAACAATTGTTTATTGACAGTATATTACAAGTTGTTAATTAATATAATAATTTACAAAAACCAAGTAAATAAATTTGTGAAAGTCATTGATAGACTCAGTTAAATTACAGTAGAAAATTGATTCAATATTTTTTTTTGTTGATATAAAAAAAACAATAATATACTGAATGTATTGTTGTCTTAAAAACAAATCACATGGTATTTCATACAAGAATATCGGAGGGTATAATAAAAAAGAAAACCCATGAAGGTTATGTTTAAACAAACCGGTCCATATTATACTGGTTTTTTATATTACAAGTGAATTGTTTCTATTTTATTTCTATTGTTTTGTATTTTGGAATATTTTTTTCATTATATATAAGGTACATAATTTTAAATGGCAAAAATGAAGGGTTCAATATATGAAATAATGTCTGAATTATTTAAAGATGTACAAAAAAGTAAAGCAAGTCATAAAGAATATTTTGAGTCTTTAAAAAATTTATACAAAGAAGTAAGTATTTTAAAATAATAATAATAAATTGTTTCAATATAATAATTTATGATTAATAATTTGTTAATTTTCAGTCAAATTTTGATGAATTTTTCGATTCATTTTTATTATGTATAAAAATAACATTAGCCCATGAAGAAATGAGTGAAGAAGTACAAAATGCATTAGAATTTTCAGCTGAATTTGCAGCAAGATTAAGTCCACCAGCTCCAATACATGAAGCTAAAATGTGTCCATTATTAGAAAAAATATTTAATTTTATATTTGATAATCATGGAGCAATTGATACTGGTGTTAGATCACGTATATGTAGTTTTTTATCATTATTAATGAGAATAATGTCTGAATGTTCAGAAGAAGTATGGATTAATAATAATATATGGGAAAATATATTAATAACAATGACACAACGTTTAATTGATAAATCACCAGAAGTTAGAATTGAAGCTGTACGTGCACTTTATAATTTACAAAATGCATCTGATAATAATTGTCCAGTTATTAGTAAATATATAACACATTTATCAAGTGATCTTAATCCAAATGTTAGAAAAGAAATAATTAATAATATTGCAAGAACAAATAAAGCAATTGATGCTGTTATTGAACGTACAATTGATAATGATGAAACAGTACGTGAATGTGCATATTTATATTTATGTAAAATTGCTGAAATTGAAAAAAAACCATTGAGTAAAAAAAATCAAAAAATATTAATAAAACGTGGCTATAATGATACACCAATTGTACGTAATGTTGTTTGTAAAAAATTAATATTATCATGGTTAAATGCATATAACAATGATATATTTGATTATCTTGAATCATTTGATTGTACTGATGACATTGATAATACAATTGACATTGTATTGACATCATTATTAAATGAACAGCCTATAAATACAATTTTAAAACAATTACCAATTGATTTAGAAACAACAACAATACCAGTTGAAGATATTAAATGTGAATATATTATATATTGGCGTTATTTAATAAAACATTTAAATAATCTTGATTATCATGATTTATTAAATTTAATATTACCAGATTTACGTGAATTTTGTGAATACATTTATGACATACAAAATTATATGATTCAAAATATTGATAAAAAATTTGATAAAAAATCATGTGAATTTATGTTATTTCAATTAATTGAAATATTAAAAATGTATGATTATCCACATGAACATGATAAAACATTAGTAAAATTAGCATTTGAAAGAACACTTAAATTTGAATTATGTGATGTTAAAACAATTAAATTAATTGTTGAACATTATGAGTATCTTATTCCTGATGTTGAAATACGTATTAAAATATTATGTAGTATTATAAATGACATGAAATCAATTGATCATATTAATGATTATAATAATATTAAAAATATACCAACAATACCAATTAAATGTCTTGAAATAATGTGTACAATGACACAAGCAAGTACTGTTAAAAATGTCAATGATGTTATTAAAGAATTATTTACAAATTTAGCATTACCATATTGTTTAAAAAATACAAATCAAAATGTACAAATACTTGCATTAAAAGCTGTTGGTATTTGTTTATTACTTGATGGACAACTTGCTAAAAAACACATGTCAATGTTTGTCACTGTTTTTCATACATATAAAAATAATCGTGTTATATGGAAAATAATATTAACTGTTATATTTGATTTATTTTTGAGTTATGGATTAGAACATTTTGATTATATACATAAAAAAGGTATATTTAATCAAAAACATACAACTGGAGTTAATATTGTTAATATGCTCATGGAATCTCTCAATCATCCGGTAATTTTATTTATTATATTTAAATTATTCATATACATTTTTGTATTCATAACTAACAAAACATCATTATTATATATTTGCAGGATCAAGAAATTCGTACATCAATTATTATTGGTTTTTGTAAACTTCTTCTTCACAACATCATAACAAGTATTCCATTGGTATCAAGATTAGTAATTCTTCTTCATGATCCACTGACCATTAAAAATCCTCTTCTTCATCAAGTACTGACAGTTTTTTTTAAACAATATCCCATTGAAACACCTGGCAGTCAATTATTATTACAAAATATATTTTTTCCAACTTTACGTTTACTTGTTGATGCACCAACAACTAGTTCAATCAAAAAAATTCAACCACATATTATTTCAAATTTTATTCTCACATTAACAAGTGTTGATTTTTCAAAAAAAGATACAAAAGACTACACTATTCATAATAATTTAGCATGGAGTATATTAAATCAAGCATTAAATCCAAATAGATGTTATGATCGTAATGAACTTATTAAATCACTTGATAATGTACAATTTGGTAATGTTGACAAAAAAGCACTCAATGATATGTTAGAAAAAATTGACGAAATTATTGATGACATGCCATTGAATGATTATGATTTTATTAAAATACTTGCTAATTTTAAAAATAAGCTTTTAGCAGAAAAATCAACTAATCAAAATAATCAACAAACAAGCTGACAAAAAAAAAATTGATTGATCAAAACCAAAGTCTTCCATTTATCATCATATACTAAGTTTATAAATATATATTTATGTTTTTTTTTTTTTTTTCTTCATATTATTTTTTCATCTGTATTATATACACATTATTAATTATTAAATCAATACAATTATTTATAAAAACAGTTGACGAAAAAATTGTACAAGTGCATTTGTTTTTTGATTGAAAATTTTTTACACGTTGCAGTGTATTTGTAATGTATAAATGTGTTGATTTGATAGAAATTTATTGATCAAACAAATATCAAGTGAATCTCAATTCTCTTTGTTTTTTTCATCATTATAAATCAAAAAAATTAATAATAATTTAACGTACAAGTGATATTATTATAATGGATAGACTTGACAAACCTCAAATAATTTGTCATATTGAAAAATCAGTTGATTATTCATTATTTGATACAAAATGGATACCATGTAGTGCAAAATTTATTGTTCTGGGTTCAAAACCTCGTGGTACTGGAATAATACAAATTTACGAAGTATGTAGTGGTGAACTTAAACATATTAAGTCAATTGAATCATCAAATTCATTAAAATGTGGTACTTTTAAAGCTTCCTCATTGCGTGATAGGTTTTTAGCAACTGGTGATTTTAAGGTACACTATTTATAATTTTGTAATTGAAGAAATATATATTGTAAATCTCATGTAAATAAATGACAAAAAAAAAAAATTAATTACTTGATTAATTTTATTTAAATTAATATTATTTCAAATTGAAAAAAATTACAGGGTAAATTGACAATTTATGATTTGGAAAATTCATCAATACCAATTTATTCTGTAAATGCACATAAAGAAATAATAAATGCAATTGATGGTATTGGAGGACAATGTGTTGGTTTTGGAGCACCTGAAATAGTAACTGGTTCACGTGATGGTAGTGTTAAAGTTTGGGATCCAAGACAAAATTCACAACCAGTTGCTGTTATGGAATCAAAAGATGGTGATGCTAAACGTGATTGTTGGGCTGTTGCATTTGGTAATTCATATAATTCAGATGAACGTATTGTTGTTGCTGGTTATGATAATGGAGATGTTAAAATGTTTGATCTTAAAACAATGTCATTAAGATGGGAGAGTAATGTTAATAATGGTGTTTGTGATATTGAATTTGATAGAAATGATATTCAAATGAATAAACTTGTTGTTACAACATTGGAATCAAAATTTTTTGTATTTGATTTAAGAACTCAACATCCAAAAAAAGGTTTTGCATATTTAACAGAAAAGGTGATACTTTTAATATATACATTAGAAAACAATTTATATATTTTATTTAATGTTGTTTTTTATTTGTTTAATTGTAGGCACATAAATCAACAATTTGGTTGGTCAAACATCTTCCTCAAAATCGTGAAATTTTTATGACATGTGGTGGTGCTGGAACAATATGTCTTTGGAAATAGTAAATTATTTTTTTTTAAGCTTATATATTAATACTAAAAAAATATGTTAATCTTATTTTTTGTTTTATTTTTTTAGTCTTTATCCAAATAAGAGAAGACAAACAGATGCTGATGGAATTGATCAAGGTGTCATTGGATCATTGGAATTATTACAAACAAATACATTATCAACACAACCAGTTAATTCTCTTGATTGGTGTCCAGATAAACAGGGACTTGCTGTATGCACTGCATTTGATCAGTGTCTTAGAATAATTATCACAACAAAACTAAAACTTTATTAAATTTTAATTTAATTATTTTAAAAATTAATTTAATTATAATTAATATATATAGTTTAATATTTTTTAATATTAAAATAGCTATTTATCCTCTTACTTTGGCTAAAATATTATGACTTAATTTTAAATGTTCGCGCTGAAAATTTATCATATGGAAGATGATGATAAAAAAAATAATAATAATAGTTTGATGTTTGTGACGTAACTAATAAAGTTAAATCAATTTGTGAGCATAATAAAAAAAAATAAATAAAACAAGCTGGTGAGATTTGTGATTTTATAAATTATTGCTTGTTATTTAAATAATTTAATATTTTTATTAATAAATCAGTGTAATTTTAGATAGATTAAAATGATGCTGAGTGCTGGAAAACAAGTTTTATCTAATCAGGTATTGTAAACTTAACCTGTGAAAACTATGTTGACATTATATCAATTTTATTATTATTATATATTTATTTATAATGTTTTATTTAGGTAATTAAAACTTTGTCTTTGAGACTATATAGTCAACAAGGATCCAGTCAAAAAACAACAACACCACCAACAACAACAACAACAGCCATCAATGAAAATGTACCTGGTCTCAGTGAAAATTGTGTCACAATAAGTATGTATTATTTATTACATTTGAAATATGAATTATAAATTATTATACCATGTATTATTTATTTTTAATTTATTCATCAGGGCCTGGAGTATCAAAAAATGACGACTATAAATGTCCAGAATATTTTGGTTATAATGTCAATAGTTTTGCTGAGGCTGAAGTTGAAATGGCAAAATTTCGTCTTCCTGCACCCTCAAATAAAGTAAAGTTTGAATCATAAATTGCTAATAAATTCAAATTATTAAATAATAATTATGATAGATGATTTATATTTAAATTAAAAATAAATAACTAAATATTTATTGAATTGTAATCATCAATTTTAGATTATATAGTATCATAAAAAACAAAAAATATAAATAATTTTTTCTTACATTTTATTTATCTAATTCCACAATTTTTTATTATTATTTTTTCACGAGGTTTTCCCACTTTAGTTCCAACAGCTTCAATCTAAAATTATTATACATAACATGCCAATTAAATTCGTTTAAATAGTAAGATTAAATAGTAAAAAATGAACCTTGTAAATATTGGAAATAGCTCGAACAACTTTTCCAAAAACAATATTCTTTTCATCTAATATTTCCAACTTTTTAAATGTCAAATTAAATATAAAAATTTTTGAATCATTTTTACAAAAAGAAAGTATTCCAGGCCCACTGTGTTTTTGTAGTAATTTATTATTTTCAATCATTTCTTCATTCAATGATTTATTATCAATTTTATCAACTGATAAATCACACTTGAATTGACACAAATATCCGTAAATTATTTTATAAAATACTGCACCTTTTAAAGAATAATTATCAACTCCTAAACATAATGATTTAAATTTTTCACAAATATTTGGTACAATATCAGTGTAAAGCTCAATCTCAATAGCTCCCAAATTTTGTTGTCTATTTGTATTATAAATTTCAAAAAAACAACGTGGACGTAGTCTAATAAAAAAAACAATTATCAATTTTTAATAATATTTTGTTGAATTTAAATTTTCTTTTTATTAATTTTTACCCAATTATTTTATTTCTCTTTTTATTTTTTTTATCTGGAAAAAATGATACAACTTTTGGAACAACTTTTTCAAGACTTTTGTAAATTTCCATATTTTCTTTACGAATTTTTTCATATTCTGAATTTTTATTGACATCAGGTTGAACATTATCTTTATTGTCACTCGTAACTCTTCCAAATCTTCCCTTATATAATTAAAATTATAATCAATTAATTAGCTTTCAATGTACATTTATAAATGTGAATTGACAATTTCTTTACCCTTGATAGACTGATTATATATAAACGTTTTAATAATTCCATATTTTCTTTATCAATTTCCAAAACTCTTCTTGCATTTCTCTCTAATTTACCTGGATCATAATAAGTATCTAATGATATTTTTGGTGGTTGGCAATCAATTTTCGTTTCTACATTCATTATTTTAACACATTTTTTATTTTCTTTGCTCATGTTAATAACGTATAATTTTTATTTTCAATTAATGGGATCAAAATGGTTGCAAATTAAATTAAAACTAAATAATACTTATTTGTCAAATAAAACAATTGAACAAAATAATATTTATGTTACATATATTATTAAATAACTTTTGTATATATTTTTTATTATTTTTTTAAACTTTTAAATGTAATTTCAACATTGTAAAATATTGATTACACTGATTAACGATTTATTTTCAAGAAAAAATGGCACACATTTTAATTCCACTGTTACAATTATCTATCTATTTTTTTTTTTTCCAAGTTGAACACTTTAATGGACATTTATTCGGTTAATTTTTAATTATTATTATTATTATTATTATTCCTTAAAAATTGACAAGTAATATTATAGCCAATCAAAAAAAAAAGAAATTCCAAAAATATTTAAAAACTATCATAACAAATTGACTAATTAATTTACAGTTAAAAAAAAATATTAACTAAATATTGATATGTATAATAAGAACACAATTAAAAAAATATTTTTCAACTGAAAAGATTATTATCAAAAACAGAAATAACAAAAAGGTGTAAAATTAAAAAAAAAAAAACAAAATTGATACTACAGAAAGATAATATTTCAAGTTTGATTATTTGTCTTTTTTTTTTTTTTTAAACTGCACTTGAGTGTTTTAATTCATCATCAATTTATTGGCATTTATTGTATTATTTGATTAAACTATCCATAAAATATTTAATTGTATTATTGTCAGTTGTTTCTGAGGTTTATTTATCAATTGATAAAATACTGAATTGATTTATAAGATATTTATATTAAACCCATCAGTCGTTCAGCAACTCCAAGATAATATACTGTTTGTGCAATACCAAATAATGGAGCAATGACAATCATTCTACATGCTCCACCCTTGAAAAATGCTGTTGGACCTTCATTTTTTAATGTTTTTCTGTAAAAATAAAAAGTATATATAAATATATAATTTAGATATTATGAAAATTTAATTAATTACCCTATGCAATCAAGTACACCATTGTATGTTGGTTCACCAGGTGCTTTATTAATTGCTTGTAATCTTGTTTTAATAACGTCAAATGGATTAACACAAAGTGCTGCAGCTGAACCAGCCACACAACCAGATAAAAATGAACACCAAAATACAGCTATAAATAAATAAAATTAAATAAACAACAACAGTCATAACAAAAACAAGATAAATAATATAAATATTATTATTTAATTACATGATCCATCTTCTCGTTTTGGTCCAAGTCCATTTAAACGTGCAAATAATGGAAAATAAATAACTGAAAATGTAACATCTCTTAATGCTGTTGCACCAGTGCCTTGATAAAGTCCCTTGATTCCTCTTTTTTTTAAAAGTTCTGTTGTCAATGATATTGCTGATACTTTTGGTATGACTTTTCCTTCATTTTTAGCTGCAGCTGCAACTCTACCAGCATCTTGCATTTGAATTTTTAGTAATTCCATTGGTGTTGTTATGACTATTTGACAAGCACCAGCTGATCCACCAGCTAACATTTCTCTCACCAATGTCAGTGGTTTTCTATTAAATATTATTATCAATTAAAAATAAAATATAAATTTATAATATAATATAAACTTACCCAGATTCTGGTGATAAATAATGTCTAAACATATCATTGGCTGTTAATTTAATAGCCTTTTCTGGTGTTATCAAAAGTATATTAACACCTGAACCTTTGTACATACCAAAATATCCTTCAGCAGCATATGTTTTTTTAAAACAATCAAGCCTAAATGTAATTTAATAAATTAGATAATGTTGCTAATATAATAATGCTTCAATTAACTTACATTGAGGAGTACATTTTTTCTCCAGCTGGACCAACAACTTGATTTTGTAGTCTTGTTTTAACAAGATCAAGTGGAAAAACAACAGACACACCAATAATACCAGCAATACCTCCATTTATTATTTTTGGAAGTAATTTAAATTTTTGAGCTGCTGGTAATGTTGCAACTTTTTGTTCATTAACTTTTTCCATTATGTATTATTATTAAATAAATAAAGATTAAAAATTAAATTGTTTTTTAATATTTAAAATGAATAATTATTAATTATCAAAAGGATGGAAAAAATTACTCCAATTTAGTGCAATTTAATTCATCAAGAATGTTAAATGGCTATCAATCAAGATATTAAGTTTTTATCGTATCACTATTGATTTTTTTAAATGATGATTATTTGATTATTATCTGGACTTTTTATTAACAAATTTGTGAGACCTTGTTTCTTGTCAACGTTATGTTACAATAAATATTTTTATTTGTAAATTCGAGAGACTAGTTTTTTTTTTAATTGTTTTAATTTACTCAAATTGACGTTTCAATGTCCAGCTTTTTTTGCCAATTGCCCTGGTGTGTGTCTACTGTCTGTCAACCGGTGATTATTATTATGTTGTTTTTTTTTTTTCCTTAAAATTATTCCCCTCTTTTTCTCATCAGGAAATTGTTGTAAACGATCGATGTTGACTGTCACAGCTGGGCCTGTGTATTTTTCTACTCAATGTTGGAATATTTTCAGAGATATTACTCAACAATTATTTTTGTTATTCAATAATACATAAATGTATATTTTTAGATTATTTTATTTTTTTGTTTCAATGTTATATCCCTCTGTCTCTCTCACTCTCTCTTGGTCTTGTTGCAAGTGTTTTGAGTTTTGACAGAAAAAAAATTGTTAATAATATTTTTAACTTGAATAATTAATATTTTGACGTAATTTTATTCATCAAGATTATAAATGACCTTATGGAAAATCATTCAGTATGTATAATATAATTATTTAAATTAAAAATTATAAAAAAAAAAAAAAAAAATTAATAATAATTGTTTGGTAAAAAAGTTTGCAATTGATAAGTTACCAACAGGTCAACAGCTGATATTTTTTTTTTTTTTATTTATTTATAAATTTATTATTATTGTTATATTGTCTTTTTTTTTATTATATTGTTTTCACATCTGTGATATAAATATTCGTAAGTTGTGTTGTGTTGCGAGAGTGTTGACTCCTTTTTTTATTTTTTGTTGTCTGTGTAAGGCTTGATAAATTAATTTTATTTTTTGTATACCTATATCTCTGTAATCGGTAAAATTTAATATCACCTATTTGTTATAAATATTATCTTTATTTACAATTTAATTTGTCTTTAAAAAAGTTAGCTCCAATTATTAAATTTGCAAAACGAGGTCATTGTTCTTTGTTTGGAAGTCGTTCCTCGTTTGCATTTTTTTTTTTTTTCTTTGCTCTAGATAAATTAAAAATTTAAATAAATTATAAATAATTGAATTATTGATTAACAAAAAGATAAATAAATTATCAAGTATTTAAAGCAACTTGAAATAATAATAATAATTAATTATTTTTATTTTTTGCAGTTGATTGGAGTAAAGAAAAACAAATAAACAAAATGGGCTTGACTAGAAGAGCTACTCATGCAGGCAGTTGGTACTCTGATTCTGGTAAATATTTTTTATAATTATTAATTTTTAATTATAAAAAAATTGTTCAATATTTTCAATAACATCATTTTCTGCTAATTTTTTTAACTCTTGCTATAAAATAAATAAATAAATGTTGATTGCTTGAGAAAGAATAAAATGTAAAATTAATTTTTCAGGAAATCAATTGAATAAACAACTTGAAGGATGGCTTAATGCTGCTGATTTGTCTCATGGACCAGCAAGAGCAATTATTGCACCGTTAGTTAATATTACAATAAAATAAATTATCAAAATAAAAATATGTTATTTTAGTTTTATAAATTAATGACACTTGTTTTTATTATTTTATCATTTAGACATGCTGGTTACAGTTATTGTGGTGAATGTGCAGGATTTGCATATCGACAAATCAGTCCAGTTGTAGTGTAAGATATAATTAAAATACAATTTTTTATTGTCAACTAAATGATTTATTATCATTGTTATTTACAGTCGTAGAATATTTATTCTTGGACCATCTCATCATGTAAGATTATCTGGATGTGCTCTCTCAACAGCAACAACTTATCGTACACCACTTTATGATTTAAATATTGATCAAACAAGTATGTATATCATATCAATAATATTGTCAATTTATCAAGCACATTTATTTATTATTATTATTACTTTTTAACTCAATTATTATCATCAAAGAACACTTGTTTCAAACTAAAAATTTAAATTAGTTTGATAATATTGTTGTTGAATATTGATTGTTTTATAAATTAATTATAGCACAATGAATAAATAAAAAATATTTATCAAACTTTAATAATTAGTTTTGATGGTATTTGAGTGAAAATTAATTCATGTTAATAATATGGTTAATTAATAATTTATTGATGTTATTAGTATACCAGGAACTTGAAAAAACTGGACAATTTGATTGGATGGATATGCGTACTGATGAAAATGAGCACAGTATTGAAATGCATTTACCATATATTGCCAAAGTTATGGAAAAGTATGTCAATCAATTTATCATTATAATGTTATCAACTTTCTAATGTTAATTAATTTTTTTTTTTTTTTTTTATATCTGTTTCAGTTTCAAGGATGAATTTACAATTATTCCAATTTTGGTTGGTTCTTTGACTCCAGAAAAAGAAGCAATGTATGGACAATTATTGGCACCATATCTCATTGATCCACAAAATTTATTTATCATTTCATCTGATTTTTGTCATTGGGGCTCGAGATTTCGTTACACTTATTATGATCGTTCATGTGGTGCAATTCATTCATCAATTGAAAATCTTGACAAAATGGTATTTATTAAAAATTCAATAAGCGTTGTTCAAAATAATCAATTATTTATTTAATTATTATTATTATTTTAGGGAATGGATATTATTGAAACTCTCAATGCTTCGGAATTTACTGATTATTTAAAAAAATATGGCAACACAATTTGTGGACGTCATCCAATTGGAGTACTACTTCAGGCAAGTATTTAATTCAACTAAAATAAATAAACAATAAGTAAATAAATATAAATAATAAATGAATGATTTTAATATAAAAAATAGGCAGCACAGAGCTTCAAAAAAAATTGCAATGGACAACGTTTGAATTTGAAATTTCTCAAGTATGCACAAAGCAGTCAATGCTGCAATATGAATGACAGTTCAGTAAGTTATGCAAGTGCTTCATTGGTACTTGAATGACAATTTAATTAACATTAATGAAAAACATTTATAATCATCATCTTATTATTAAATATTTTGCATTTATTTACACAGTGCAATTACATTATTATTATTATTAATAAAAAAAAATCTAAAATAAAGTTCATCATAGAGCAATGTATCGACATTAATATAACAAACTAATGACTGCCTCGAAATATTGACTAAAAAAAAAGTTGACACACATTTAATAATTTTTTTTTTCATATTAATTTAACACAATTATTATTAAATGCAATACAGACTTATTAATTATTATTATTAGAAAGAAAAATAAGGATTATTATTCATTAGTTAAATTTCTTTGAAACGATAAAATTAAAATGAAAAAGATTGATGTTATTGGGGAATGTTCATGAATAACGTAAGATGCTTAAATTTTTTTTTTATTCATACTTAAACAAGGGTTTGAAAAATTTGATATATTTTATACCCGAAATAAAATGATAAATATTCGAAATAAAATATACAAAGTATATAAAAAAAAAAAATTAAAACAAATATTTAGGTATAAATATGTAAATAATATTATTTGGTAAATAATAAATTTTTTTTTTTATCTTGAACTGTGGTATTGTGTTTTTAATGAATTTTAAATGAATATGTTAATTTTGCTTTATTTTATTATCATGTACCAAATGTACATTTGCAAAAAAAAAGTAATTAAAAAAAGTTTAAATTTATGTAATTTAATAAAATTTAAAAAAAAGTGACAACTTAAATCTTGCGTTATTTATGAACATTTTTCAATTATTTATTTAGTAATAACTCAAGCTTATATCAAAAAAGAAAAAAAAAAATGGTAAAAACTTTAAAAATGTTTTTATCTATTTTTCCAGTAAAAAAATTTTGTCATTTAATATTTTTCTTGTTTTTTTTTTTTTTCATTTAAAATCCTTGTAAATCCAAGATTCAATATTTCAAGGTGAAAAAACGATAAAAAAAAAAAAAATTGTATTCACAAAATGAAATCCCGAGGATTTCATTTATATATTAAAAAAAAAAAAAGATTTCAAAATGACCTTTCCAATGATGTGCATAAAGTCATACTTTATCTCCAAACATATTGCCAATAAAAAATGAAAAAAATAAAAATAAAAAAACAAATCAACAACTTAATATTCTCCGATCTCATATTTCGTGAATGAATTGAGTTTCACCCTCTCATTGTGCTTCGCTATTAAACGATGTAAAAAAAAAAAAAAATTTAATAACAAAATTCCAAAAGAATTATTACCATCCATTATCAAGAATAAAAAAAAATAAAAATAAAACAATATGTACTGCCATAGTTATCATCAATAAAAAAATTGTTTTCGATTAAAATTTAAAAATTTAATTTATCTAAAATTTCGATTTAATTTATACATACAGATGAAAATGTAAGGAAATGTAAAGATTAAGATTTATGAATGAAGGTAGTATACGGCTGGGTCGGGTCGATAGAGCATCCCCCTCAGGCATAGTAATCAATACATAAAAGGGAGAATTGGGTAGGCGTTGTAGGTGAGTATAGAAAAAGAGTGGAGGGACACTAAAATGGTACCGTCCATTCAGTATAAACTGTAGGCCCGTTATCGATTGGTGTGGGGGTGTTTTAAGCTCTAAAAACCACCCACTATTTGCCCTCGTATTTTACCAACACATTTTTTTATACAACTTTACATTAAATTGTATAATATAAATTTACATTTACATTACCTTTTAATTCAACAAAAATAAAATAAAAAGAAGAAAATCATGATAAAAATTAGAATAAAATGAGCTTTTTTTTACCTTTTGTTTATTTATTTTTTTATTTTAAATTAAATAGAACTTCTCTCTGTTGTAGCAAGGAATTTCTTTACTTTTTTTTTGTTATTTATTTTATTTAACCTTTTTTGAGCTTTTTTTCATTGCGTAGGTGCGATTTTTGTTCTTGTTCTTTATGTCGTCACAAATATTTGTGTTTAAATGTAAAATTGAATTTTTATTATTATTATTATTTTTATTTTTCATATAAGTATTTGTTTGGAATATAAAAGAAATTTGAAATATTTTTTCATAAAGTTTATTTGAAAATAAGAAGAGTAAATTAAATATACAAAAATATATTCTTATTTTTAAAAATAATTTATCATATTCTATTTTTGTTTTTATTTATTTTTTGATTGATGAAAGATTCAAGTATTTAATATAATGATGTTTGAATAACCATCATGATGAAAGATTAATATTTATTATTTGGTTTTTTGAGTGATCTTTACGCATCAAAGGCTCACTGAAGCTTTCAAATAAGGGTCGATCAATATGTGTATTCTACTCTTTGATAATCATTTTGTAAAAATAGATGAAAAGTTTAACTGAGTTTGAAAATTTAATTAAATATATCCTAATTTGTATATGACAATTTAAGTGGTCAATATTTGACCTAATTAATATCAATTATCACATGATTAATATTCAATTTGTTTTATTTGCTAATTTACTTTAAATATAATTATATTTACATTTTGAAATCTCAACAAGTCAATTAACCATTTTAAATGGAACATATTTTTAAAATAAAAACTACTAAATTTATCTCAACAAAGTTTTATAAAAATTTATTATTAAAATAGTTGTAAAAAAAAATATAAAACTCATTCATGAAAAAAAAAATAAAATAAATTTTTACTTTTAAATTTAAAAAAACAAAAATGAATGAATGAATATTATTTTTTTTCTATATTCTTTTTTGTTAATATTAATAATAATAATTTGAGAGTTTTTTGAATTGTTGATGGTGATGCTGGTGACAGTGCTGAGTATTGCTAAGACTCATACAATTGAAGAATACGGAGTGGCTGTTGTTGGTGATACTGGTGGGTGGAAATATGGGTTGGTTGGTTGGTTGATAAAATAACGAGGGGGATGAAAATGGGGGATGATGTTGGTGGTGGTAGAGAACCAACGAAACAGACGTTCAGACTCATTGCTTTACCCCCAACATTCAGTTGGTTCACAGACTCGACGGTTTCCGGACTTCTGTTTTAAATCGTCGGGATACTTAGGTTTGTGTTTAATTAAAAAAAAAATAATTATAATTTATTTAAATAAGTTATAATTCTCTATAATAAAAAATATTTAATGCATGTTGTTTAATAATTATTATTTTTAATAAAAATAAGGGTTTTTTTTTTTTTAACTTGCATATATAATTTATTGTGTATTTTCAATTAGAGAATCTTATTACTTTTTTTTCTTTTTAATTATCATGAGAGATAATATTTGGGTCGAGGAGTTTCGCGGGTGTATATATGTGTCTGTGTATGTGCAACTAATATATATAGATAATAGCTATTCTCTCGACATTACTACATGCCCTTTCGTTTTGTGTGCTCATTCACTTGTTCGTTCATTCAACACCTCCTTTACTTGTTCATTCATTCAGCATTTAAAAAACTTTTTTATTATCAAAAATTTAAAATAAAAAAAAAAATACTTATTTATTTATTATTCTTTTTGCTTATAGAAGTTTTTTAAAAAACTATTATTAAATTATATATTAAAAAGATATTTCAATTAAATTTTTAATTAAACATTTAATTATTATTTTAAATGGAATTTAAGCTTTTAATTTTATTTGCTTGGCGATGTTTAATTAATTTATTATTTCAAGATAATAATATTAATTATTAATTATATTTTTCTTTCTTTGCTATGTCTAAAGGTCAACCGGAAGATTAGTTGCCCGTGCGCGGTTGTGGTCTTTTGTATATTCGAGATCCCCGGGGGTTGCGCTATTGCTATATAAGAATTCATTATCCCCTACCATCAATGACCCGGATTAAACCATTTTCTTTTTAGATACTTTATTTATCATAAATATTATAACACCTGCAACTTACATCTTCATATATAATCAAAGTAAATAAACCAAAAAAGGGCTCTAATAATTAAGTCATTACTTTTTTTTTTTATTATTATTTTAGTTAGATAAAAAAATTTAATATTATTTTTGTTTTTATTTGTAAAATATACTTGTTTTTATTTACTGATGGTTGGATATATTTTTTATAAACGGCCATTTTTCTTTATCCAGAAAAAAATATATTTATTTTTCTATTTTTATGCAAGTGGTGATGAAAAAAATGAGGGTGGCTTTGAGTGGGTTTGCCGTTTGATTCTGGACTCTGGTTTTTGTGAATGGTACTTGTTGCACGATTCCCCACTTTGACAATGAATATTTCAAGCGGAAAATATATAGATATATATATAAAGTAAAAGAAAAAACTAATGATACAAGAAATAATAAAAAATAAAAAATTAAGTTAAACAAGAACAACGAAAATAATAAAATTAAAAAAAAAATGTATTATTTGATTGTTAAAGTTGAGTAATTTGTGTTTAATTTTGTTTTTTATTTTTCTATTCCATTTATATTTTATGAGAGTTTTCAAACATTTTTAATATATCAAGACTAAAAGAAAGATAAAAAAAATAAAACATTAATGAAAGTTGATTGATTGATTGAATATAAAAGTTTGAAATGGATGTAGTTGTCTGGATATTGTTTAACATATTTTTTATAAATTACTCAAACTTGTATATTACGATAAATAATAATTTTTTTTTTTTATATTCAAAATAGATTAACAAAGTGAAGATTTACAACATATCCCTCGACATATCCTTGACAATAAAAAAAATAATAAAAACCATTGATTGATTATAAAAAATATTGAAAAACAATAAAAAAAGGTACGACTATATAAAAATTATATTTAAAAATAAAAATTGGCTATTATTTTGATGTTATATATACAATAATAAAATTAGAAATTACCGCTCTGCTAAATGAGTATAATTTAATATATATTTTAATCAATACAGAAAAATTAAATTTGAAATAAAAAATATACAAATGAAAATAATGATATCAATGACAATGATAATATTATTAAATACATTAATGATAATGATGACAATAATAAATGGTCAAAGACTTGCTGATTATCCATCAGCACCATTTACAACAGTATTGAGTACAATGGCTTATCGTGATAGAAGAAATAAAATTGAGCCAACATGTGATGAATTACGTGCAATGTGGCGTTATAGTAAACGACAAAGTCGTGATGCTGAAGTTACAAATGATTTACCAATGTATCGTGATCCATTTTCATATAATATTTGGGAAACATATCCAATAAGATCACAATCATCAATTATTTATCGTGATGATAATGCTGGACAAGTACGTAATCGTGGTGGTGGACGTGCACCAGTTTATGGTAAAATGATACATAAAGCACCAGCTGAAAGTAGATTACGTAATGGTATGCCAAATCGTATTAAAGCATTTGAAGAAGTTGCACGTATGTATGGTACTGTTAATCGTCAACCACCTGATTCAAGAAGACGTCAATATAATTTTCGTGCTGGTAGTGGTACATCAAATGTACCACAAGCTGGAAGTTTTCAACATTTAAAAGAATTAATACGTACTGAACGTGCACGTGAATTACAGGTTTGTTTTTCAACATTATTTTTTATTTATTATTTATATTAAAAATTATAAAAGCATTATTTTTACAATAATATGTTGTTCAAGTATAACGTTATGTCAACACTTATTATTGTCAATAAGGGTTGACAATATTGATAACAGAATTTTTTTGTTGATTCATTATGAAATCTTCCCTAAGCGGAATATCCCCTAATTTATAAATAATATTAAAATGAATTGATTATTTTGTTTTTATAATTTTTTTTTGACGATTTAGGATCAACGAATTGCTGAAGAAATTGCAGCGAGATCAGCAGCAATGACTGATGATGTCGAAAAAGATGATAGACAATCTGAGCTACGTGGACGTTATATGAATTCAATACAATCATATCAAGAACCAAAAAATATTAATTATCATTTTGGACATGGACAATATGTACCAAGCTTAACGAATTTTAACAATGGATTATTGGTAAGATGTGTTTATTAATTAATTGAGTTGATTAAATTTTTAAGCTTTAATTTTATTTATTAATTTAAATTTATTAAAATGCTTTTTTTTTACAGCGAAGTGATGATTCTTATGATCAAGATGCCCTTTTACATTAATTATATAATCACGAGACTTTAATGGAAATGTAACACGAACTGCCCCACATTGATTTTACAATTCTTCCATGACAATGGTGATTATGCTGGTCTGACAATAAAAAAAACGAAGGTATTTAAATCTTGTCTATTTTTACGTATATTGAAGCGAATAAAAAAATTAATAATTAATAATGAAAAATAATATACAGAGTACGAAAAAAAAAAAAAAATTAAAAGATTGATTAAATGCCACGTAGCTATAATAATAGATAAATTCTTAAAAACTTGAATTAAACTGGAACGAACATATCGGATATTATTTTTTTTTCTTTTATATAACTATTATCAAAAGAAATAAAACAGTTGAAAATCTTTCAAGTTTAATAATACAATATTCAATTTTAAATAGAAAAAAAAACAATTAAAAAAAAAAAAAAAAACATAATTAAAATAGTAGTACATATAGAAAGAGTAAAAACAATGAAAAAAAAAAAAAATGAAAGAATCAAGATTTTTTAAAAAACAAATTTATTGTTATTATATTTTACATAATTCAAATATCATATTCCATTTTTAATGAGAATTTACTCTGTGTGATAATGTTTTTGTGGAATAGTTGAACAAAAATATTATAAATCACGAAAAAATTATATCAAAATGGAAAAAATATCAATTGGTGCTTGACTATTTATACAGAGTCTTAATGATAATTAACAATTTATGATCGATTTATAAATTGACTTGATTTCGATCGTTAATCACCCGAGTTCGATAATTAAAACAATATATATATATATGTCAAAAAATATTTATCAATGATAATATTATACGACATATAAGTCTTAAATAATATCAAATTCCATTGAGCAAAAAAAACAAAATTCAAAAAAAAAAACATTACTTTTTTAGATTCTTATTTAAATTCCAAGGTTACTCTTTTGAAAAAAAAAAAAAAAAAATTAAACTATTGCTGTATAAAACTTGGAACACATTGAAAAATAAAAAAGTGGAAAAGGAAATTTTAACAAATAGCTGTCGTAATGCTGAGTAAACGAGGAGTTATAAAGAAAAATTTTTAAATGCAAAAAAAATAGATAAAAAAAAATAACGGAATTGTTAGTTTTGAATTTTAGAATGTCAAGGAAAAAAATGGCTTTAGTAGGAAGAATGCAGTGCAGCTTTATTATATGATAACAAAAATGACAAAAATAAAAAAAATTAATGACCTGAAAGCATACGCTTTGAAAAAAAAAATTGCTGACAGGGTTACTATGACTTAATCGTAAAATTTCATAATATAACATTAAATAATAATTTATCATATATTTAAAATCTTACAATAGATAATTAACAGATAAAAAAAAAAAAAAAAAACTTTTATTTTTCCCTGCGTATACAAGTCAAATAAATAAAATAAAAATAATTCTCAATGGAAATGATTAGTAATAGGGTGGCAATGACAATAATTTTTTCCTCATTATACACTTTAAATATAAATAAATATATATATTAATAATAACTATTATTATCAACGTAAAAAATTTGCGTAAAATTAAAATCATAAAATAAAATTATGGTTTATAATTTGATTATAAAAAATAATATAACAATGACAATAAAGTTAAAATAATATTGAGATAAAACAGAACTGCATCAGTTTTAATAAAAAAATTCTATAATTATATTAAATTTCGTGATGACAATGACGTTATCAATCCTCCCACGTTCGAATTTTGTTCGTGATATTGACGTCAATTGGTTATCGAATTTTCATTCATACATATATTTTACAAGTATATATTTTATTAAATTTTGTTTATTATAATTTTCTATTAAACAATTGCTTAATTTTTTTTCCTTTCATGAAAATATATTTAAATGATAATGTATATTAATTTACATTTTATTAATCATGAATATGTTTGCATTAGATTAATAATTTTCAGTATAATAAAATTAAATTAAAATGCAATATATATGCAATATATATTCATGTATATAGATATATATTAATATGTATATCATATCATATATATATAAATAATATTTAATATATATACATATATATATATAGATATATATATATATATAAATATAATAAATAAATTATATATATATATAGACATATCTATATATATATGTATAATAATCATATATATATATCTATATATAATAAATATTATATTATATTATATATATTATATAATACTATATGTATATAATATATATATTAGAATATATGATATCTATCATTTAATTGTGCATAAGACAATAAAATATATATTAATATTTATTATTAACTATAATTATATGTATAAATAATATTGTACGCACGATTAATATATCAGAGTGATAAAAAATTAATAATTTTATTCATTATTATAATATTTAAAAATTTATTAACACTAAAGTTCGATGAAAGCTTTAAAATTAGGTGAAAATATATATATTTAAAAATATATTGTATTGAAAAAAAAAAATAATAGTTAAAATAATAGTATCGATAAATTAAATTCAATAAAAAATTATTTTTCATTCAATTTTTATTAATTATATATTTTTTTTTTATTATTATTAATCGTGCGTGCCGGCAGAATTATAATCTAAAAAAAAAATGTCTTTTAATTATTTTCATAAATTTTATTATAAAATCAAAAATAATTATTGTATTTATTTATATTTTTTTTATAGTAATTAAAAATATATTTTATTTAATATCAAAAACACAAATACACTTTTATTATTTTATATTTTTCAACAAATAAAAAACCAGCAAAATAAAATAATAGATAAAAATAAGTTTAGCTTCATGCTGTCTGCTGCAAGTAAAATTTAAAGTCTTTTTTCGTCTGCTAAATAAATAAATGAATAAATAGATTATAATTATTAAAATATGATAATGAATTAAGGTGTGTCAGACAATAATATGGCTTAATGTCACAACGGTCACTGAGCCTGACTGAACTTGTAAAACTTAATATATACCAATTAATAATTTATGTGTTGTTATTATTATTATTATTATTGTAACAAATATGTAATTGAATTTAATTAATTTATTATTATAAATGCCTCTATGTGCTTATTGCTGAAAAAATATGTCTTTAATTTTTTTATTATCCTCTTGTTTAATATAAATGATTTTTAGTTTATAAATAAACTTATTAAATGAAATAAATAACTCTTTTTTTTTTTAATTAGTATTTTATTTACATGATTTTTTGTGATTATGATGAACTAATTAATACAGTTTCACATCGTACACAAAGTTCTTCATTAGCTGATGTAGAATATTTTCTGCAACGTTTACATAATAAATTGTCATTTGACTTTAATGAAATTTGAGGAGTTGATAAGTCAGAATTTTTAATAAGTGTCACTGATGATACTTGTAAAATGTTGCATAGTTCAGATGTCCATGACTGTGTTTCATTTTGAAGTTTCTATAAATTAATATTAATTATATTAAATAAGGTTTAAAAGTTATTTATTTTTTTTTTTTCATTTAAAACTTACTGTTAATTTTGTAAACATTTTTTCATCAACAGTAATTGTTGCATCGAGAGTTAAAGTTTTAGTATTAGTCATTTTATTTAATGAATCTCGTATAACAAGTGCAGATTGAATAATATCTTCAATATCTGGTGAATCCCATTCATCTGGTAAATAATGTGGACCCAAATGATGCAATGGAACTGATGCTATTGTAAAAAAATAAATATAGATTTATATGTTATTTTGTAAATAAGTTATTCATATATATTTTACCAAGATTTTCAGGATGATGGAGCCAAATTTCTTCAGCCAAGTGGGGTAAAATTGGAGCAATTGACCTGGTAACAACAGCTAAAACTTCACCAATAACATCGACCGCCCCAATTCTACTTGGTGACGTTGCTTTATCACAATATAATCTATCTTTAATCATGTGACAATAAATTGCTGATACATCATTTGTTATAAAATTTATTATTGTTTTACAAACATTATGATACTCAAATGTATTGTAGCTTTTTTGAATCTAAAAAAAATGGAAAAAAACAAGATAAAATATGTATATTTTAATAATGATAAAATATTACGTACCTTTTTGTTATAATGATACAATTGATGCAACATATATTTATCTAAATACAAAAGTTCAGCTTGAATATTTTTATTATCTGGTTGTCCATATGGATAAAGTGCACCCAAAAGAAAACGTAAACTATTTCTTATTTTTTGTACAGATTCCAAGCTGTCTTTTAAGACTGTATTTACTATTGGAATTTTATTGTGTTGAACACCATGATGAGCAACCCACCATCTGCAAAAAATTAATATTATTAATGCCAATAATGAAACAAGAAAAAAATAATAATCATTAATACCTTAAACAATCAACACCATAAACAGGTTGTTTATTTTGATTTTTTCCACCTCGTATTATTTCTTCAGGACTTATAACATTACCCAATGATTTTGACATTTTAACTCCATTTTTATCAACAGTAAAACCATGAACGAATATTGATCTAATAATAAAACATATTATATTTTTATAAATATTAAAAAAAAGTTTAATTTAGAATGAGAAAATAAAACGTACTTGAAAGGAGGAACATCTTGAAGAGCAATTGATGTTAAAAGAGATGATTGAAACCATCCATTAAATTGATCCATACCCTCAAGATATAAATCTGCTTTTCCATCTGGCAACACTGATGACCAAGAGACACCACTGTCAAACCATATATCCATAATATCCTTGAAAAATTTAAAAATATAATAAAAATAAAAAACCAATAAATCTAGTTTTTATATTAAAATAATAATAAATTACATACTTGTCCTTTTTCTAAATCATCAATATTAAGATTATGTTTATCAATATAATCTTTACCAATTAAATCTTCAATTGTCATACTCCACCAACAATCACTACCATATTGTTCAATTAATTTACACAATCTTTCAACAAAATCTCGGTCAGTTATAATATCACCAGAGTTTTTATTATAAATAACTGGAATTGGAGTACCCCAAACACGTTGACGTGAAATACACCAATATGGTCGTTGTTGAAGTTGTTGATTTAGACAATTAATAGCAACTGATTCTCTTGATTTTGGATAAAAATTAACATTACCAACTAAATCCTATGAAAAGGTTAATAAACAAATTAGATTTTATTTTGTTGTATTTTGATAAATAATGTAAAATATTATATACCATTGCTTTTTTCTTTAAAATATCTGTATTTATAAACCATTGATTACTTGCACGTGTTATTACTGGTTTTTTTGTTCGCCAATCATATGGATAACTGTGAATAATTTTTTCAGTATGAACAACATTTTCTCCAATATGATCTAACACTGTTTTTCCACCTTCTGTTAAAACATCTAGACCAGCAAATTTTGCACCAGCTTCATCAGTATATTTACCATCTTCATCAACTAAAGAAATCTAAATTAAAAATAATCAATTATAATAATTTAACAATTGGTATTTTTTTTTTTTTTCGAATATATAAACTTACAACTGGTATTTTATGAGCCAAGCCAACAAGAAAATCTTCAGTACCATGAGCAAATGCAGTATGAACAAGACCAGTACCTATTTTATTACTAACATGATTTGATGAAAGAAATGGTAATTCAATACCAGTTATTGGATGATGATACGTTGCATTTAATAAATCATTTCCTTCAATTGTCATTAATAATTTTAAATCACCAATTTTTTTAGCTACCTCATCAACAAGTTCTTGTGCAATAATATAAATATCACCTTTATCATTTTCAACAATAGCATATGTTATATCAGGAGAATATGATAATGCCTGATTTGCTATCAATGTCCAGGGTGTTGTTGTCCATGTTAATCCATAAATTTTACGATTTTCATAGCTTTTTAATTTATCTGGAAGTTTTTTTAATAATAAACTTACTGTTGCACATTGACTCTCGTGTTTGTCATTGTGTTCTAATTCTGATTCTGCCAAAGCTGTTCTGTTATTTAATAAAAAAAATTAATTAACTACTTTAATAAAAGAAGAAAAATAGGCAAATTATTATTACCTTGATGATGGTGACCAATGAACTGGTTTAAAATCTCTGTATATTAATTTTTTTTCATACAAATTAATAAATTGTTTGAGTTGATTACAAACATATGATGTTTCATTTGTAAAATAACATCCAGTATCTTGCCAATCTGCCATTACTCCCCATGATATAAATTCTTGTTGTTGTTTTTTTGTTTCTTGTTTAGCATATTCTCTAGCTTGATAATTAAAGATTAAAAATTCATGTATTATTCATTTTTAAATGACAGAAAATTAGTTGATAATAAAATACCTAATTTACGAAGTTTTATAGGATTTGATTTATCAGTATCATCTTTTATTTTATTGATAACTTTTAATTCAATTGGTAGTCCATGACAGTCCCAGCCTGGTTTGTAATGTACTCTTTGACCAATTATTACTCGACTTCTTGTTGTTATGTCTTTTAAAATCTGAATTAAATATTCAATTAAATTTTGTATTAAAGTTTATGATTATTTTTTGATAAATACCTTGTTGATGGCATGTCCCAGATGAGGAGAACCATTTGCATAAGGTGGTCCATCATGCAAAACAAAATCTGGACCTGTTAAATTTTTTCTTTGCCAGTTGTATAAATCTTGAAAGCCACATTTCTAAAATTAATAATAAAACATTAAATGATTAATATTATAAAATTTTGATATAAATTATTAAATATAATTACATCATTTAAATAATTATCCATTTCTATTCTTTTAACTCCACTTAGACGATTTGGTAATTTTGTCTGTGGTAATAACACTGAATTTGTGTATTTTTTTTCAACAGATTTATCTGGCTGTGCATAATATCTCATCCATGATTTTGTTAATATTGGTAAATTTTTATTTAAATATTTCGAACGAAATTTAATTAATGAATTCATTATTTATTTAAAAAAATTTAAATTAACGCTAAATTTTTTTTTTTTAATTATAGGTATATTTAAGGTTAGTTCTAGAGTTTTAATTTTTTTTATATTTAAATATAATAACTAATTTTATAAGCTAAATATTATATTATAAAATAAATTATGTAATGTAATGATATTTTTATGTATCAAAAAATTATTGTTGTAACAATTACAATTTATCAATTTCAAATACAAAAAAAATATAAACAAAAAAAGTAATTTGTTTACAATACGTCTGTCTCTTTTTATTTCGATGATTGCAAGTCAGCCCTAAATCTTGATGGAACACAAAAAAAAATACAACGTAAAAAAAAAAATAATAATCACATTGTCATACTGTCAGGTGAATAAACGAGAAAAAAACAACATATTGGACAAGCAAATATAAACCTGTATTTAAAATTAAATTACATTAATCATAAATAACTTTGATAAAATTAAATTATGGCTGACAAAACAGGTAAGACTAAAACTTTTTATACATTTGACAACAAAACAAAAGCATATGTTAACATGATTTGTTAATTTAATATACAGATGAAGAAAATTTATCAACTCAATATACACTCAATTCGTGTCATGATCCAGGCTGGAATGATCCACCAAAATGGGCATTGAGTCCAAATACATTATCAAGTACAAAAAATACACCAACAAAAAGATTACTTAATAAACGTGTTGCATTTCCACTGTCATCATCACCATCATCAACAGTATCAACATCATCATCTTTACAAAAAACATCAATGAATCTTCCACCACCACCATCAATATTAACACCATTAACAACAGCTCCACATGCACCACTTGTTACACCAACAACTGTCATGGTACAAAACAATTCAGAATCATCATCATCACCATCAATCATTAATAAAGATCAAACTTTATTAAAGACAATGGAAAATTTAGAATACATTTTAAATACTGAGCTAGTTGATAATTGTCATGTTGATGATATTAAAAAAAGACTAGAAATTATGAAAAATTTATGGAATGAAGAAAAATTTAATAATGATATTATAAATAAAATTTTTTTAATATCTCAAGGTAAAGGATTATAATAATTTTTATAAAAGCTAATTGTTAATAATAAATTAATTAATATTAATTTTTATTTACAGAATTAAAATTGAAAAATATTGAAAAAGCTGATGAAATTCATATTTCATTGATGGTTGATTATGCTGCTATTTGTACAAATGGTGTTTCAGGAATAAGACATTTAATATTTGAATTAAGAAAAATATATTCAAATAATCAAATTAACAATCATGATAATGAGCAAAAAATTTTATTATTCAATCCATTGTCAAATAATTAAAAATATTTTAATTATCAAAATAAATTTGATTCCTGGAGAAGAAATATAATTGATTATTTTCATGTATTATTATTTTAGCCAATAAGAGCTCGCCATTTTAGTGGTGTATTTTTTTTATTTGCGGGGTCTGCGGGGGGCAGGAGAATGAATCTCAAATTCCCAAATTTACTCAAATTTTATTCAGTACTCGTCGCGCCGTGATAGTGTCAACATTTCATTTTTGTTATCCTGATTTTTTGGGGCTTTCCTGTATTTTTTTGGTATTGTTTTCTAAATCATATTTCATTTTTATTATTCAACTAATTAAAAATAAATTTCCAATCAATTTTAAACTATTAATCCATGTGCAATTGTTTGATTTTAATTAAAATATTAATATTTTATTATTTGCGACGCGAAAAATTTTGCAATTAAAATGGCTGCCGTGGAACGCCATGGGACGCCGTGTAAATTATTATTTGGAAATTTATTTTTTTTATCATTTTTTTCTTACTAAAATTACTTGGTGTTTGTGTTTTTATTTTTGTTTATTTTTTTACTCCATTAATTTACTCCTTTATTATTATTTATTTTATTTTCTATCTGTGTTTGCAAACAATTAAATTTTTATTTTATTTTACATAATCGCGCGGCTATTGTTCATTTTTTTTTTTCTTTTATTCATTTTTTTATTTTACAAGTTTTTTTGGCTTGATCAAGTCTGCTCCATTATTTAATTTTATTTATTTATTTTTTTTTAATTTAATAATAATTAATTGATAAATAACGGGCGGTCAAATGAGAATAATTTTTTTTTTAAGGATATATTGGCAAAAATTATTTTTCACGAAATCGCGGCCATTTTGTTACATCATATAAGGACGCTCTTGATTTTTTTTTTTTTTTCTCAAAAAAAAAAACTAGGCAGTTTTTATTTACCCGGGTTAAATAATAGTGATTCCAACTAATATTTTTACAAGTTCGTTTATAGAAAAATTAATTTTTCACGAAATTAGAAGCTATAGGATTTATAAAATATTTTTTTTTCCTTTACTCTTGTCCTTATCTATTCATTATTATTCTGTTTATTATTTTTTTATTTTCTTTTATTTAATTCATCTCTGATGCTTTAATCGGTTGACAATAAATATAATTATTGTCTCTATGCGAATCAACAACTGGACCAATCAACAAAAAAAAAAAAAAAAAAAATGAATGAATGAGTTTAATTATTATTTTGATGAGACTATTATTTAATAAAACTGATGAAATTTTATTGAATAACAAATGCCAAGTTTTATCTCGTCATGTATATGCAACAACAACAATTTCAACATGCAACAATTATTTTTTAACGGCGTACTTTCCATAGATGCAACTGGATCATCATCGTCATCTAGTTTAATGTCTCGAAAATAACTCTGATAATTATTTTTTTTTCAATTCAACTACATTGTCATAATCAAATGATGAAGTTGATTTGATTCCATATGACATCAGGCTCTAAAAAATAATTTTTTTATCATAATTATACATTAAAATTGTATTTTATTTTTACCACAATGATTCATTGAATTGTTTTTGAATTTTTAACAAAATAATTAATATTTTTTTATGTTTTAGTTATTTTTCAGAGTGTTTGTGAGAGTATGAAAGTGGCTTTGTGTAAATATACAATATATTTGTGGCATGGCTGTATAATATGCCTGATGATCCATCTGAACATCTTGGCGCTTTTTGCTGATACACTTGGCCATAGCTGATTTAAGGTAAATGCTTGATAATTTTCACCAATATATTTTTCGTTTTCAGTATGGCATGGTCTTTTTGAAAATTGATAGTTAAGCGAAAATTATTTTGAAATACTGAAATATGTCATCAGCTGAAAAGTTAACGAGTAACTTGTTCAGTTGTGGGTAACTCGCGTTGGATTTCCAACTTGGACATTTGAAAGTAAACAGAGTACTCTGACAGAAAACACTTTGGACAGCAATAAAATTATCAACAGAAAATTAGCTCATTTAATTCGGACAATTTAATATATACATTTATTGACAAAACAATTTTGATGCACATGATACATCAACGTGTATTTACCTTCATCGTTTTTATTTTTACAATATTTCGTCGTGATACTTATGTTTTTCTTGATTCATTTTAATTATTAACAAAAATATCATTCATAATTAATGACAAAGACAAGTAAACAAATCAACTGCTGCTAATTTTATTTTGTCAGACTAATGGGGAAAATTTAATAACTTAGTTTAGGGCGATATTTAATACACCCTTGTGAATACGAGACAACTAAAAACTTTATTTTTTTTTAAATACATAAATTATGCAGAGTAAATTTCTCCATCAATGATTACAATAATTGATATGAAAATAATAAATTATTTAAACTTTAATTATTCTCTTTTATCCCAATAGAATAAATTTATTAATCTTATTTTATTTTTTACTTCATTACCGATATATATTTTATTCGTAAAACTTTTTAATTCCCAAACTAGTCTTATAGTAAAAAGATAAATAAAACAAATTGTCTTAATTTTTCAAATACTTTTAAATTTAAAAAAAAAAAGTAATTTTTTGAAATTAATATCATTATTAGTTTCATTAAATTAAAACAAGGAATAAATCAAATGAAAATTATAATAATATTTGCAATTTATATATTTATTTTTTTATTATTTTAAATTTACTTGAAATAAATAATTTATTTATTTCATCTAAATTATGATATAATAAAATAAATAAATATAAAATAACAAGTTCATGTTTTTTTTTCTTTTGAATTTTAAATGATTAAACTGATTATTATTCAAAACAACAATTTCATCAAGGTTATTTTACATATAGAATTACTTATATGTTAGATTTAAAATACATACTTGTATTAAATTTAAAAAACAAAAAACATTATAACTTTTTAATATAAATTTTATTACTCATCGGATAATTATTTAATTAACGTAATTATGTAATAGTTTAAGTGTAATAATAATAATGATAGGCAGTTGCGATTGATTGATATAAAGTTATATTAAATCCAACAAGAAATGAAAAAAATCTTGCTGGTTGTGGTATAACAATGACTGCATAAACAATCGTGTGTATAATTCGACTAATTGCAAACCATTTAATTAGTGAAGCAACTAAAGCTGTTTCTGGTGATGTTGTTAGCCAAAGAATTGTTGATAATGCCCATGGTAATATATTTTCAAGATCATTTAAATGAGCTCTTCGTACTCTCTCAATTTCTGGATGATCATGTTTTACTTGTGATCTGGAAAGCCAAGTTGCGTCTTCTGGTGATATCCATATCTATTTTTATAAAAATATAAAAACAAATATTTAATTATACACTCACTGGAATATCCAAAATACAACATAAAAATATTTATTTATTTATCATCTTATTAATTATTATTAAATTAAATTTTTAAATATTACCCTTTTACTCCAACGCCATCGACCAATTAAAAACACCATTGCCAAAATTTTTATCACCATTATACTTCCCCAAAATGCAAAAATTCGAAAATTTTCTTCATTTATTGCTCGCAAATCATCAACGTACGTCATGATTAAAAGTATCTTGTAGATTGTCACATCTCATGTGAAACTTTTGCAACTCATCTGCGTCCTTGAAAAAAAATTCATAATCGTCAATAAATAAAAAAAAACTAAAAATTCTAAACTCTACAAAGTAAGAATGTAATCAGAATGTTGATGATGAATGAAAAAAAAATCATGATCAAAGTTCATAAAATACTGGTTGTTGTAATAAATAATATTTAATTAGTCATTGACAGGAAATGATAATTTAATGATCCAGCAAAATATATATTCGTGTGTCAGTGTAAGTGTCATATTTATTGTTGAATATAATATTAACACTGTGAGGATTTTACCTGAAACCCATCAGCAATATAGCTGATTATATTTTAAATGTATATCTGAGGGGGAATGAATAATAATAATTTATACATGACCAAGCCGGTCATTGAATTTATTTCGAGGTGATATTATTAATATTTCAAGTGATGAAAATTACACAACGGATACATTGTTTTTTTTTTTTTTAATTTTAAATTTATAAATTTTTATTCTACTTTAATTTATTAATATTATTTTGTTTATGTTATTATTATTGTTATTTTTGAATTGAGTACACTCAACATTGCAAAAAAAAAAAAAAAGATTATTTAAAGTTGCCATTGGGCAATATTGCTTTTTTTAATATTTGATTGAATGGCAACATCAATAATATTATTGCCAAGAAAAAAATCAGTTGCAACAATATTTGTTTGTTTCCACCATTCACGTTGAAATAATTTTGTTAAATTTCTATTAATTGAATCAGCCATTTGACGAAGACTACCAGATGGTTTAAATATAACATCCATTGGTCTTGGTGTTAATTCAGCCATAACTGCCCACATGGGATTTTGTGTTATTCTTGTTTTCATAGGATTCATTAATAAACTTTCAAGATACTCAAAAAGTCCCTCTGGTGTTTGTTGATTACCCCATGCTTGGGTCAATGGTGGCCAAAGCCATTCATACTCTAAATATAAATAAATTATAAATATTATTATTGCACAATTTTTATTATTTTTTATAAATTTATATAACTAACCATTAACAGTGTGTTTGTCATTATAACATATTATAAGACGTTTACCACTGTTCCATATTTGATTGAGTGTTGGTCCAAGACCATCAACACCACGACTTGGTTTTAATATTAATGATTCAAATTCACGATGAAGTATTGATATTAATTTACGATGTCTTCCTTGTCTTCCCTCAAAACCAACTGGAAATCTATATTATTTAATGAAATATAATATTTGATGAGACGTTCAGTTATTATTTAAATGTTGATAATAGATTGAGAAAAAAAAAAAATTAACCTGTGAAAATCCATAATGACAACTTCACCCCTTGCAACATCTAGAAAATTTTTAATATCTTTAATAATATTTGATAATGGATTAATACGTATGACATCATGATTAATCCAAAATCTACTGGTATGATTATTATCAATTTCATCAATTCTAGTTCCATTATGTGATATTGGAGGATAATAACCAACTCTTAAATCAAAATATCTTATTCCATGTACTAATTGTGTCCAAATATCACGATCTTGAGTTAATAAATATCTTTGAAATGCATCACGACGTGTTAAATCACCATGTTTGTAACATCCAGAATTATGAGTACCAGGTATCATGAGTGTACCAATTGGTAGTCTTCCAAGTTGTCGTCTCAATTTATAAAATAAAATGCATATAAATATATTTTTATTATATCAAGCTTAAATGGTAAATTTTAAAAACAAATAATTACCTTAAATCATACATCCAAGTTGGCCAAATACCAATACAAGAACTTGTTAATATTGCATTGTCTTTGTACAAAGCAGCATGATGCTTAAGGCAATGAGTACCAGGTAGTGTTGCACCATCAGCAATGTCCCATCCACCTGGTAATACTGGTCTTCCAACAACAATATTAGTACGATAATAACCATATGGATGTTCAGCAAGTATTAAAATTAATAATGGCTTCAAACTCGAATCTAAAAAATTTATATATAAAATAACAAAAGCTCTAACACGCTATTCCGTAAATTAATTAATTTGAAAAAAAAAGCTTTAATAACTGTGAACTGGATTAGCATCAAAAACTTTGATTGTATCTGGTAGTTCAATATTTGGTGGACAATCTAAATCCCAATTAACTTCAAGTTCAGCATCGACAACTCTGTCACTAGCAACAATTGGTCGCCAAAGTGATGAAACAGATAGCCAAACTTTACCACACTGTGTTGCAATTGCTTAATTTCCCAAAAAAAAAATAAAGATTAATTTATAATAATTTAACAAATTAAATCATTTTTTTTTTGCTTTTGATAAATTTTTAAATTACTCACCCACATTACAATAGCACAATGTTAAAATGAAAATAATAAAACTAGCACATTTATTTTTCATTTTAATAATTAAATAATTTCCAGAGCAAATAAAGCTCTTGATTAAAATTTTTAAATATATTTGGTAAAATGAAAAACTAAATTAAAATTAAAAAAAAAAAACAAAAACAGGCAAACCCTGTTTAAGTTCTTATGAACAACTGCTTGGCGAGTACAATTTAATCGAGACCCACGCATTTACTCGTCAATTGGTTTAGTTTTTTAAATGTTGGGGGCAATCCAACATCGTGTATAAGCTTTCGTCTACTGAATGATGATCATCATCATGATTTCAAGTTCCCCGTGTGTTGTCAACATTAAATACTGTTTCCTGTGTATTCAGGATATAAATTGTCGGATAAGAGAATTACTCTTGTTCATAACAATTTGTTTTTTTTTTTTCTGATAATCAATCAAATACATATTAATCTAATATAGAAAAATAAATTAAAGACATGCAGTTTTATTTATGCTGAGTAATTTTGTTTTTTAATTTTTTTTATCATTGAAAAATATTTTTGTTTACTTGAAAGACTTCCAATTTTAATCAAAATGTTGATTAATCAATCTGTGATAAATTGATGCCAATAAATTTATTTTTTTTTTTTTTCACAAACAACATTAATCAATTCTATATCTATCTACTCGTTAAAATGATAATTAATTAGCTATACAAATTTAAATAATAAGAATGAAATAAATAAATCAAAAAGTCAATTGGTATAATATATATAGATATACAATTTATTTACAGACATACAATTTTTGTTGACATGTAGAAAATATAATAATGTTCGACTTGACGAAAAAAAAAAAAACAAAAAAAAAAGCCCCAAATTAATTCGAGCGTATTATTTATAATAATAATAATTAATGTGATGATGTTTGTCTAGATTAGAAGGTTGCATATATTAATCAAAGATTTAATAATTAAAAAAAAAAAAAAGAAATAAAAAAATCAAGGAAACAAGTTTCAATTGCAAAATTATACGAGGTAGAAAAAAAAAATTAAAAAAAAAAATCTATGCCTTGATAAATGGATAATTTAATTAATGAAAAAAATTAATAATACTGTTTTTATATTTAAATTATTATTACAGTATTATTAATGTTTTTTATTAATTACATTATTTTTTGTTTCATAATTATTTTTTTAGAGCTTAATTTTTATTATTTTTTATTTTTTAATAAAATAAACTGATCAAATAATAATTTAAATTTTTTTTTGAAACCTTAACAATTGTTATTTAATGTATAAAATGTTTTTTTTTTTTTCTCTTTTTTTTGTACCTTAATGTTTCGGTACACAATGAACATTAAATGCAATTTTAATTGCTGAGGTAGATAATTTAATCAGTCTATAAAACAGGAAAGAAACAAGTTAGTTATTTTCAATTTTTAAATAAAATTAATAATAATATCAATTATAATAATAGTAATAATAATAATAATTATAAATCGTATTTGTGTACCTTTGGTACAATTAAAGTACCAAACAAAAAAAAAGAAAAAAAAAACAATTATTTATACATAATTTTTGTTTTAAAAACAACTTAAAAGAGAACAAAAATTTTAAAAAATCAAAAAAAATAAAATAATAAATCTTCTGCTAGTGATGTAAAATCTCGGTGACGTTTTTTTTTTTTTTCTTCTTTTTTCTATCATGTCTAACAAATTTTAATTTATTCTTAATCTTTTTTTTTCTCTTTACTTAATTATTTAGTAGTTAATTCTTAATAACTATAATAAATAAAGTCATTTTATATATATAATCTAAATTATTTAAAAATTATTACAATCATAATATAACTTTTTAAATTGAATTTTTTCTTTTTAAAATTTACCATTCCATTTTTTAATATTTATAATTCTTATGTTTTTATTTTTTTATTATTTGCTTTGTATTATTATTAATATTATTAATTTTTTTTTTTTTTCTCTTTTTCTATATATATACAGTTATTTATTTTGGTCAATTACCATTATTTTTATATCTTGGGTATTATTAGTTTATCTCTGGTGTATCGAACAACTCTGTTGTTCTGTCTTTGTATAAACAACTCAAAGATCCAGAGCATTATTAAATTTATAAAAAAAAAACATTTATATTTACCCTGTATTGTATAGATTTTTTGCTTATAATCAAAAAATAATAAGAATAAAAAATATCAAATAAATGCACATGATTTTAAAAAATAAAAAAAAAAACATCGTTACCTATTTACAACAATAAGTACGTGTTGTGACAGTATTCATTATCACTCTAACTAATAATTATTTCTTTTCTTTTTTTTTTTTTTTCTCTTATTTTCTCTCTTTTTCATTTTAAATAATAAAAAAATAAAAACAATTTTTTTTTTCTATCTTCTTCTTGTCTTGGAGAAAAAAATAAATTTTTTTTTTTTTTTTTAAGAAAATAATAATAATAATATAAATATAGACAAACAAAAAAAGAAAAATGTTAATTTTTAAATTACATTTTTCTTTGTGTTAAAAGATTTAGTAATTCTGTATGTCCCATGTCATTTAATGTGTGTTCATCAATACCAGTTGCACGTGATATATTTGATAAATCAGCACCAAAACTTTTGATAATATCAAGAAATCTAACTTCTTCATGTGAATCAGGATGTATTATTTTTGGACAATCATGATTACAATGTGGCCATAAGCATGATTCAATCAAACGATAATGACAATTACCTTGTGTGCATTTACGTTTGTTTGGTTGTGCTGATCTTTTATTTGGTGGTCTACCATTTTGTATAGTTGTATTATTTTTAGAACCATGTTTACTGTGTCTACGACCTGAAAAATATCAAAAAATTATTCATTAATATAAAATAAATAATAAAATTCAATAATATCAATTAATTATTTATTTATTATTAATAATATTTACCATCTCTTCTTCGTTTATTTTTATCCTTTCTTTCTTTACTACTACTATTATTAGTTATCTTTTTTTTTCTATCTGTATTATTATTGATTTCTTCTTCTTCATCTTCTTCTTTTATATTATTAGTATTATTATTATTATTACTATTATTATTACTATTATTATTATCACTATTATTTATATCATCTTTATTATATTTATCTAAATTTTCATTTTTTCTTTTGTGTTTTTCTCCATTATGTTTTCTATTATTTCTATTGTTTTTATTATGACTTGTTTTATTATTTGGTTTTTTTAAATTATGGTTATTTTTTTCATTATTTTTTTTTTCACCATTTGTACCATTTGTATCATTATTTTTTTCATTTGATTCTGTATTATTTTTATTTTTCCTTTTTTTTTCACCTGAACGAGTTGTTGGTGTACGTGGTAATTTGGCACATGTTTGATTTATTACCTGTGTACTATTTGCACTATAAAAATAAAACAAAATTATATTAATTTTATTATTAAAACAAAATGTTATTATTGAGATAATTATTGTTAATAATAATATTTACTTGTTGGCACTATTGCTGTTTGATTTTGGTGGATTTTTATCCCAACAATGTAATGAATGTGGTAATGATATTTCATCAATTTTAATTGTTGACCAAGTTGGTTTAGTTAATATACTGTGACTAATACAACTTGGTGCAAATACAGCTGATACATCTTCAAGTGTTTCACGTACAAGTTGACTCAGTTGATAAACAAAATCCCATTCTGTTGATTTATTTGGTGCTCTAACATTAACTGCTGATAATTGTTCTTCATCATAAAGCCATTGAAATATAAACACTGGTGCTAAAATAATAATAAATTGATTAATTAAATTGAAGTAAATAATAATTGAGCTTTAAATATATATCTTTTAAATAATTACCATTAATATATGGATATAATCTGTAGCCAAAAAAACATCTCCATGGTTCATCACGATATCTTTCAGTACAACTCTTTGGTATATTTGCTTTCCAATATGAAATACCATTTTTAATTTCTTCAATTGGTGAAAAATTCATTGGTGAATATGGTGGATGATCAAGAAACCAACCAGAATCACAAATACCACGTACTGCTATATGCTTTATATTGAATACATGATGAAGTAAATATTTAACACGATCAAGATTTAACATAACACCAGTACCACCAGCACTACTACCAGCTAATAATAATGAATTTGCATTACCCAAACCAGTTGGTATCAAATCACGTATAACTTGTGTTACTATTTCAGCTCCCATAAATGAATATTCACTATCAATTTTTACCTTAGTACCAGCCCAACTATCACTTGAACAGTATGGTACAAATCTGTAATAATAAAAATAATTAATTATAAATATTTTTACATTTATTTGTCATTCAACAAATAACAATTTAGTATTTGTTTTATTATATTTTATTCAATAATACTTACACGTGATTTGCATTATGCCAAAATGGATTTTCTGTTGGATTAGATGACAATATACCTCCAACTAAAAAAAAAATATAAAATAAATACAAATTTATAAATAAATAAATAAAATTATCATTAGCTTGTATAAAAAAATATCTTACTTTGTCGTTTATCAGTCCAATTGAATGATGTCATTAAATCTCTATTTTCTTTCCATCTTTTTTGACAACTAGTTATATTTGAACAAAAACCACCACCCTCAAGATAAACAATCCATTTTCTTGAACGTATTGATTTTTTAAGATAATAACCAGCTACAGAGCCATCATTACAAGTTACTGTTTTATTTGTAACAGATATACGTTTTAAATTTCTTTCACCTGCACCTCCCCATGCTTTTAATAATAATCGTACTTTAGACATTACAGCATCAGACGGTTCTTGTGAACCAGGTGATGCTTGTAGTGTAGTATTGGTTTCTTTATCGTCGGCCACAACGACGTTTAAAAATAACATACAGAACATTATAATCTGTAACAAAAAAAAAAAATTAAATTAAATTAATATTAAAATACAATTTATATTTATTATAATTTATTCAAATATATATTATTTTTTCTATGTTAATTTTAATGATTATAATTATAATTTGAATAAAATGCATAATAAAAAAAATATTGATTAGATTTGATTAGAGATGAAGACAGAGTTGTGGTGGCGATATTAAATTATTAGAAAAAGCAACATTGAAATTAAATAACAAGAAACATCAAGTGCATCTGTTGTTGTTGTTGTTGTTGGTGATGTTGTTGTTGTTTTTATTTGGTATTGCAAGCTGAGGAATTAAATAGTTGTTTTATTTGATGGTGAGAGTTGTATGAGAAATTGCGAGCATCTCTTGTGTACTGAACTGACGAAGTAGAGTATTAAATGTGGAGACGAGAAGTAAGACGAGTTTGTCGGCACCCGGGGGCAATTCACTGATGCGAATCGAACAAGAATACTATATGAAAGAGTGAAACGACGCGCGCGAGACTAAAATCTTTCTCGGGCAATCCAGTAGCTGTGTTCACCTGGAGGCACATTTTGAGCCTTTTTTTTTTTTTTTTTCCTTTTTTCTTAACCAATCCGATATGCGCCGGTTGTCTGACTCTGTATTATATGATCTCGCCTCATAAATTTGTATCTTTATAAATTTATGCTTGAGAATTATTATATCTCGTGACGGAAGTCGATGCTACAATTTTTTTGCTTTTTTTTTTTTCTAATTTTTTAAATATGAATTATTCAAGAGTAACATTCTATGCCTATATAGGCAAAAAAATAATTTTTAAATATTTTCGTCAGATATCATTTGTATAATTTTATGAAAAGAAAAAAAAAAAAAAATTGAAAAATATTGCAAGTCATTTAAATGATTATGTGTTCTTTGATTTTTCAAAATTTATTCTTCATCTGCTTCCTCACTTTTTTTTTTTTTTTTTTTTCTCTTAACTTTTTTATTCGTTTTTAAAATCCATGGCAATTCAGTGTTGAGTCTAAGACGATTAGGGTCAAGTTCCAGGACGGTAGCAAGCGGAAACACACCGTAGAAACAGAAGCTGGAACTCGGTTAGATGAAAGGTACCGCCGTTGATATTTTTTAAAGAGAAACGGAGCTCTTTTGGTCTTGGATGATGAGACATCAAGAGAGAATGAGTTAAAGAGAAAGAGAGATAAATCAAAATAATCATAAAAAACAATATAATAATTTGCACAGTATAATAAAATATAATATTGGATAAAAAAAAAAATAAATAAATTTCTTTTATTTTAAACGAAAAATGTAATATAATATTTTGGAGTATTAAATTTTTTTGATATTGTTATATCTTAATTTTAAATTTTATAAAAACTTTAAATGTATTTTTATATGCAATCAGATGACTAATTTTTCAGTTAAATTATTTTAAAAAAATAAAAATAGCCGCAAGTTTGTACTTTGGTGGGCCAAACACCTCTAGACAAAAAGCTCTTTAAAAAAGCAAAAAATATATGCCTATAAATATAAATTCATTCGAAGAATCAGATACTTTTTTATAGATGTATTTTTATTTTAATACCCATGGAAAATTGGCGAAAGCGAAAGTGACATTGTTGAGCGAAGAAAATTGAGTTTCACTGTCGGCAAATTTTCATCGGATTTTGCGCTTCACGATCCAATTGCGTACGAACACGGAGAAAAACTTGTAAATCAAATTTGACGACTGAATATTCGGTCTTGTCTTTCAACCTTTTTATTCTTTTTTTTTTTTTCATTTCGGTTCTTTCTTCCTTTTTTTTTATTTTGTTTCCATTGTCCTTTACTGTATACAGGTTCCTCCCAACGAAGAGATACACACTCTCTCTCACTCTCTCGGGGGGCCCCTGTTTTTGGACACGTCTCAAAGTAGTCCTTTTTTTAATTTTTTTATTTTTCGAGATGCCACGGGAGTGTCCACCATTACGCAACCTCTTTATTATGCCGTAAATCACTAAGACCTGAAGAAGAAGATTCGTCGTGTATTCTTACTTGGAAGGGGGTTTTTAGTTGTGGTGCCGCATTTACAAATAATAAAATAAAAAGAAGAAAGCAGAACAAGAATAAAAAACGTCAAAAATAAAAGTGTCCAACAGGTGGATAGACAGTAAATAATACAAAACATGAAATGTCAGTTGCAACATTGTTATATATATACGAATTGTTCACTAATGTCTCTCAGAGTCTTAGCTTATATTTATTAATAAAAACTAAATAATTATTTTTAAATTCTCTCTAGTATATATATAATAAATAAATTCAACTAATTTTTAATGCAAGCATTTGAAAATAATATAAATAATTTTGATATATAGTTGTAGTCGTTTTGTGAGATGCATTAAAATTGTTGGCAATGAATGTTGAGTTTAATCAATGCACCGAGAGTCACCCTTTGACTTAACGATCGTTGGCTTTTACTCCGGATGTTGATGATGTTGATGAGATGACGGTCTCGTTACACTTGACCATAACAATTTATAAATAATCAATATAAATTTTAATGCTTGATGGAATAAGTAACGGCTCAATTAGTAAATCGTCTTTTTTCCATATAAATATCAATTATATTTTTATACATTTGTTAATAAAATAAATACATATCTTATAATCAGCAAAGAATTGCTCAGTTTAAAATGAGAATTTGCCGAGGAGAGCAGGTGGTAAAATATATATATAGATAGAGGTAGATGGGGGTTACCTATAATATATATAAACTTGATACGCAAGTTTGAAAGAGGCGCGTACCAGTCGGCAAGTCAAAGAGATTTTCTCCCCTCCCATTTAAAGTAACATCGCGGCAGAAACCCCGTCGCCTAACAAGGGCTGAAATATTACAGCCGCGATCTCACTCGACATTCACATGTCTGGCCTTCATGATTTTTATTATAAATTTTAATATTAATATTATTATTTTTTTTTTTTCAAAATATAAAATTAAAATAATATATAAATAAATTTATAAAACTTTAATTTAACAATAATAATTAATAAATTAAAAGAAAGAAAAAAATATATATATATTTCAATTAAAATTAAATATACATGTAATAAATAAATTTCAATGAATTAATTATTAAAATGAAGTTGAAGTTGTCCAATTAAAAAGCCATTTACCATTGATGAATATCATTATTATTGAGTATCGCATGTTTATAATAATAATTAAATAATTATAAATATATTCACTATAAAAAATTTGTTAAAATATATATATGGTGTCAAGTTAAATGGATTTTTAATTGGATATGTTTTTTTTTTTTTTTTCAACTTCATTTTAATGAATAATTTATTGAAGTTGTGATATTTTTTATTTGAATTAAAAAAAAACAAAACAATTATATAAATATTGATAAAACAATGTTGTTGAATTTTGTAATTATTTTTTAATTAAGATGTATATTTTTTTATTGTTTTAATGAAAGAGAAAAAAATAAAATATATATAGACAAGTTCGAGTATGGTATAGAGTATATAAAAGATTGATCGAAACTTTGCTTGGTTGCGATCATGATACGCGTATCGAGTATCCGGTGAGCGTGACTGTCGTGATGGTTGTTGATCTTGATGGTGGATTGGTGTGTTGGTTAGTTGGTTGGTTTGTTGGTGGATGATGGTGGGCCATTGGTGAAGTAAATATATTTAATACTGTTGGTCTGTTGGTGATGGTAACACAGAGGATTTGTGGCGGTGTCTTCCGCTCTCTACTTGAGCCGCGTGCCCGCTCTCTCGTTCACGCCCGAGGTGAGCCTTTGATGTGTGCCGCCTACACTCTATTCACGCTAACTTTTTTTTTATTTTTCTCATTTGTTGTATTCTTTGTTGTATTTTTTTATTTTATTTTTATTATATTGCCACATTTATTATCACATTATCTATTAAATTTAATTTTTAAAAATATATTTTTTTTTGTTTTTTTAATTTATTGATAATTTAAAAATAATAAAAAAAATTATGCAACTTTTTTTTGTTTTATATATATAAAGCGTATTTATAAACCATTGCAGTAGCAAGATAAATTTGCAATTATTTTACAAGAAATTTTATTATTATTATTTTGAGAATTCGTCTCGGAAGATTCTTCACGCGTGCTCAGGCGGCACGCGGGACTTTATAGTACTCTTATATTGTGATGCATAACATGAAATATATATACGCAACTTGGCTCCAATGGCTTTGGAGTTTGCGGAAGCGCTGTAGAGCTTCAACAACCCATACTTCAAAGACTCTACGACCGGCATAACATCAGAAACGTGTTAAAAAAAAAAAAAAGAAAAAGGTAAAAGCAAAAAAAGCGAGAGAAGAGAAAAAAAGGAAAAGGCAAAGAAAAAGAAAGGAAAGGAAAGGTCAAGGAAAAATAAAGATAGTGAATAAATAATCTAAAGTAAACAAATTTTTATTATTTTTTTTTATTTGACAATAACAACTTAAAATAAAAAAATAAAAAAAAAAATACATATTTTCACTATATTAAATATAATATTATTTAGAGAAAGAAAATATGTTGTCCTAGGTGTTTTATTATTGATCAAAGTATTATTTATTATTTATTTTTTTTCGTGTGCATACACATCTGTAGAAAATTTACCTCTTGGCAGCACGCAGGGTATATCCCTAGACATATATATACAGCCAGTCAGTATACATTTACGTTTGATCTTACCGCCTTGGTGAGATCGGCAAAAGGCATTTTGTTTCTTTTTTTAAATTTTATTTTTTTGCCACAAGGTATATGTATAAGAATGTGCTTGCAAGTATAAATATTGCACAGTATTATAGACTGTTTATTTTACTCACAATTTACAATATTTAAAAAATAATAATAAATAATTATATATTACAATTCATAAAAATAAAAAAAAAAGCTCTTTTGTTGACATTTTCATTGATCGATTTAATTTCTTTTTGAAAAAAAAAAAAAAACAAAACATCAAAGCAAATTCTAAATGTTTCTGACAAGTAGTACTATGTAGTCTATAACTGGTTCCAAACATATATTTATTATTCCACAATGTGACGCGTGCCTGTCCACGTGTTACTGATCCTCTCTTTCTTTTCACTGTGTTAGATTCATTCTATTTTTTTTTTTCTTTTTTTTTTACTCCAAAATACACATGCTTTTCAACATATCCTTGCACAAGCTTAATTTTCATCAATTAAATTGAATATATAATAGAAAATTATTAATTATTTTCAATAAAATACATATAATAAATTTAAATTAATAAAAAATTGATTATAATTTGAATGCGATCAAAGGGTGATTATATATACACATGTATATTGTATTCATGTGCATAAAATAAAAAAAGAGTACTATATATATTATATTATATAAGAAAAAAAATCGAGGAAAAATGCGTTATTGTTGATCGACAATAAAGAGTGGAGTAGATTGAATGATGAAGACAGAGCACAAGAGTGTATATATATAGTAGTTGCGAGGGATGCTGCTGTATGTATATATGTATATATTTATACAAGTGGGGATGGCCACAGAGAGTTGTATAGTTGAGGATAGTGGCGGCTTCTTTGATGTCGGCCGGTACCGTGTGTAATTAGGCTTCCTCCCACCCCACCCCTTTTGGTCTCTGATCTTGCCGCTGTGTCGCTAATTGCTCACCGCCCCGAAGCCAGAAGCATCGCGCGCCAGTTGCTTTTGCTATATAGCCTTTAACTTTGCTTTACTTTTACAATTTTTCATTTAGTTTTTTAAATAATAATAATGATAATAATAATATTATAGATATTTATATACATAATACACTTTTAAATCCATTTAAAACTATATTTTCTTTTTTTTCTACTATCATATAGTCAATTTTCTACTTGATTATTATATTTTACAAGAATTTCAGCGGGATAGTTTCTTTATATTTATATACAATACAATATACAACACAATACCATGGAATAATGACATTTTATTTCAAAAATATAACTATGTTGTGATGAAAAAAAATAGAGTTCAATGAACGGTCAAGTTAAAAAAAAAACAATAAACAATAACAAAATTATTAAATTGTAGTTTTTTTAAAAATATAATACAAATTTTATTAGTTGAAACAAAAAAAAATCAAGACAGTTGAGATAAATTACGTCGTTATATAATTTAAAGAGGAGATCAACAAAACACGTAAAAAAAGAGCCAAGAGCCACCGGGTTCTTTGTCGACAATAATGACGATGATTGCGCGCCAACATTTGCGGCGGAAGTAAGAATGTATATGTGCATTTGAAGATTATATATATATATTGCGTGCAGCGGCATGGACGCACCTTGATTGATTTAATCGTTTGATGAGGGGGTATTTACACCTCTGGATTGGCCCGCTTTATTTATTTTTTTTTATTCTCAACGGAATTCGATAAACGAAACAGATGTGTGATTATAAATAAATTATTTTGTTATTATAGATAAATTTTCTTATACAGTCGGTACTCTTTTACATTTTTAATTTAATATATATATTATTTATTATTTCAAAGAAAATTGAAAATTATTAAATATAATTTCTTGCTAAATTTAAGGCTCAATGAGATCAAAGAGTTTGTGTTGATACACCGAGAAATATTTTTCATGTAGTGCAAAACACATCTGCCAACGACTACGACGACGACAATTTCAAAGAGAATTTCAAAAAAAAAAAAAAATAATAAATAAATAAATAAAATGAAACTTCAAAGATGAAACAAACACACTCATTTATAAAATATATATAGGTATATATTTTTTAAAAATTTAAAAATATCAAACTAATGTTTTTTTTTTAAATAAATAATTTATATTTAATTTTTTTTTTTTTGGGATAAACACTCACCTGACAATTGATCCACATATTGACAGTGAGAACTTCAAGTTCTCAATTAACAATAATAATTTCCAAATTGAATAAACTCGTTCTCCAAAAACTTTAACCACAATTTTTCAATTTATTTCTTAAATAAAAAGAATAAAATCAATTTTTTTTTACTCAGTTGATGACTGAGAGTATGAAAAACACTTGTACACAATTTTTAATACATTGTACTTGATTATCATTTTATCACTTTTAAATTATCCTGGTCACTTAAATTTTTAAATAGTTAAATTTTAAATCAAGTAAAAAAAAATATAATCATTGATTTAAAAAATTAAACAAATAACAACAATTTAATAAGTATTTTGTTATTAGTATATGAATGAATTATTTAATGAATGAAATGAGATTAAAAAAAATATGAAAAAGGCGCCAAGTACAGGTCACGTGGTAATACGCATGAGCACACAATAAATACAAATGATCAAAAAATCGGCACGCGTGCGTCCCTGACAAGAGCGCGAACCACACTGCTGTCGGTTTTCGTAAAGCTCTACTACTTGGTACTGAGCTACCGTGTGTCGCCTCTTCTTCTTCTTCTTCTTCTTCTACTTGTTCTTCTTTTTCTTTGCTTTTTTTTGTTGTCGTTTCTCTCAAACGCCTTTTTTTTTTCTTTCTTTTTTATTATTATTATTATTGTTATTATTATTACTTTTTTGCACCAATCTTTGCAACACCTTATTCTTGCTGTAACAATTCAACACCAAGCTCCAGATTACGTTGATTCTATCACTTGTAAAAAATTTGACAGATATATTTATAAATATTATTATTATTTACTCTTATTTGTATTAACTTTTTTTTGTCTTTTGATTATGATTTTTTTGTTAACTATTTTTTTAATAATTTTATATTTATCAAACTAGTTTGATGAATTTTTTTTCAATTGCTATATATTGCATTTTATTGGCTTGTTGCTTATTTTATTTACTTGGTAAATAAAATAGAAAGAGAATAGTGTTTTTTAATTTTGAAATTATTGAGACTACCTTTCACATTGCCTGCCGGATGCTGACTGACAATCCTCGTGGATTGAGTAGAATTTAAGTATATACATAATAAGAAAGAAGAAAAGGATATTGATAAAAGTCGAGCCGAACGCATCAGTAGAAAATTAATATGTTTATTTTAAAAATTTGAAAAAAATAACAAGACATAATATAACATAAATTTTCGACGAGATTTTAAACTACGACAAAATCTCCCACCCCTTGGGAAAAGCACTCATTTCCGGAGGGTTGTCAAAAAAAAAAAAACAACATATATACTACCGGCTTTTTATTATTATTACAAAACATATATACAAAACTCATAGAGACCGCCTACAAACGTAAAAAATTAACCAATAGAATCGTTGATAGAAAAATAATAAAAAAAAGAAAAAAAAAAATAACTAAGACTAGTTTTAAAATTCGATATATATATTTAGAATGAAAAAAAAAATTATTTTTTTAATTTAAAAATAATATACAAAATAAAATTAATAAATATCTAATTTCAATTCAAATTAGATGTATATAAAAATAAAAATAATTTGGGATTAAATTAAAAATTTTATTGATGAAAAAAAAAAAAAAAATTATTTTTTTCTTTTTAGCAAGTATCATAAAATCATATTTTTAAGTATCAAAATTTCATCACATTTTTAATTAATATATAAATTATAATCTTCATTAATTGCCGATAAATTGGTCAATTAAAATATATATATATATTTTTTTTTTCATCTATAAATTTTTTTTCTTCTTTTTTTAAATGGCTGGTTTTTTTTATTTTTAATTTTTTCCATTGGTTTTTTTTTATTTTTTTTAAGCAACGCCTATTTCTTTCTCCATTTATGGGTTCTCCAACTCATCTGCAACCCTTGGGTATACCTTGTGCAAGCCCACCTCCTCTGTACACTGCCGCAGGCAAACATTTAACAGCCGTATAATCACACCACCCCCTGGGCCCCATCATCTCATACTCTCGGTCTCTATTTTTTTTTTTTTTTCTTTTCTTTTGATGCATTCAAAAGGTTGCATATCGGTAGAAAAACAACACTCACACATATTCAACTTCACCACGCGATCATCATCATCACCATTATAATCATCATCACCTGTATACTTTCGGAAGCGCTTCTTTTATTTTTATACTTTTATATACATTTTAAAATATATACTTTCTTGTAAATATAAATATATTTCTTTTTAAAAATTTTCTTTTCGCTTTTCTATATATATATATATATGAAATATTTCTTCTTCCGACTTTTGGGTTACTATAACCCCAGCTGAACCAACTCAAGTCACGTTTTCAGGATTTTGCACTGATTTTTTCAGAAAAATGAAAGAAAAAATAAGAATAAAGAAAAAAGTTTAATGTTTATAAACTTTTGCGGCTGCAGCATCACATACACCGCGTCAAAAGAGCATTATCTTTAATACTTACAAAATATATTCAGTAGGACGACGATAAGCTGTTTACAAAATATTTAGTTTCGTTTAAAAAAAAAAATAAAATTTACTATACAAATTCCCCCTGTGAATCTCTGAGTATATATTTACACAAAAATATACCAATTAAAAATTCCCTCCTTAATTAATGAACAAACAAAAATAATTATTAATAAAATATTTTAAAAAAGTGCAAGAGAATCAACGATAATTAAGAAAAAAAAAAAAAACAAAATGAATGAATGATATCAGAGTTGAATTGAATATTTGTCCTCAAAAAATAAGAATAATAAAAAAGCGAGTAGGTTGAGAGAAAAAAAAATGAAAAAAAAAGAGATAAAAAAAAAAAATAATAAAATGATTCTCATTTAAAAACATTTTTCCATTGTTAAGAATGGATCTGAGCACACGGTGTATGAAAGATCAAAGGAGCATCACCGAAAAAAAAAAAAAACGAAAAAAAAAAAACAGTCTGGAAAGAAACCGACAAAGAAATCAAGTCGCAGGTGGACTTGTCGCAAGTTCCTCCCACTGGGACGACAATGAAATGAGCGGGTAAAACTTCTCTTCTTGCTGGTTTAGTCCATTGATGTTGGTACATGCGGTGATCAGTGATGTTTAGTTTATAAACCATCTTGATATTGTACAGTCATTGTATAACTGAATAATATGTATATCGAATGAAAAAAAAATAAGATGAAATAATAAAAAAAAAAAGGTATTTATGATTGGGGCAAGGTGAGATGTATTATGAAATTAGCAACAAAAAAAGAAAAAAGGGCGTTGAACAAAAAAAAAGGAGAATTTACAAAGTGAGAAAAAAGGTAACACATTTGGTTAAATGTTGGTGTGTCGTCTACTGGTGACACTGATATGCGCTCATAATAATGACAATGTGGTGGCACTTTTGACCACATTTAAAACACAACATAACGACCACCAACTGTGAGCCACATGCGTTACTCTTTGGTCAAGTTCTCTTTGCGTTTTCATAACTAAACCAGCTACTGGTGCTGATATCATTAATCTTCATTAAGCACGAGATACTCAAACTGCAATATATTTATATACTATATTGTGTTATAACGCATTGCAGGTGTTACTTAAACTTTGCACAAATGTAATATACATTTAAATATATATTTGAAAATATTAAATTTTCATGATTTTTTCATACATTACTATTTTTTATTATTCAAATAATCTACTGTAGGTTTTATTAAAATTTATTTATTTTGGAAATGTAATTTTCAAGTCAAACAATTATTATTTCATGAAATAATTGTTTCTTGAATTTATACATTTTTTTTTTTTTTTTTACTATAGTCGAAAAAAATATATAATGAGGGGAAAGATATAATAAGTTGAATTATTTTAGAACGTATTTCTTTTTTCTATATGAAAAAAATATTTTTTTAGTATATTTTGATAATATTCAACAAATCAATTGTCAATGTCTGACTATACATGTTTTTTTCTACTGAAAAAAAAATGTATTGTAATTGTTAAAAAATTAATAAATCAATTTTCTATAAATATACTTACTTCATATGTCTGATTATTAATGTCTCTTTTTTTTATATATTAAAAAATAATAAACTTTAGATTTTTAATAATTTATTATTTGTTATAAAAATTATAATCAACTTATAATCAAAAAAAAAAGAAAATTGATTTAAAATATTTTTTCGATATACATAATATATCCTTTTTTGGTTTTTAAAAATTCATTTGAGAATATTCATTCATTGATTTAATTAATGCATCATTTTAATTTAATCTTTTAATGAACAAAATTCCAATATCCAATCTCGGAACAAATGCGCTGTCTTTTTGAGTCCTTTAGTGGCGCGAGTCTCTGATGCCTCCAAATAAAAAAAAAAATATATATATATATAAATAAATGAATATAAAAAGAGATAGAGTGCGTAAAAATGTAAAGGTGCAGGTGAATGAGGGAGGAGGGGGTGGTAGAAGGGTTAGCTTTATTCAGTTGAATCGATGCAAGTGCAAGAGAGTGGAGGACAAGTTTCTTGAAAGCGGCGCACAAGCCAACATGCAATATCCCCTTCTTACTATTATCCTTTTTTTTTTTTTATCATCGATTTTTTTTTTCATCTCATTCTTTTTTTCGCACGAAGCCGCTAATGATCATGGTGTACCGTAACATGCACACCGCGCGTATCAGAGTATCGCGCGATAGCTAACTCCGTATATATGCACTCAGTGAAATATTTAAGACTTAAATATTTTTGTATAAAAAATTCTCTCAAAAGAGATAAAGATTAAAAAAAAAAAAAAAACATTCTCGCGCCCCGATTTGCCACCAACTTGGTGTTGATGGATGAAAAAGGCGATGACAACCTTTTGGGATTTTGGCTTACCAGTTTTTTTTTAAATTTTATTATTATTATTCTCTGATCTTTCTCATCTTTAATTCTACAACATTTGTTAAACTGAATTTTATTATTATTATTATTATTTTTATTAAATATATTTTAAAATTTATATTTAAAAAACAAAAAAAATTTTTACTAGAGATTTAAAATTGAATAAAAAAAAAATTTATTGGTTTTTGGAAGATATAATATTTAATATAATATTGAAAAAGAATATCTGTAATTTTGCAGAGTAAAAAAATGTTTAAAAGTAAATTGTTTATTATTTTTTTTGCGTCAGTAGAATTGAGACGATGTAACTATAAAATCGAGGATAAACGACACCGGCAGAGCATGAAATCCAATGATGGTATATATGGATATACAACATCGACTTTACGAGTTGAATCGCGACTTAATTTTTATTTTTATTTTATTCCTCTTAATGCATGTTACTGACTAAATCTACTGCCGTTATTATTATATGCTATACATATATTTATTTATTTTTATTTATCCGTTATCAGCACTGTATGCCCATCAAAAAATCCCCACCATTATATAAAAACAAAATAATTATTAATAAAAAAAAAAAATCATAATCAATTTTTTAAATTAACACTCTAAATTTCATTGAAATAAAAAAATTAATTCGTTGGAAAAATCATAATTTTCACAGATTTAAAAAAAAACTCAATTTAAATGGAAAATAAAATATATTTAAAGTATTGCCCCGTGTGAGATACACCACCAGGTGGATGGAGCTGAGAAATATAGGGAAGTCCTTCAGATAGACCATTTGTCGGCTTCTTTTATCCCTTCCCAAAGTTATCCCTTATCCCCCTCTTTTACTCTTCCAACGTCACACGACCGTGCCTTTTTTTTTCCCGTTTAAAAAAAAAAAAAAAAATAATTTTTTTTCTCTCCTCCTGATCCTTGGAGCACTGCTTGTTTACATTCGCAGGACGTAAACTTTAACCCATAAGAAATCTGATCTGTCTTATTATTTTTCTTTTTTACTCAAAAAAATAGAAATTTTTTTTTTTTTTCATTATTTGTATTTTAAGAAAAATAATATATAGATGGTATATTTTTTATCATGATAATCAGGGTTAAATTTAGTTTAAAAAATTTAGGGGTAATGAGAATTATAGCAGTTGTATAAGATTGTTGGACGTGCGCGTGACGATGGCAGGTGCGCATCGTCTTGCCTGTCGGCGCTTTTGATGTTTCCAGTGGTGGGTGTGTATATACATTATCCATGTATATACATGTAATAAATAAATATACATACACAAGATTGCATAAAGATTGTGTTAGTTTCTATATATATGTATATCGATGATGGAGCATGTACACATATTTCAAGAAAAAAAAAATTTTTAAACTGAAAAATAAGAGCAATGAAGTGGTGGTAGTTGGTGGTGGTGGTGGTGGTGGTGGTTGTTGTTGTTGTTGTTGTTGTTGTTGTTGTTGTTGTTGTTGTTGTTGTTGTTGTGGATGATGATGATGATGACGATGAGGTGGTGGAGGAAAGAGGGAGGTATTGGTCGAGTCAAAGATAGAAGTATAAAGAATAAAATAAAAAGGAGGTCCATAAAGCTTTACTTCTCTTGTGGTGAGTAGAAAGGGTGGGGATTTGCGGTGGACCACTATTATGTAAACATCACTGTGCCTTTCATCTTGCCGACATTTTATATATATATATATTTATTTATTTTTATATATATATATATATTGAACATGGTAAAATTTTTGAAGGGGCCCAGCTGTGGTATCAGAGGGTTTCTTTGGTAAGAGGGAAGTAAGGGGCGAGAGTTTGCTAAAAACACGGGCCCTGCATGCAAAACTTTTTTTTAAATCATGATATATTATATAGGTATATATTTTTTTTTCTTTTCACACAAATTTAGTGTAAAATGGTTTACAATGTGAGAAGAGAAAAAAATTAAATAATTTTTTTTTTTTTTTTTTTTTGAACGTAAATATTAATGAGAATGAAAATAATAAAGAAAATATTATTATTAAAAGTAATTTGTAAATTAAAATTTGAATATATATATATGCCAATTTAATTATTACAATGTATAGTAGAGTTTAAAAATATATATATCGTTTTTTTTTTTTCAACCTTATTTGTTTATTTTTTAGAGCTTAACCTTTGATGGTAGTTCAAAATGCATATTATATTTATGTCAATATTGTAATTGCACTGTAACGAATTATCCAAAAGCTATTATATGCAATTATACGGTTTAACAAGATTTTTTTATACCTTCAATGTATCAGCTATATCAATTTTTTATACAAATTATTTAAATATTAAAATTTTTTTTTTTTTAAATAATTTTGATGGAAATTTAATGAAATAAAAAAACATATAGGTATAGAATTTAATAATATTTATTTATTATTAAATTTTTTTTTAGCCATTTACGTTGAAGAAAATATATATTTTGATAATTATTTTGCGGTTCAGTATAATCTATAGTCTTGTTTTTCAAATAAAGCATATTTAATGCGCCAACTAAACGATCCTTAACGACGACAAGATTATCATTTCTTGGCTCTATATCGTTATTATAAATATATTATATGAATTTATATATTTTCATTTTATATTTATTTCTTTATTTATCTTCTAATTATTATTCTCAAGGCAGTATAATAATATAAACAGTCATATACGAAAAATAAAATGAAACACCACCAAATAACGGTCAAAATCATTACGAATATTACTGGGATTTTTTTGATACTCCTCTTTTTTTTTTTTTTTTTTTTTTTTTTCCATTTCGATATTATTAATTTATTTATTAATTTTTTTTTTTCCTTGAAGCAATAGTAGTTAAATAAATATAGATGATTGTTTTTTTTAATTTTATTTGCCCTTGTATATACGTAAATGGGGTTAATATATTTATTATAAAGGTAAAAAAAGGAAAAAAAAAAATATATATATGTATATGAATAAAATATTAATAAAGAAAATAAAACACACGAAGAGATGAAATTTTTGCTCGTAAGCATGTTGTTTATCGTTATTGTTATTGCTATCAAAAGAGGCCCCGTGAGGCATTATTTGATTCATTTTAATGCCCAATGAGAAGTCAAAAGTTCCGCCGTTTGCCGTCGCTATATCATCATATATGTATATGTATACCAACTCGTCTTTCAATTTTATTATTTCTTTTATTATTTATATTGAGTTGATGATAATAATATCCAAATTAACAAAAAGTTTTGCAAAAAGTATATATGCGCTTATATTACCTTCTATATCTCAATAATAATTATTATTATTAATTTTATATTTTATTTGTTGCAGATAATGTGGATTTTAACAGGACAAGTCGACGACATCAATTTTGGAATTTTCGTCATCAACTGCAGTAAAAGTAAGTTTAGCAATTTTTTTATATATTTTTTTAGATACTTTAAGATATATTACGAAAGGATTTTTTTTAAATTATATTATTTAAACTAAATTAAATTTTTTTTTTTTTATTTGAACAAACTCTTTTGTATCGTTTGAAGTTTTTATTTTGTTAAAATTTTCAAGTCGTTGAAATTAAGCTCAATTTGCGAGGTCAAAACAAGATTGAAAGTTGACGTTAATTTCCACATATTATGTCAAGTTTAGAGGTCGCAACTCAAATAATATTTATTTAATTAAAAATTTAATTACATGATAAATTTTTGATTTATATAATACAGTATATATTTGATAGATTTTTATTTTTATAATAAAAGTTTATAAATTACAAAAAAAAAAAAACAAATATTCTAAAGATAAAATGACCCAATGAAATTTATTTATTTTTTTATTAAATTTAATACATGCATAAATATTCCACCTGTCAGCTCAATTTAAATTATTTTTGCATTTTAAAACAAACATTGTAGACAACTATTAAACTAATAAAACAAAAAAAAACCATGATAAATAAAAAAAATAAACCGCAGAAATTAAAAATATAAAATTCAACCAAAAAATCTAATGACAAAAACAAATGTTTTATGAGAAGACACCGCAGTAAAAAGATATAAATAATAATGAAAAAAAAAAAAAAAAAAAAACAAGGGTGCTGGAGAATAATAAGGGGGGCACATTGAAACACACCCTTTTGGCTCACCTAAATTACATAAGTACACACTTATCGCTTTATAAATTATTATAACCCACAAAAAAAAAATAAAAAAATAAAATAAAAGAAATCAGTGAGGGGTTGTTACGGCGTTGTAGTTTAATATGTACATGTAAGTGGCGTAAAGAGAGGTAAAAAATAAAATAAATAATAATTATATATATTTTAAACGATACGAAAATAGACGAAGCGAGAATGAGAAGTTGCGGCGGGCGCCAACACAAAGAATCGTAATAGAAAAGCATATAACGGAGCATAGAGTTTTTGGCCTCACAATGTCGGTCACATGTCACCAAGGCTTTGAACCTTGCCGCCACGACTCTTTCTTCTTTGCCACTATAAATGTTATTGCCATCCTTTTTTTTTTTCATTTATTATTTATATTATTATTATTAGTATTATTTCTCCTTATCCACACCAGTCCTTGCTGTCGTAATTTTACATTTTTTTGATATTTTCATTTTTTTTTGTTACAAAGTACAACTATCACATTTAATATATACATATGAATTTGAATATCAATTTTTCAATATATGTATATACATTTGTATGAATTTTTATCCATCTGTTTTCATGCATTTTTTAAATCACGTATGCATCATATAAACCAAGTCAAGCACCAAAAAAAAAAATGCAAGCACGTAGAAAAACTCTTTGGCTGCAAATATATACTGTACTTTTTTTGATGATGAAAAATAAAATATAAAATTTGGATAGGGATGTACATATATGCAGTATATTTGGATGTGTTGAATTGGAAATATTTCCAAAGTTTTCGATATGATTGAAGTTTCATAAAAAATAATAAAAAAAACGCAATCAAGTCTTCATGATCTGTTGGAAAATTTTATTGAAATTTAATAGATTTTGAATATTTAAATTATTTATAACTAAAAGAAAAGAATTTATTTTTAGAGGTCAGAGTAAAATATAAAATTGGGATAAATATATTTAGGTGTCTTTTGTATTTTAGAAGTATATAATTTTTTGTAAAATTTGTATTCAGATATATTTTTTTTAACATTGATGACTGTTGGCAAAATACAGAATTTCGGATAAATATAAAATAGAAATAATTGAAATCAATTACTAAAACTTAGAGGATAAGTATATTTAGGTTTTTTCTAAATACTAGAAGCATATAATTTCATGAAAATTCAATTTAGAAAAATTTTTTTGATAAACGTGACCTACTGCAAAAACTCCGGACTTTTCTTTACAAATCATGCTAAAATATAAAATTCAAAAACAATAAGAAATAATTGAAATTAAATTTTAAAAACTTTCAGGATAATTATATTTCAATGTAGTCTAAATACTAGAAGTATAATTTCATAAAGCTTTTGCTTAGAAATATTTTTTTTGACAATGCTGGCTTTCGGTTAAAAATACCAAATTTTAGTAAATTCAACATTTAAAATTATTAAAAATTTTCACGCATAAAAAGTGTTAAAATTATATCTGTCAATATAATTTATCAGATAAATACCTAATAGTGGAATAAAGATACGGCTGCCAAGTTTAGTTCAAAAATCAAAAGGTATATACCGGTTGACCATAGAGTCATTGTACAAATATGTAAACTTATAAGAATTTTATACATACGAATAATAAAAATAACAAAGTATGTGTGTACTTTCTTGCTGTAACAAACAGACAAGAATAATATTAAAAAAAAAAAAAAGCAGAATATTCAAAAGATCGGAAGTCGTCTGTGATGTCCATGGATGGTGAACAAGTTGACGTACCGGCATTGTTAGATCGACATTAAATGTCGGCAATTCGTTTGACCATGAGACATGCATGAAAGAGTTACACTCATTCTCATCATTTTCTCAATGCTTTGTATTTGTTATTGTGCATTCATCCATGACCATGATTCTCTCTTTCATTGCATGCTCTTCATGATCATCATCAGACTAACAAATAAAAAAGTTTAAATAAAATTCTTAATGGCTTGGGTATATGGCGCACGTGCGTTTTACACATACCAGTTTAAATAATAATTACCTATCTTGTCTGTACATCAGGTACACACATTGCATTTTTTAATACAATCTATATAAAGAAATAAAAAAAAAAAATTACTGTACACTGCACGCAACATAATCGTATGTGATGCTTGATCGACATTATAATTTTTAAACTCTTTTACTCATTTTATTTAAAATATTTATAAAAGTTATATTCATCTGGAAATTTTTTGCTATCATCATGATAAAATTTTTATAAATTAATAATCATTTAAAATACTTATTTCTTTTCATTCAAATTATCAAGTTATTTATACATTTTTTTTTTTTTTTGTCTGATTACATATAGATTTTTCTACTTGACTAAAATCAAAATATTTATTTCATAAAAATTCAAAACAATTTTTTTCTTTCTTATTTTTACCCATCACCTTTTGCAATAAATAATTAAAACGAATTAATTTTTTTTATCTATTGCATTTTTGTTAAATTATTTCATTATTATTGTTTTTTTTTTTTTTTAAATTTCAACAAAAAAATTCCTCTTGAGTCAAGAATATATAATAAAAAAAAAAGCAAAATATTTCTATGGAATGTTAGTTTGTGAGAGGATAAGAATCGAGGGGTCGAAAAAAAAATAAAAAAAAAAATTCGAGTTGAAAATTGTTGAGTCAAAAAAAATGGCCTGGCAGAATAAAAATGTTTTTTTTAAAACTGTGATCGATCAAGTTGTGTGTGCGGTATGGGAGGCCGTGATCAGGCACGATTACACACATATATGTATGATATTATGAGAATAAATAAATACGTGTGTGTATTTATTGTGGGGTTAAGTTGGGCCCTAAGGCCCATCATAATAGATGGCACCGACAAATGATATAGAGGATCGTTTATCTATGATATAAGTGACAAATTTCGATTCCTCGAAATTACAATTTTTTTATTTTTAAACTTCCTTTTTTTTCTCCTTTTCGCAAGTTTAATAAATTATAAAAAAGTTTTATTTACATTTATTTTTCTCGATAAAGAAACTCTAATGTAGATGTTAAAATGTGTGTTGGTTTATAATTATTTATTATCAATTTTTTAATATCAGGTTTGAGAAAGAAGCAGAAGCGAAAAAAAAATAAATAAATACCACAACAAAAAGTTGAAGTTGGTTGTTAATTTATTTTTGTTTTTCTTTTTTTTGCAATCGTAAAGAAGCAGGTCAAAAAAGAAGCCGAAATAAAATTGCGTTATTAATAATCCTTCGTTATTTATTATATATATATTTTATTTCTTTCGGCTTAATTTCAAACAAAAAAATTTTAATTATGTTATAATAAAAAAAGAAATTAACGAAACACACATTTCATTTATTATACTCGAATTGTTAATTGATTTGAAATTAATTGAAGTTAAATTATGTAAACTGCAAAGTATATTTAATTTTTAATTTTCAAATGCAAATATCATCATGTATAAATAATTTATCTTTGATGCTATTTTTTAGTTTAATTATTTTCGTTATTTGAATATTATCCAGTCGTTATATTTAATGAAATGATTTTTCAGAATTTTTGGTAACCGATGATATGAATTGACTTTAGGTTCAAAATGATAGACTGAAATAAAATTTAAAAATTGAATAAATAAATAAATAAAATGATAATAAATGAGAGAGTGAGTTTAACAAAAAATCAAAAATTATTATTTGGAAATGGGTCAGGTCGGCATCTTTTGGAATTTAAAAATGTTGACGCCACGGGACGTCTGAAATCGATACGAGTCTACCTTAATTTCATATCACTAATTTTTAATTAACGCTATAAAAATAATTAAAAAAATTTATTTCACATTTTTCATGTTTAATTATCAAAATTCATTTATTTAAATTAACATAGAATGCAGCATTCAATATTTATTATTTAATTATATATATAAACACTAAAGAAAAAATAAATGAAAAATTTAAACATTTACAAAGAAAAAAAAATAAAATTGATCATTACTCAAATTTTTGGAAAAAAATATATTTATTATTTATTTTTTTATTGATTATATATACGTTAAAATAAATATTATTACAATAACTCTGTCATAAAAATTATTTTATATTTTAAATAAAAAATACCGTTCATGTTCAGACAAAAGTAATAAAATAATACTTGAGTTTTAAAAAATAAAAATGAATAAAATTGGTAAGCAGAAAACATGAAAATTGCAGTAAACGAAAAAAAAAAAAAAATGGTCAAGAACAAGGGAGATATCAGTATCTACCACAAAAATTTTACGATATGCAATTCCCAAAAACTTATATTCACCGCGAAGAATGAAAGTAAAAATTGAAAAAATAATAAATAAAAAAAAAAGTCATCTCCATCAGCATTGCTGACAATAAAATCGAAAATTATTGCCTAAAGCGATATAATGTATTCCTTATCTATATATCTGATGGAAAGTATATAAGATTAAATGATTATTCTCTTATATATTTTCATAATACCCCCAGGTAAATACATAAATATTGTCACATTTTTGCACCAAACAGTATTACGATAATATGATAAAATAACTTTTCAAAGATAAATCAATATTCAGATAAAAATTAAACTCAATTCTAAAAGCTAAGCTAAAGCTAAAATAATTTTTTATATATTATATTATACATACAGATTTTTCTGCTTGTATTTTTCTACGACAAATCCTCATTATCAATTTGAAATTTTTTTTTTGTTATACTGCATCAAGCAAATCACAGAGACCGTAAATATAAAAAATGAAAAATTACTCCATTTTAAAATTAATTTATATAAAAAAATATTAAAACACAAACAAATTTATTTAAATTTTAAAAGGTCTTTATTTTATATTTTTTCATGTATATATTTGCATCAGACTATCAGAGTTTAGAGCCATTGCCTCACGAATTCTTAGCATGTTTATCAGCAAAAGAAAGATTCGTGATTCGAAAAAGATATCTTTGCTATATACATTGCCGACCAGCTATATTTTCTCACTCATTCTTACATATTTATTTCGAACCCTAATCTTAAATCCACTATGAAAACAATGCACCCAATGTATTTCTTTTAAAAATAATTCCACAACTATTTTTGAATTATATATAAATTTAGTTTCACCTCTGATTGTTAAAAATTTCTATATAATTTTTGATCTTTCTTCGAAAAAAATAATAATAAAATCTCATCAATTTTATATATATATGTATACGAGAATTATAATGCGATTTCTTTAAAAATGAATCTACAATAACCTGCGGTATATATATAATACATTATTTATTCGTTACGTTTTCATGCTTCGTTCACCAATTTCCTTCTGGGCTACGCGCAACGAATTTATTATATTCTTCTGCCAGACAAAAAAATAAAAAAATAAAAACGACGACAAGTTATTTTTGGGTTCAGAAAATTTTTTAAATATCCATTGTGATACAAGTCAAAGATTAAAAAAAAAAAAATATATATTAAATATGAAAGAGCAAATAACCGCGAGGATGAGCGACATGTAGATGAAAGAATTCGACGCGTAGGAGGTTTTTGTATACCATTCACATTGAGAATGTGATTTTTCATATAAAAAAAATCATGTGAGTCACAATAATACAGTGAATGGTAAATATATATATATATATATAGATTAAGTTGCGGCGGTGTATGCAAAGTAAAGGTAAGACACAAGACACGATGGTATCGGAACTCACTCAGCTTGTTAGGTGATCACCCAAGAGTTCCAGACTGACGCAGCAGGGTGCATCCTCTTGTGCCGCGGTCTCGCCATAGTATAAGAGTTGGCGGCAACTTATATACAGTGCGCACTCTTCAAGATATAGTCAAAAATCAAATTTTAAAATGTTTATATATACACACAACGACTATAAGAATTAATAAAACATTCAAAACTTGTGACGGTGTGTGTGTGAGTGCTTATATATTTTATTTATTTATTTTTTTTGAAGCGATCACTACACATCAAAACAGATCGTTAAATCAACCGCACACAAATAACCTCAAATACAATACATTATCAAAATTTTTTATCTTTTGAATAAATAAATAAATGAATTTATAGAAAATAAAAAAAATATACATCATAAATTATAATTTTTGATGTGGCTGATGGGTGAAAGAATGGTAATATCTAAGATATGCCAAGAATTTCCTGTTTGATAAAGACAAGCTATATATACTTTGAGACGATCTTGAGGTTGTTTATGCAAACTTTGACTAATCTGTAACTCTCTCAATTGAGATTACGGTGCATTTAATGAAACATAAACAAAAAAATTGACACTTTCAACAACATAAAGCTGATGGAATTAACAATTTGCAGTTTTTGTTTTTTTTATTTTCCCTTGAATAATTCAGCTATATGTAGCAAATTTGTAGTTTATTTGCATCGTGTAGCTCATCAATTAATATATATAAAATTAATAACATTAATTTATAAAATTTTAATACTTTTTATTAAAAAATATATTCACTTGACTTGTCTGATCATCAGACTGTCTTTCAGCACACTCTTCCAATACCAATCAAATTATATTGATTTAAAAAAAAAAAAAAAATCTGATAAAATAAAGTAAAAACATTTTTAAAAGATAAAAAAAATACATAAAAATTGTAACAGTAGTCGCAACACTCATCCAATGGCACTGATATAAATCGTTTTTTTTTTTTTTTTTATAAATCTTTTTTCTTTGTCAATTTTCATTTTTTTCTTACGAATCTTCGTAACGTATCCAATGAAAAAAGGAAAAAAAAAAAAAAACATAATAATAAAGAAAAAAAAAAAAGAGCCAAATGGACACCGCACGGTCGTATCCTTTCATGTTTTAACGAACCGCCTTATCGGCTAATTATAAAGGCCCGGGCTGTTATATACAAATAGCCAGGGTTTAGTGGATGTCCGACGATAAGACAGCAGTGCTTCGTGCTACTGTGTTTCCCTTTTTCTCGCATGCACAAAGAAGCCATATATAAATACATACTAAAGATGAATCAAGAAAAAAAAATATATATATAAAAAATAACAACAATTTCGATGATGGAAAAAAATATATTTAAGAAAAGCAATGATCACCATGTATGCGTGTATAATTTTTATCAGAATTTAAAAACTATATGGAAATGATTGTCGGCGTTCTACCATATATAAATATAATTATTATACGCACTCTGTTGGTCGGCACGCTTTTGTCCAAATTTTTTATTATTTTTATTTTCTTATAATTTTATTCACTGAGATCAACAACTTTGTTCACAAAATATTTGCAATAAAACCTTAACCTGCGCACAAGAATGACAATAAAAAACTTTTGTTGTTGTTGTTGTTGTTGTTGTTGTATTATATTTATATATGCATTTATTGTACAACCATTTTTGTGTGTAACCAGTATAAATGTTAAAAAAAAAAAAAAAAAAACAGTCATGGACGCTATACTTTGAGGCGCCCGGATGTCAACGCCGAAAAGCATTCCTTGATAAATTCCGGACGTATCGATATGTCCAAATGTACGCAACTATCCAGTTCTTCTTGTTGAGCTTGGCTTTCCTTTTGAATTTTGCCTCGGCTCGTCATCAATAATACTCACGTTTGGTGTTGTTTTGCTGACAAAAAATTGTTCTATCTGTATAATAATTACAATTCAAATATTTCTTTTATTAAGAAAGACAAGTTGAATTAAAATTAATATATGTATACATAATTGCACACTTGTTGTATTTATTATTTTTATATTAAATAACAATTTATTTACTTGTTTATATACTCCTGTTTTGAGGTGTAGACACCAAAGATGATAATTTAATGTCAGGTAATATGCCTTAACTTCATAAACAATTGTGTGTGCGTGTGTGTATAATCGAGTCAGAAGCCGCCAGAAAAAAAAATTTAAGATAAAAAAAAAATACATGTTACGGGGTATATGCTAATGAATTTAAACTGGGTCATAAATAAATTAACCGGCCTGTTTAAGTGTCACTTTTTTGCTCTCAACTTTTTTTTTTTTTTTTACCCATATTCTATATACAGTATTAAACGATGCAAAACTGTCATAAATCATTTGAATTTTTATCTTAATTTTAAGGAGAAAAAAAAATGAATAATATATATATGTATTCAAGTTATAATCTGTATATGCAAAACAAATCAACATTTTGCGTTTACATTATTTTTAGTTTGATTGATGTGCGAGAGGTATAAGGGTGAATGAAGAAAAAAAATTAAAATATATAAATAAGATGAATCAAACAAACAATAGATGACACTTTCACTCCCTTCAATTTCATATCAAGAGAAAAAAAATATAAAAAAAAAAAATTGTGATGAGACAGACTAGTCTGTCTGCAAGGCGCGACAGTCAACGGATACGATTTCGTGCACCTGTTGTTTTCGCGAGGCGATAAGATCGGCACGTAGATTAAGCGCGTCTTTGGCGACGGCAACAGCAATAGCATTGGATGGATATAATAATAATAAAAAATAAAAAAAGGGAGAAAAGAAGAATGCGGTTGAAAAAAGGGGGTGGAGTGTACTGTATAGGAAGATGTATCCTGTAATAATCGACCGCCAAGACTTTAAATGTCTGAGAGAAAAAGAGACAACAAGTCGCAGGCGCCTTTGGTAAAAAAAACTTAATTAACGTGAGCCCAGTGATCCATCCAAGGGACCAATTTTTTTTTTTTTTTTCAATTTTATTATTTCCATTTACGTTTAAAACATCTTTTCTCCGTAATACGGTTATCGTAAAATTAATCGAATGAGCATTGAATCGATGAAGAAGACGAAAGATTAAGAGAAAAAAAAAAGTTATATATATACGTGTGTTTGTGCGAATTATATTTTTCATGGATATGTCATAATATATTATTGATGGTTTTATTTTACGTGATTAAAAAATACGAAATAATATTATTCCAAGAAGTTAATTTTTTTTTTGATATATTTATGATGTAATTTTGTTAAATTATGAACATTTTTTTTTTGTCATTTAAAGTGATTTAAAAATCAGAGCAAGTAGTTGTTTTTTTTTATATTTAATCTATTAATTATTTTGGCTCGAAAATTTAATTGAAAAATTTATTGACGGATGATGATGAAAAAGAGACGGAGAATTTCATCGATACGTCAATAATAAATAGAGAAAATACCGAGATAATTTACTGCCACGTATATCCAGAGCTTTTTTTTATTGATATTATTATTATTGTCGAAGAAACTTGTGGCGTGAATGAGACGATTTTCTTTCGACAAGTAGTAAAGAGAAGCCAGAGTGACAAGGGAAATTCATTGGAATTTTCACACCCTTATTATAACAACGATGGCAGTCTCAATCCCCTTTGAACTCATAAAAATAGAATAAACAATTTTTTTTTTTCCATTATTTAATATTCTTTATAAAAAGTTTGAAAATAATAATAAATATATACGTTGGAATAAAAGATTATATAAATTTGATGATCAAAAATAAGTATCAAAAACTTAATAAATACATAAATAACTTGATAAAATTTAAATATTAATAGAATAATTTTTATATAATAAAAACAAAACAAAAATTAACAACTTTTATATTTGATATATGGAGTAACAAAATATTTAAAAAAAAAAATGAAAAATTAATTTAACTTTGCGTTGAAGATTTACAACTATACGCAATGGTGATGCTTCAACTTTTACATGCAAGAAACTCGAGTAAAAAACTTTGAACATAGAAAAAGAATAAAAATTCTTAGCGGATTGACATCAAAGTAAAATTACAAAGAGAACTTCACAACAAGGTGCAAAGAGAAATTCAACGATCTAATAAATTATGAATAATTGTTAATAAGTATATATATATATAATCAACAACTAATTATCATAATGATTATTGGTAAAATTCACCATCATCAGTCCATTTACCATCTACGTGTGTATTCGTGTTTCAATTGGGTCCACCAATATAGCCTTCAAGGAAATAATTGGATTGAATTGAATGACCACCAGCTAGCATATATAGTATAGCAGCCGTCAAGGAACAACACAAGTACTTAGTGAGTCAAATAGAGGGATCACAAGGTCCGCATATATATATATATATATAGTCTGTCAAAATGGGAAAATAGAAAAGAAAAAATGTATCAATAGTCATCTACGAATGAGTATCATTCAACGCGCAACATCAGAGAAAGATGTTTTGAAAAAAAAAAAAAATAAATAAATAAAATAAATATATAAAATGTGAAGAAAAAAAACGATTCAAAGATCAGCGGGGGTCGATTGTAAGTGGACCTCCCACGTGATAGCTATTTGTACAAGGCGACACCTGACTCACAGTCTCATTCAAAATAATCGACGTGATGGCCATTTTTACACTAAAATAAATTATAAATATACAAAATTCTATGAATTATTTGAGAAATATTTTTTCATTATTTCATACGTCAGTGGTATATTTGATGAGTGTTGCGAATACTGTTACAATTTTTGAGTATTTTTTTTTTTAAATCAATATAATAATTTGATTGGTATTGGAAGAGTGTGCTGAAAGACGGTTTGATCATTGAACTAGTCAAGTAAATATATTTGTTAATAAAAAGTATTAAAAATTCATAAATTAATATTATTAATTGATGAGCTAAAATAAACAAAAAAAAAACCAGAAAAATAAAAATAGTCTTGTCCAAAAATTTGCTACAAGTAGCTGAATTATTCAAGGGAGAATAAAAAAACAAAACAAATTGTTAATTCCATCAGCTTTATGGTATTGACAGTATCAATTTTTTAAGTCCAACTTTGTATAAATATAGAAACACTTGTGAACATAAGACAACATTTTAAATGCTCCGAACAAAAAAAAAATTAAAACATTTAAATTTTCTCTTACAAGTCAATTAATATTATTCAATAAAAATACAATCACATAGAAAAATTACATAGTCCATAAAAATGTAAGCCAACAAAAAAATAATATTCATAAATTAAGTAGAAAAAAAAAAAAAAGTCTAGGGATTTAGTGGCGCGAATAATTTGAAAACGAGCTCTAAAAAAGGAAGGCCAGAAGGTATATATGGTTTTCCTTTGACGTTATTTCTTCTGTGTTTCTTAAAATGTAACGTAATTCCCAGGGGGCCTCTTAAAAAATCTTACGCCGGCACAGAGTCATTCTGCTGGTTATTTTTTTTTATTTTATTTTTTTTTTCGACAATAATGATACAAAGGTGCCGCTTTTTTGCTTGTACAATACCACTCTGAATAGTGGTATATACAGCTTTAACTGAATTCAATAACGATTGTACTTCTTGGCATCCTTGAAAGTTAAAAAAAAAAAATATCTGACAAAATCTAGGGTACGCTTCGTTAACACCATTATTTTCATGTCTAAATATTGGGAAATTCCGCGATTTAGACCTACATCGAAGTTGTTATATATAGTTCTTCATATACACAACGACTTTTACATTTATATTTTTATATTTTCCATTATTTTCCTTGACTTCACAAAATGAACACATATACCTGGTAATATACAATGTATGATACGAATCACTTTTAAGATTTTTTTTTTCCTTTTTACAAATGTTTATTCAGCCTTCCCGGTGGGCATAATAATATTTTCTAAAAAATAAAATAAAATAGATAAAAAATATTTTTCACAAAATCTTGATAAATAATTATTTGATTTATTTAAAACATAAAATTTAAATACAATGCTGCTTATATATTTTTGTGTTTCTTATAAATAAATTTTAATAAATATATATATGAATGATGATTATGAATGAATATGATTATTCAAGTTTCAAAGTATATATATGTATATATTGACATTTAATCATAATAACCAAAAGGCAATATATACAGCTATATCGACTTTCAAGAACGAAGCAATTAATACGTCGGCTTGAACATAATTAATACCACGGTGGTTTCGTATTTCTCGCACGGTTATTTAGACCAAGAACGATGCCGCGTATCCGGTCGGCAAACTCGAAAGCATCAAACTTTCAATGATTTCTCACCAATAATCATCTATTTATTTATATTTTTTTTCAATTTTTTTAATTAATATTAATTGTCATTTTATTGATGCTTTATTATTTTTTATTTTTAAATATTCATATTTGCTATTCAATTATTGCTTCACTCAACTATTTTTCACTCAATTATAAAGAAGAAAAAAAAAATTCAATTTATAACAAAAATTTAAAATTTATTATAATTATTAATTTAAAAAGCATCTATATATCACAAATATTATCATGTTGATTAGAATAATTCAAAAACCAAAAATTTAATTACAATGGTAAATTATTAGTTGTTCTTTTTGGTGTATTATCTTTATCTTTGTCCAAATTATCCAATGAATCAAGTCGTAGAAATGAACCAACCATTGAACGTGCTGTTGAAGCTGCTCTGACAAAACCTCCAACACCTCCACCTCCACCACTTGAACTACTACGACTTTTGCTACTTTGTGCTATTTTAACGGGTTTTTCTTCAGCCCAAATATTTAATGCAAATTTAAATTCGGCCATAAATGCTTCACCTGGTGTAATCTAAAAAATTAAAAACAATAAAATAACAATAACATTATTTTAATCAATTAAATAATATACTATATTGAATAAGATTTAAATAAGAAATAAAATCAATATCAATCAAGCCTTACCTTTTCGTCAACAGCAACTCTTCGAACATTCCAAATAAATTCAAATATAGCAAGTACCACAGCAAATGCACATCCAATAAATAAAACAAGAAATATACCACCAACGTGTGCCATTGTTAATTCACCAGATGCTGGTGCTGTTGAATCTTTTGAACAATTTAAACTACCTCGTTTCCACCATTTTTCTTTTATTTGTGATAATATACCTTTTTCTTGTAGTGTCAATATTGCACCACTCAATTGTGTACGATATGGTGAATCTAAATTGAAAAATAAAATATTAATAATTAATTTATATATACATGAATATAAATATATATTGATAAATACTTGGTGGTACAGCAATTCCATATCCTTTATTGTCCAATAAACTTCCAACCATTTGAAGACTACAATCACGTTCAACAGCATAATCAATACCAGTTGATTCCATAAAATACGCATATGTACGTTTTCCCTTGCTTACACGTTCAACCCCTTCATCATTTGATTTTGTAAATACACTTGGTTTAGCATCACTCATTGTTTGCCACATTCTTGAATAAGTTGATACATTTGAATTCTTTGAAAAATAAAATGATTGATTTATCATTAATTATATTCAATGATATTTGCATCACATAATTAATTATGAAAAATTAAACATACTGAAAAATATCCAGCAGTTGATCCACCATCCATCATGCCATATTTTATTTTACTTTGTGCAGCAAGTTCTTCAACGTTGTTGATTGTTGCTTCACTAGCAGCATTTGTTAAAAATGCAGCAAGATTAGCAGTGTAAGATGACACCATGATAAGAACAAAAAACCACCACATTGCAGCAACCATACGAATTGACGCTGCTCTGTTATAAATAATTAAATAAAAAATACAATTAACAATTAAATATATAATTTTTCAATAAATTCATAGAATAAATTCCAATAATAATAATAATAATGAAACAAAAAAAAAAAACATTTCCATCAAATCAACATTTCAAAAACAGGCAATACATTTTTTTTTCTTTTTGTAACTTTGTTATTTATCCGGTACAAAGCGGTATATGCACAAGCTGTCTACTCACAAAGTAGTAAAAACATAGTATAATAAAATCTAAGAAAAAAAAAAAAAATATTGTAGTTTATTTTGATAAAGGTCTTTGGCTCGACAGTATACACTTTGATGTTGTATTTATTTTTTTTATTTTTCTATAAACATATATATATTATTTGAAAGCAAGATTGTTGGTGTGTATACAAGCTTGTAATTGCCAAAAGGGACCAAAGCTTTCATATGTGCAAACAAACATAGATTTTGGTGAATTAACAAGCCACTGCGACATAAAGTTCACACGATAATTTTTCTGTATAAATATATTTACCTGTACATAATGTACAATGACAAAGTAATTAACAAAAATAAAAAAAAAATAAATAAAACACAATAGTTTACAAGTTTCAACAACCTTAGATATACAGCAAAAGTTAGCATAAAGTATTCATGAATTAATTTAAAGGGGCGTTAACAAGTGGTTAACCATCTCAAATATATATACGCAATAAATATTGCCTCGTTAATTTTAATTGTTTCTTTAAAAGTAAATTATATAAATTTAAATAAATAAATAATTAAATGTGCTTGTCCTATATATATTATGAAGCCAATATTTTTTTAAAATTTAACATTAAATTTTCTCAATAACATGCATATATCCAAAAATAAAAATTTCATATTATTTTAATAGAATATTATCAAAGTTTTTTATTCAAACTTTATAAAAGCTGCTTGAAAATTTAGCCATTGTTATTATTAAAAGATTATAAAAGTATACCGTGTTAACTTTTATCAGTATTGAATTTTAAAATCACGTATAAATGAAATTCGAAATCTTGTATATTTAACAATGAATAACAATGAAAATTTCATCTACCTAAATTATAAAAAAAAAAAAAAACTCCATCATAAGTTTGCTAATATTTAAAAGAATAATAAATAAAAAAAAAAATTAGGTTAAACTTTGTAATGAGCTTTTGTTCCATTATAATTTAATTTTAAATTTAATAAATATGTCGATGAGTTGTATAAGGATTGGTATAGCATGATGGTCAGAATCACGTTAGCATAGTGGACATGAAAGTGGATTGGACTTGCAAAGTATCTTGTGTACTCTATCCTCAATCCGAGATAATCACCCTTTCATATATATACTATACCATCAGACAATGAAATTGTAAATGCATGTGGATGGTACATATATATAAATATAGTTGCGTGAATAAATTTATAGAAGAATTGAAAGTGATGAAGAAGAAGGTTCAAGTAAAAGAGAATAGTATGCGGTTAACCATTAACATAAAGACAAAGATAAATAATATAAAAAAAAAAAAACTCAATTACTTTGGTAGAATATCAGAGCCCTGTTGCATAAGTGATCCAATGGTTAACCACAATGAATTTGCTAGATCAAAATTATTTTCAAGCTCTTCTGGATCAGTTGTGCATGGATGAGGATTGTCCCATTCACCTGGTGCCATTCTATTAATAAACAATTGAATAATAATTATTTATTTTTAATTTATTATTATTTTTTAATTATATTATTTACCTTGCTTGAATAAAAAGCATTACTGATACAGCAAGATATGCAGTTGCCATGTAAACCCAAACATCAGGTGAAAATGGTGATAAAAATGTAAATAATTCTGGTTCTTTATTGTCAGCTTTTGCAAATAAAATTGCTATTCCAAGATTCATAAATGGCATTGTAAAATCAACAGCACTCTCACGTGCTTTGGTTATTGTCAAATCACATATTGCCATATCTGCTTCCTGAATATTAAAAATAACAAAAAAAAATAGTGTTTTTTTTCCCCATTTTTGTTATTATATATTTTTTTTGTTTGGTATCACGTTTAAATATAATAATAACCAAGATGATTTATATATATTTGAAAAAATTCCATTTACTATTTTATTAAATATTTTTTTTCGATAAACTTACTCGATTTAATAGACGACCAATAAGTCCATTCCATTGTTTTGTGTCTTGACTATATTTACCATACTGTTCATCAGGTACAATTTCAAATTCATATTTAAATTTTAATAATTCTGATATCGCGTGTATAAGATCGAATGAATATCCCTCCCAGCGTCTATTTTCAATTAAAATTCCTCTTGTTGAACCATCAATAACCTCGATTGCATAAGGATGTCCCTATTTTTTTTATTTTTTTTTATTTGTTTTTAGAATATTTTTTAAAGAAATAAATTGAATAAAATTATAATAATAAACTCACTGGTTTTGTTGTTACTTTGAATGTTCTTTGTTCAATACTTTTAGTAACTGATTCTTCACGTTCTTTTTGGGTTCTCATTACGATCAATGTACCATTTTCCCAAGATCCAGATTCAACTGCAATGTCATTGTGAAATTCAAAAAATTTCATTCTAAATAATCTACCTCCTCCATTTTTATAAAATTCTAATGGACCTGTTGTTCTTCCAATTGTTTTTTTCTAAATTAAAATTTAAATAATATTATTACAAAAAAATTGTTGTTGATTCAGTAGCGCCAGAGTGTTCAAAGACTCAAGTAAAAAATTGAAAAAAAGCATTAACGTAAGTCGATAAGGTAGCGATTAATTTATGATATTATTTTATTATTATAAAGCAAAAATAATATTTAAATTATATATATATTTAAAATACCTCTTTCATCAAAAATGAAATGTTGTAGCCAGCCTCATATTTATTACTTTCATTGCAGAATAATTTTTGTGGTTCAATTGTCAATTGTCCATCTCCATTGTTCAAATGTTTCAGAGCATCCAATGCATCATTTAATAAAAATACTGAATCAAATATCAAAGCACTTTCAACCTAAAAAACAAATAAACTAATAAACAACTCATTATTAATAATTATTTTGAAAAACAAGTAACAAAAAAACCAAAAAGAAAAGTTATCGTAAATTATTTTCTTTGATGGTTTTATTCTATGTTTGTATCAATGATATTTCATTTTTTTTTTTTTTTTAAGATGCTTAAAAATATTTTGCAAATTAATGATTAAATTGTATTTAGTTTTTTTTTTTTCCTAGAGATTAAAAAACAAAAAAAATGTAAAATGGTTTTAAAAACCAGATGGTTCTAAAAACACATGGAAATAGTAATCCAGAAATTTTTTTAATGATCATTCAGACAACCTAATGAAGAGATTAACTATTTAGTTAATTTTAAATCCCTGTGTAAATGGTTATTGATGGCCACACAATGGACGAGAGTCTTTTCATCTTTCACGATGACAACCACACCAGGTCTCGGCACGTGTCCTCTTGAATAATTGTGTCTTTAGCCTGACATTTATTCTTTCAAAATATTTGAAAAATTCGGTTTTCTTTATCATTTTCTTTTTTCTTTAACAAAACAATCGGACACAAGGGGGTATCCGAATCGAGGTTACGTGACAATACGACGACGAAATGTCTACAAGACTTACTATACAGTCATCAAACTACAAATGAATTCTAGAAAAAGAAAAAATTTTCTGACAATGTGGCTAGTACAATTTAAAAAAAATTCTTAAAACTTCATATATAAAATCGTAGCTATTTTTTAAATTATTTATTTTATTTATCATTTTTTAATACAATTAAAATTATGGCTAATTAGTTGATTGAACTAAATGTGAATATATTTTCTGGCTTTGAAAAGTTGACTTATAAAATTTTAATGACTTTAATGACCGATTACATGCAACTTTGCTATTATGACTATTCATTAACTAGACCAATGAGTGACACCACGGCTACCAACTTGGATATAGCCTTTCAACTGACATTACTTTATACCATATTAACATTTTCCATTTACTTTTTTATTTATATCTATAACTTGTAGATTTTTTTTTTCAAATTTTAATAATTTTTTATTTATTTGAATTTGTTAAAACAAGTTTTGTTGGATGTATATATATTTTTTTTTTCAAAGCTCCTGTATAGTAGCTAAAGTTCAATGTTCGAGTTGTGAAATTTTTTTTCATTTTTTTCATTTAGTGGGTTGGGTAAATATTGATTATTGCTCGAGTTTTGTTCAAGTGTAGTTGAGATATGTGTCGGTTGCTTCTGGCCATATGTTTTCTTTTTTTTTTTTTTACCTTTTGTTTTTATCAAAAAATCCAGTTGACTTTTTCCTATTATTATTATAGATATATTTTGTTTTTTTTTTTTTCAATTTCTCATATTGTCCAGTTGAATTGGCACCGTGTGTCATAAAAGAGTGTCGGTGAGTTGTGTCTTATTCTGTCCTTCATCCTCGATTAACTATTTCATAAAAATAAAAAAAAAAATAAAATAAAAATTGCTTTTCTCTCTGATATAACCCATCAAATTTTGCCTTTTTTTCGCTTCAAAAAATCATGATGGTTATTTGAATTTCATTCTCATCATGTCCCCTTGAATTCACTGGACCATGATTTTTTCAATGTGAATTATTAAGAGGGTAAATTTATGGTTTTTCTTTTTTTTTATATTTTATTTTTGTTTTTTTTTTTTGACTTTAGAAAAAAAACTTTTGTTATAAGCTTATAAGTATAATATGATAATGAGAAAAGAAAAAAAGTAAAAATTAATAAAATAAGAAAAAATATTCTTTTGTCTTGGTTGAGTTTGATGTTGGGGTGTATGATGGAGTATCTCTCTATTTGCATGGTATTAATGAGACTAAAAAAAAAAAACTTTGAAGTTGAGACACTTTCTTTTCGATATGCTGACACTGCATTTTTACATCTTATCTTTCATCGTTAATCAAGCACGATTTAAAATCAGCTTGTCAAATTTTTCTATTCTTTCTATAATCGATAAAAATTAAAAGAAGAAAAAAATTATCATTTATAAAATAAATGTATAATTGCTTAAATAAAATTTATTCAAATTTAACAGAAGTATTATTTTATATTATAAAAAAAATTAAATAATAAAACCATTGATTCATAAATTTATTTCAAAGAAAAATATTTTTTCTATTTTTTATTCTTTGATATTTTATTAAACAAAGCGTATGACTTTAATATAATAAATTTTTACTCTGCATTAATTGAGCAATATTTTAATATTGAAATTTATTAATTTGTTACAAGTTCAAAAGATAATTAATATAATGCAATAATTTTATCATCAAGTGTATATATAGAAAAGACTTTGTGACTCAAAATAAAAAAATGATGAGTAATATATTTATGAAACCACGCCTTCTTATATTCACATATATTATTATAATATTTGTCTTTGTCTAAAAATTGCTAGATCAAGTGAGACAAAAATACCTGAAGGTTCTTTGAATATAGAGAATGAAAGGTGGCAAAATACGATGAGGACTTTTCAAGGGGTAGATGAGCCTGAGGGATTCAGTTTAAATTTTACAGGTTTAAACTTATGCACAAAATCCTTCCATGTTACATGTTAGTTATGCCCGGATAAACGTGAAAACTTTGAGCCAATAAAATGCAACGGAATCTTTATTAAAACTTGAGATTTTTTATTTTTTTTATTTTTCACTTTGTTCAGTTATGTTATTTTTAATAAAAAATATATCAAGTTTATTTTTTATCCTTTGAGCTAAAAAGTCAAGGATTTTAAGTCTATATAAATTTTGCATTCATGTTGATTGTAATTTATTTTTTAAACTTGTTTATTATTATTAAAAATAAATAATTTAAAGAGAAAAAAAAAATCGCTTACCGTTTGTAGCTGATAAGGGTTTTCTGTGATTATTTGTATTGCAGTCAGGTTTGCACCAGATCCATTTAAAACCTTCAGAAGATCTTCAGTTGGAGTGTTCTTTGAACGAAAAAAAATAAAAATAAATGAATAAAACAATAAAATTGATTGGTAAAATTCAATATTCAAGTATTTCATTGATAAAAAAACAATTATAATGAAATAAATTTATAATAATTTACCAAACATGTTATGATGTAATTGTAATAATCCTTGAGAAGTTTAACCTCTCCAGCTTGTTTTAATATAATCAACAAGTTTTCTGGTTTAACATCAAGTATAACATTGAATGATGTTGAATTTGCAACTTCTTTTAATAGGGGACGATAATTTGGTTCATTTGTTTTAATATCATAGGTAGGTTTCAATTGACGAACTGTAATTGGTAAATCTTTTGGTCCATGTTTCATTAGTAATTTATGAAGACGAGATAATCCATCGTCATCTTCATACATTGCTGTGAATTCTTTCCAATTCATTGCATCCAAAAGTGAAGAAAGTGCCTTTTTTTTTTAAAACAAAATATAAATAAAAATAATCAAAAAAATTGTTAAATTAGGATTAGAAAATTAGTCTATTAGTAAACATAAAATTTATTATACAATTAAATTGATATTTTAATTCATGCTTTGCAAAAAAAAAAATTAAATGAAAAAGTTTATTTTTAAACTTGTAATGTAAATATTAGATTTTAATTTTTATGCAATAACGGTTTGTGATTTGTTACTTTTTCTTTTTCATATAGGAAAATTCGATAAAGCTTATAAATTAATTTAAAAAAATTATATTATTAATGATATACTGCAAGCAAGTAAATTATTAATAATATTATTTTACATTCAGATATAATGTACTCGATAAAATATCATATTTAAAACTTACTTCTGATATTTTCATGCTATCTGGATAAACATTAATTGTTGTAAAGGGAAGTGGAGGATCATCGACCCGTTGAAATGTGTACATAATATGTGGTATTCCATACTTTGATGTTATACTTGTGACAATATCACGTGTATGAGAATTACCAGGTCCGAATATTGCAGCCACACCTTCACTCAGTAACTTGCATGCTGCGTGTGAGAGCCCAGTCAATTATAATTTTTCTATCACATATAAATATTCTTACATTTTTCTATGGTGTTTTTTTCGTTTTCTTTTTTTTTTTTTTTTTCATTTATCTAATATTTTTACATTCAAAATTAAATTAAACTATTAACTCACCACTTGCTTCAGTCTTGAAACTATCCATTTCAGATTTAACCCATTCAATAACTGGCTCAAAGATAAAATTTGGTGCAATATTTTCATCAGTTAAAACTTTTATTGCATTTAAAAATGCTCTTTCATTTTCTTCTTCACCATGATGAAATATTGCTCCTTAAAAAATTACAATAAAAAAACAAATAAAAAACATGGATTATAATATTTTTTTTAAAAAACTAAAATTAATTAATATTTTTTTTCTTTTTGTAATTTCATATTTATACATAAATTCGAAGAAAGAATATTTTATCAAATACTGATAATATCATGTTAAATTTATTACTTTTTATTTTAAATATAACAATTGAAATTTTTCAAAGTAAAATTAATTAATTTTTCAGTAGAAATTGACATATATATTACAGTTCTTTGATGTTTGAAAATTTAAAACAATTGACCATTCTGTTTTTTCCAGTGAAATTTAAATAAATAAATTAAAGTTGATGAAAATTATTTTTCTCTGAATAAAATATCATTTAGTTTTTTTGTTGTTTCATTTTATTTTTTTTTGTCATTTAAAAATAACAACCAATCATGATCACATGACTGAGCTTTTGGTTAAAATTTCTTGTGCAGTCGTTGTAAATGTATTTACTTGTGTGTTATAGAAATTGTTGTATATGTTTATCTCATCAGTTCAATCATGTGTAGGATGCTGGTAGGAAATTGAGTGCAAGTGTGCGTGACTGTATGATATATATCTATACATATATACACAAGGATAACATACATTATGTCTAAGGGTATGAGTGGGTTACACAAGGTTACATTTGAAACGAGAGACAAGTGTGATTCAACTGCGTTAGCAGTGGTCCATAGGGAGAATCAAGTTTCCATAGTAATTTGTACGGGTTAAACCCAAACAATTCGTATGGCCTATACCGATTAAGATTACATGGACCAAGCTTGCAACACTCGTAGATATATCAACATAATTTGTATTGCGATGAGTTGATTGTAGAAATTGGTATCTTCAAATTCTCAATCTACATCTAGTTTAATTAAAATATACACAAATTATTTAGTCTATTTTATTGAACTTTGATGAGGCAAGTTATTTTAAAAACAAATTTGTATGTTTAACATTTCAATTGTTTTGATGATTTTTTGATAAATTTTTTATTTGTCATTTGACAAATAAATACTGTAGAATTTTTTAGAAAAAAGTAATTTAATTTTTCTAAAAATTAATATTACTTTAGAAATTTTTTAATTAAATTTTTTTTTTTTTTTTCATTATAATATTATCTTATCTTATTTTTTGAAAGCCATTAAAATATGCATGAGTTTATTTTTATAATTTAAATTTATATTTTTCTATTATCATTAGTATAAAAAATATTTGTTTTTTTTTTTTTAAAAGATTTATAGAGATAAAATATTAATAATGACATTTTAACAACTTTTCATTATAGTTTAAATTGAAAAATAATGATGTTATAAATTAAATATATATTTTGGTTTTTGTTATTTATAAGTAGAAAATTTTACTTTAGTTTGTATAGACTGTGTCGTAGTTTTGGGTCAACTTGCACTTACGACTTTTTTATCAGTTTATGGTAACAGCTGCAAGAACAGTTATCATTATATTTATTCATTTTAAATATAATATTTATTTTTTATTTTTAAACAATTTAAATTATATAAAAGTTTTATTTGCAATTTTGTTTTTTAAATATCTGATAAAAATTAACATTGCCTTCAGCATTATTTGAATTTTCATTAAATTAAATAAAACTCCACTATTTCACCGTTTTTTTTTTGTTTTTGTGTGAAATTTCAAGTATTATTCACTCAACGATAATTCAGATTTTTGAATTAAAATATTTATAGTTTTTATCATTTAATTCAATTTCCAGGAATAAACTAATAATGTCATGTGATGAAATATTTTTAACATTAAATTTTGAAGTAGAAAATAAAAGGAAAATAAATAAAAATTATACATTTGAATAATAGTTGATATTCAAAATTAAAATGTTTCATGTCAATTAAATTTTTAATTTATTATCATTGTCACTTAATTATTAACTGAAAATAATCAAGTTAAATTTAAATTGTTTTAAATTAAAAATATAAAAATCTTTTAGTTGAAATAAAAAAAAAAACCTGTTGATAAAAATATTTTTTTTTTTAAATCTTTGAATGCTTTACCATTTGATTTGAAGGAAAAGTTTTCATTCAAAAGTTATCCATTTCGACACCCGAGTTATCCGGTAAAAACTGTCATCGATCTTAAGACTACTTTTATCCTGCCATTGAACAGGAAACTTCCTGGCACCTTATTTGCTAGATCAAGAGGTGAGAAAGAAGTGATCGATTATCAATTTAAAAAGTCAATAAAACAGATTTTATATTGAGGCAATCACTGTCTAATAGATTTTCCATTTTCAATTGTTTTTTTCTTCATTTTTTTTTTTTTCAAATTATTAATACTTTCAAAAGTTCATACATTTACTTTTGATTAGAACGTCATTGAAACTGAATTTTACATTTTACTTTTTTCATACATATATTCATACTTTTAAGTGTTGAAAATAAGTATCTCAAAGTCTTGGATAAAGTTTTACCAGAAAATAATGTACTTTATTATGCAAATAATTTTAAATTTATACCAATACTCAAGAAGCTTTTAACAGGATTTGTAATTTTATTTTCTTAATATAATTTTTTTTTTTACTATGCTATTATTATTTTTGAATTAAATATTACAATGAAAGCTTGCTTGTTAAATGTTTGAATATAAATTGAATGATTTCTTTATGAGTACAAAATAATGTATAAAGCTCAAAATAAATATACAAGCATATATATATATAGACAAGAAGCAATTGTTGAAGACAGTTTGAATTGTATTGATGAGGATCATACCTTTCAAGCAACCTATGCACTTTGTTGAAAGTTTAATTTAGATATTCATTAACTTATAAACTAAAATACCTGTAAACAAGGCAGAAGCCTAAACGTTCTCTTTCAAAATAAACCACAACAAATACAAGAACATTTAGTTGTTCAATATTAATTTTGACAAGTTTTGATAAACTTAAAAAAAACTAACTTAATTTATTCATTCAATCAATACACATTTATGTACTTGAATTTTTCAATATTTATTACGTCTAATTTAACCAGTCTATTTGAGTAATTTAGTTCTCTAAAATTCGTCTACATTTCAACTTGATGATTTTAGGAAAGCAATCTTCAAATTGTTGAGAAAACGTACAAAAAAAAAAAAAAAAAAAAAAAAAAACAAATATAACCACAGTATCTCCAATGAGTTTTACGAGTATCTTGAAATGAGAATCGGAATGCATCGAAGCAATCTTAGGGTTGGTCAATCTTCAAACTCCATATACCCGCAGCAATTCATTTTTTTTTTTTTTTTTCATTTTCACCCAATTGAATTCTCTTGATATATCATATAAATTTATCTCTGTGTAAATATAAATTATTTATCAATCTACCGTATTAATAAAATAAAAAAGGTGATAAATTTTTTTGTTTTTTTTTTTTTTTAAATTGAATTAATACAAAATGTTTATGTGGATTGTAAATTACAAGTATAATTATTTTGTGGTTTGTTGGTATTTTTGCAGTATCAAATTTTGAATGATAATAATCATGTATTTAATATGATGAATGTCTAGAATTTACGTATCCGCGTATTTCGATTCAACTGATATATATAAATATGCAATGGTTGTATAAATTTGAGTTGATGCCGGGTGGGATACTGATTCGCTCTACTGAAATTGTTAACTATTCTGTCATCAGTTGGTCAACGTGGTTTGTCATCATTTTAGCTAGTTGATTCACAGTTAATTACAAATTATTAGCCTTGGGATATTGATATAAATGTGCTATTTAGTATTGCAGAATTTTTATTAAAAAACAAATTGACGTTTTTTTTTTTTTTTAATTTCAATTTCAATAAAGTTACATTGATGATGAAAATTTTTATTTTTTTATTTTTCCGCGTTTCATTTTTAAATCAAATGTAAATAATATTTTTTTTTCACCCTCGTTGTTTTTTTTTTTTTTATTCAAAGTCGTCGAGAAAAAAATTAATTAATTTGCTTTATTTTTATTTAATTTAATTTTTTTCAAAAAAATTATTATTATGAAGTTTTTAAATTACTTTTCATGAAATCAAATTTTCCCATTATGCAAAATGATTATTTATTTATTACTACAGAGAAATTTTATTAAACTAAAATTTATGAAGAGAAAAAAAATATTTTTTTAATGAAAATGCTGGATAATCTCTTGGTTTATTAAGAAAAAAAAATATATATATAAATAAAGAGAGTAATGAAATAAGAGATAATACATCTGGATGATGAATATGATTTTTAACAATTTGTTGAGTCAAGGTAGTTGGTATTATCCTCACGTCTAGACCATACTAGAAAACACCAAAGCAATTTATTGTTATGGCATACTGCTGGGCAAACGAGCCTGCACTCTGACGAGTTAAAAATGAAAAAGTGTAACTCGTATATATATTATTTTTTATATTTTTAGTCAACGAGTTTTTAAAAACAGTAATATTATTTTAAACAACGTCTCTCAATATATTTTATTATTTAAATCATTTACCTTGCTGATATTTTTCATAACACTATATGTAAATTTTATTATTAAAACTGTGTTATTTTTTTCTGTTTCTAAAAAGCTTTCTTAATTTTTAATTAAATTTTACATAATTAATTTATTTTTATATGAATATTTTAAATTTAATTATCTCTGAATTTGTTATTGATTGATTTTTTTTTTATATTTATGTTTCAGGTAAGATCCATCATTGTCAACTTCATTTTCCATCTATTTGTTGGACTGTTTTTTAAAAAAAAAAAAAACATCTCGTAACTCTTTACGTGACCTCTCGTGTATTTTATAACGACTCAGTTGGGAAATTGTCGTGTCACGTGAAACTTATATGCTCCAACATTGGTGGTTTATCCATTTACACATGTAATTAAATTTTTCAAAGGTACGTTTGTTTTTAAAATTTAAACCTGTCTTCACAGACCATAATTTTATTTTTTATTTTATTCTTTTAAAACCATTGAATCTAAATTTATTTATTTTATTATTTATCAAGTTTTTTATAATTATAATTTATTTATTTATTTATTTATTTATGGTAAATAAGTTTTTTACAAATGCCAAGTTAACTTATACTTTCTTGATTTTTCCTTATTTTAAAAAAAAAAAAATGTCATTACTATTTATGACTACAAGTGTAATGCCAAATTTCGTTTGGACCATATCCAATTATCGTAAGTCTAGAAAATAACATTATACAATATATTAAATTTATATTTTCTACAAATCGTTGACCTCAAAACACCTCCTTAATTTTATTTTTATTTAAATCAATAAATTATTTAAATATGTTATTTTTAATTAACAACAAAATAAAACGAGATGTGATTTTTTGAGGTGCAAAGCTAGATGCTAATATATAAAAATATGTTGCTAGTATAATCATCTTGTTAAAATAATTTTTTTTTTTTATATATTTTATACAGTTTTCACTGAACAATGTTTTTGAAAGAAAATTGATTATATAAATGTATTTTTTTTTACTCACGTCAATTTTCATAATATAAAAGTTGATTTTTTTTTATTTTTTCTATATAAAATTCATCAATATTTTATTTTTTTTATGAACCAAAAGATTTTTTCGTTCAATGAGTGAAAATAAATTGACACGACATTAACATGAAAATCGATTTTTCAACTAGTCCATTGTCATTCGATACTTTGTTTGCTCACGTGATTGATAGTCTCATTTTTTTTTCCTCTTAACTCTTCTCATAATCACAAAAAGTATAAAAATATCCATGTCAATTATTATTATTTTTTCTTCTTCGTTAAAGTCTTATTTTAATTAAAAAAAAAATTTTAAAAAGTAAACTTGGATAAAACGACTGCAATTATTATTATAAAAAGATGATGTTTATATTTTATGGTAAAATAATTTGTTCATTGCTTAAACAGGGTGTGGAGAAATATTTTTATTTATACTGACGATACCCTAGAATATTTTTCTGTCTTTTATAAAAATTTTTTTTTCATAAAAGTCTTTTTATTTTTTTATTTTTTTACTCTACCACGCAATTTGCATAACACTCTTAATAACCGGACGGATGCGATGGCTCGGAATTACTTTGCGAGTGAAATAGCGAGGCTTTTGCAGAAAAGAAAAAAAAAACATAAATACTAAAAGAAAAAATAATAAATAAAAATCAAGTACTTGGAAAAAAAGTTGTTTCCTTGCCTGGGGGTCGAGATCCAGATCCTAGAACTACCAGCTCTCTCCCTCAACAAAAAAAAAAAAAAAACAAGAAAGGATAAAAAAAATATTGACACCACTATTTACATAAGACATAAATACTATCAAGATTCCTCAAGAGTATTTAATATCCTGCAAAATTATATATTTAAAAAGTTGGAAAAAAATAAAAATTTCTCACCAATTTTTAAACTTTTTTTTATATAGTATTTTATTTAAAAAAAAAAAATAAATATGTATTAGCATTCTCTAGTGACACTTGAATAATTCAAGCAGATATACCGTGTAATTTCCAGTTGAAAAAAAATAAAAAAAATAAATAAATAAAAAGCAGAAAAACACAAAAAATAAAAGAAAAATAAAAAATAGTTAGAGTAGTAGGTTTGCGCAGTGAGAATACAATTTTCATTAGTTAATTCAATTTTTGAAAAATTTCTTTGCATCACGATGTAGGTAACAAGGCATGAAGCCATGTACCACTGAGGCAAAATAAAAAAACTTTTGTTTAAAACTTTAACACTTTTCCATTGTAGAAACATGCGAAAACAAAAGCACTGACTCTATGAGGTTATTCGTATATGTATGTGTGTAAAATAAATGCTGGTAGTATTGTGTGAATACTGTTGAATACGCAAGGGGTATGAGTTTTAAAATAGTAGAAGTTGTTTCGAATTTAAAGCGAGAAAACGAAATACCAAACCGCGAGAGAGTTTGAGTTTCATTCTGGCTAAGTCAGTGTTTATATATATATCTATATAAACATTGAGGATAGTGGAAATTAAAGAGTTACTTCCAAATGAGCTTCACTTCTTGTTTTCATTAGACACTGCGGCTCGTTGACGATGTTAAGTATTTAATGTACATTTTCATTTGTAAATAAACTCGCTTGTATATACAGTATAAAATCTATAAATTATAAATACAGATTTTTGATGATTTTTATTTCTTTTGTATAATTTTTTACGTTGTGAAGAAAAAAAAAAAAAAATAAAGCTCGTATATAAAAAAGAATTATAAAATTAATTTATTATTAATATTATTATTTTATTGATAATTGATAGTATATAAAATTTAATAGAATAATAAAATGGAAAATTTAAAAAATGAAAAAAAAGTTGAGTTTTGTTATTAGTTTGGTACTTGACAGTTGGCTTTTTTCGAAAGAACAAATATATATATAGGATATCACGATAATATATAACATTGATGATAAAGGGATGGTGAAGAAAGAGGATAGAACATGGTCCTCGTTGCTGTGGCTTTAATTAAACTTATAACTATTATCTGTCGTGGCGCCAAGTTGAGTTCGACCAGGCACAGCATCGTTAAGCGGAGAGTCGAGTGGAATTTTAATAACCATAGAACGCTTGGATTAAACAAAGTTGTGGTGAATTGTACTATCTAAAATGTTAGTATGCAATTGGTATAAAAGTAAATTGACAGTCAGTTGCGAATATGATTCAATATGTGGTTTGAATATTAAAGTCATTCAACAAATTATTTTTCAATAATATCAATATCATTTCTGATTTTTTTTTAAAATTACATTTAATTTTTTTTAAAATCTTAAATTTCATTTTTCAAATTTGTGATTTCAAGTGAATTTTTTTCTTCATAAAAATAAAATACATAATGTCATCGTCGACCACCACCGAGAAGCAAAAACTTGCTATTTTTCAAGTACACTTTCTGTATTGCAAGCTGGATAATTTTATCCGGTCCTCCTTCAAACCCTCTTCATCTTTTCATCTTTTTTATTGACTTATTTATTTACTTTTTACTTTTCCTGTCTCAAAATATATATATAGATATACTTTGTCACCTTCTTTATATATCGTACATTTCTTTTGTAAATTCTATTCCTCGCTTCGTTGATAAAAATCATCCGGATATCCCAGTTAAACCATTGAAAATCGATGGTCATTTATTTCACACAAGTATTTCATTTCAACGAAATATTTTTTTTCTTACGTTTTATATATTGATAAATAATATTATAAAAATATCATACATCTTTGTCGTTAAATAATCATGTATTTATATTTAATTTGATTTCAATTAAATTTAAAAAATATTAAATTGAAACATTTTAACTTGAGGGGAAAAATTTAATTCACATGGAAAATATATAGTTTCTGTTGCCATAAACTAGGGTAAAAACAAAAAGAAAATTAAAAAAATAAAAATAAAAAAAATAATTCGAGAAAAAGCAACGGTTGATACTGGTATAACTGCATGTGTGGATAAAATGTCTGAAAATAAATGGCACTGTGGTGTAATTCACCAAGAGCATGCGCTAGTCTAAATCATTTGGACGATTTCCACCTATGGTTTTATACTTTCCTATATATATATTCCTTACTTCCCTTGAGATAAATTTAATAGTTTTTATGAAATCTTTTTATTTACCAAACAAAATTCTCTATATAAATTAAAAATTATATAATAAATAAATTTAAATTGATAGTTTTACTATAAATAAATCATTAAACTATTATTTTAAAATTATTTAAAAGCATCTTTAAAATATAAAATTCTTTGGCTTATTATTTTTTCAAATAAATAAATAGATAAATTGTAAATTTTTTTATCAATTAAAATTTTTAAACTACTTGAAATGTTTAATACAGATAATTTAATTTTTAATTTATATATATAAACTTGAAGTCTTAATATGCATTTATATTTTCATTAATATATTAATAATGCCTGAATAAATATTTTAAATAATTTATAAGTTCAAAAAAAAATAAAATAACACATCACGACTTACCAATTTTAATAGGCTTTGGTAATGCATTGCCAATCGATACTGTTGCCATTAAAATCAGCACAACGAAAAAGCCGATAATTGACATGGTTGATATACTATCTGTAAAAATAAAAATAAAGTATTCGTTAAATGAAGTATCAATGAAAAAAATTGAAAAATAAATAAATAATAATTATTTCAATTTTACGCAATTAAATTTACACATCAATGACACCAAGAGTTTCATTTATATTTTACTTAATTGGTTTATATTTTATTTATTTATTTTTATTCATTTTTTTTACAACAATAATACAAAATAATAATTAGGCTGTATATCATAAAATTTAATTAGTTTTTATCGTTATTTTTTTATTCTCCGAATTGTTAATAAGAACAAAAAAAAAATAAAATAAATACTTTTTAACTGATATTATATAAATTTATCCAATTTGCGATAATGGAAAATAATAATTCTATGAAACAACAAAGCCTTTATATTGTGCTACAAATTATTGATAATATTGACGTTTAATTAATTTATTAATTGTCATTAGTATTTTATATGTTGTAATGCAAAATTATAAAATGAGTTTAATGATGATCGTTATTTTTTTGCTGTGTTTTATATATGATTTTTTTTCTTTCTTCATTTTTTTTATTGTTGGTATTTTCATTGATTGAAACATCAAATAGAGAAGACTTATAAAAATGTGAGCCTACTTTTAAAACAGCTGATTTTAACAGCAATACATATAATGTTGAATGTAAGAAAAATAAAATAAAACTTAATAAAAAGTAGAAAAAGAAAAAAGCTGATGCGATTCAGTTGTTGATGGACTACGTGCTTGGTAAGTTTATCAACCTTTTGAAGCTTTTAAATTACTAAGTAATACAAATAAAGCTACGTTTTTTAAAAAAACAACATCATCAATACTGGATTTTAATTATTGAAATAGTGCTTGGATAAATTATTCAGTGTTGATTGAAAATATAAAATAAAAAGAAAATTTAATTCTTCAGTGTTGGAATAATATTATACAATGAATTTTTTAAATGAAGATATTTTTCGAGTCAATGTAAGCAAGTGTTGATTTTATTTTTATTATTAAATTTTCATCAATTGAATTTTTTATAAATATATATTTTTATTTTTTCAATTTTTCAAATAATCATAAATTAATTTTTTTTTCTTTTTTTTTTTATAACATTTATTGAGAGAATTTTTTTAGTAATGTCAGTGTCATCTCAAAATGTACAACACCAATTTGTCAAAATACAATATGACACATTCTTGAGATGATAAAAATTGTCTGAATTATTTTCGTGCCTTGAATTGAAAATGAATATTTCACTTGTTGCTTTCGTCAAATCAATAATCTTTATTATTTTTTTTTTAAACCAACAAAATATTTTACTAAATAAAAAATATACACGTGTTATTACGAAAAATCTAAGACGAGCTTTTAAAGTATCAAAAATAAATTAATGATATTTGGACAAAGCTCATACCAACACTAAAAAATACAAAAATAAATTAAAAAATAATATATTCTTTGATAAAATTTAATACTGTAATTTTTATTCTTCTAAATTAAATTAAAATTCAATCATAGAATAATTATTAGTTTACTGATTGAATTAGTTAATTAATTGATTTTGATAATTTGAATAAATATATTTCAATACGTATATCTCAATGATTTATTAATTTAATTTTTGTTTTTTTATAATTTACAAATCTAATATTCTTGTTAGAATTTAATGCGCATGTCTAAATTATATCAATGTATATCGTGTATATTTAGATCAGCGAATCGCGAAGCAAATACTCTATACCAATAAACTAGGCACCTCGTTATAATAAGTTGCTTCAAAGCACTTTTGAGTCATTTTGGTTCTATTGAATCTCATTTCATCTGTATCACAAAGCGATCAAAATGCACTCCACTGCATCAGCCTAATTTCAAATTTATCATATTCTAATAATACATATACACAACATATACCCGCATATATACGTATTTCAAAGATCCATACAAAATTCAAGTCACGCACTTGAACTTTTGAGGCTTCAACTGACAGAGAAAAAAAATATATTTAATTGACATGGAAACATTTTAATTGACACATAAATATCATGTATATTATTATTATTTATTTATTTCTATGATTATTTATTTACTTAGTCCGTGACACAATTTAACGTCTTAAATTTTATGTATTTATTTTACAAGTTATAATTACAAATTGGATTTATTAATTACTCTATTATTACTCAATTTCATATTGTAAATAAATTAAAACTTGAATGATCGATAATTTTACTACTGCATTAATTTTATTTTTAATTTAATTATTACGAGTTTTCATTTATACAAATTGAATTTTAGAAAATTAAAAAAGTAGATTAGCGATTAAGGTAATTTTTTAACTTTTAAATTTTGTTTTTGAAATGTTAAAAGTCTCTCAATTATTATTTTTCGTTGAAATATCATTGAAAATAAATTTTAATAAACATTATTTATCAATAATGCAAACAAAAGCCAAATAGACTGCTGTTTTGTTTTTTTTTTTTTTTTTTGTTTTTTCATTTTTATTTTTATCTTATCAATTTCTTTTCCAAGCTTTTATATTTTAACATTTTATCAATTTATAAAAGAACAAAACACGACTGTTATTGACGTCAAAGAGTTTTTTTTTTTTTTTCCTTAAAACGACTTACCTAAAACTTATTTACATTTATATATGCACATCTTTAAAGAATATTGTTTTTTATTTTCATTTACCTTGTCATAAGTCACAAACTGTCTAATTTTTTTTCATTTTTATACTAGTTATTATTATCAAATGAATAAATATATTTTTCATAATCATTTTTCATAATGTCTAACAATTTAATTCCAATTGAAATAAAATAAGTAAATAAAATAAAAAGAAAAAAAAAAAAAATTAAAAAACCATTCTCTAGAGAGAAATGACATATAGCTTGTTAACCATGATATTGCAAATAAATACCTTGAATATATAATGTTGCTACGTATTGCGGAAAATGTAAAGTAGTTTTTTTTGTTTTTTTCTATTAATTTTTTTTATTTTTATTGTTGAGAGTGCGCAGAAAAGCGACCACAGTTTCTGTTTTCGTATATACAAAAGTGAGTCCCAAGAGCACTGTATCACCACAACGTCTTTGATCGTCTAACATTTGGCTCTCTCTATTTTTCTTTCTCACTCTCTAACACTTTTTTTTCCATTTTCTTTAATGTATATAATATACATATACATACATATACTCAACGATTCCAGCGCGTATTCTGTAAACACTGTGTGCACCAAGTAACATTCACGAAACCCCTGTGTATACATGTTTAGTATATATTCCACTTGGTATAAATTACACGTGTATCTCTCTTGTTATACGTTAAGAATTCATGCATGGTCCCTACACATCTCCGAAATACACAACATGGACTTAATACGTGACTGTTTTCATGCTACGAAATTTCTCGCCTCATCATTTTATATAAAAACATTCATTCTATTGCTTTATAATACATTGTCTTACCTTATTTTTTCATTTCTTCTTTTTTTTTTATAAATATTTTATTAGTTTAAAAAAAAAAAATCGAAAATAGTTATCTTTATCTTTTTTTTTTTAAAAAAACAAAAAGAAATAACTTTTTCAAAAATCTTTAAAAGTTTATATTTTTTTTTTATTTTTACAAACACATTTAAAAAAAAAATAATAATAAAATATATATGTCAATTGATGAATTGTTCTTGTGTCTAAAAAATTTTGATTTGTTTGTTTTTTTTTTTTTTTTGACCTAGTCAAGTTATAAATGAAGAAAAAAATATATATAAATCGACAATTTCGAAATATATATAAGATTTTTGATAAAAAGTTTTTTGTTTTATTATAAAAGTTTAATACACGAAACACACAAAACTATCACCAAAGCATACTGACGCCAAATATTTTCTCTAGTCAACTGCAGACCAAATGAGCAACTGATCTAAATTTGGTTCAGCCTAAATACATTTGCCACATGCTCAAAAACTTACTGGGTGATCAACCCAACATGACGCACATACACATATAACTTTTATATATTTTTTTTATCTGAAAAAAATATATATGATTTTTATTTTTATAAATTATTTCTCATTTAATGTATATTTTGCCTTTTTTTTTTTTTTTTTAAATATATATTATATTAAAATATTTTTATATATATAAAATACGAATAGAAATATTTATCTCGTCGAATTTTCGTAACCACAGTTGAGATAGATATAATAAATTCAAGGTATCTTGATATTTCACTCGTTGAATATCTTCAACTTTTAACGGTTTAATACAGCAATGTCGAATTGCACATTGAAAATATATTGCATATTCAGAAAATTTTAACAAAACTCAACTGAATTCCAATCGTTGTTGAGAATATATTGCGGTCATGAAGCTTATTATTTACCGAAAAAGAAAAAAAAAAAAAACATTGCTTCAGTGAATATTAACTTTTCAAGTAATATATAAATATTTTTTTAAAGTTTCTGAAAAATGACATCAACCTTGAAATATGTATATTATTTTTATCATACAAACAATACAACTTTTATGCATGATATTACTGTTTAGATAAATTTTTTTTTTTTTTTAATTTTGAATATATTTTTCAAGTATTTATATATAAAGAAAAATAAAATTCAGATAAAGGCTGAATATTTTTTTTTATACTTGTAAATTAAATGGTTAATATAAAATTTTTTTTATATATAAAAGTATTATCTGGATACAATGTACGCTTATAATAAAAACTTTGTATTAGTCCCAGTTGTGTATAAAGTCTCTAGACTTTTTCAAATCACTATGTAGTTATGCTACGAGTTTTCTTTACTTTTTTTATTTTTATATTTTTGGAAAAAATAAAATAAGACTTTGAAATACTTTTTTTGCATATAATTATTATTAATATATGATAAATAATATAATAAATAAATACTGGCATATTTTTTTATTTTTTTTCATTTAGTAATATGCCATACATATGGATTTTCATTATCGACAAAATTTTATGCATCAAATGAATATTTAAAATCTCATCAGCAGATATATATATCCAATTGTGATTACAGAATTCTTGATAAAATATATAAATTGAAAGAGAATGTAAAAAAAAAAAAAAATGAAAATAAAATATAAAAAACTTTTTTGAACCAATGAAATGAAGTAAAATTGTAAAAGACAAAAATATAGTTAAATATTTAAAGTTTCTTAGCTTTGCTTTAATTTAACCCAAGCGTAATCTCAACTATGTTTCTACTAGGGCCTAGCAGGTCATTCGTTTTGTGATTAAAAATAGATTGAAACTCGCTTGTAGATTTGCTTGGTTGCAGATGAAAAATGTAAAATAAAAAAAAAGCTCTGTATTTTGATAAGTTATTCAAGTACTGCAGGTAAAAAATATTTCAATGACAAAAAAAAAAAAAAAAAATAATAAAAGTAGTCAATAATTATTACTATTAATAATTTTTTATTTTTAAAGTTTTATATTTTTGTTGATGATATTTTCAACTTTTATTTTTTAATTAAAATATTTTTTAATTTTTAAATTTTATGGTTTATCAAGTTGTTAAAAATATTATGATAATAATTTAATTGTAGCCTCACTAAAATTTTTACATTATAAATTATTAAAATATTAATTAACTAAATGAAGAATATTATTTTGGTTTTAACAATATAAATATCATTTCGAGATAATTATATGAAATAACATGTTCGCGTCAATGTTAATAATATTAGTTATAAAATTAAATTTCTACATTTACTTTTTCAAAGATTATCATTATTATTTTGTATATAAAAAATTTATTTATGTTTATAAAATTTTCCTTTTATTAAAATTTTAATTTATAGTTTTCAACATTTTTATATTTTACTTTTTCATTTTATATAAACATATTTTAATTATAAAATTAAAATATTCAAATTCAAAGTTTCAAAAAGTATAACTGTTTAATGACCAACAAAAAGAAAAAATTCATTAATGAATATTTATTTATTTTATTTATAGTTTAAACTTGAGTAATTCAGAAGTTTTTAAAATAAATTAAAAATCATAGAGTCATTTGAAAATTATATTTCATGAAGAAAAAAAAATCATATATATATTTACAGCTTTGAATTCATTTTTTCTTTCAACCATTAAATTTCTAGAATTTTCATTTCATTACTTTATAAATATATTTATTTATGAAAACTATCTTATGAAATTATTAAATAAATAAAATAATAAATTCTCGGAAAAAAAAAGACATTACAAATTTTCCATTAACTTTATTACACAATTTATTTTAAAAAGTTTGATAATATCCATCCAACTCCGAGACAAATTTATATATAAGTCGTAATTGATATTTTTTATTTTCTAAAATTTAAATTCAGCAAACGACTTGTATTTAACATAGTTAAAAAAAATATTCACAAATTATCATTGGATTATCATAGTTATATTTTCCAAGTATCATAAAAAAAAAAAAAACATTTGTCAATGTTATTTAACACTGATGCAGAGATTGTATTATACTTGGAATAAAGATATTCATTTTAACATTTTAGCTTGCCCAACACTCTCGTTAACCAACGTGCGATAGTAGCAAAATAAGGGATGATAGGTAAGGGAAGTAGCTAATGGAATTTTCGATATTTGGTGTTATAAATCTCAGCACGTTTAACCAAACGGGGTGGAAGTTTGTCGACGGCTGCTTTACTACTCTTTCCTTTTTCGTTTTTATTATTTTTTCTCACTATTTTTTTAATTTTATTTCTGGCATTATTTTAGTATGTATCTTGATACAACAACGATATTGATAATAAATTTTTTTTTTTCTTGTTTAATTTTATTGCCAGTTTATATACCATGATGATATAACTAATATTTTTTTTGTACTTTTTTTTTTTTCTTTTATTAACATTTATTTAATGTTTCACCTGGTTTTTTTATTTTTTTTATTTTTTATTATTAAAAATACATTTTTTTGTCAGTCGTGTTATTCATTTTACGTGTACATACATGAATAAATGTTTATTTAGTGGTTTTATGAATTTTGTAAAGTGATGATAAAACCCATGGCCATTTGATTAAAAAGTCATCGGTCAACCACTAAAATGCTAGAGGGATTTAAAATGGTATTTCGGAAAGGGATATAAAATATCGGTTCAGTCTATCGGGACTCGAGCATACAAAACGTTTTACAGTTAGTGATGTTATATGTTAGTTTCGTTCTCATTACACTCGTTACGCTATTTTGTAATCCTATACTCTTGTTATTCATGCATTTTATTTAAAATTTATTACAACGTAAAATTCATGTTTTTACAAAAAAAGTAAATAAATAAATAAAGTATTAAATTTTATTTAAAAAACTAAGGTTTATTAATTTTTTTATTTATTTATTTTTCGTTTGATTGGCTATTTATTTTTCAGTTGAAAGTTTATTGAGAAATACGAGACGAAAAATGAGGGAAAAATGACTTTTATTTCTTCTGACAATAGTACTTGTATCAAGTGTTTGAAAAAAAAAAGAATAAAGCAGAGATAAAATATATATATATACATAGAAAATAAAAATAAAAGGTGGGTAGTCTTTGAAAAGAAAAAAATTGCCCATGGGAGTTTTTGTGAAAAGGTCGGATTAGTCTGGGGAGCCAAGTCATCTTGTGAAAATAAAAAAAAATATATATAAAAAAATGGCAACTATATTTTACACAAAAAAATGTATCTTTTCTTTGGCTGTTTGTTCCATCAGCCAGATGTGTGGCAAAAAAAAAAAAAAATAATAAAAGCTTTCGTTGGACACGTTTTTATTTTCTGACTATATTGCATAGATGTTGAAATTTTTTGACCTGAATCTTAACAATAAATGTATAAAATGCAAATTTTTATTTTATCACTTTTTTTTTTAGGTTTTTATATTTTTAATTTAATACTTGTTGGATATTAAAATTTATTATTGATTTTTTATTTTAATTAAATATATTAATTTGAAGAAAAAAGAAAAATTTTTTATGATAAAATTGATAGCCATAGAGTAATATGATTTTAATGTATATAATTAAAAATATTAAAATAAAAAATTTAATGACATTTATAAATTGAAATTGAAACATTAAAAGTTGATGATAATATATTTAACATAGTTTAAGTAGTAACATATTTAAGTAGTAAAAAAGTTGAATAGTCAGACAATTTAAAATTCAAAAAAAATATATATATTTTATTACTTTAAAAATATATTTTAGACTTGGTGAGAATTATACTTGCGTGAAATTAAAAGACAGAACATAAATTAGACATAAATTAAAATTTGTTATAGATCTATAATATAACAGAGAATTTCTTGGTAATAATAACGATAATGATTTTGAGGAAAAATAAATATTTTCTCATGGTTTTATTGCTGATTGTACAATGAATCTATCAGACAGTCGTTTGAATTGCCATTTGAAAAACATAATTAGGTAAATGTTGATTGAACTTTGAAGCAAATTACATAAAATGTTCAGTATCATTTAATATACTGTCAGCTTTGTGTCTCGATACCAATCAGTATTCAACAAACGTTGTAACAAGCTAATGGTATTAGTAGTCTTTTATTTCATCACTATTATATAGCAAATGTTCGATTTTAGAAATACAATTTTGCCTTTTCTCTCGTATAACCAATGATTCTTTTTTTTCATTTTTTTCCCCTTGAATTAAACGAACCTGAACGTGTTTCAATTTTATTTTTCTTATTTTTTTCATTTACCTCAGGCTAGTTATTCAAAAAGACAATAACAAATTTTCTATTTTTTTTTCCAAAAATACTAAATAAATGAATTTATATAATTACAATATAAAAAGACAAATTTCAATGTCAATTAATTAAATTTTATATACAGCCAACAATGTAATAATTCAACTTAAAGTCAATAAAGACTGATTTTTTTTTTTTTTTTATATAAGATTGAATACTATATATACAACAGTAGTATTTTATTTTATTTTCCTTAAATACATTTTAAATAGATGAAAAATTTAAATGAATTTACAATTTTTTTTCTTATTTTCTTTACCAACTACTCTGTATTACTAAATTGTTTACTGAAAAATCTTAAGCACGACGATAGAATGACATTACAGTTTAGCAGGATATTTTTGTTAATAAAAAAAAAACAAATAAAGAATGATAAAAAAATAGAAATGCACATTTTATACACCCACCCACCCACTTTTTTCTCTTACTACTATTGACATAAATAAAAGTTAGTAGATGGTTTGTAAAAGAGAGTCCTTTTCAACAACTGCTTCGATTCTCATGCTGGTAAAAGCTTTTTTTTTATTTTTCAATAAAGACTTGAATTTTTTTTCTTCTCTCTAAGTATACATGGTTTTTTTTTTTACCTGTCATGTGTATATTTTATCAACAAGAATAAATATTAAAAAAGATATATAATATTGCCATGTTATTTACAAATTATTTATATTGATATTATTTGTTTGTGTAGTTGCATTTATATCATGTATGATTTAACTTCAAATACTGATTTTAAATTATCAAAAAAAAATCTGTAACGACAATATATTTAAAGCATTAACTTTTGAAATTGCTGAGAATTGTAAATACATCGGATGTCCGATCATGCCACATATATATAAGTTTAGTATGTATTTATAAACTTGGGAATATGGTTTCGATATATACATGCATTTGGTGAAACATCTGTCCCATGGGAAACTGACATATCGTTTGGGGAATGTCCTTTGGTTGATCGAAGTATCTATCTGTGTCTATCTGTTCTAACAGCTTTTGGATATGGATCCTTTTACCATTGAATTCCATATATAACACTCGTTTCAGTTTGTTAAAATCAGCTAACAGTGTCACTTTAACCAAACTATTAAACTTCATTGATTTGATCTGTTTAGCGTATGATGAAATTTCATTACTTTAACAAATAATTAATCATGTTATATTTATATAATAAAATATATTCAGTTTAAAATTTTGTTTGACACTAATCTGTCAATGAGTCATGAAACAAGTCTTTAAAGTTAATCAATAATTATCAAAAAGAAACTAACGTTTTGCAGAAAAAATGATAGTGATTTTGTTTTTTTTTTTTATCATAGGATTCTATTTATTTAAATATAATTATTATAAATAATTTACATACAGTGTGTTGTTGCATATTTTGAAACTCTAATACTTGCAATACAGTTTTTTTTTCTATTGACTTTATAAATTATTATTAAAATTGTAAAACTTGGAATTTTAGTTGATGTAAGTAGAACATCTCGGGTTTTAGTCAGACATTAAAATATAATGTATCAGAAATATTGAAAATTAATAAATAAAAAATAACATGCTTGAATTATTTACAGTAATCATTATTAATATAAATAATTTTGATGGATTGGAAAGCATGAATTTTATTTGTCAGATGTTTCGAGAAATAATTTTAAATATTTAATAATAATATTCGATAAATTTAATGGATTGAAAAGGGTTAATATTATTCATCAGTTGTTCTGAGAAATGACTATTTTGTTATTCAATAATATACTAAAACTGTTTGATTATTTATTGTAATATTCCAAAAATTATTTTATTTATTATTAATCTAATAATCTTTACAGTTTAAAATTATTTCTAGTAATTTTATTAAAAATAAATACTCAATATCATTTCAGTAATAAACAGAGCTGGGAAGTTCGTCTGTTATTTCAGCTTGCCGTAAATACCATGGCAACATGGTGAAATATAGTTAAAAAAAAAGACGATCTGAACCTCGTACATGGAAAAAATGGCCTCAAAAAATGGCCTTATTTTTTTTGGTCTCTTAAAAATGGCCTTAAAAAATGGCCTTATTTTTTTGGCCTCTTAAAAATGGCCTCAAAAATTATTTTATTAATAAATAAAAATAAATCTATTTGTTTACTGGTAAAGTGTTTCAAAAATTAGTTTTCTTAATGTGCATGTAATCTTACTTGAATAATAAAAAAGCAAAACTAAAATTAGAAAAAAAAAAAAAAAATGAAAATAAATTTATATATTCACTTTTATGAAGATTGGAGTTAAAAAAAAATAGAGGTAGAAAAAAAACCAAGGTTTCCTGATTTAAATTTTTTTTAAGTGAAAAAAAAAAATAAAAAATAAATAAATAAATTCCATCAGTCAGTTTGGTAATCCCTTGTTAAACATGCATTGTATCCTTCATCCTCATTTGATGTCCCATTCTTTTACACAAGCCGCAAGCATCTTCACACTTTTCTTTTTTTTTTTTTTCATCTTATTCGCGTTTTTCAAAAATTCTTTTTTCAAAGCTTCACACTGTATACTCTCTCTTGTACTTTTCATTTGACTTGTTTTTTTTTCTCTATACTATAACTACCATTTTACCTTGGTTCTCAACTCCCTAAAATATCCCATTTCAAGTTCCTCCCACTGTTCGCTTTTCATACAGCTGTATATAGCTAGAAAATCGGCTTGGCTGCTGGAGCAAGTGAAATGTGTTGAGAGAGAATGAGAAGTACAACGATAGAGGAATGAAAATAGTGAAAATAAAAAAAAATAAAATGTAGAGGGGATAAAATAGGGGAAAAGGGTAGTTCACCTACTATCATCCAGTCTTTACGATCGATAGAATAGTGGGGTTAAAGTGAAGCTTGGTTTGCGGAATGAAGAGTAAAGAAAAATATATAAAAGCACAGATAGAGAGGGAGAGTACAAAACTTTGTACCAGAGGGAGCTAGTTGTATCACCATCAGATGGGGTTGGTATCGTTGGGGTGGATTTTACGTCAAATGCGATGCTGGAAGAGCATGGAACCTTTTCATAAAATTTTATGGAGAGGGATTTGACACGTCCAAAGTCTGTCTGCAAAACAGTCCAGTTATCAACTTCGTGGCATACTCTACACATCGTTTGTGTATTTATAATAAAAAACTATTTATTAATAAAATCAAAATTTAAAATGATATTAATAAAAACCAATAAATATATTTGAAATATAAAAATTAAAGTGAATAAAGCAAATCATACAAAAATTTTGTGAAAAAAAAAAGTGTTTTGTGAATTTTTTATAATTTTTAAATTTTCATATTAAAAATAAAATATTTTTCATAATTATAAATAAAAAACTAATTATTTATTGACATTATGACTATATGATATATTTTTTTTTAAATTGTTAATTTTTTAATTTGTTCAATTGAAGTTGAGTTTAAACAGTTTTTTTTTTTGCTTTAATGACAGGTGTTATGTGAGTGTCTGTGGAGAGGTCAAAGTAATGGATTGTGAATGGTGACAAACTGGTGGTACCTGTGGTTTGACTGTGACTTTTCGTGGAAGTAACATCACGTCATAAAATCGGTGAGTTATTTATCTATTTTAGAAAAATTAAAATCTTTATTTACCCAAAGAGCACTGTGAATAAAAAAAAAAAAAAGAAATATTCATGTCAGGTTTATTTAGTAATGCATATATTCACTTGGGAATGAGTTAACACATACATAGATGGTTCAGTGATCTTTACTTTTTTTTTTTTTTCGCCTCTGGTATGATTTGCTTTGAAGAGATAATAACCCCACATGATATTTATCAACTTTACCCCCCAGTGGATCATAAAATTATTAAGCTGACGTGTTTAAGCTAACTACCTATTTATTGGGTGTGTTGAAAAAATAATATATTCATTCTTAAATAGATTAATATATACATAAACTATTCCGTTAATAATAAAATTAGTAAATTAATTATTTCTCGAGTGACAAAAGCAATAAGTTTTTGGCTTTTTTTATTCTATCAAAATCTCAGTTTTATTTTCTAACTCTACAATTTTTTATTCAATTATTTTTTTAATTGAAAAATTTTTAAATTAATTAAGGAAAAAAAAGCTAGTATTTTTTTTTATTCACTTATTAAATATATATCACACATGAAATTCCATAACTCTCAGCAATTGCAATTAAACTCATGCATTCCATTTGTCAGCTGCTCCACCCTGGATTCATTAAATTTATGCATCTTTCTACAGTTATTCACAGAATTCGATCTTTCCATATATATATAATTTTTTATTGTTGTAAATATCCACATACTTGAATTTTTTAAATATATTTTATTAAAGTATTTTTAATTTAACAGTCTATAAATTTATAAATTTATAATAATAACCTTAAGCTTCATTAAAAAAACAAAAAGAAAATTATATATGAATAATGAACATTGTAATTATTTAGCGTTTGTCAGTGTGGTAATAAAAGAAATAAAAAAATAAGTCGCACAAGCCCATTATTCAATTTTTTTTCTTTAATAAAATGAATGTTGAAAAAAAAAAAAATCATATAAATTTACATGGATAAAAAATATTTTTTATTAATTGAATAGTTTGAAAAAAATTTTTTTAAAAGTATTTTGTCTCATGGTTGTTTGTTCACTTGCACATTCGTCAACTATTCAGTCTCGTAATTTTAAATCGTATATGATCTAAAGCTCCACTATTTTATTTATTTATTTATTCATTTATTTATATATTTATTCATTTATTCCATTCACTGTTTTTTACGGGCTGAATATACAACAGACCGGTCTGACTTTATAGTGACCAACACTACTTCAATGATACAAAAGACCAAACAACTACGAATTATTTAAGAAAAATCTACATGGTTTTAAATTCTTTTATTCATTATATATATCAAACTTTAATTTCTCATTATTTATTCATTTTATTTTCAACACAAGTGATGGCACAATTTTTAAATTACTTCCAAAAATGTAAGGGTATTTATTATTATTATTATCTTCTTGATAAATCGAGTGTTTATCCTGTTTAGTAAGACACTTCTTATATTACCAAAGGTAATTCCAATTGCCAACTTGAAAAAAAATAATGAAAAATAAATAACCGAGTAAAAAGATCAAAGTACAGTATTTTATTAGAGGGCTTTTTGATTAAATTCGACAACACAAAAATGCTGCACTACAATGTAAACAGAAAAAAAAAATTACGTTTTGTAACAAAAAACTGTTTGAATTACAACAACTTTTTTTGTTGGGATAATTTTCTTTTGACGATATAAGAATTAGAAATAACATTAAAGCTAGTTTATAATAATAGACAGCTTACTAATTTTTAATTACGAAATATATAATTATTTACTAAATGATAGCCACAAGATTATGTAAATGAGATTTATTTATTAATATTTGATACTGATAACATACATTTATCTGTCGGCAATCTGTCATGATCATGTACAAAGATGACAATTAGGTAGCCACAGAGGATTAACATTAAATTTATGTTGCGTGGAAATTTAGCCTTCAAGTTTATTAGAGTATAAATTGCTTGATCCATTATACTTTATATCTATATACACTCGTAGACTAATTATTGTTAAATTAATATGATAAAACGTTATAAATTTTTTTCGGTTAACTAATGGCTTTTTTAGGCTATTAATTTCATTTAAAATACAGAGAGTAATTTTAAATTTTATTAGTATTTTTATTTTGAAGGGCGTTATTTTTATTTATTTAATTTTTCTTTAATCAAACCTTTTTGGAAGCTAAAAATTTGTACTTCGATTGCATATTAAGTTTGAAAAATTCACGCGCACATGTAACGTTGTTTTAATTATCAAATTTTATCACAAAAATTTTATATTTTAATTTCATTTATCTAATCAACATTGTTGAAAATTATAATTCTTTTTTTTTTATAATTTTTTGTTTGATTAAAAGAAGAAAAAAAATTCCAACGAATTTTTTTAATTGGAAAAAATACAAATGTATGCAAAAATTTAAAATTAATTTACGTGTTAAATTTTTTTTGCTTTATTTTTATTTAAAATTAAAAAAAATAAATAATAATAATAATCTACACGAATTACCTTGATTAATGAATAGCGATAAATTTAAAAAATAAAATTAAATCAATTTAAAATTAAAATAAAACTTTAATGAATAAGTAATTTAAATTATCAGTAATAAACATTTAAAAAAAATATAACGAGTGATATTTAATTAAATAATACGTGCAGTTATTATTCAATATATCAAAATAGCTAATGACATAAAATTGAATTAAAAATAATAATAAACACTAAATTATAAATTAAAAACATTCGGATCAGCGTTAATAGTTTATTCGATATAAACAAGTGATGGTGTATAGAGGGGTTGATGATGAACAAGTTGAGAAACTCACTAATGGCACCGGTAATTATTCACGACCTACTTCTCACGTATATAGCATTCCAGTTTTCCCCTGAGAACCCGAGTCAAATGCCTATAGAGGTCATGCAGCTTCAAAGTGTCCCAGCTACTTTTTTTCAAAAAATTTATGGGTTTTTTTTATTTTTCTTTTCATTTGTCCATCAGCTCTGCATACACAGTTGAAATTGAAAAACAAAAAACTACTCAAAGTATATTGAATATATAAATAATATAATTTTTTTTTTGTTTAAATTTTTCATATCGTGTTAGTAATAATAATATAAACTTGATGAACACTACGTGATGACACAAAGCAAAGCAATTTTTATTAATTCTTTTTTTTTTAATAAATAATTTTTTTATTTGTTAAATTAGAATATTTTTTATTTATTTATCACTGTAGAACAATAATTTCAAACTCTACAAAGATAATATAATATTCTAGACTTAGAAATTTCAGTAATTAATGAATCTTCTTAATAAAAAAAAAAAAAAAAAAATGAATCAAAATTCGTGCAAGACAGTTAGTTACCAGGGGCTATGCCAAAAGCGTTGTGAGCTTGTTTATACACTATTTGTTTGAACTATAAATTATAATTATCAGTATAAAAAAAAAATTTTAATTTATATTTTCGTGTCATAAACATTGTATAGCTTGAAAACAAGGTTTTGTCATTAAAATTGTGTTTATAATAAATACAGATATATATTTTGAACAAAAAAGTATGAAAAAATAAAATTTTTCTCATAGAAATTCTTATGAATTACATAATATAAATCCTCACGTCTTGTTGATGATATATCGTAAAGATGCGTGCGTTTCATAGGAAAATTAGTATTCTTGTTGGGTGTTTAATCCATCTTCCAAATGTTCCACAGTCATCCCTCTCTCAATATACAAGATAAGACAAAATATGCTTCATTGACAGTCTTGACATCTCGACCCAGTTCTTATATTCAATTATTATTAAATCCAACCGCTATCAATCAACCACTCACAACATTGAAAATAGAAAAAAAATTCATACATAAAAAAACAAAACAAAGCATTGAAAATTATTTTTTTATTCTTTTATTTTTATTACTTGGGTTGTTGTCATGTTATATAACATGAGAAAAATCATTTTTGTAAAAAATTGAATTTTTTATTTCTTGCTGATTTATTACTATCAAAAAATTCAAAAGTAATTTAAATTAAAATTTATTGTTGCGCTTGATTAACTTGAATAAATAACTAAATAAATGAATAACTAATTTAACAAGTAAATAAACAATCAACCAAATAAATCAAAACTCATTTCTAAATTATCTAACTTTCTTAGATTAAAAATAAATTCAATTAAATAATATAAAAATAAGTTTATTGTTTATAATATTTAAAGTTATTAAACTCAATACACTATTATTATTATTACTACTACACCCTAGTGACACTTAATAAAAAGAGCATAGTATTGTCCTTTTGGGTCATTAGAACATCCCCCTTCACATGAACCATCTAACCTCTCAAATATTTAAGTTGGTATATGCACACATTCAATTCTAAACTAGATTACCAAAATTATTATTCAGTGTTTATGTAAGTTTCAAAAGTGAATGCACATATGCACTTTGTGAATATTTGTAATCTCAATGATAAAAACAATTCAATCGTGTGTTTTACTTGTTCGTTATCATATGATATATGATATATACATATGTATAATTTTATGTATATTATCATCATTTATTTAGACAGTTGGAGAATTACCTTAATGCACTGATAAACCAAATGACAATGATATTCTTGCATATATACTTAAATCTACTTTACATTTATTATTTTAATTTATTTTAACATACATGAGTCAACAAGTATATATATATGTATATTGTACATTTAATTATCATAAAATTATGTTAACATTTAGAAGTGTTCATTTTATTTTTCTATTTTTATACAATTCATATGGGAATTAATGAAAATATTTCATTCGGGATTACAAAGCGTGACAATTGCTATATTAAAAAAAACAATTAAATTAATGTAATTAAAAGTTTATTTTTTATTATTCAAATATTTGTAATGTAACTTAGGGTTTTTTTGAAAACTTTATGTGCATGTATAACGCACAGTTGAAATTTGTTGGTCATGGTAAATCCTTTGGGGTGTGTTGAGATCGTCACTTATGTATATATGCAAACCTGTAAACATAGTTTAAAATATATATACATGGCCTTGGGGAAATGTTGCTGCCTTTACTCCGGAAATTTTCATTTAAAATAGGCTTTAATTAATTATCATAGTAATGCTAAAGTGGATTTTGGAGTTGTGTTAGCTATCAGTATCATAATTATATTGTATCTGACTGTTGATAAATTTTCATAGTTTATTCAGGTTGTATATATCTAAACATATAAATAACTTTGTATTTTAATCGACGTGTTGTTTTACTTTTGTTCAATAAATATTTAATAATTCTAATTTTCTTGATGACCAACACTTTGAGAGTTTATATAGTTTTTTATTAATTTGATTATCAAAAGATTATCTCGTTTAAATTTTTTTAATCAATCTTAGAGTAATTATAATTTTTAATTAAATTAGTCCACTTCTTTTTCAATATGACAAATCATTTCTGTTATTTTTTTAGTCACTAAAAAAGTCGAATAAAAAAAAAAAAGCAAATAAAAGTTTCAATATTAAAAATTACAATGTAAACAGCTTGGACTGATGTTCCATATGTTACATTTTCAAAGTTGTCAACTTTAACAATAAATATTAGCCTAAATTAATTGTAAAAATTTGTGAAAATATATTTTTTTTCTTTCATTAATTTTATTTTATCACACCCGGAAAAATAGAACGAAGCAATTTTTATAACAATATTGAGATGATAAAGAAATTCCTATTTTTATTGATTGAAGTTCAATTTCGATTGTACAGATATTTAATAATGGCTTTAATGGAGAAAAAAATATATATAATCTAATAATAATAATAAAAATATAAAAGTGCTAAAGAAGTTCACAATCAGGCATTTTATTTTTATCTCTCTTGTACACAACAATCGATTGCCATCATACACATTTTTTTTTATCTATTTTTATCTTCAATATATAATTTTCTATTTTTTTTTTTTCTTATTTCCTTTTTTTATCACGCTGTATTTCATTTTTTTTTTTTTTTTCAAAATTAAATCTTTTATATGGCAGTTGCTACTAATGAGCCAAAAAGAGATGGATAAATTTGATATTTATTTATTTACTTTAAATATGTGCATACATGAAAAGCAACTCAAAAAGTAATATCAAAAAAATAATAAAAAAAATACAATACTGAATAAATTGAAAATTCGAGTATTCTTTGTCTTTTGTTCATTCAAATTTTCAATTTTTTTCAATTTATATTCGATTGCAGCTTCACTAGTGCGCGAGTAAAGTCTGCAGGGAATACTTTAATATCGATGATACAATTGTATAAAAGCGTGTGTGAAAAGGTCATGAAAAAAAAAAAAAAAAACGAAATTGTTATTGGCATCCTGGCAATTTTTACGTCATTGAATTTTTTTTTCTTATTTTTATTTTTTCAAACGAATACATTGTGGCTTCAATAATTAACCTCAATGACTCATGATTTTATTAATAAAATAGCGGAGAAAAAAAAAAATAATTATTCCATATAAAATTTCGTAATAAGCTGATATATTATTGTCATCTGGTGAAGAAATAAAAAAATTAAGCAAATAATTATGTGAATAGAATTTTCATTTGATTTTTTGTCTCTACTTATAAGTGTCAGTCTCAGATCGCATTAATTTACATTTTTTATTTATTTTTTTTTTCAGTCTGTATTATTTTAATCTCCTTATTATTATACTCCAGACAAAGTGACTGCATCTTTTATTTTTTTTCAATTATTATTTTTTTTCTTATATAGTATTTTTCATTTTTTTCTTGCTTTATTAATTTTTATCTTTTTTATTTTTTTTTAATTTTCATATTTTTTATTGTTGCTATTTACTGAACCATCACTATTGCATTTGACCTATTTCGTTATTATTTATTTATTTTTTCATTTCATTTTTGTACTATATATTATTTTATATAAGTATTCTTATATTTTTATTTTAAAATTAATTTTACATCTTCATTTTACTTTTTAACATAACCAACTCTAAGATTAATTTTTTTTTATTTTTTTCGTTTATATTTTTTGTCTTTTCATTGAGTTGAGTAAGAGACTTTTATTCTGACTGTTTTCTCATGAATTTATATTTTTTTATTCAACAAAAAAAATAACTATATCTATGTTAACTTGAAATTATAAAAATTTTATCAACTCACATCGAGTGCTTCTATCACCAGAGATTCATTTCTTTCATTTATTATATATTATATGAATATAAAAAAAAAAAAAATTCTTTGTCTTGTTCGTTTTTTTTTTTTTCTGTGAATTTATATTCTATTTTAACGTTAATTTATTTTACTTGTAGTCGCATACTCTTTCATTCATTCACCTAATAATTTACTTTATCAACAATGAAAAAAAATGATATGTATTTCTTTTGATCTATTTTTTTCTTTGATTTTTTTTTTTAAATAATAAAAATTTTTCTTCAGTAAATTTTAGTACAGTTCTTGGCATGATGCTTTAGTTTTTTTTTTTTTTTTTTTTATTTATATTTTTTATGTATATATCTTGCCAGATAAAAAGTCAAAACTTCTTGATGCTTTATGATTTTACTATTTTATTTTTCTTATCAGTCTCATTGTGAAGTTGGCTTTGGTAAAATCAACTTTATACCACGATGATGCAACTGCCCTGCAGTATATTTATGAAATTTTATTGAGTTCATGTGAAGCTCTTCCTATTTTAAAATATCATACATCTAGTTTATATTGATACAATTTTTCTACTATATTGATATTCACATTCACATATTACATAAATATAAAAATACAATTTTTACAAATATTATTCACAACTCTATTGGTTCTCTATTATTAGTTTTTTTTTTTTAAAGAGATTTCATATTTGTATTCATGATGAAACCCTCTACTCAGTTTGACGAAAATAACTTGGAAATTTTTATTCTGACCTTATTTAAAATATACATTTTCTTTTTTTCGTTTTGATTTTTATAGTTTAATAATAATGATAAGCGAATGAAATATATATTTTTTCATTTTTCAATTCAATTGAATTTTTTTTTTGTTAAATATTAAAAACAAATATATTTCCATTCATTGTTTTTGTGAATTTTGTTTTTTTTTTTAATTTCAAAATTCTATTACTCATCTCCAAATTTTAATGTTTATTTTAAAAAAACTTTATTTGAGTATTTATGATATTTTTTTTTTTCGATCCCAATATCATATCAACTCCAGTAAAATATTTTTAACAATATAATTTTCATTCTACAATTCCACCCTTGCCCTACGAATTGACCCTAAATGAAAGAATATAAAAATAAAAAAAATATAAATTTTATTTTTCAACATGGCTTGGCTATAGTTAGAAGTCAAACTTCTCTTTAAAAAATGAAATAAAATTCAGCAAAATTTTAAGTATAATAAATATAATAAAATTTTTTTGACGCAAGTTAGATTAAAGTCAAGATCGTTTAGAGTGTTGAAAGTAAATGCACACATGTGATTTTATGTATAATATATCGGGTCGTCTAACCAACTCAGCTGTATGCATGAGTAGATATGAACCAACTTCACATCAACATATATATATAAAATTTACACGGCCAAAAAAAGCTGCTGCAATATGTGATATAAGTAACTACTATGTAAGATGTATAACCGACAAAGTACAAGAGAGAAATAAAACAAAAAAAAAAAAACTTGAAAAATAAAAATGTTGGGTAAGCCAAGAAAGTAAGCTCTGTGGGGAAGCCAGGATGATGGAGCAACCACACCCGATCATGTAAAACCTCAACGAATACATATATAAGAAAATAAGATGTAAAAAAAAATTTGATAGTTTATACATGAGAAGCAAAAATAAAAATAAATACACATGATGAAAATATACAAGGTGGTTACAGCATCTCATAAAGTTACAACAAATCCTTTTGGTTTATCCTCGAAATAGCAGAAAGAAAAATAAATAAAAAATTAACAGCTCGTAATACAGTTGCAGCATTATTTTGTTGACTACATGTCAGATATAATATACACTCTCTGTCATTCACATTTATATATAGATATATATTTTAACATTATCATGACATCACTATATACGTCACTTAAAAATATATATAGGTATATTATACTGTCGTTTTCGATCAAAATTGTACTTGGATCTATCCTGAAAACCTAAACGATTTTACTGACATTTTATTTCAGTGCAAGTTTTTTATTTTTATTTTTATTTTTTTCGTGCATTACCTCGACTGATGGGGAAATGATTGCACATCGTTTGTTCATTTTTATTTATATTTTATATACAGCCATGTACACACGGTGCTTTTTGACAAATTTTAAACATTATACATATATCCAAATGTATTTTATGAAAATGTCTTGCTTTAAATTTATGAATAACATGGATAAATATAAATTTATATGAAATGATGATGATTATTTAGTTTTGTAGTTTTACGAAAGAAAACAGAAAAATATAAATTCACTTTATATTTCGATTATCGTATGAAAATTGGTATTCAGTTGAATTTTTTATTTATTTTTTTTTTTAAATTTCATCTTGGAAAAAGTTTTCTCATTCTAGTGTCACCAAGCTTGAAAGCATGTAACTGGGAAAAATAGAAAAAAAAATACAATACACTAAGAAATATATTTTACTAAAAAAAAAAAAAAAACATGTAAAAGTTTAAAATTATATGTGTCATACAAATAATTATTTAGTTAACCGGATATATACGTATAAATATCAAAAATAAAATTCACAATTTATAAAATTAATCGTGACTTTTATTGAGAAAATTATTTTAATAATTTCGATATTACAAATGAGTAATTAATATATTTAATTTTTTATTTCTCCAATTTATTTTGGTTATTCAAAAATTATTCTAGTCATGTTAAATTGTTGCAATCATTCCGTTATTTAAGTAATAAAAATAAAAAATAAAATCTAAATTTAAAAAGAAAAACAATGAATAATAATAGAGAAGTCTTTGAAGAATAATATTTCATAAAAATAAATTGAAGCAAATATTTTTATCTCTATCAACTTATTATATAATTTTCATTTGATAAAAAAAATAAAAAAAAACATTGAGTATCAAAAGTTGAAAATACAAAGTTCAAGCTTGTCAATGTCATAAGCATTAACTTTGTTATTTATATCACCTGTCATTTACACCATTGCATATCAACACGAGTTATATATTTAACACAATGTCTGTCATTAGTTGAATTTTCAACCTCTTAGTGAGACAAAAAAACTATTGTTCATTCGGAAAAAAAAAATATATATAAAAATAAAATAAAATGAATAAACTTATCCACTCAACAATGATAAATTAATTTTCATTTTCTTCAGTAATTTCTACCAGAGATTATTATGACTTTTTTATTTATTTATTTTTTTTTCGACAAACAAAGGTTCATGTGAATCCATCCGTATATTTGGTAAATCACCGCAATGCGAGCATTAAAATCTAGTGTATGTGAACCATTTTATTCGCTTGGATTGTTTCTACAAAGCAGCCTGGAACACTACTAACTCTAATCCTACATGCATATTGTTGTTAGTCTCAAATTTTCACAGAAAAATAATGTCATTATTTTTAATATTTATTTATTTTTCATACTCGTACAAAAATATATATACATATAAACAGAAAATATAAATAAATTAATATCAAGCTTCCATTAAATATGACATTAAATAATAATCCAATAGCGAGTTTTATATAAATAAAAGAAAATTTATCAATTAAATCTATTGAATATCGAATTACTTGTTTAATACCATTCACCCTTTAAATATGTTTGCACTTCTTTACCAGTTATCCCCTTCAATTCTATAGCACACTGTGACCTTCAATTGACTTTTGAAATCAGAGTCTCGAAGCGAGAAATTAATGAGTTTCCTCGCCAATTTCACCGATCGAACTTGTCGACATATATAGATAAATGAAAATAAATAAGAAAAAAAAATTTTTAAATAAAAATAAATTGAAATACACATATATATGAGAATACTCTTTACTTTTTCTTACATTACTTGCTGCAATTTTTTTTTTTTTTCTTGTTCATCAACATTTATTATTTTTTTTTTTTGGGTGTATTTAAAAATATATATTTTGGTTTTTTAATCTAGATATGATTTTATTTTTATAACACAAATAAAATAGAGTTGTATATATATATTTCTGTTTGTGTTTTGTTTTTGAATTTCCTACTTAACCTTTTGAGGATTACAGAGATTTATCGGTGAGAATAATTTAGTGGAGCGTGCACAGAAGGAATAGATAATAGATAGAGAAACGTAGACCAACACGAGGGTTATATTAACTGGAGATTGTTAGAAAATCGACCAACCACCTTCAGGCTACAGTTCAACCCTCTCATATACTTTTTTATCGTCTCACTTTTTACCGCATTTTTTTTTGCTTTTTTATTCTTTCTTTTATTTATTTTTTTTCTCCTTTCGACAATAAAGATTGCGAGGACAAAGAGTGAAAATTTTATCAGTCAAGAAAATCATACTGAATCGTATGAAAAGTTTAAATTTTATATACCTTATTTTTTTTCTGAATTTAATAAAATAATCTTTTAAAATTTTATAAAAATTTTACCCTATCGTTAATTTACCTTATCACAAAACAAACTAATTTATAAATATTTTTTTATTCTCATAAAATTTAATCATCTTATAGAATTATTATTATTTGTTATAAATAATTTTACATTTATTCGAATAATATTACTTTACTTTTCTTGTTATTTTCTCAATTATATTTTTCATGTCTGACTATTGCTTGACATATTCTACTTGCATCAAAACACCAAATAGTAAAATTTTATCAATTTAAATTGAATAAAAAATTTATCATTTAAAATCATGTCAAATCACTTGACCACTAAAATTACTCGTGACTATTCCCTATGTTATTTTGTATTTAGGGTTGATTTCAACTCTTTTTTTTATCTGTTATATTTGTGGTTAAATATACAGAGTGCTTTAAATAAATTAAATGTATTAAATTAAATTAAAATTATTATTGTTAACACAACAGGTTACTAACTAGATATTAATGATAAACATTAAACGTGCCTGTATCACGATGTTTTCGATAATTTTGTGTGCGTGTTGATCAAATGGCCTTGCTTGGCTTTTTTATCAGAAATAAAAATTATGATTGAATTATATTGACTTTCAAATTTTTCATTCGTGTCATGTACAGAATCTCATTACTTGACATTTCTTTTTATCATATAAAAATTAATTTTTTTCAGTTTTTTTTTTCTCATTATTTACGCTTTTAATATAATACTTCAAATAAAAAGTATAATTTTTTTTTTAATTTTTCAAAAGTTTCTTTACAAAATTCTAGTTTCATTTTCCTCCCTCCCCCCACTAACCTACTGGCAAACTAGAAATGTAGTTTTTTTTTTTTAATTACTTATATGTGTATTTTCAGTTTATTTTTTATTTTTTTATTTTTTTTTTTTTGAAGGAAAAAATTTTGAAGGTTTCCCCACAAAGTAAAACAGCAATTCAAGTTTGGCTCTCATTCAAGACACAACATCTTAGGGTTTCAATTACATGTACCTTTTCAATACTTGCCTTGAACCATATATTATTATTATTATAGTAAATAGCATACCTTCTTGTATTACAGATACATAAGCCTCAGATTGTATATACATATCATGTTTCAAAAAGGTTTTCCATTTTTTTTTTGGTTTTTTATTTCTATTGAAAATAGTGATGTATATATTTATATACATATAAAGTACAAGTCAAAGTATATATGACTTTAAAAATTTCATTTCCTTTCTCTTTATATGTAAACTATCTATATTTTGTTTATTCACAAATATAGAGATTGCATATTGTCACACAATGTTTGTGTGTGTTTGTGTGTATCTATGTAAAATGCAGGAAAGGCAAAAAACACTCGATGCCTTTTCCAACCAATAATTTATACAACGACCGAGTGTTGCCGAATTGTATTCACGCTACAGTCTTTTTCAATTCTTTTTTGTTTTACTTTTTTGGTTCACCTATTTTTTCATTCTCAGTATATGCCTTTTACATTTATTTTTATATCCTTCCCTTATGCTAGAAAATAAAATTTTAATATGCCAGAATTTCATGTTAGTATACATACTTTATATATATATTCGCAAAGAGACTAGATATAAATTTTTATATATATATTTTTCTAAAAGAAAAAAAAAGAAAACAAATAAATCGATAAAAATTAAATTAAACTCTTTTGAAAAGAAAAAAAAAATGATTAAAATAAATATTCATATAAATTTTTATTTTTCTATTATTTTATTGATTTTTATATTTTTTAAATTATAATAATCAATTTTATTCATTCTTATATATATTTAATTAAACTTTATAAAATTTTTATAAATCTAAGGGTGGTTTTTGTGTTTATTCAAGGACTTTTCTATATGAATAGTGGTCTAGATTATTTCAAGCTTTGTACTTGTGAAAAAATGTATTAAAAAGACTGTGGTTTTGTACATGTATATATGTGGATGTGTGTAATGCATGTATGTGAATAAAAGATAGGGCTCAGAATGGCTCAAGTAGAATTGACAATAGGTTCTATACAAATATAGTGTTAGCTTGTGTTAATGTGTATACATGACTAACTAAAAAGGGCAAATGTGTTTGATGAAAATTCACTTTGGTATATATTTATCAAACCGTATGGTTGATCCAATTCAGTTTGCACTGTTCATCAACAATTTTAAATGAAAATTTAAATCTAAACTCGATTTTTTGTTGTTATATATTTGTGAAAAAAAAATTTTTATAAATAATAATATCAATTTTACATGTAAAATATTATTGATGAAAGTTGGGTTTTAAATTGAAAATAGAATATTTAGTTTTAGCTGTAGACAATTTGGTTGCAAGGGTGCAGTATAAATATAAATATATATGAGGATAGAAGAGTATAATATAGAAACGATGTTACACATTTTCATCGTGGAGGTCATAAACATTGAATTCAAAGAAGATTAGAGCCTCGACCTCACTGTACTAAGAGAAATTGAGAAAATGAAAAGCAGAGGATGAGCTTCAATCTAGCTTGAATCTTGTTGTAACCTCATTTCTAATATAACTTGAGTTTTATTTTATATTTTTTTTACTTTTTTTAAAAAATATTTTCTTCTTCTAAATCATCCTTTTAACGACATATATATTTTTATATTTTTTTTTCTATAAAATTAGACGTCTATTTCATGATGTATAAACTTTCAATAAAATAGTCTAAATATTTTCTTCAATAAATAACATTATAATTGAATATAATAATTAAAATTAACAGATAATTTTGAGGTAGGATAAATCAATAACAGTTTATTATACCGAGAAATTGAAGATTATGAACATGTCATTATCGGTGTAGCTTTGATGTATTAAATTAACCTGAAGATTGATAATTAAATTTTAACATGAGTCAAGTGTTTACTGGTCCAGTTAATTTTCGTTGACCATTATGAAGCTAGATGAACATTTATGGAGGGTCATTGATTGCTCAAATATTTATGTATCCCCAGCTACATAATTGATATTATTTTATAATGTCATTCAATGTCATTGTGTATTTTATAAATATCAAATATTGTCATTGTCACTTTTTGAAAATACGTGGAAAATAATACTGGACAATTTAGTGTCTTGATTCAGCGATTGACAGTGATATTTAATTCACAAAAATATTTAGTAATTGATATTATTTTGTTTATTTTTAACATTAAAATGATTAAAATTTTTTTCACTTTTATTAATTTAATCTGTGATTATTTGAAAATATTTAATATTGATGGATTTTGAATTACCGAAAATACTATAAAATTTAAGATTGCAAATGTATTTTTTTTTTTTTTTAGACAGTATATTTTGATGTCTCTATTATTTGCAATAAGATATTACATGGTTTTTCTTTGTTAAAAAAGATAACAATCAATGATCGTTATACAATTCTATATATGAAAAAAATTGTTGGGTTTTCTTATAGTGAAACGCTTTAAATGATGTCATGAAATTGTAATAGTTTTTCAAGCAATATACTGCGTCTATCTACAGTCTAAAGTACTTTGCTTTCGAATAATAATGTCACAAAAAGTAATATCCTCCGGATGATACTCGACGTTACTGCTTGATCTATACTATTATAAAATTTCATTTTTTTCTTTTTTTTTTTTTTTTTTTTTTTTGTATTATATATTACAAAATCTTATAAAAAATACTGTCAACAAAGTAAATTGGTCATTTTTTTTTTTTTATTTTTATATTTTATTTTTGAATTGCTGAATTTTCTTGAAGAAAATTAAGTTTTGATTCTTTTAATAATTTATCAATTTTAATTTTTATGTTTTATTAATTATTGAAATGCTGAAGAAACTGCATTGTTTTTTTTTTTATTTTTATTTTATGAATTTTAAAAACTTTTCAAATTATTTCATCTCTAATAAATGAAAATTTGCTGAAAACTTTTTCTTAGCAATAACTTTTCTATGGCTCTATAAAAGATTTGTTCTATCAGTTACATGATATATTTTTTGTCAAATACAATGACGAATATTCTTTGTCTTACTTGTGACTTATGAAGAATTTTTTTTTTAAAATAGATATACTTTGATTTGAATTTTATTTGGCTTTTAAAGTTTTCATAAATTTATTCATTTTTTATAAATAAAATACGAAGAATCCGTTTTCATTATGGTTCATTGGTTTTTTTTTTTTTAAATTATTCTTTCAGTTGTGAATATTTTTGTAGGATAAAATTTATGATACAGTAAAGCTAGCTCGAGATTGAAAAAAAGTTTTTTTTTTTTCTTTCTTTATCATTATATTATATATAAATTTATATTGTAATTAAAAATCAAGTCCAATACAGTAGAAATGTTGATGTGCATGTTTTTTTTCATTCATATAATCAACACAAGAAAATACTCATATTATATCTTTGGTAATTAAATGCTTCGGTACATTAATTTAGATCTTTTTTTTTGTTATCTCAGCGATATTTTAATGCAGCTGATTATAAAAATAAATTCACCTATATTCTATTTGCAAGAAAAAAAAAAGTCATTAAAGTTTAAAATTAAAACTTATCACACACTACCACAAAAAGCAATTTCAAGTGCCTAATGCAATCACAGTTTGATCATTTGCACTATTAATTCATTTATGTTGAAAGCAATTTAACGGTTAAATTTACCATAAAACTGATTAATTACTTAACGTCTTATTCCAGTTAATCGATTAAAATTTAAAACTTCTTGAAAAAGTTTTTTTTTTTTTTTTTTCTCTTTCAATTTTCCATCAAAAAACTTGATGATAAAAAGTTTTCATGGTTTTTTTTTTTTTCATTTTCTGTTGATTATAATATAATACAGCTTCTTGTAGTGTGTGAAGATAAGAATTATAAATAACTTGTACAAAAGTTTTCTATAAAGATGATATTCCCTCTCACTAACAACTTTTAGTTTTGAAAATGCTTTACCATGCAAAAAGTGGATGATTATATGCGCATATATTTGTGTAAATGTTGATAAGTTGGTTTTGAGTTATGCACATAGAACTTAATGTGTTATGCTTGATATATTATATATGCTTAATAACTTTAAATTATAACGTTAATATTATTTTTGTTAAATATAAGTAATATAATAAGTTAATTCACGATTATTGTCTTCACATAATATATTTAATTTTCATGCATAATCATAAATATACAGCTAGTGAAGCTTGAGGTTGTACACGAAGGATCACTCTAAATTTTGAGCTCCATTAACCACTGAATACATAGACAACACACCAAATAGACGAGAAAGTGACTGATATATATTCAGAATTAGTGGAAAATACATGTACCGTTCGTTTCTATTTTAACCAAACAAACCATCGAATCAAACCAACTAACTATATACTACTCTGCTATTTGACTTGACTGTGCAATGAATCTGTACATGTATTAATTTTATTTAATACAAATAATTGATGAAAAATAAATTCATTCTAACATTGCAATACATGTATTATATACATTTTAATGATAAAAGTTTGAGCTTTGTTTTATCAGTAATAAGAAATTTAAATTTGTTACAATGAACAATAAATAAATTACTTTTTGTTTAATTTATATGTATGTGTATTATAATGAAACATACTGTTGCTCAAAGTACAATACAATTAAATATTTCCAGAAAGTTATCATACAATTAAAAAAAAATAAAAAAATAATAATCACAGTTATTTTTTAATTAACAATATCAATATATTTTTTATATGCTTGCGTAATATATTTCTACAAATTAATTGGAATGTTATACAAAATTATTCAAAGCATTGCATAAAAATATAATGATGCTGTATTAAAACTACTGTCAATTAGCTTTGTCATTGTAAAAAAAAAAAACAGAATGGTAAAAAATATAATATGATTCTCATTTGATATTACAAATAATATATTTGTTTTGTTACGATGTGATAAATGATATTTAATGTTTGCACAATGATTTATCAATGTTACTGTAGCAATGAATCGAAAGGCTTCATTAGTGTGGTTTGTGCGTATTACGTGCCTTGTAGATTAACGCATGCTCCGTTAAATTCGACCGCATTGTCCAGGTCACTTTGACCACATGTATATTTGCGTTACTATCATAAGCACAAGCCTCTCATATACACATTCACAGTAGCGTATATAATCTATGAATGACATTGGAATAATGCACATCCGTTGAGTGACGGATATTGTGGTTCAAAATTTCATCTCACTTTATTCTATGTCAAATGTTATGTGCATACAAGTACATATGCATTATGTACATATATGCAGTGTATTAGAAATTGTTCAAGCACGTTTTCACCAAAAGCCACATCGATATATTTATGAAATTGTTACATATCCTATTTTTCATTTTAAAAATTACCTACAATATATACTCACTCTTACGTCTTTCTTTTGGATTTTTTTTTTTCATTAACAATCACACTTTAAACTTGAAAATTAAATTAAATTTTTTAAAAATAATTTTCAACAGTTGGTATTATTTTAAATCGTTTTATATTTTAAATTAAATTAAATATTTAATCAATCAACGAATAAATAAAAAGTGATGAGTTCTTGAGAAATAAAAAATAAAAAAAATAAATCAATAAATTTTAAATGAAGAAAAAGTATTAAAGTACTTGATGAAAATGTGATTAATGGTAGAAAGCTATTTTCTTCGGTGATCATCTTCTTTGAATGTCTCTCGAGAGATAAATAAAAGCTGACAAGACGAGATGACTCGAATGGATAATTTACTCGTTGTGTATTTTTATGAGAAAATGTGGGTGACCTATTACATTTATTTTTTTATTTTTATTTTCTTGACTGATTAACGACTTGTTTTAATAGCATACTCTACAAATTACACAGTTTTTATTTTTATTTTTTTATCTCATTTCTTGTATTTATAAATTAATTGTCGATTTAAAAAATTCTTGGTAAATATGAATAATTAAAGTATAAAATGAATGAAAAAAAAAAAAAAAAACAAGTAAATTATAAAAATTGTAATTTTTAAAGCTGTTCAAAGGAAATTTATTTTTAATTTTTTTTGTAATAATTTTAAAAATTTAACATGAGTTATGAGATAAATTTCAAAATCATTAGTTTAAATTTTTAAGTCAAATTTTACACTATTTGGTAATTAAATTTATTTGTTTATACTTGTGGATGTAATTATATATATTTATATAGTTGGAAAATTAATCGGAGCTTGCAAGTCATATGGCCATACTCAGTGGTTTCTATAAATTGAAACTATCAAGTTTTCTCAGTCGTATAAGATGGTAACGCATCCACGAGTTGTCACAAAGTTGGTACAGCTCAGTTAATCACATTAACTTGAAGGACTACATGGTGTTCAAACCACTCTAGCCATATTTTTCTACCTTACAAATTCGAGACAATAGCTAATTGCTCCAAATGATAGTTTCTCTTAGTAAAGTTTCATATAACTCATTGATAATTCAATAAATAAAATTATAATTAATAAAAGTATTATTATTTATTTTTTTTTTTCTCTTCCTTTTATTTATTTTTTTATTCTTTTGTTTATTTATTTTTTTTATTATTAAAACGACAAGGGATTTTGTTGTATACTACACTTAACTCTGTTCATACACAAACATTATGTAATATTGCTATTATTATGAAAAATATAATTAATGCATGCATGAAAGCTGCTGTTAAAATAAAGTTACGTCTAAAAACCACTTGGTCGACAGCTTAACTTTTCCTACAGTGTTGTTATGCATATCTATATATTTTACATATTGTATTTTTCATCCTAAAATTCAATAACCTCACTACTATTTTAAGCGAAAAAAATTCAAATATAAATTATAAATATGCTTAGAGATCATCTTTAATTAAAAATTAATATTTAAACTTGAATAATGAAAGGAATATTGTAAATTCATGATTTTTAAAAAATTCATAAGCTTTATTAAATAAATAAACGTTGAAATTATTATAAATAATTTTAAGCTGTATATAAATTTAACAACTAATTAACAAAATTGAAAAAGTAAAACGAAAACAAAATTTAACCACAGTTGGTATGTATCACATCCCTAGAGAATTTTATAAAATACTCGACATGTTGTTTGAAAAGTTAAAATATCAAAATACACTTTTTATTTAAATTTATTTATACTATTTATCTTTTTTTTTTTTTTTTTTTTTATTGAATATTTATTCTGACCGAGGGATATTATCATTAATTTTATTTTTTCTTTCAATGACCTCGTTTTGTACTAATGACAATTGTACTCATGAATATTCAAAATTATTATTTTTTTTATTTCAAGTTTATTTTTTTATTAACATTTTAATGATGGCTCATAGTTAACAGTACTCAAATATATATTTTGCTTATTTTAATTGTTCCGACAGTTTCATTGCTATATATAAATATCAATTTTCAAATAAATAACATCGATATTTGGCTTGTTATACATGAGCAATACTAATTGAGTAATTTTTTTTTTTTTAAATACTTTAGTCTTGATTAAATGAAATTTATTTATTGCTATTGTTAATCAAAATAGCAATAAATACCTGACTAATAAAATAATTGCTTTATTTTCCGTTGAAATAATTGTAATAGAAAAAAATCAAAAAATAACTTTGAGTAAAAAAAAATATATAAACATTTTTTGTTTATTATTTTTAGTATAGACAAATTTTTATAAAATATTTTTTTAAAATTCAAATTGAATGCAACCAGTGTGCCATGGTATAAAAAAGAAAAAAAAAATCACTTCAATTCGTATTCATATCCGTTAAATGTTGTAGATTTTTCGCATTTTTACTTCTGTCAACAGTTGGTGTTGCCTTCCAACTGTAAAATCGTCTGTACAGTTGTTTACCTTCATTTTTTTCAATATAAAAACTTTTATATTTTGTTTTTTTTTATATAAACTTTTTTGTATATTTTTTTTCATTGATGTTGATATGTTGAATGAGGCTAATTACTGTTGAAATTATTATAGAATTTTTTTTTTTTTTGAATTCAAATCACATAGTCATGAACTACCGCTGTTTATTATTATTTCTTTTTAAAATAATTTTTTCATCATTAATACAGTTTTATAAAATTAAAGCTAAATATGAATTTAAATTTTTCAACTAAATAAATATTTTAATGTCAATTCTACTAATTATAAAAAAATTTACATACAGATTTTTAAAAAATATAAAGAATTTTTTTTTTTTCGTCTTTTCTTTCATTCAAAAAATACTATCTGAATACTTGAAGAATTTATTATTTAATTAAATTATTATTAAGATTTTTATCGTTGATTATTTATGCGAAAAAAATTAATTGAACAATAGTAAGAGTAAAAAAAAAAAATAATATAAATTGTAAAAAGAATTTTTAATACATATAATATATTTAAAAAAAAAAAAAAGAAAGTGAATTATGATTTTGTATGAGTGCTTTTTTAGAATAAAAAAATATAGAGCATAGTAACACAGATGAATACATAAATGTTCATAAACCATATGTGAAGTTTTTTGGTATTGGAGACAGAGCTAGGTGGTGGTGGTGGTGGCAGTGGTTGATGGTAAATGTAGGATAGAAGTTGTACAGTGCGGAGAAGAAAATTTAGTATGAGGTTAAATTTATATCGTGTTACAGGCATGGAATAAAATGACTGCCGTTTTCGATGAGAGAATTTTATATATATTTATATGTATGCATAGTATTCTCTCTCTCTCTCATTTTTTTTTTTTTTTCTATTTTTATTTTATTTTTTTTTCACACACTTTTATATTCTTTTCTTTTTCTCCAGGATTAACCGTTGAAAAGCGGTTATAAATAAAAATGCTTGGATTTATACGTATACTCTGATATTTTCATGTATATATGGAAGTCCAATTTGCAAAATGGTCCATGAATATTTTATCATGTGTCACCCAATACAGCTAACTTTCTGAATTTTTTTTTATTTTTTTCCCTTTGTTTTTTATTTTAGTCAGAGTTTTGCATTTTTTTTTTTTTTTTGATTCGAATAATTTTCCAGCGTCATGCATTTATATACGTATGAATATAAATTGAAATAAAAAAATAAAATTTTTTATCTAAAAAAATAATAATGAAAATAACATGATTTCTTTGGCAAAAAAAAATACGTCAAGATTATTAAAAGACTTGAATTTTACTATCTTTTAATTTAATTTTAAATGAATTTTTTTTTTTTTAAGTTTCTAAAGTTACATTTTAAGTTTTTTTTTATTCTATTTTTCTTGATAAAACCAATTAAATTATATTTGACAGTTTTTATAAATTTAATTTAACATTCTTTGTAAATTTGAAAATAATTAAAACTAATTTTATTATATATTTTTTTTTAATTTAAAAAATTTTAAAGAATAATTGCTGTATATTGAATTTTATAATGAATAATCAATTAATATTTCAATTTAACAAAAATAAAAAAAATATTCATGAAATTTTCAAATAATTATTCAATATTATATGTAACTTTGACATGTGACATACAGAAACATTTTTAACGCTTGAATTATTCTTGACATGTAAATAAAATGAGGGTTTAACACAATTAAATTTATTACAAACAATAATTGCAATTGTCATTTGACAATTGATATAATTTTTTGCAAAAAATAATTCAGTTAATACTTTGTCACATTATTATTTTTACACATCAATAATTAACTAGCACAATTAACCAATAATTAAACAATCATTAATATAAATCTAAAATAAAAACAATAAGAAAAATATCCGATTAATTTAATTTTTTAAATATCGATAAAAAGTTGTGATACATTACACAAATGATATATACGTATATAATCTAGAGTATGCCTTTGGGCAATTTATTTCTTAACTCTATAAATTGCACTATCATTTTCTGATACTACACTTTCATAATGCATCAGTGTCTTGGTTCACATGAAAAACGTTCCAATAAAGATCGATTATATTTCCCTCTGGTGCATTATTCAAGTACATCTAAGTAAGTCTATACTGTCTTGGTATATATTATAAATAAGTACTTGAATATATAGCTGACTAACCAAGTACATATATACATCCAGCATTAAATGCATTTTAAAAACTCACTAAATCGAACATGAAAGCCTGATTCCATTATCCTACCTAGGCGATGAAGATGAGAAGATGCACCACTATCAAATACAAAATTCAAGAGAAATACTACTTCATAAGATTCTGAGATTTTGCATTATAATTTGCTTTCATGAAACTATACACATTTAGAAATTAAACAGTATACATCTCATCAATGAATATATTCTAAAAAGTTACGTAATAAAAAAATTCCATAGAGTTTTGACAATACGTCAAAAAAAAGTACAGGATGAGATGGAAAAAAAAAATATAGAAAATAGACTACGACTAGTAAAAAAGAAAAGTAAAAGAGAAGAGTAAAAAAAAATGAAAAAAAAGGAAAAGGCCAACGGTGGATTTTCGTAGGAAGCAGCTTACAGTCGTTCTGTCTGATTTATCGTAAGTGTACACTACTTGGAACTCACTTGAGTGCTATACTCAAGTAACTCATTGAGAGCTTGCGCATTAGAATTTTTTTACAATTTCTTATGGGAATTAAATATCACGACAAGTATGTGAAAATATTTTTTAAAGAATACTATTTTTATTATATTTGTACAAAAGTTTGTAGGAGAAGAAAAAATTTGAAATTACAAAAATTGAGCAGTTTGTTTATTTTTTTTTACTTTTACACTTTTGTATATGTATTGTTAACTGTAAAATATATATTTATATATACATGTAGTTTATAAATGTATATGCATATATGTTGAGAGAGAGAATCTAGGCTACTTTATGCTACCTTGCTGCACCAGTTACGATAATGCAGTAAAACGTGCCTCAAGTTCTCTAGACACTATCATTCGGTACTATACATACGAATAAATTATTGTGTTAAAAATATATATGAGACACTTGAACATAACAATTTTTATTATTTTTGTTATTTTTATATGCCAAGAAATTATTTGATATTTCGTTGAGACTTTTTGAAGATTGACAAACCATGTTGCATATTTTATATAGAAGTATAAAAAAAAAAAAAATACTACAAAATTTAACACGTGCTTTAGATTTATTGGGAATAAAAGAAAGAATATCATTAAAAGACAAATAATTTTATATTTTATTGGTTTAATTTTTTTATTGTTTAATAAAATAAAGAAAAAAAAAGAATAAAATAATACAACACAGGTTAAATACTTGCAAGTGTTTTTTTTTTATAGTTTTATTTGAGTTACAATGTTTGCTTGTCTTTAAAAAGTAGAAAAAGAAACGATTTAAAAATTTTTTATGTTGCTACATATATATTTATAAATAAGAAATTAATTTTTTATACTTTTTAAGATAATTAAAAAGTTGAAAAGTTTACAACTGTCATCATCATCTTGTCTACATTGTAATATTCTTAAGTAGATGATTGCCAAGCTTTATTTTACGCAAACTTTTTTCTTCATGAAACTCATGATTTTATATTGTTAATTAATTTTTTTTTTTTTTTTAAAGAAGTTTCAAAAGAAAGTATATAATGAGATTGTTTCAAGAATGCTAAGATCATCATGCTAAAGTATAATGAACCTACTGCTTCAGTATCAAAACTTTAACACCAATTTTTCTATTTAATTTTTAATTTACAATCAATTATTTATTTATTTATTTTTTTTGCTTAAAATAATTCCCAACTGCAGTTAAATTTATTAAAATTGTTTATTTTCTGCTTCAAGCAGCATGATATTTCGTTTATAATTTTTTATATTTTCCTTGAAAATTATAAGAATAATGTTATTTATTTATCTATTATTATTTTCTTCATTTCAACAAAATTTCTTTTCATTAAAAACAATTTTCTGCTCTTCCAATCATAATATTATTTTTGCAATACAAGATGATATTAAAAATAAATTAATTTTTCAAATGACCAGTCAATATACTGTATGTCTGTTGATTTTATAGAGTTTATTTCTTCAAATGTTCAATGAATAAATTGTTGAATTATAATTCATGTCCAGTGAATTTTAGTGTTGATCGGAAGAGAATAGTTTGGTACACCGTATTTATATATATTAAGTCTGTGAATTAAAGCAGTTATCTTCTGAATCTATAGTATATAAACCATAAATATATTTATATGTTTATAATATATGTATATGTAGAGTCTGAATGTTCAGAGATGCGGAAGAGTACGGTGGTAAATTTTAGTGAAATTCTGACATTTCTAGCTCGATCTCTATTGCTGTCTCTGTGTGGTTATATGCAGTCTTATCGTTTATGAGAGAAGATGGAATATGCTCTCTAAATTTACCATGAATGTGTATTAGTTCTATGTATATATTTATTAAAATATATTGTACATAGAACACCTAACGAATGTCTAGCTTGATAACATAGTTGTATTTAGTTTGACTAGATAATTATAGAGTCTCATTATAATATCGTTTATCATCAAATATTATTTACTGTTCTTTATCATTATAAATAAATCGTCAATGTATAATATATATCAAATAGTTTTACTATATGTATATATTTATGATAGACAATTTATTATCCCCACTAGAAATCACAATATTATGGCAATGTGCACATACAATATTTATTGATGATTAATTTTAATAAAAAAAAAAAAAATTATTACACACAATATTTGAATATTTCACTTTGTAAATTTACTGAAAATATTTTGACTTATTGATTTTATTGAACGCATGTAGATGCATGCGTAAACTGACATTACACTCAATTGAAAATGGAAAAAAAATTGCATGTATATATATTTACAAAAAAATATGACTTTTCAGTTTTTATTTTTATTTTTTTTTCGGATATCCGGACATAACTTTTAGCAATTTTTTATTTTCATTTCGATATTCGTTTATTATTTTTTGATGTATTTTTTCATTTTTAGTTATATTTTTTAAAATTTTTGTTTAAAAGTAAAAGGTTTTTTAGCTGAAAAATAAAAATATATTAGTATTTAAATACGAGGTAATAAAATTTTTAGCCGAATTGTAAAAATAGTTTTAATTGGTTGCTGTGTATAATTGATTAAATAATATTTTAACGAGTCATAATTTACTTTGATGTAAAACACTGGGAGGTAATTTATTACAATTACTCGAAATAATAAATAAACAGTTTCCATTAATAATTATTGTTTTCGGTATTTTATATATTTTGTGTTTTTATTAAATTAAATAATACTTATTAATATTTTTTAATTTCTATAAAAGTGAGATCAAATTGTTTTTGAAATTACGTGAAGGTTATAAATATATGTATAGTTTTTGGTAAATTAATAGTACGTTAAAAACTTTTTATTTGTCACTCGCAATTTTCGTTATTATCAAAGTTAGTAAATAGTAGAACAAATTAATATTTCAATCAAAATTATGAACTCTATATAAAGTTTTGTCAAATTTTAAGAAACTCTTGCAGTATTACAAATTAAAGCGAAAAAATATATTAAAAATATCCAAAAAATAATTTTATTTTAATATTTATTAATTATTTTATAAAAATTTTTTAAAAACATTTAGTATTATAAATTAAAATGAACATAATATATTTAAAACTCATAAAATTTAATATTTTTCCTTTTATTTACCGATTAAACTTTTTATAAAAACCACTGTTAATTTTTTGAAAAGTGAACATTTATTTAAAACGTCATAAATAATTCTCGTTAAAAAAAAATCAAATGATAACTTTGTGCATTAATTTCCCAAACATTTAATCGTTTTTCTCTTTTCCTAAATATATTTTATCAAATTTTTGAAAAAACTTTTTTTTACTATTAAAAATAAATAAATGAATTTAACAAAAAAAATCTCTGTTTTTTTCTACATTTAAAAAATGATATTAAGTATTTTATATTTGAAAAATAAAAAACTAAAATAACATGTACATCATTTGCATAAACCATCGTTGTCATGGAATTTTTCATCAACGAAAAAAAGTAAAATATGTTTTTTATCTGTCTGTTTTTTATGTTTTTTGAAAAAAAAAATTTTTCGCATATTTATTTATTCTATTATCAACATTCTCTTCGTTTGCAATATTTCTTTTTTATTCTGACGGAAATATCTATCTCGGATTTCCCTGGACAATGTTTTCTGGTCAGCTTCTGAGAACTATGTAAAATATAAAAAAATGAATATTTTTTCTAAACACAATCTGCTTGATATTTAGGTATATCTTTCTGACTTTTCAACTCTCATATATATATTTACAGAATGTTCTTTTGAAAAAGGCATATACATATGTATTTTTTAAAAGATGAATGTACCCATATTATTCCAAAAAATTCAGAATTTTTATTATTCATATTTAAACTACATGTATGTATATCTATATAGTTATTTGATATTTTATTTTTAGTAAAAATGAAAAAAAAAGCTGTACAGATAAAGTTGACGGATTCCCATAAGGTTCTTTCTAGTCTGTACAAATGAAACGAAATTGGAATGAAAAAAAAAAAAATCAAATAAATAAATAAATATGAGTAGCGAAAGGTTCAATGCACCATACCAAGTTGTACATGCATACCTATATATATTTTTGATTTGCACAAACTGATCAAATATTTATTTTCTACGACCGACAGTTCATGATTTCGATATCGTTTGAGTCAAAAGTATAAAAAAATAAACCAACGTAAAAATATACCGGTAAAAAATATAAAAAATATTACCAACACTCAGTAACATCATATATACACCAGTGAAAATATCTGAATTATTTTCTATAGTATTGGCAAGAAACAAATCCCCGAAAAAAAAAAAAAAACAATAAAATAAAACCACATAAATCTCTAAGGAAACAAAAATAAAATAAACTATAAAAAATCAGATAAATAAAATAAGATATATAAGTATAAAAAAAAAAAAGAGTTATTGTTGAAATATATTTCAGAGAAATAGTGTTAAGAATATATATTACTAAGCAAAAATCAAACTGTATGTATAAAAAAAAAGTGATTTGCAATATCCAGCTATGAACTGATCTTCATCTCAAAAAAATAAAACAACGTAAATAAATTTAAGAAAATAAATAAAACTTGGCATTCTAGAAATTTTTTATTTATTTTTTTTTTGTATTGCAATTGACTCGTTCATCGAGGTGTACCTTGAAAAAAGGTAACTTTATATAATAAAAGAAAAAAGTACATTTTTATTCGGTAGAAAAATTGCTTGGAGCAGTGTTTTTATTTTTTTTTTTCAAAGTCCCTTGACAGTATGAAAACCAGAAAATTGTACTTCGATGTTTTAAAATTGATTTTGATTTTTTCCTATTGTGTATTGAAGAGAAAACATTTACACTATTGTGTGAGTTTTAATGATGTATATAAAATATTTACAAGTAGTGAATTTGAATTTACTATTTCTGGACACTTGAGAATAATAAACAAGAAAAAGAAAATTTAAAAAAATCCATATAACTTTTGGTTTTTAAAAGTTTATCGAATCATATTATTATAAAAATTTTCACTATGGACCATATACAAGTACAGAATGACTATATTAAATTCAACTTGACACTTTTAAAATAATTTAAAGCAATAAAAATGTAAATTTTAAAGTTGTATTTCTCAATCAAAAGAACATACTATTCTTTAATTCATCAGTTAAAGTTTTTGTATATTTTTATATACCTATTTTATTTATAAATTATTAAATACCTTTTATTTATTTATTTATTTTCATTGATGACATAAATAGAAAGTAGAAAACAACAGAAGAAAATTAAATTTAAAAAAATAATATTATATCTTTGTTTTTAATTCAAAAAGTTTATGATTAATGATATGAATACATAATGTTTAGTATAAATATTTATGAAATTTTTATTATTTTTTGCATCACCTTGTTATTACGTTATAATTTAGATTGATAAAAAATATATATAGTTAATAAATGAAAGCATGAATAAATTATATATACTCATGCAACTATAAAATATAAAAATTTCAATTATTCATCAAAATATTTTTTCAAGATTGATTCAATTTTTTTAAAGCACGTTTTACTATTTTATCTCATTAATTAAATTTTTCCAAGTCAGATATTTGATTTAATATAAATCGTCTCATTATATTTCCAGGATAAAAAAAAAATAATAAAAGGAAAATATTTTAAGTGTCGATATCACAAGATAAAAAAAAATTTAAAAGAAATTTATTTTAAAATTATATAGATTGAAGTAAGTTTTATATTAAAAATTCAATATTTTATTTGTCATCTAAAAATAAAAATTGTTTAAGTGATTATTAAAATTGATAAATCAGTTTAAATAAAATATCAAGTAGAATAATAATTTTCCTAAATACAATAATAATATTATCTTTATAATTTTTAACCAAAAATTTTAGTTATGCTCATAGTTTTCTGTGCAATATCATTTATTCACAAAATTTACTGTTAATATTATCATTATGATCATCATCATCATCCACCTAGACAAGCAATTTTCATAGTAATATAAATACCTGATAATTCAAGTTACAATATAAATGAAGTAACATAATAATAAAGCTCAATATTTTGTCACAAACATAATCACCCAGTGGCAAGTAAATTATAAGTCTTTTTAACTACCCAACTACTGTCAAGATACTAACTACAAAGTACAAAGTATAATGTCAACTCCAATGTATACACATAACTAAACCAAAAGTAATTATGATATAAAGTTGAACAACAATTTAATAATATTCATTAAAAAATTACATTATTTAAAATACAGTTTAATAATGCAAATATAATTTTATTTATATAAACATTTAATTGACTAATTTGAGTAAATATTTTGTTGTTGTTTAATTAGAAAAATAATAAGCTACCTGAGTATTTATCATGAGTGAACAATGAAGGGTAAAAGAGGATAAAGATTTTGTACAGTGTTCATTTAATAGTCAGCATTAACTATCAAGCAGACTTTGGAATACATATATATTTACAGTGTAGCTGGATTACACAAGCCAAAATGCATATTTGCAGCTTGCAAGTACTATAGCTTTTATATCACTGTAAAGCCTAGACACGTATAATATTTGTTGCTAGATTTATCATATAATTATTTCATGTTGTTTGTCATTTGCTTCACTACAAACTCAATATTATTCACTGACATGATAAGCGTACATTTACAATTAATTTAAAATATAGTATTTGTTTATTAGAAGAAAAAAAAAAATAGTTTATTTAGTTTATTTACGGTTTCTTTAATTTTCTTATTTAAACGTATAATATACTGTGTCAAGGTATTTTTCATTCAATTTGTAGGTTTTTTTTTTTCTTGTCTGTTGGCTGTTAATTTTTTTTTTTTCCTATTTATTTAATAGACATTCAACTTTAAATTGAACATACAAATATATTTTTCTTTTTTAGTTGTTCGTAAAAGAAACATGCCCAGCATTATTTATATATATTTTTTGTGTGTCGTAAAAGAATTGTACAAAAAACGTGACGACTTGCACACTCGTATATATATTTTGCCAATGACGTGTTTTATGTCATGTCGCTGACGTGATCATCTCAAGAATGAGTGATCTAAAATTGAATGACATAACGTTGTATATGTGACAGCTGTTTTCTGAACTTTGTCAATCAATCGATTGTTCTCATAAATAAGAATCATATTGATTTTAAAATTGATCAATTATTTGCGCAATAAATAATTATATTTTTTTATGATATTAATAAATAAACATTTACACAAAATTTATTATAGAAAAAAATTTCTCTCAAAAGATAAATTATTATAAACTACATAGTAAAATTATTATTCAAAATTTTATAAAGAATTTTTTTAGATTTTTTAAAATGCACTGTCTTACACGAACTGAATTTTTTATTTATTTATTTTTTTATTTTATGCTTAAAAATAAAAATTCTTTTGCGTTGTGTACCACAAGACGACTTAATGCGAAAAGTTAGCAGCACACGGAAGTCAATATCCGTCTTTCTGGTGCATGGTATGCGTGCTTGTCGTGAAATTGCTTGTCTGTTTATTTCTTTTTTATTTTATTCTCATCTTTTGTGTGTTATCATGCTTTTACTCTTATTATTGTGTTCACATACTTTTTTTTTTTCAGTACATACACTATATACTTTCAATTATTATTATGTTTAAATGAATAACATACATCACGTTTCTAGTATTATTCATTTTAATGCTTTATACAACTGTAAAGTTTCCATTTTTCAAAGTCTTCACTATTACATTTGATATACAACTTTGAATAACTCAAAAAATTTTTTACATTTTTTTTCTGTACGATAAATTTAAACAATAAAAAAAATATTATAATATGTTTTTAAACATAAGTTTAAATGTGAGTTGTTATGATGTAATGTTTTTTTCTTTCTGTAAATTTATAAAAAATTATTGATATAAATGAGTGTTATATCATTGCTCATTGTTGACGAAGTTTAATATTTTATGTACCTATGTTTTTTTTTATTGCTTGAATTTACTCATAAAAATAAAAAAAATATTTTCAATTTACTTTGAACTTTAAAGATCTACTGAATGGGTTTTCATACGTTTTTATACTTTTTTTTTGTCACGTTTATGCATTGGTAGATCAACATTTTAGTCACATTACTTCAAAACAAACTTTTAAAATTGGATAAAAAGAGTAAGTTTTCTCTTTTAAATTTTCACCATCTGATGCGTGTACATGCGTTTAAATTAAAAGTTTTTGAATTTAAACTTTAATAATCATGAAAAAATAAAAATAATAAAAAAATAATAATAAATGAAAAAAATAATAATATTATCATAATAATGATTTAAAATTTTTTATAATTTTTTTTGTATTATTATATAATTATAGAGACGTTTCGTAACGTGTTTCTCGTGAGCTTCCATAAAATGACGTTTATTTTTTCAACATTTTATGCATAACCACGGTTGTCCCTTAACCGGAATTTTCTCTATCTAAAACATATATTTATTCTTCACTGTAGAATGTGTAGCTACACCTATATACATGAACGTTGTGTGCTATAATGAAAAAAGATGGTGTTGAATGTTTTTTCAACAAAAAAAAAAATGGAAACTATCGTCTAACATACTTTTCGAAAAAAAAAAAAATACAAGTGTCACTGTTGAAAATTCATGACACCAAAAATTCTTATAAAATTCTTTCGTTGATAAATATTTTAAAAAAATAATAATAACACAACAATTTATTGAAATTCTATTTGATTTTTTTCAAGATAAAAAAAATAATTTAAAATAATAATTTATAATTTTTTGTTTCAGCAGTGAGGTTTTTTCGAGCGTGGAAAAAAACAGTGGCCCAGGGTGTTGTGTGCCTGACACACCAGTGTCATTGCTGGTAAGGTACCACAACCGGAAATGGCATTAAGATGGTGGCTTCTGTTGGTGCTCTTGATAAATCATGCCAGTGGTCTCCCTGAAATTATCAGGATAGGTGAGTTTTTTTTTTAATTTTTAATTTTTCATAATGTATAATTAGCATGGAAAATAAATTTTGTTAATTGCTTGATATTACTAATTTTTTTTCAATAAAAAAATGATATTACGAACTTTAATTTGATTGATTTTTTACTAAATCATTTAAAGTAAATTGTCAATTTTTAACGTCATTCAAATTACAAAAAATGCTCAAAGAAAAAAAAAAAAAAAGACACATTTTAAATTGCGTATATTATGTTCATATAATATACAACAGTATATCATAAAATATCATCCGAACATACAGTAAAGTTCATATCTCATACAATGTAAATTTTCATAGCATTATATACGTTGATTAATTTCATCGTATCAATACGCCGGTTAATGGAAAATTGATTGTATTTTGCGACAAAAGCTTCTATATGCATCGTGAAATTTCATATACATAAACGCTATATTCTTTAAAAACTTTATAAACATAATTTACGATTATTCTCATCAATTTTATTTCATACATCTATATAGTGATTGAAAACACTGAAAAACTCTATCGGTATAATGTTTTCAGGCATGCTTGTTTACTTTCTATACGGAAATATCTATAAAAGTCTGAAATTGTTATTGTTGAATATTCCGGAAGATTGAAAATTTACGATTCAAACGTTTGGTGAAATAAAACAAAATATATAAAAATATACTATAAATAAAAAAATAAACACGTTTACAATCAAATAAAATAAAAAAAATTATTTTTTATATTCAGTTGTATTCTGAATTTTTACGATTATTGTTATACATATTTTTTTTTCTTCGACAAGTTGTCGGCTATTTAATAATTTAATTGTTGATCATAGAAAATTTTTATACATATATTTTAAGTTTTGAATAATTTTATATCAAAATTATTTATTTACTTATTATTATTATTATTCAGTTGAAATATTTCGTTAATTTATTCTTTGTTGTAAAGTTAATTTTACACTTTATTGTTTAAATGAAGAATTTACTCTTTTAAGTGCTTTTTATGGTAGTTGTCTGTAAACGTATAATATAATTATGTATCGAGTTTATTAGTATCTGTGTATAATAATGTTGAGTGATAAAAATTTTAAAATATATTAGAGAAACGTTTAATATTCTCTTTTTGGGCTACTGAGAAAATTGATGGACACTGAGTGCTCTTATAATATTTTAATTTTATTGTATCTCATTGTCATATATATTACATAAAACTCTATCATTTTTTTATCAAAGTAATTCATTATTTTACATATTAATTATTAATAGAAACTTTAAAAATAATTTTACGTATTGAAAAAAAAAAATTTTTAATATCAAATACATTTTTTATAATTTTTTAAATTTAACAAAATATAAAATTATTTATTAATTAATGTTTAAAAAATATTATAATTATAATTAGTAAAAAATAATGATGAAAAAAAATTGATTTAGTAAACTTTAAAATTTATTTTTAATTGTTTGAGATAAAAGACAAATTGAAGCGTAAAAGTTAGTGAGTTAGATTGCTTCTTGAGTGTAATTGGCAGATAACGATGGCCGAACGATCTACATAAATCCAATGGTGATCGTAGATAATAATTCGTGATTATATAGAAAGCTGCAGTGCGCTCTTCCTCCTCTTGTTGTATGATGAATACACTATAGGTAAATTAGATTTACGAGGTAAATTTCCTCATCTGAATGTTACGAGCATCCGAAGGTAAACGCCTCGATTCAGTGAAACGTTGATATTGATTTTAAACTCATGAACACATTAAATTACTAGACTGTTACTCTCATTAATATTTGATTTTTAAATTATATATATTATTATTCCATTGAAGTTATATTCAAATTCATAAATTGTTTTTTTAACGAGAAATAATATATAATTTTTAAATAGATAATAACTTTAATAAAATTCAAATTACTTAAAAATTTTTTTCATGGTTTTTTTTGTTGGCAGTAATTTATACAAACACATATATTAATGTTAATTTTTGTAATTTCTGTATTTTTTTTTTTTTTTTTTTTGTCACGTTCAATTTTTAGAATGTTTTTAAACTTATGCCTTGTAAAAATGTCTAAAAGATACGTTTGAAGATTGCTACGTGAGCAAATTTGGCAAGTTGTAAATGCACCAGTAGAATGCAAATTTACCAAGAACGATTTATCCCTATGGAGGTGCATGTACGTGTCGACTACAGTGAGACCACAAACCACGCTACTTGATACTTTACATGAACAGTTGAACACTACACAAAAAAGAGAGTGTGAAATTACAAAAATAAATAACCGAAAAAAAAAAAATCATATTTATCAAAATATTATAAAACAACTGAGAAGAAATAAATAAATTTATGAACAATAATTATTAATACATGATAAATAATTAAAATTAAAATAGAAATTTATTCAAAAAAAATACTTGGTAACATTCAAATATTTATATGAATATTGTTATTCTTTTTTTTCATTTCAATTGTTTTCCTTAGCTACTTACATAATATTATTTGTATTTGTATTGTTTTTTTTATTTCATTTGCACATTTGTTTTTTTTTATTTTTTATCAATAACTTTATTTTTTAATTTCCTAGGGGGATTGTTTCATCCATCGGACGATAAACAAGCAGTTGCATTTAGATATGCTGTTGAAAAAATAAATGCAATTCGTGATATATTACCTAGATCAAGACTGAGTGCCCAAATTGAACAAATATCACCTCAAGATAGTTTTCATGCATCAAAAAGAGGTGAGTTATTATTTATTTATTAAAATTGTGTTTTTGTTTTTTTATTATTACCATATTTTTATATTTTCATTTATTTTTTTATATAAAAAAAAAAAAATGAAAATCAAGTCAACGTTAACCATTCAAAAAAAAAAAAAAAAGCATTATGCATTGTTGAAAATATTGGTAAAAGTTTTTCAATTACATTGAAAATACGGTGACTCAATTATTTCAAAATATAGTAAAAAATAAAAACAAAAAACTACTTTTGAAAAATTAAATAAATTTCATATATTGTTATATACAAAAGTTTAACTAATATTTTTCAAATTAAATAATTCATTAATATTTATTCTATAGTAAATGAAAAATAGCCTTAAACACTTTGCAATTGTTAATGATAATTAAATGTAGAGAAAAAATTGATGTATATAATTATTAATAATTATAACAAAAGACTAGCAATGAAACAAAATTCCAAAAAAAATGAAAAATATAGATAAGTATAGAAATTGACAACACCGAGCCGTTAAAGTAGGCCATTAATTTATATATAGTAATATCACTTAGTTGTAATATTGTCAACAAATAAATTTATATACATATATTAAATGTATATGCGGTGAAATGACTGAAGAAAATTATTGGTTGTGACTTTGTCTGACTACTAAAAAGCATTGAGGTAGATTGGCTATTTTCCAATTCCCATCAAAACTAAAACACATATATGTTACACTGTTACACACAAATACTCGGTTACCATATAAAACATTACGTTTCAAGTGCAGTTGGAAACTTAAAACTCACTGCAAATCAAAACTCTAAAAATGGTTAAACATTAACTTTTATACAAAAAAAAAAAAACAATTCTATATTTTCTTGATGCTTTTAACGTATTTTATTTTTTGAGTCATTCTTTAAGTTTATTTTTTGAGATGTCCCAATAAAGATAAAATTAAAAGTCAACATTATTTTTAATGTAGTAATTTGTATTATCAATTGATTACTTGAACTTAATTATTTAATTACAAATTCAATTGGTTATAAAATTTAAATTTAATTTATTAAAATTTATTAAATTTATTTTTTCATCAACATCAATTTTGTTAGGAATTAATTCTATTTATTTAGTGAAAAAACTTATACTTTACGTAATGGCATAAAAGCACTATTATCCTTCCTTGTTTTTTTTTTCTAAATCAATTTTATTTTATATATATCTTTTCACTATTTGCTGAATAAAAAAATTAAATTTGGTATGAGTTATAGTTGAGAATTCAATTGCTGTAATTTTACTTTTTTTTTTTTTATTTATATATAAAAGGTAAACAAATATAAAAAAATTTAAAAAGATAATCCATTTTTGAAATTTGTTGTTTGTTGCTGACATTGCTATTTTCTTCAGCTATTTATGTTATATATAACGAAAAATAAAAGAACCAATGGGATATATATTAAGTGCAATTTTTTTTCCTTCTTTTTTTCGAGTGGTCAAGCTTTGTTGATTTTGTCCTTGGACGAATCCAATCAACTTGGGGATAACCCTGATTTCTTTGATCATTCCAGAGACAATAGTAAAAGGTGAAATTCATTCGAATTCGGTCAAGACTAATAAAATAGAGTGAAAGGAAAAAAAGGCATAAAAATAACAACTTAAATGAGCTGAATAAAATAAAAAAAAAAAAAACATAAAACTATATATTTTAGGAAATTAATTATTTGTATATAATTTTCATCAAAAGACGAAAGAGCTTATAAAAATTTTGTTCATCTTCAATGTAAATTTTAGAATCTAGTAAAAAATATTCCCTGGCAAGTAAAAAATATATGAATTATTCTATTGAAAAACATTAATTACTATAAGAGTAAATTAAAAAAAAAAAATTAATTTACTCTGAAATGCAAATACTTATTTATTTATCGTATGAAAATTATTTTAATTATTTTGGAAACATTTTGAATGATATATTACTGTGTCCCAAGTGAAAAAAATATATTTATTGGAAATATAAAATAAATTTAATTTATATTTAAAATATATGTGAATTAAATTTAATTAATGTTTTAAAAAATATAAATTTAATTTAATTTACATGTATTTCTTTTATTTATTCATATGTAATCTATATCTATACGAAAAGTAAATGTATTTTATATTTTTTCAAAACATAAAATAAATTTACTTAAAATTTTTTTTTTTTCGACATTGCAAAAAAAAAATTTGGATGTACTTCAAATTTAATTTATATTTTCCAAAAATATGAAATAAATTTACTTTTTGTATAGATATAGATTACATATGAATTAAATATAAATTACATGTAAATTAAATTTAATTTATATTTTTTTAATTCACATATATTTTAAATATAAATTAAATTTATTTTATATTTCCAATAAATATATTTTTTTCACTTGGGGTAATTCATGTTACTGGATATATATTTTATTTTTTTATGTTCACGATATTTTGACCGTTATATTTACATTTTCAGTCTATGAGATTTATCATAAAACTTTCCTTAATACTTGTTGCAAGATCATCAGTTCAAAGCTTGCTGATGAATCTTTGTAGAGTAATTTCTCTTTAGTTCACCACATAATTAACACTGTTTGTACTCGTGTCACACCCGTGGTTTTGCATCCAACTTAGTATTCCATTTAGACTCATACAGCAAAATATTAATAATAAAAGCTTAGTGAAATGTGATAAATTTTATTATCAAACAATTAAAATAAATGGACATTTGAATCAACTCTGAAAAAAAAAATAAGATACTCTATACAACAAAATTGTTGAAGAAAAAAATGTTGCAAAAAAATAATTACAATAAAGCTTCCGGAATAAAAATTCACACCTCTTAAATAATGAGTCATTAATGAAAACTTAGACAAATAAATAAAAAGAGTAATCAAAGCCAATTACTACGGAATTTTAATCAAGTTTTTTTTTTTTTACAATATTTATTACAAGTTTAAATTACTTGTGTTTAAAGTGTTAGTTATTTTTGAACTCATTGTCAAAGTGTCTCATAACAAAAACCACTTGAAATTATGTTATTATTATTATTATTATTTTTATTAGTATGCGTCTTGTTAAAGTACACAAACTGTCGTATTATTTTACGGCTAACATTTCATTATTTATTAAAATTATATTTTCAAAGTTTTATAATAAATTTAAATTTTATATAAATTTGTCTTGAAGAAAATTGAAATTGTTTATACAAACACTATTTTTTTTAGTATAAAGTTTTTTATTAATATTATACGAATGTAATTACATGTCATGCATATGGTTGTCGAGATAAAAAAAAGAAATAATTGTAATAATGATACATAAATTTGTAAAATAATATACAAAAGTATATCAAATTAATAAATGATTCAAGTAATTTTTGTTATTTAGACTGAATAAAAACTCTGATGCATGATTAAATTACTATTCTTCAAATAGCTACTCTTGATATTGTTAAAGTAATTAAAAATATTGTTGGTAAAAAGAATATTTTCATGTAGAAAAAGACTTAAATTTTATACAAAATATACTTGGTTATTTATCAACAAACAAACAATATTATATTAGGATTTTTTCTAGAACTTTTTTAAGTTTTTTTTAAAAAAAAAAATAATTTTTTACTGTCATTTTATTATTTAAATAATTCATTGACATAAATAAAAGCAAGGTGGAATATTTATATAACACAATATTTGAAAAAGTAATGAGTACGTTGAAAGAAATGTAGTTATAAAAGAAAATAATGCCGGAGTGAGTAGTAGAACTCAAGCTTTAGTCAGACTGGAATTCTTAATGATTCTGGAAATTACAATTTTTTTTTTTTTTTTATCTCTGTTTTTATATATAATAACTGAAGAAAGTTATTATATATAGTTATATACACTTGAATAGTGTGCAGTTTTTTTTATTTTTTTCCTCTTCTTTTATATCGCACCATGTGGAGGAGATTCGTCTGAAAAAAAAAAAAAATTACGAGGAGTTGGTGCATTTTCTGGCCAAATGAATCCCACTTGATCCTCTTTTCCAACGCCTAAAGGCAAATTTCCCAGGCCATTGCTAATGTAATTTGTAGCCAAGGCAGTCATGGTACTGAGATTACTTGTTTAATTTTTCATTTTGTGTCTATATTTTAGTCGTCTGTTGAGAATATTGTCGTCGAAAAAGTTTTTCCTCTTTCTCAGTAAATTTTATTTTATTTTAAAAATATTATTAACATATTAATTGAATATTAATATTTTGAAAAAATATCTACATTTTAATATATTAAATATTTAGAAAAATAAATTTGAAATAATATTTAGCCATTACAATACGACTATTACTTAATCTATTTTTGAATTAATTAATTTTGAATTTATCCAAGATAAAGTAGATTTTAAAAAATCAATAAATTGTTGAATTAAATATTTATTGATATTATATAGACTGTTTTCATAATTTTAGACAAATTTGAAATGATTATTTTAATATTAATAATTTGAATAATTTTAATTAAAAAAACACTGGTGTTTTTAATGATGATATACGCCACAAAATATTATTTCCAGATGATTTGAGTGATAAATTTTTCTTTAGGATATTTTAACTGTCGTAAATTTAATCGTGATTCCTAAAAAAATCTCATTATATAAATAATATATTATATTTATTAAGAGAGATATATATTTTCGATCAAAACTTTAATGTCTTTTCCATACTGATAATAAATTTTTTTTAATTCTTCAACAATCGAATTGAGGGGAAACTTTTTATGGAAGATTTCTAGTGATTAGATGATAAGTTGACCAAGTTACTAAAATTCATGCAGGCAATAAGATATCGCCTTTTTTTCTATTACAATTTTTTTATATAGTATCTATGTATTGCAATATATCGTGAGAAGAAAAAAAAAAAAATTAACTGACACTGTATATGTGCGCAGTGATAAAATATAAAAATATAAAGTCGATGAAAATCATTCCATAAAAATGTCACAATTTATTAGTTATTATATACATTTATAAAAGATAATGCTTTATATAATTTAAGATAATCCAAATTTAAAATATCACATTTATTTAATGGAAAAAATTATTTCAATAAACCCATGTTGTAAAGTAAGATTGAAAATTCAAAAAACATATTAATGTATAATCTTTGATTGAGTATTAATAATCCAAGTTTTATATATAATAAAATATTTATGCATGATTGCATATATATGTAGATAAAAAGTTTTTATTATATGATTTTATATAACAGTTAGTAATTCAAAACGAAGTCGTCAGCAAGCATATTAAGTACAGTTATGGTTTCACACACTAGGGACTTTTAGAACAATGACATCAGCAATCCTGACATGTACGATGATTCAACGGGAGTTAAATTTTAAATTTACGAAATCACTAACTCTGCATTGCTGAGGCAGGTGTTGACAAATAAATCCTATGATTCTAGAAATTAATATAAATAATTTAATTTGAAGTTTGAATTTTTGAAAATAAATTGATATTCAAATTTTTTAAATATAAAACTAATAAGCCATTTGAGTTTATCAATAGTTGCATTCATTTTTAAGAGTTTTTTTTTATTCAAAAATTGATTCAAAATTAAGATCAATATTTCGCGTAATTTTGCTTTGATGAGAACTTATTAAAAATATATTTTATCGAGTGTTTAAATAATTTTTTTTTTCCATTATATACGAGTAAATATTTGTTTGTTATTTTTTTAAATTTAATTATTTAATAATATATTGAAGATATATGTCGTTGTACCAAGTGTCTGGTATCAACTATCCAGATTCATGCATGATCAAGGATGAGAAAATAGTATGGTAATTGGATTCTAGCTAGTTAGCGACGAAAGTTTAGTGATTAGTTCTCCTTGGCAACCGTAAGTGTACCCACAACTGACGCATTCTGGACTAACAACCAACCTCAATTGAAAAACGTTTTTGAAATTTCCAAAATTCATCAAAATTACTTGATTACACAAACCAGTTTTTATATATATATTTATTCAACTTTATATACAACTTAACGGAGAAAATGGTTACATAAAAAAAAAATACTTTTATGCTGCAAACTTGCTGCAATTTAATTTTGTTTACTCTTTTAAATGTAGTAGTTATAAATGTAAAAATACATTGTCATTTTATTGCACATGTGTAACTTGAAAAAATATTTATTTAAAAAAAAAATATAACTACAATTTTATATACGTCGCACATTTATTATTGTCATCACTCTCGAGAAAAGAAAAGCATAAAAAACTTAATGACAATTACAAAAGATTTTACAAACAATAGAAAGATGAATAAATACAAAAAAAATAAAACGTTGCTTTTGTTAATTTTAGATGTGAAAAAGTTTTACGACTATTTATATATTTCCGCTAAAATTTACATACATGTATAGTGTATTTTTTTATATCGCTGATTCTTAAAGTGGTTCAAGTGTGGCATAGTTTAATGAGAGAAAAAAAACGAAAAAAAAAAAAAAAAACATTTTGGTATTTTTACTGTAGTCCATGTATGTGTGGTTATTTTATTTTTTTTTATTTTTTCAATTTATCATTGTTTCATTTTTTTTTTTTTTCCCTGACCAAGTATTTTTATTTACATGCTGAAGGTTGATTTTTATACAGATACTGTATTCTGGCTCATACCACTAAACTATTTTTTTTTTTTTTTGGTAAATCGATTTTTCATTAAGCTCAACCAGTCGTCCGTTGTTTTTCCATAAATTGTTATTATAAATATTTAGATTTTTATATTCTCGTTTTAGAATGTGTTAATTACCAAAAGTATTATAAATATTTTAAATAAAATATATGAGGTATATTGATGATGAACATATATGTTAAACATCATTAACTAATCAATTGATTTGGAGAATCACACAACGGAAGTTGTCGGTGACCCAACATCGGCCAAAGTCATTTAATGGTTGTGAACGACATTGTATAGTAACCATTACTATGATTGCAATCAACATTGGAAGGTTAATTAACGTTAATGGATCAAGTGAATCGGACATACCGAGAGAATTAATTTCCATGAGACACAAACTAATGACGAATACGAGAATTACAAATTAAATATATAAAAAAATAATAAAAAAAAAAACCAATATCCTGTGAATTATCTATCAAAGATTTTCAAAGTAATTACATCCCAAAGTTGAAGAAATATTAAAAACAAATATAAATTACATTTACGTATATGAAAATAAACAACTTTGAAATATATTTTATATTTTAAATTTATATGCTTGAATTTAAATATAATTTATATTTTTATTTATAATATATAATTACGTTTTTTTTCGTTTTTGTATATATACATAAACGTACGAGTTCATGACATTCATAAACAAATTTAAGCTTTAAGTTTATGCAGACCAAATGATGAGATTCACAGTCACAGTTATATAAATGAAAAAAAAAAAAGCAAAGAAACTTTAGTTTTATTTTCATCATCTTTTGGTCTTTTGGTCTTTTGATGTTTTCTCAATTGCACTTGAATTTTACACGGTACTTTCCATTAGAATTATTCCGGAAAATGTATCTTTGAGTCTTTTGAATTATCAACAACATACACTGTTTCAATACTTTGGTATACAAGTAAATACAAGCAAAAGCTACTTTTATATTATTCCATACAAAATCTACTTGATATTACAATTTTCATAGAAATATCTTTGTATATTTTTTATTCCTTTGATTTAATTTCATGTGTAATTAATTCAGCTTGCCTTTTCATGTAAATTGTTTCATATTTTTTATTTTCAATTAACAAAATAAAAATTTATATATAATTTTAAAGTAAATTTAAAATACAAAAATAATTAAATTAATTTGGAAATATTAAAAATTTTATTCTTCATTATACATGTATAGAAATAATTCAAGAACTTTTAAAATTATAAATTTTTATTTATTTTATTTTTTGATAAATATAATTATTTCAATAATTTTTTCATGAAATTTTTTAAAATTTTTAAGACTATTTAAATAAATAAAAAAAATATATATATATATATGCAAATATTAAATGTTGATAAATTGAATTCTTAATGGAAATTTTTTTAAAATATATATTAGAATATTTTTATCATCATTTCTGTGCAAGCCAAATTCAGGCTAAATACTTGGTATAGAATTTGAGTGCACATACTAACAACCATGGCTCGATTATAGTCAACATCATCACCTCTGTTTGACTAAAAGCATATATAGACACATAACAGTATCTATCGCAGTCATGACGTATACTGTGAATATTCTAATATCAACAAAGCACAGAGCAATCAATTTTACAACAAGTACACAGCATTACTCAACAATATCATAAAACATTAATTTGTTACATCAAAATTATATCTAGAATTTTTTAAATATTTATTCAATATTCTTATTCATTTTATTTGTGGAACAATTGTTACATGAGATGTTTTTTTCTGTAATGCGCTCATCAGAATATCGAATTTCTTGTAATTATATAGTAAATTCAATAATTCAAGAGGGTGTATTAATTAACGAGTATATGTATATATGTTAACGCATTGATGGCCGACATATTGAAGGCTTTATTGTCAACATCGTAAGCATATACATGTGATTGTTGGTATATACATATATTAGTTGACAAATACGAGGCACTGATGAGTCGTTAATCTGGCAGTGTTCCATGTTTCAAGCTCTGAATTAATTTTACGAATTTATATGTTCAATTAATTATCAATAAATTGTTTCAATTACATATAATTTTGAATATTTAATATGGAATTTTCTTATCTACAAAGTATTATTGAGAATCCAGATTTTATTAACTTCAAGTCAATTATAATTCAGTAAAAACTTGCAGTAGAAACAAAAATGCATAGTCAGATATTTTTTTATTTGATTCTTCAATTTTTAGAATGTAAAAATAAAATTACCAAAAATTACATTATAAATTTTTTGTTTAAGGTAAACGAATAGTCAGACATTAATTTCTAGAAAATTATATTTAAAAAAAGTTGTATAAAATAATATTGAAATTTTCTTTTCTTTTACATTTGAAAATAATATTAATTATAAAAATTTAGCTTTAAATGGAAGTTAGCTCGAGGCCATGTAGATTTTATCCATCTTTAATATATTTTTGCGGATATCAAATATGCCCAACAAGTTTATGGTTTTTAGCAAATAAAAAAAAAAATACTTTTTGACAGTTAAAATATATTATTTCGAAGTAACCATTGTAACCATTAACAACATACAAAATTTACACAATATTCAGACAGGTTCCCAGCTGTTTTACTCGTTGCAAATGAAATTGCATGCTTATATATATTTTGTAACAAATAAATACAATTTATATGACATCATTCGACACCAATTCTATCCAAGTTGTTTTTCACATCAAAAACAGTAAATTTAAATTATTATTATATTTTTTTACTAATTGTATATTGAGTAACTTGAAAAAAAAAAAAGCTCTAACAACATTAATAATAATAATAATATAAAAAATAAAATAAACAATAAAATTTTAAATGTCACCAATGAATTTAAAAAATAAAATGCTTAAAAGGTTTTTACTTCGATTTGGCTCAAGTGAAAGCAATTGCCGTATGAATTGAGCATTTGTATACCGAAAATTCTCGGCACTATTGAAAAATTATTGGTACACGAGATAGTATAATATCGTAATGGAGCCGAAAAAAAATAAAATAAAAAAAAGGGTAATGTTCTTAATAGTAGGTAAGAAGATCGTAAAATGGTCACTGTAGTACGACATAAAGGGTAAAATATGATTCGAGTTGGGTAGAATAAAAGAGAGAAAGGGCAAATATATACTGCCTGGTGAAAAGCCCCAATGTTACCGAAACCCTCAACTTATATATATTATACATGACAAAGTGTCAAGAAAAATATTACCCAGTAACTCACAATTCTATATATATAACTATTATTAAACCATTTTCAATTTATGATCATATAAATGGTATATTTGTTTTTATCAGTAAATTCTGATTGTAATACTTATCAATTATTTTTTTTTTATCAATATATATTTATTCAGTATTTTTTATGACATCATTATGTCATTTTTAAATTTTATTTTGTCCAACAAATAATATATGATTATGTTATTCAACTTTTATTTATTCAAAAAGAAAAAATGTTTTTCTATTTTTATTTTTTTTTTGTTTTAAATTATTCAAACATATCATGAGAATAATAATAATTATTATTTTTAAATTCATACAAAAGCTTAGGATTTTCGTATTTTTTTTTTATATTATATTTATTGTTTTTTTTATTTTTTTTTTCGACATTGTGAAAAATCTTTTGTAAAAGAAATACAGTTGTTTAGTTATTATGGTTGACACTTGTGTATTATTATCATTTTTTATTTGTAGAAAAATAAAAATCACAAGATGTTACAGAATTTTTGTGTAACAGACTGAATAATAAGCTTGTTGTAAAATTTTTAGCTTGATAAGTCCGACAAGTCGATGGTTAAAAAAATGAATATTGGATAAAATAAAAAAAAGTAATCGAAAAGGTGTTTCTTTGAACATGGGTTAAACTGAAAGAAATAAAAAAAAAAAAAAAAAATGCTCGTTATTTTTGGTTTTCAGTGTGCGGATTTAAGACCACTACCATCACTAACGTTGACTTTAGTTCTTCGGTGAAGCTATTTACCCTCTTAACAAAATCATCCCTTTGGTTTTTTTTTTTTTACCGGTTGAAAAAGGTTGTGGGCGGAAAACCAGGAAAAAATAAAATAAAAAATAGAAAAAAAGCTTTATCCAAGACACTTGGGACATTGCTTCAATGGAAAGTCAATGTTACCTATTTCTTAAGAATCAATAATTTTTTTTTTCAGTCTTGCATTTTGTATTTTGCCGAGTAACCAAACTTTCTTTTGTTTCATTATTAAGTTTTTGTATTAGATATATAAACGGGTTTTATTTTTGTTGTATCATATTATTGAAAGAATAAATATAAGAAAACAAGTTGAGTAAAATTACTGTACGATTAGTTATTACATTTTTTTGTTTAATTTTTTTATTTGAAACTGGATAATCTAGGATTAAGAATTATTTATTGACTTAAAATACAGTAAAAGTAATTGTAAAAGTATTTTATGTTTTTTCAAATTCAAATTATTCATAGCGTATTTCATTTTTAATTTTTTAATAAAATTATCATTAATTCTTCAATATTTATTATAAAATTTATGAAATTTTTTCATAAATATTTTTTATCAATTTTAAAAACAATATAAAATTTATTTCATACCAGTAAAATTATGAGAATTCAATTCAATTAATAATTTCGTTATTTTTATTTCACATGAAAAAATTATTTTGTCATACAGAAAATTAAAAAAAAAAATTAAAACTTAATAAATTGATTTTTAATTATAAATTGATTATTAAAAAAAAAAAATTGAATCATTATAGCTTTAAAATTTTAATAACAATGAAAAATAATATAAATGTTATTTTTTCTTTCGTTTGAAAATTGAATGCCATTATTCGTAAAGAAAATCCATGTTGATAAAGGCATTGAAAAGTTAACTTTTAAAATAATAAATCAAAGATTTAAAGTCCATCATTGTTAATCATATAAACGACATAAATTTATTTAAATATGAACAAGCGTTGACAGGTGCTATCAATATTGTCATTTAAGCATAGTCAGCAAGATGTAATACTAGCAACTTTTTCAATCTACTTCAAATCCCACATGCTTCACTTCAATTTATATCAACTTTTTATATATATTATGATTTTTATCATTTTCATGTATATATATTTATCGATTTTTAAGCAAAATTTTTATTTTTTTTATTTTATTTCCACACATTTGACTTGTAAGCTTTCATATGGAAGATGGAAAATTTTACCTTGTTTAAAAAATTCTCAATAGTTCAAGCATAAAATTGGACAATTGCCAAATTTTATATATTTACATAACAAATTTATTTGATTTGAATTTGAAAAATTTACACCTCAAGTTCCATACAGTTACAAATCAATAATTATAAATTCAAGAAAATATTTTTGATTGAAAAACTCAAAATCACTACAACCAATTACTTGATTTTATTTGTTTGAAATTTTTTCATTATTTATTTATAAAAATAAAAAAATCATTCCTTTAATTTATTTATTCATTTAATTTATCTTTTTATTCTTTTTCATTCTCAGAATTTAATCTTCACACAGACGTGAATAAAAAAATACTCCATCAACTTGTTGTTTTCCACAAAATTGGTTCATTTATTATTCACTCTGTAAAAAATCTTCGGCTAAAGAAAATATAAATTTGTATATTTTTGGCTCAAGATTTGTTGTATCACAGTGTATTTCATCTATTGTACCAATTTTTCATTGTGAAATATACAAATATACAAATGAAAAAGAAAAAAAAGCAAATTTATTATTCGATTTTGTTGTACAAGGTAGAATTGATTTGCCTTCATTTACACGATTAAATTACAATAAATCACACAAATTCAATCATCCTTCGTCGATTGTAAAATTTCAGATCTATCTTGATGAAAAAAATCATTTATTTTTCTTTGAAATTGGAATGCAAATGACTAGTAATAAAAAAAAAAAAGGAAAAAAAAATAGTAGTTCATTTTTTTTCGATATACAGATAATTTGATTGGCCAATGCCGATCTATATCTCAATATATTTTATTTATTTATTCATTTATTATTATTATTTTATTTCATGAATTTTTTTATTAATCTTATTTGGTTTGCGTATATACAGTGGCAACTCTTGAATAATACATTTGACAAAGTAAGAGAGGTTAGTGAAAGGGTGCATTAAGTGGGCGTCAGTTAGACTAGGTTTTTACCAAAAATTGTAGAAACTTACTGGGTAAAATTCACATTTATATATATACATATTCTTGAATGGGTCTACTGCCAAAACGGAAAGCAATGAAATACAGCATTTCATGCCCATGACAAGAGTGAGAGTCTAACTAGAGTTACTTCAGCAATAAATTCAACTTGAAAGACGCACGAGCTTGTGAAAATGAGGTAACGTCCGGTATGGTCAAGCACCTCTGCTATTTTTTATCTTTTTAAATTTTTTTTTATTATAACACTTTATCTTATGTGACAATCGAGGCTAAAAAAAAAAATTAACCAAAAATGCCAAAAAAAAAGCACAGTCTTAAATAAAAATAACATCAAAAATAAAAATTTAAATTATATACAATATATAAAAATTTTCTTATAATTATTTTACATAAATTAATATATCATTTTAAAGCTCTATTTTTGCATAATATTATTAATAATTGAGACAAAATTAGAGTGATATTTAATGATTATTTAACTTGCATTGTCAAGGGTATTAATAAAACGAGTAGAATTGTTAAGCTTTCAAGTATCATTGTGAAGAGGGAAATCTCTCACTACTCTCTGACAACATCACCATATCCATATTCAATCTAATGCACTCACGTTTTAGCACATGTATACATTAACATAATCCCACATTGCTACAATTGCAAAGCCACTTTTTCAATCATTTATATGATAATTTTTTATTTTTTTTTTCATTAAAAAGTAGTCTTTAACATATATTATAAATAAACACAAACCAGTATTTTGAATTTTTAATATTAATTAAAAATGAAAAATTAAAATTATCATAATAATAAATCTGTTTTATAGATGCTTTGAAATTATTTATTAATCAACTCGAGTATTATTCAAATTATTTATTAACGAGACCATATTTTATTCAGTCATATTACACAATAAATAGAAAATAAATTTATCATTTAAAAAAAAAAATACTTGCATATCGTAATACACTTGATATTTAAACATATGCCTTTGAATTTTTGAATTATTTATCATTTAAAACGTAATAATAATTATAATTATTATTTGCTTTGCTGGCAGTTAATAATGTCATCATTAATTTTTAATATTATGATTAATGATAATCGATATAGTATGTACGAAAAATTATTTCATTTTTATATATGTTTTTCTTTTCATTCAATGCATTTTACATATCAATTAAAAAAAAGTAATAAGCTTTTTATGTAAATTGAAGTATTAAATATTTAACAACAGATATTTCGTTTCTTTTTTTTTTTTTTTTCGTAAACCACATGGTGGTTTAAATTAGGTGATCAATACTTTGATATCAAACATAAAAATAATTGCAATAAAATCCAAGACAATAGAAAATAATTGTTTTTTTTTATTCAGAGCTTTTAAAGCTATTGAATATGAATTTTTTTTAATTTTACTTTTCAACAGTCAACTATCAGAAATGCAAAAGAAATATTCATAAATAATTTTTTTTTTAAATATTAGACTGATAGATAAATAAAATAATAAAAATAATTTGCAAAAAATAATTTAATTTTTCAAAACATTAAAAGATATAAATGTCGAGGATTTTTGTGCTTGTTCAGAGACATCTTGTAAGTGATGGAAAATGATTGTACACAAGAGAATCGTAACATTTGCCCCAATGACATGGCATTACTTAACTAAACTATTATAGCTTCATCCCCCTCGTCATTTAATACCTTTGTATTAAATCTATGTGTACAATGTACGTGCAACTAATTTCAGTGATTTTCACAAGTTCCATTTACAAAGCTTCAAAGACATCACGTACGATAAAGACAACAATTAATATAACCTTCAAAATACAATTCAATTACATTACTCAATGAAATTCAACTCTATTATGCTTATTAAAATTTTTCTTGTATTATTATTCTGTTTTTTTTTTTTTTTTAAATTTTATAATGGAAAAGTTTTTTAATACTAGTCAGCAATATTGAATAGAGTTCATATTGACCTCACAGAAAAAAAAGAAAATTTATTATTAAATTTTCTATCATTAGTAAATTAATGATTATTGGAAAAAATTAAAAAATAAAAATACGCAAAAAAAGAAACTAAACTATAACTAAATAGTAAAAATAAAAAAATTGATAATAAAAGTTTTGAAATTTATAAAACTTTTTAATAATAATAATAAGTATGGTAATTGGTTTTTGTTTTAATTATTATTATCGATTGTTGTAAAAATTAATAATTAATAATTTATTTTACAGTTTGTTACTTGCTTAATACTGGTGTTGCTGCAATATTTGGTCCTCAAAGTGCACATACAGCATCACATGTACAGAGTATATGTGATACCATGGAAATACCACACCTTGAAACACGTTGGGATTATCGACTCAGAAGAGAGAGTTGTCTTGTCAACTTATATCCACATCCTTCAACATTGTCCAAGGTATGTAAATACACATAATACTATATAATTTACTAAATAATTTCATTAGTTTGTATAGTGTTCACACAAAACTGTCTGCATGAAAATTTAATATCATCATATATATATTTAAACTATCTATATTTACATTTTAATGATGAAATTCTAAAATTAATTTACATTAAATAGTTAATAAAATTTTTCGTTTAATTTTAAATGACATTTGTTGAGAAGAAAAAAATTCATTACATGCGGTGCGCACTTTGTTTTTTTTTTTTTCTAAAAGTAAATTTAACTTGAATTTTAAAATAAAAAATAAAATGTTTTATCAAAGATTATCTTGTTAAAATTTACATATTGTAAATTTAAATTTCAATAATAATTTTTATTGTTTAAAAGCACTGTCGCATATTTCATATATATATACTGTTTGAGAAGTTCAGAAAGTGGTTGTACTAGAGTATGCTTTCATCTCTAGTGCAACGAAAATCAGTGGTAGCACCTAGTCCAATATTTACCACTATCATGACATATAAATTTTAGTTCTCCTGTCACATACCAAATTCAATATTTGTCCATGTTACACAGTATACCACTATTTTATTTTTTTTAATAATTTTTTTATTTATTGTCGAGTTGAAAGGTAGATACATATATTTATTTATACATTCAACTTTGTTCTGCTTTTTTGAATGATATTAAAAAATAAGTTATACCTTTTTTATTATCGTTTATTTATAATTTTTTAAAACTTTATTCAGTTTAAACCAGATTCAGTGAATAATTTACCATGTTAATTATATATTTTTTATAGTTCCTTTGACTATGAAAAAAAATTATATTATTCTTTTGTTGAAGTAATTAAATTAAAATACTTTTGTATAAAAATTAACGATTGTTTTCAAGTATTTCCTTGGTTTATACATTTTTTAAATTCAACTATTATTTGATGTATTTATAAATTCTATTTAGATGCTAAAATTCAAATTGATTTTATTTTAAATAATATACATTTAAACAAGACTTTGTTTACTCTCTATAGAATTATTAGATTAAAAAAAAAAAAAAAACACACACAAGTTTTGTTAGATAAAGAAGTAAAGAAAATTTAGTTGATATATATATATTTTAGTGTTTATTCAAGCAAATAATAAAATGTAAAGAAAATGAATGTGTTGTGTATGTGTGTATAGAAAATTGAGAAATAAATATGAATAAAAAATAAAATAGAATAAAATAAATATAAATAAGGAGAAAAAAAAATTTTTAAATGGAAAGCAAGTGAATAGAGAAAAAAAAAAAATAGAGAAAAAGAATTTGGAGAAGAAAATATGGTTTGCAGTTCAAGCTAAGCCAGGATCAAAGAATCCACTGGTGGATATAGAAAGGCTAGTAGCAATATAACTGCAGGCAAAATAAAAAAAATAAAAAAAAAAAATATAGAAATGGATAAAAGGAAACAAAAAAAAGAAGCAACTACCCACACCAAGATCGAAAGCTCTTTGATTCAGATAGATTGAGTCAACTTGTGATGGAAAAAAAAAAATCTTTTTTTTTTTTCATGATTAAAAAAATGATCCTGTCAATTGGCGTTCTTTGATCTTTATTGACTGACTTGAATTATTCTATATATTTTAGAATTGAACTATTAATAATTGAAAAAAATTTTAAATTACTTTTAATGAGTAAAAAAATATTTTTACAATTTTTTTATTCATTAATATTATTTTATTTGGAAAATTAATTTTATATAAACTATTATTTTTTTTTTATTTGACAAATTAAGTTATTTTATTTTATTAATTAATTAGTTTTCAATTATTTGTAAAATTTAATATGTTTTTTGTTTTTTAATTGATGAACAAAAAATTGTGCTTTATTATATTTTTATTTAATTTATTATTTTTTGAAATGATAAATTTATTTTGTTTTTTTTTTTAAAAAAACGATATTCAATTGATGTATTTTTAAATAATTAATGTCATTGAATTTTTTTTTTTATAAAAGTTAATAAAACAGCTAGAATTATTTTTAATTTTATTGATAAATTTTTTTAATCTTTTAATGACTTGCTATTTTTTTTTTTTAATTCTACAAATGAAATATTGACAGAACTTGAAAAAGATTGACTAATATTTTTTATTTATATATAAAATATTAACTATTAATTTGATATTGTCATTAAAACAGACTGGATAAATGTCACTTTAAACAGTGAAAATATAATCCATCGTGTGAAGATAATATAGACAGCCTGGTCATGGAAACAATCTGTCATGTTTCATAGTCAACTAAAAATTTATTTAATAACTTGTCAATCATTCTTGACATTTTCCAATTATAATGATAATTTATTTATTGTATTATTATCATAAATTTACATAGTAAATTTCAATTAAAATTCCACCCTGTAAATTAAAAAAAAAAAAATAACTATTTCAAATATTTAAAAAATTTTGTTATTTAATAATTAAATTCCACTGTTAAAAAAAATCATTTAAAAAAAAAATATTCCAACATTTATAAGAGTCCCGTTAAATTCTTCTGTTTAAAAAATAAAATCAACGTCTTATCGTGAAATAACAATGAAAAAAAAAAAAAGAAAAAAATACTTGAAACTCTAAAACAGAACTATTTTATTTGTACAGTTAATTTATTTTGCAAGTGATAGAAGTACAAGTGCTTTCAAGTGTTTCCTCAATATATTTTTTCAAGCAAAAAAATCTAAAAATAAAATATATATAAAATAAATAAGAAAATCAAGACAGATTGGTTTAACGATAGTACGTGATGAAAACTAAAGTGAATCGAAATAAAATAGTAATACTAGTCAAAAAAATCAGAAAATTTTGTATATTTTTAAATCATTGAATCATTAAAATTATTAAGCAAAAAAAAAACTTAAAAATAACTTATTAATTAAAAAAAGAAATTACAAATTTATGTGGTTAAAATAGAGTCTTTAATTTTGAGGTATTTGATTTATATAAAATAAGAAAGGAAACACAAAATATCCTCAATGAAATTGCTGAATGTTTCAGTGTTTGAATGTACCATTACCATTCATGGTATATAAAGTTACCTCAACTTTTGTGATCGTGAACATATAGATAAAATATAATACAGTTTATATATTATACACATTTATATATATAAGTTAATATACATATATATGTGTGTAATATAATATAGGTGTGATACATTGAATCACATACGTGAATTCCATGGATAACACAGTGCAACAATGATAAATTATACTTTGCCCAACGAGAATGTATAACTAAAAAGTAACAGAGATAAAAAAGTTACATAGAAAATAAGAGAGAAAGAGGAGCTTGAGGTCCCGTATTTGAAATTCACCAATGGCATGATAAAAGCAAGTTGGAAATGGGAACAAGTAAGGGAGGAAACTACCCCATGACACCTACTAGTTTGTAGAATGGTTTTGGTGGCTGTTGGGTTGAGAGAAACACTAAAGAAAGGAAGGTATGAGGTGAGAAATGATGAAGAGAATGAAAAAAAAAAAAAACATTTGTGTGCTTTGTTGGATATAGAGTGAAATATTTCTCCGCAATTTACATTGACCGCAAAATCTTGTCTCTCATGTATATGTCTATTTTTTTTAACACATTTAATTTTATATGCTTGTCACGCAGAGAAAATATAGATATATAGTATGTCTCTCTAAATTTTTAACAATCAAAATTGTATATTTTAAATTTTTATCATTAACAGTGTGTAACTTGATGATGTAATTTTTTTTTTTTTTAAATTAATAATGACATGTAGAATAAAGCACAAGACAAATTGACCATTAACAAGTCTGACACTGTCTTGTGTTTGACATATCTTTTTGGCTTATGAACGTAGCTTGCAAATTTAAAATAAGATAATAAAATATTATCTGATAATTGCAGAAAATTGCAACACACATCTTCCATAGCATCCACTAATAAATTCAAAAAAATATATATAAAACAGTATACCTTGTCTACGTGAAATCTTTTTGAGTAGCGAGTTAATAGTTGAACTTGATGCTTTAAAATTGAAACTAAAATTAAATAAAAATAAAATGAAATTATGAAAAAAGTAAATATAACAAAGTGGCTTTAAGTTTATGAGAAAGGTTAAATAAAAAACAAGAAATCTGGACCTTGTAATTCTTGGATCTTTATTTTGTTTTAAAAATAAAATAAAAAAAAAGTATATAAATATAATAACAAAAGAAAAGTTTTCTTAATCGCTCAGGTATGATCTAACTTGTTTACTGATAATACTTTAACATCAAGATACTAGAATCTGAAAACTTGAAAGATTACTAAAAGCAAAAAATAGTTGAGTAACGTTCAAGCTTGTTATTCTTTCCAGTTCATGAAAGAACCCTTTTTATTTTTTTCAATCCCTAAAACTTGTATCTTGTTTTTACGATGATGGAAGCTAAGAAGCTAAGAAAATAAATAAAATAAAAATACAATACATACTCTCATATATATATTCAATAAGAAAAAATAAAAATAAAAAAAGCACAAGGTCAGTCGATTGTGGAAAGCCTTCTATTGAAGACCTTATCTTGGGTGTGGACCAACAAAAAAAAAAAAAAAAAAGCATTTTCCCGTTAAAAGGTACTGCTTTTATATATTTACCATGAAAAATCCATAACAATATTATCGGAAAAAAATTAAATTTACCAAATAATAGAAAGAAAAAGAAAAAAAAAAAAAAATTTAAATTATACTTGTTGAATACCCTATAAATCCATTATGTAAAAAATAAAAATTCTTTTATTATTATCTTTTCTTTTAAATTCACATAAAATATGACTTATAATTATGAAAAATTTAATTGTAAATATAAGTGATTATATATAGTAAATTTCTAATTTCATATTTTTTAATAATTTTCATTACAGGCTTACGTGGATCTTGTAAAAGCTTGGGGTTGGAAAAGCTTCACAATAATTTACGAAAATAACGAGGGTCTTGTAAGATTGCAAGAGCTACTCAAGGCACATGGACCAAGTGAATTTCCAATTGCAGTTAGGCAGCTTGGCGAAAGTACTGATTACCGGTAAGTAATTTTAATATTTTTGTTTTTTTAATTTTTAAATACATACAAATTTAAAGAGAATTTTTTAAAACTATTTTACAAATAATAATTCTTCGAAAGTTGATCAAATTAAAATTTTGAATAATTATAAAACTTTTTAAAAGAAAAAAAAGGATAATTAATGTTTTTTTTTTTTTATTTTTTTAAATATTTCTTTTTTAAATTGAGTTCTTTCACTGGAACATAATAATTTTATTTTTAAAATTTTTAATATAATGGAAATAAATCTGTTTGATTTCATTTAATTTATTTTAACGTTTTTCATATTAATCTGAATAATAAATATTCAGTTGCAAAAGAAAAATATAAAAATCAAAATTTACAATCCATTAATTATATTACAAATCAATTTTTATAAGACTGACATTATTTCATGATAGATTGGAATACTTGATTAACTTATTCCCATACATATTATAATAACAAAGAATAATAAATGATAAAAATAAAAAAAAATGAAATAATATGAAATTTCTTTTTTGGTATTTGACAGAGGTTGAATATTGACCAGTTCATAAATTTTATTTGGCCTTCAAATTGTCTGAAATTGTCTAGTTTTTATGATTATCGATTTGGTTATTTTTATTTTACCCATGAGGGTTATAAAGTACCATTTATATTGGATGAAAATGAAAATGAGTACATGTGAAGTGGTAAAAAAAAAAATATACAAGAGAGATAGTTGATGTACTGACCAAGATGGTATCATAAAAAAATAAATTTTATGAGTTGTATTTATATTAAACCCACAGATTTACTAGATAATAAAAAAGTAAAAATAATAAAAACTTTATTTGTGTTTTCATACTTAATTAAAATTTAAAATTAACTGGTTAGAAAATTTTAATTAATTAAGAAACTTACTTAATGAAGTAGTACATTAAAATGAACATTATCAAATTTGTCATTCTTTTGGTTTAAATAAATTTATAAAATTTTAATGTTTTTTTTATTTACTTTTACCGAGTGATATTGTAAATGAAAAAAAAAACTCAGTTAAAAATTTTCGTATAAATATTGGACTATTCTATTTTTTTTTCTACACCTTATAAACTCATCTCAAAAAAGTAACACACTTTTCTCATTTATCTTTTTATGTCTATCTATTTTCTCGTTTAGATTTATTTACTTATTTTTTTTTTGTTCAACATATGGAAAATAGTTTTTTATAACTCAAAAAGTATTGTAAATAAAAAAAAATGTAAATTTATCAAAATAAATATTGAAGGATGCATTTGACAAAGTAACATAAATAAAAATAAAAAAACTATTAAAAATGATGAATAAAATAACGAAAAAAAAAAAATAAATAAAATAGTGCATTTAAAAAATATTGAAAAATAAAGTTTGAGTAATAGCAAGTCATTTGTTTTCATTTTCAAAACAAAACTTCAAATGTGCTGATAAATTTTTCTGTGTCACGTTTTATCCAGTATGATCAATGAAACTGGACTAGTTGAGTAATGGATAATAACGTTAAAAGGATTTCAACTAACAATTTCACTTCTTCACATATACAAATATTGATTGGATTGATAAATCAATTAAATCCCTCAAATGAACACTCAAAATAAATATTCATAATAATAAAAAAACTCAGTATAAAAATAAAATATTAAAAGAAAAATTAATATAAAGATTGAAAAACAAAATTAAAATGAGATATTACTAACATCAATAAAATGATTCAAATTAATACATTAAATTTTATCAAAACAAAATAATTAATGAAAAATAAATTAAACAGTCATCGTAGCATGAATTGACCTTTAAAAAAAAAATGAAGTATATTTTTAATTAAAATAATAATACAAGCATGTTATTAAATATTATATCTCAACATTAACCACAAGAACTTTAGTTGTTTATTTAAAATTAGCTTTAAAAATATTTACAAATAATAAAACAATATATAATCATCCAGATTTGAGTGTGTTATATTTAAAAAAAAATATCCCAAACAAAAACTGAACGTTCAAATCATTTAAAAAATGATCCTGTTGAATAACAGAAAAAAAAACCATCAAAACATTTGTTATTATTTAAATTAAAATTTATCATCATAAAAATTATATCAGCACAGTAATATGCAAATAAAATGTTGAAGAATGTAAATTATAACTCTGAAATATTTTTAATTATATAAAATGTTGTTATGAAAATAATTAACACCATATGGCAAGGCTATGTATATAATTATCTTGTTTTTTAATTTTTTATAACTCTATATTTCTCTTGGATTCTAATACAGTTATCTTTTTGCCAAATCCATTGTACAAACACAAAACAACTTGCACAAATTTATCGATTTATCCCTAGCATTGTCATCTACTATAGACATGCAAATATCCTATCGTTTCTTCTCCTCTGTATATACATAAATCATATTGTCAAATAGTTACGTGTAGATGGGAGTTACCCAAGCAAGTATTTTAGACTTGCCTGTCAGAGACAGTTAACATATACCTAAAACACTAATGTCATTTTGTGAGTCACTTCTTGTTTTATTTTACCGAATAAACAACAATGTATATTTATTAAAAATTACTATTATATATTTAAAAAATACACATAATATTTTACAGTTATTCATTTCGATAAAATAAACATCAATTTTTTGAATTTTTCAGGCAAATATTTATTTATTTGTTTTTCTATCTTTCAAAAAAAATTTTACAACATACTCAATGCTTTTTTTTTCTATATAAACATGGGATTTTCATTAAATACAAATATGTCAAGAATCTTTTGATTCTTATGAATAAAAAATCAAAAAATTCTACTGCGTATTAAATAAAAAAAATAAATGAATCATTCAACTTTGTATATATAAAATAATTTAGTTTTTTTAAAAAAATAATATCCATTATATAACATACAATAATAATTTATTTTATCATTTTAAAAGTTTTATTTGGTTCTTTATCTGATGGTTGAACAGAACAAAGAATGTCCCAAGGGTGATTGTGGTAAAGTTGTGTGTTGCATATAGCCAGACAAGACAGCTTGTTGAAGTTGCGTTTGAGTCTCACCAAGTGGAAAGAACATGTTCTGTTTTTTATTTTTATTTTCTTAAAAATATATGCATGTCTCTGTGGGTTTTAACAAAAGTAACTCTAAAAGCAATACATCTCTGTTTTACATTAAATCTTTCATATTGAATGAAAATATTCTTCAAGAATTATTTTTCCTTTGGGAAATGAGTATTCATATTTATTTTTATTTTTTTATAAAAAACATGTATGGAATTGACTTTGTCGTATTTTTTAAATGTATACACATAAAATAGTAAAACTTTAAAAATTAAATTTTTATATCAAAGTTACTTGGTCGTTGTGACTTGATGCTGATTCATAGTGTCATTTTATAAATCATGACTTTATGCTTTGAATATGTATATCATCACTGAGATAATGCATCAATACTTAAATTTATATATGAAAATAAAACTCGTGGGCTCGAATAAGTTGATCCACCGCAACTTGAAAATTTATATATCCTCTTACAAGTTACAACAGCAAAGTATAATATTGAGTTTTATAATATTATATTATTAAACTTATTATTATCTATAAGTTTTTTTTAAAAAAAAAAAAAGATTATCCAAGATAACAATTTTATTTTTTTTATTTTTTGGTTATATTATATTTTTTTCTACAAATGTATGGGAAACTCTTCGGGCAAATATATGAAGCTGATCATCTTTTCCGTCTATTGATTGTCAGACAATTTATTTCAACAAGTTCTTGATAGAAATAGGGAAAGCTAATCCTTCGATTTTGAAAAGGTCGGAGGTAAATCCATTGAATCTAATTGAGACATGGGGATTAAATTGAATGGATTTGTAGTAATTTTTTTCTATTTTTTTTTTCCACTATAATCATCAAAATAAGTTAGCTTTTTGCATCGTTTGCTGGTAAAGATATATATTTCATCTTCTAAATATATGAGATTACGAAATAAAAAGTTATTAAAAGATTAATATATATATTTTTAATTTCATCATTTTAAAATTATTAATATTGATATTATAGAAAAATTTATAAGTAATTGAAATATAGCTATTATTATTATTACTTTTTTTTATTATAAGAGTAAATAAATTAATGAATAAATGTAATGAAATTTGCAAATTTTTTAGTTTTAAATTGAATATTTCAAGTTTTTTCTTATTTTTATCGAAATCTACTAACACGTTGTATGATGTTATTCAACTATGAGATTGCAAAAAGTGTAAGAATCGAGTTGCTTGTAAATCGTATCATAAAAAAAGAAAAAAAATTATAATACTCGTGGGTATGAACACTTTGCTCCTTCTAAAAATGTCCCAATGGAATATCGTTTATGTAACGAGTTCCATAGCAATTTTATTTTATAATATCAGACTGAGAATGACAGTGAATTGAGTGCTAAAAATATACATTTGATGCGACCTAATAAAAACCAAAGACAAATATATATAATAAAAAAAAAAGAATTTTTAATAAAAATGAGGAGAAAACAAAAAAAAAAAGTTTCAATATCGAGTGAATTGTATTTTATTATTTTATATTTTATTAGTTTTATTTTTTTTTTTCATATTTAAAAAGACATTTCATGACTTTGAAGATTAAATTATTTCATTCTGTCATGTAAGAAGTCTTCTTTTTTTTTTTTTTAGTTTTCCCACAGGATAGTATGAATTGAATCGTGAGAAAAATACAAAATAAATCGTCTTCATTTTCTTTTTTTTACTTTTCGACTTGGTTTTTATGGTTTTTCGCACTCGATTCAACTTGATCCTTATCATTGAACCATATAATTTAAATGTTTATATGTGTGTACGACTTGTGAAAATTATCTGACGTACGTGACTGGAAAAAAAAATAACTTCTTCTTCTTCAACTTTTTCAACAATTTCAACTGGGGACTATCAAATCGAGGTGGAAAAAAGTTTTTCGATTTTCAAAAATTCAAAACTCTTCTGCAAATATTTCAAAAAATTCTACAACAGAATTTATATTATATTTAATATAAAAAAAAAATATAAAATCAACGATTTGATTACTGAAATATCTTTGATAAATTATTGAAAAAAATTTCATTTATTTTTATGGTTTTTGGATTGAAAAAAATAAATCAAATAATTCAATATCGGTTTTTTGTTATATATATTTCAATAGTATTTTGAGACGTCTAAGAGAATATTTTCTAAAAATATATGACAGAATACAAAATAAAATAGAACAAGATATCTATGAAAAAAATTTTTTTATAAATATTTGAATCAATAAATATTTTCATTGAAAAAAAATAAATAAAAAAAAAATCCTCGTTCAATTTTATCAAGCTCTGAGAGAAAGAGTTGAGAAATTTAACTTGGCTGTTTAGTTATTTGAGCTTTTTCTCGACTTCTGTATTTTTCTGGAATTTCATTGGTATCAGATAAAATCGAGGAATTCAATATTCAAGAGGATACGGACGTAAACAGAGTACACGAACGAAGAATATTGAAAATTCAAACAAGAAACTACGACATTTAGACCTCGATCCATACACCTGTATTTTTTATCAAAGACATACATCTGATTTTTCAATGGTTCATACGACATACGCAAAATAAAAAAATAAAAAAAAAAAATTCAGAAAGACTTTTTACTATTATTAGATTACTTCGATGTATTCTCTGTTGAAAGCTTTACAAGACACTTTTATTACTTTATATACGTTTTTGTATTTTTATTTATTTATTGATTTATTTTTTTCAATAGATTTTTTTTTTTAATTCTTTAGTGACAATAAATATTTAAAAAAAAAAATTTTATTCAAATAAAGATTTTATGTTAACTCTATTTTGTCGAGAAAAAAAAAATTTACAATAAATTATTTTACAAAATGAAAAAAAAAATATATTGTTTAACAAGTAATTTGACTTTTTTTTTTATTTTTTTTTTAAAGTCATATTTTAACCGCAAAGTAATAAGATGATTATTAAAAAAAATAACTTTTTTTCTTTTATAATAATGGATAATAGGTAATGTGAACAAAAGCGGTTTACTACCGTACTCGTCCTTCATTGGATCTTTATTACTTAAAATTATTTCTACAATTAAAAATTTTTTTTTAATATAAAGAATTTAAGTTTTTTAATTATTTTTTATTTTTAAATTTTCATTGAAGAATTAAAATATCAATTTTGCAATGAAATACTTATTATTTTTTCACTTATAAAACATAACAAAGACATTTTTAGTAAATTCTTTTAATTTGTCGAGTTAAAAATATTTGTGTTATTGTTAAGTTACATTTTTAAGTCTTTTATTTTCTTTTTTTTTTTTTTTTTGAATTTAAGACTCTTCAATATCTTGAAACATTCACTATAGGTCCGAATCTTTTCAAATATATGGTTGAAGTAACATTTTTTTTTCAAGAAATACTTAAATTTAAAAAAAAATAATTTTTTTTCATACTTACTTCTATGTGGTGGTTGTAAAGTGAATTGTTGAATCTTGAGCTTTTTAAAAATCACAAAATAAGGGTTCTTCAGTTCAACAAAGCATAAAATCAACGAAAATTTTTTTTAAATTGAAATTTTGATTTTAAAACATTTGTTTTATTATATTTTAATAAATAATTATTTGTTTAATCATGCGGTTATTAATACATACATTAATTATGTATAATAAACAAAAGTATTTCGAATAATTGAATTCAAATTATGTGTATAACAAAGCTAATTAATTTTAACATATTCACAATGTAACTGAATATTTTGAAATAATAGACTGAAATACAATTTATTCATATATCATAAAATAATAGAGTTAATTATTTTTATTAATTTATTAAACAACAAAAAATTTGATAATAAAATATTTATTTAAAGTATGGCATGATATCGAGTATATAATCGTTCTTTTCTTTCACCCGAGGGACAAAAAGTTTGTCGGATATCAACAAAAGCTTTCACCACTGTATCCTCAAGTGACTACTATACAAATGTGTGGTAAAAAAAAGTATCTCTTACAATGCCAGTCAAATTTAACTCTGTAATACATTACAACCCGTAAAATAATATTTTCATTTTTAATCTGCATTTGAATACTCAAATTATTCTACAAATTAGAAAGTTTATAATTCAATATAAATTTAGCATAATTTAAATACTTTATAATTCAATTTTATCTTATATACTATTAAATTACTTGAAGGTTTACAAAAAAAAAATATTCAAATAATGAAAAAACAAATGGGGAAAAAATTTTAGATAAATTATATTTATTTTCTTTTAATTATAAAACAATAAATTTTCGTTTATATTTTAATCAATATCATATAAAATAATAAATAGTTTTTATTAATTATTTTTTGAACTCAATAATTCGGTACATACGTATATCAATAGGAAAATTCATGATTAATTTTACATCCAAAATTAATGAAGCAATTACAATAATTGCATAAAAAATTTTCATTTTTTTTTTTTCAATTAGAATAATTAGAACGTTTTTAAAAAAATTTATTATTCAAGCCCTCAGGTGGATACTAAAACACTGACCAAAATATATCATACGAGTTTTAAAAAAAATAAAAAATGAATTTATTTTGTTCCATTAGTATAGAGTACATTTGAGCATGCCTTGTAGGGAAATAAAAAAAAAAAAAAAAATAGAATTTTTCTGGTGTGAAAAACGCCTTCCTCGTTACAACTTCGATCGTCCTTTCGATGTCGTCTCTCGAAGAATCATTATCAAATGCATCACATGAATTTAAAAAACCACGATAGATAAAAGATTTGAATAAAAAATAAAGTGTGATGATGAGAGTTATACAGGTTTTTAATGGACCACTCCATTATACACAAGTAAATTGTTTTTATTTTATTTTCAAATACTAGATTAAAAATAAAATAAAACAAGTAATAAAATTGAAAAACAAAAAATAAAAAAGGATTATTTAAAAAGAAATAAAGTATTTTTTATTGTAACTGCAGGAAAAAAGGGATACATGTATTAATGGATAAATTAAATTTTATTTTTTTTTATTTTGCAACGAGTTGCAAATGAGTCTATTAGTAAAATGCTAGTGATGTGCATTATTGTAATGTCCATGTATATATATATTTCTCGTACATTGTTTAAAATATCAGAATACAAAAACGAAACAAAGATATAAACAAGTCTCAACTCGTTTCAACATTTATATCAAAGAGATAAATTACAATTGTCTAATTCAATAAAGAAGCTCTTTCATCGACGTTATATGTTTTCAATGAATAACATAAAATCATTCACTCAAATGTTGAATGAACAATTTCAAATAATAAAACTAAATATTTCAAATTTAATCAACTAAATAAAACTTAACAATTGAAGTTTACAATAATTAAAAATAAAACAAATAAAGCTTTTTTTTTTTTCAATTATTTATATGTTTAAAAGAATTCATTCTGAAAAATTAACTAAATTAATATTTTAATTTATTATTAATTTTTTTTTGTTCATTTATGAATAATAATAAATAAAAATTTTTGATGATTAATCAAATTTTTTATTTATTTCGTTGTTTGCTTGTTGAATAATACTTGTTAATGATTTTTTGTTTTATTTCCAATTGATTATTCAATATATAAATAAAAGGGTATTATCTAGCATTGTTTATATTCTTAACAATAAATTACATAATACATGGATTATTATATTATGATATGGAAAATTTATATCACAATGTGTTACAATGATGCTTAAAAATTTTATAATTAGAAGTACTTACTGTAAATTATAATGAGGTTTTTAGTTCAATTGTTAATGATCGCTTTTAGTTATATCATTAGAGTATTGTTGCCAATGTTCACATTATTTTGCTTAAAGCCTATGTTGTATTTTCAATTACATGCATTCAATATTTTAGTTTATTCTCAAAGTTAATTGTACTTGTTTTATCCACACAATATTATCCAATTGGTATTTACAGGTGCCAGGGATTATAATCTAATTTCTAAAAATTTTGAGTTTATTGATATTGATTCTTAGATATTATTGAAAATCATATCATTATTATTATAGTATAAAATAAAATTTAATGCTTTAATTTGTAAAACTTTATTGACTAAAAGTTATTGTTTTTTTTTTATTAAAAAATATACATGATTGATTACTCAAAAAAATTTATATTATATAAAAGGAATTTATTTATTAATAATTTTAATATTCAAAAATAATTTAAAGCCATCTAACTACTAAATTAGCCAGTATTGTATAATTTTTTCAAATATTTATAAAAAAGTAAACAATAAATGATAAATTATCTGTAGCAAACCGTTAAACTAATTGTATTTTCAAGAAGATAATTTGTGTAGGGTTAAAAAAAAAAAAACAAGCACACAAATGAGAAAAAAAAATAAAAATAAAAGAGTATGATCAACTTGAACAGCATTTCCAATTATTAATCACCGTGTGAAGCCATAGTCGAATGCATGGTCGAATAGCTTCTCCGAATTGCTCTGATTTCCCGAATGAATTACAATTGCTGGGCCACCAACAAGAGAATCAAGGCTAGTAGGGTAACTAGCTCTCTATCGCTCACTTGGTTATTTTTATTTTTTATTTATTTATTTTTCTTTTCCCTGTACCAATTACGATAAAAACGAAAGAGGCAATTAATAGGACATGAGAATCAAATAGTACTACTGCAAAATCCATATATTTCATTTGAGAAACGATCATGATTAAGTGATTCGTTTACCAAGTTACAAATCAACCTTTGTGAATTTTTTTTTTTTCTAAAGTATATACATTTACAAGTCAAAAGTACTTTGTAATTTTAAATATAGATATATATTTTTTTTTGTTAAATTCTTACTAGTATATGTTGAAAAAGGAAAAAAAAAAAAAATTACATTTAAAGTAATCGTTATATATTCTATCAAACTGATATATTTTTTTTTTTTTTTCATGATAAATCTAAACATATTTCTTATCAGTTAAAAAATAATAATAACAGTCAAGTTTAAAATTATTCCAATGTTTTGAAAAATTAGCTATTTACTTTGACAAATATTCCATGTTCAAAAAAAAAATAAAAAACGATTCAAATCGATAAACATAAAAAAATAAAAATAAAAGAAATACTCTTGGATTTAAGGATTGTGGTTCTTATCTATATATTTTCAACATGGATCACAATAAAATCCCTGGATTTATATTTATATAAACAAATGATAAAAAAACTCGATGTGACAAACAAATATTGTGGAAAAAAAAAATAGATATATGCTACTTTTATTTTGACTTGTATATAATTTATTCTCGTTATTTATGATTTACCTTTAATTAACGTCTTGGACGTGTATATTTCAGTATGTTGTTATTTATAAAAAAAAAAAAAGCAATATATTTTGAAAGCGGGCTTGAAAACAATGCCTAGATGAAGAATAGTTAACCTTAAAAAAAAAAATAGAGTTAAGTATAATGGAGAACAATTAGGGTGACAAATAGTCTTGACTTGGGTCAACCTCTAGAAGGACTTTCGCTATGCTAAGAGTTATTTTATTTTATTTTTTTTTATATCTTACTGTTCTATTCTTTTATAATAATACAACTTGAAATAATGTTTGAATAAAATTACACTTTTTATTTCTTTCTTAATAAGAAATGTACAATTGAATGACCTTTACTTGTTTTTTTTTTTTTTTTGGTTCATCATAAAAATTTCATATAAAAAGTTTTGTTAAACTTTTAGAAAAAAAGTTTATAATCTTGGCTCTTGATAAATTAATATTTCAACATGACATAAAATTCAAACTTGTAATCAGAATAATTGATAAGAATTATTATTATTACCAAGAAAAATCTGAGTTTTTTTTAAATACTGTTTTAGATAAATAATTAAATTTTATTAATTTATAATTTAATAAAACTGCATTAATTATGAATTAATATATACATTGATGAAATTAAAATATTAATTGAACTTGAAAATAAAATAATTTATCAATTATATATTACAGTGTTTATTTAAATTCATTAAATATATATTATCTATTAAGTTTGTAAATAATTTAAAAGTTTTATTATCAGAAACTATAACAGTGACAAATTTAAAATTTAAGGTAGTTGTATGGTGTGTGTGTGTTACGTCATTGTATAATATATAAATTATGCATTGATCATGAAATATTCTGTCGACGAATATACTAAAAGCAATGTCAACATAAGAGTAGAAAATTCATAGTGGATTGAGGCAAATAGCAAAACTCGAAGAAACTTTTTTTTCTTATTTCATTCTATATTTTTTTTTTATGCAAAAAAATATTTTCACTGAGAGTATATGTGAAATAAAACTAGCTGATTTTTTACGTTGCTTTTTTTGCATTAAAAAAAATCTTATTAATACATTGTTTTAAATATCGTTAATTATTAATTAAGTTAAATTAATTACACATACTGAAAATAATTAAATTTTAATTTTAACAATCAATTTATATATAAATAGAAAGAAAAATTAACATATATGTAAACAATTAACATAATTATAAATTTTATAAGAAACAGTAAATTATTAAAAGAAGAAAAAAAATAAGTTCACCAAGTAGATTCCATTTGTTGGATCCAATTATTATATGGATAAACTTCTGTATATATAATTGGTTCATTTTTTAACACTGATATTAATGAAACAATTCCAATAAAACTTGTACGTGTCATTAAAGGACTTCCACCATCACCCTTTTGAATGAAAATAAAAATACAAAAACTTTTTAATTAAATCAATAATTCAAATGATAATTTGAATAATATTAATAATAATAATTATACCAGAGTAAGGAATTCCATGTATACATTATTTGTTAATGCACAACGTTGATTTCCATGAACACCACCAAATCTACCATAAAAAACATCACAATCACTACGTGATAATCGATCAGCAGTAATTTTTCGAAGATGTTGTTCAAGTTGAAAGCCAGTTGACAGGCTGCCTCCTCCCCATCCAGCAATCATCAATTCTTTTTTATAATATAAATCATTTGGTAATAAAACACTTCGACGAGTATTTTGTAAATCTATTGATTCAGTTAGCTAAAAGTATTGTAATTAAAAAAAATATATATTAAAAAAAACACTGATAGTATAGAAATATAGAATTTAATATTTACCTTAAGTATTGCGATATCATTAATCCAAAATTTTCTTGGATTATATTCAGGATGAATGATAACAAGTGCCACATTGTAAACTCTTCTATGAACATCACTTGTATCATATAAATCATGGGTACCAGATAAAATAGCCAAGTTTCCATACAAAACTAAATTTCTATGTCCAGCTTGATCAGGAAAAGAAATACAACTTGCAGATGTAAGAATGTGATACTTACTAATTATACTACCACCACATATATGAATTGAATTACTTTGAATTGAAACAATATGACGTATTTCTTGTGACGAACATATTTTACCTCCAACAACTGCGTCTGGTATTTTTGCATTTACAACTGAAAAAAAAATCTCAAAAATAAGCTTGGATAAAAAAAAAAAAAAAACAATTAAATTTATAAACTTATTCTATTTTTTTATATTTATAAATTTATAAACAAAAGGGTTTTTTTATCTTTAATAAAAATTAATTTTACCATTACTGCAAATGACCAAGTATATAAGTAAAATAAATGTTGTCATATTCATGACGTTTATCTTGATACTTTTTCAAACCTCTTTGTCGACTATTGAAATTAATTTTGAGGTGATTTTTTAATATATAACCAAGTTTATCAACTTTGTCTTGATAAGCATATCTATCTTGTCTATTTACTTATCAAATATTTGTTATAACATAAAAATTTAAAAAATTATTGCTAAACAATTTATTAGGCATTGGTTAAAAGTTTAAATATCGATTTGAAATTTGGAATATAGAAAAAAATCTAGAAGCTCAAAAAATTGATAAACTTTTTATATGTATGTATATTATTAAAAAAAAACTTTCTTTCTCAAAATTCCAGTAAATTTTAATTTTATAATTCTATATTATACAAAAAATAAATAAAAAATACACGTGTTATTTTGTTAGCTTGATTAGCATAGCCTCAACTACATATCTTTGTAATTTTTGATAATTTACTGGTATCATTGTTGATACAAGATTAAATATTCTTAAATCAAATATTATTAAACAAACACATGCAAAACTCAGTAAAATATTTCGTAAATGTCATACGTAATTTATTTTTTTCGTTGAAGCGAAATAAATTAAATGATACAAACATGAATTATACATATATTTTAATTATTTTAAGAAAATTAATTGAACGGTTTTTATTTAATCAATAGTTCATAACTCTTTCATGAATCCAATCCCCATAAAAGTTCATATTTGTATATACAAATGGTTCATCGTTTTCTACTGGAATCAGTGAGACAATGCCAAAAAGAGTCCTACGTGATGCCACTGGACTGCCACTATCACCCTTTAATTAAAAATTAAAAAAAATAAATCAATACAAGAAAGTATTTCAGCAGTAGTTGGAGTAAAAAAATTTCAATTAAAACAATTTGTTTTTTATAATTCAAAAATTATAAAGCAAGTCAATTTTTATAAATTTAAAAAATTCTAACATTTATAATTAATCATCTCTAACATATAATGCAAAAAATTTAAATTTCCTTATGAAAAAAAATTATTTATATAAGAAAAGTCAATAACAAAGATACTATCATGATAAAAAAAAAATGTATCATTAATTACCATAGTAACATATGCCGTTGATGGATTTTCTGTTAATGCACATTGTTGTATTCCATAATCAAAACCAAATTGCCCATAATACTTCTGACATCTCTTTTTTTGTAGGTTGAAAACTTCAATTTTTTTTAATAAATTTGAAGGCTCATCATTTGGAAAAGTTCCACCCCATCCAGCAACAAACATTCTTGATTGTAAAAAATTATTTTTTCGTATGTCAATTGGTTTATGAGCAAAATTTGAACTTATTTTTTTTTCCAGCTGTAAATAAAATAAATATTCATATGTATAAATATTATATTTATAATATTTATTATCAAAAATATGTATTATATACTTTGAGTATTGATATATCATTGATCCAAAAATTTTTTGGATCATATTCTGGATGTATTATAACAAATTCAACGTTTGTAGTTCGTATATAATTAGCACGATTTCCACCACGTAAATCATGGGTACCAGACAAAACAGCTAAATTTCCATATATAACAAAATGTTCATGCATAACACAACTGGCAGTTGTAATGACATGATACCCACTGATCATGTTTCCACTACATACATGATCTGAATGACTTTGAATCGAAACAACGGAACGCATTTCTCGATATGAACAAATTTCACCTCCAACAATTTTATCTGGTACTTTCCCATATCCAACTAAAATAAAAAAATATATAAGATTTTTTAAAATATTTATAAAACGATCTTATTTAATCAATTTTTAGATAATTAATTATAATATTTGTTTAAATAGTATTTTAAAAATTTAACTCGAATTAATATTATTTATAAAATTATTGATGTAAAATTTCTTGTAAACAATTATTTCCATTGTTATATTTATTGATTTTTTTTTTTTAGAAATAATTAATTTTACCACGATTACAAATAACCAAGTATATAGTTAAAATATACAGTGTAATATACATTGTATAATGATAATTAATCTTCTTATTTTTATTCGACTGAATCAAAGTATTTTGTAGAGTTTTAAAATGACTGAGATAATTTTTAAATGGAAATAATTTTTTTTTTATAACTGTAGCTTGATAAAAATATTTATCTTGTTTGTTTTAAATGTCATAAATTATCAAATATTCGTTTTGACAACAACAGATAAAGCTATTATCTAGTGAATATTCACATTCGTCTTAATAATAAAATTGTTTATTTTTAACGTTTTGTATAATGTTGAAAAAAATTAAATCGTGATAAATAATTGACGATTTTTTTAAAAAACATACAATGTATATGAAAAATGAAAATTACGTTTGATATTATGATAAATTAGAAAATAAAAAAATTATAAAAACAATTGAACACATCGGCATAAATGATATATACTGGAAGCATTTTTATTTTGATTAATTTTTCAGTAAAATCAAGAAGCTTCATTATAAAAATAGATATTTATATAATAAATCAAAAAGTAATTCAATAAATCCATTTTGATGTCAGGTAAAAATAAAGTAAGCAAACTTCATAATTTCAAATTGACGTTGATGAAGTTTGTAATATCTTCTGGTAAATCCACTTGAACAATGTTGAAAAAGATGCGATAAAAGTTTGTTAAACTATACTTCAAAAAACAGTTGTTGTTTTTCTTATTATTGTATACATATATATATATAATAACAAACTTGAAAATTTATATATAGATATATGTTGATAAGATCAATGTATCTATATTTTTTTATTTTAGTTTTATCCAAGTCTCGAAAGCTCAACTTAGGCACCATGTTCCTGGACTCGATTGTTATATAAAAATCCTTTCACCTATTTTTTTTTTCATCTCAATTTTCGTACAACCTCTTCATGTCTTGTATATAAATATATTTTTTTGCTGTATCATTTACGTCGACAAGGTGCAAACTGCCTTTAAACTCAGCAGAGATTTTACGCTCATATATTGTTATATTCTTTTTTTTATTTTATTTTTGTATTTTTATATGTTTATTATTTTTATTCAATTGAATTTTATTGATTATTTTTCATTTTATTTTCAGACCATTGCTGAAACAAATAAAAAATTCAGCTGAGTCACATATTGTACTTGATTGTTCGACTGAAAGAATACATGAAGTTTTGAAGCAGGCACAACAAATTGGAATGATGAGTGATTATCACAGCTATCTCATAACATCACTGGTAAATTTTTATATTTTTTTTTTTAAATCTATACTTGTTAATTTTATAAATATTTATTTTTTAAATTTATTTTATTCAATAAATGCAATTTTTTAAATTCAATAAAATTTAAGCTTCTTTTCATAGTTTACAGTCAGTAAATATATATATTTTTTTTTATTTCTCGTGATAAATTCAACGAGGTGTTGATTACTTTTTTAACACCGGTATATCGTCAAACTTTATATTGTTTTTTATTTAAATTTCTTTTTTTTTTTTTTCAATTTTACTTTATATTTCATTGGACTATTGTCGAGTGACAATACCACTGGACAATACATATATATAGTAAACATTCAATTACCCATTTTCACCTCTGGAGTATAAATAAATGCAACTCCAAACAAACCGATTCGTCAGGCAATTTATCTAACCCCTTATACCACTATATAGTATAAATAGGTAAGCCACAGACTGTCTAGATTTTAATTTAGATCAATTAAAATGCAAATTACTATATAGTTTATGTGTCAAAAAGTTTCATTGTAAACATACGATCTGATTTTCAATCAAAACATTTTATCATATAGCATTATTATTATTATTATTATATTCATTTCATCAAAACAACCAAAGAATTTAAAAGTGTTAAGTCAAATATACTAATTAATTTAGAGAGTTTATTTATTTATTTATTCAATACTTTAGACAATTTATTAATAATTAATAAAGAGGCTTAACTACTGATAACTCAAAATAAAAATTAGAAAAAATTGATATATAAATTTTTTAATTTGTATTATATTGAATACAAATTAAATTTTTTATGAGTAATTACATTAGTTAATTTTAATGTATCCATCAAAAAAATTTAAAAATAATTATCCTTTGTTTGTTTGTTTTTTTATTATCAGCTAGTTTTTACTCACTTATTCTAACTTGTTCTTGACATGATAGCACTTATCTTGGTGAATAAAATCCCTGTTTCCTTCGTCAGTTATTTTATATACATATATATATATAGTTTTCACCAAGTTTGGTACTCTAGACAAATGAAGTCAAGTAGAACCAATTCATTCTCATTTATTTATCTCTCTTAAAATTTTATTTTTATCCTCAGGCCATTTGAAGAAGCTTATAAACCAAGAAAATAAAATATACAATCCATCAAGTAAACTTGTTTTTTCCTTTTTTTTTTCTTCATTTTTTTTTGTTTTCTTTGATGACAATTTATTCATGATTCATATCTATATATGTTTTTCAACTCCGCGGGCAGTAATTAAAATTAAATTCAGTAGTAATATCAAGCTTTCGTCAGCCACGTTATTTTTTATTTGTAAAAATTTTTTTATTCAATCATAAAACCGTTTAAATTTTATATTGAATTCAGTTATTTCTATTGTTGATAATAACGATAATAATAATAATAATATTTATGATGATTTACTTCCTTATTATAATATGATAGTTTTGATGAATTTTTGTTTTATTGTAAATATAAAAATTACTTGTAAATAAACATATAACATGAGTCGTTGTGATTATGTAATTGATCATAAATTGTTGACATAATCTTTGTTACATTTTTGAACATTATCAACATTTTAATGTTATGAAAACATCCACTTGAATGGCTATCACCACGAGGTTATACAACAACTTGAACGACAATGATAACCATGATACCCATAAACCCTCAAAGTTCATATACCAATATACACACATATATGTATATATGTTACTTACAATCATTTCAAATACTCGCTTTATTTTATTTTCTTTTTATTTTTTTGTTTGATCATTTTTATTTTATTATTCTCTTTGAGATTATTTTTCGTAAATATATCTTACAATATTAAAACGAAAAAAAAAAAAGAAAATAATACTTTTTGGCTAGACACATAAAATATTAAAATATACTTGAAAAAGTAGATCAATCAATCTGAATATAGAAATAATATTTTGGTGAATATGATGGTTGTGATAAACTGGAGCCAGTTTCAACAAAATGAATCGTGAAAGCATGAATAATAAAAAAATGAAAGATGAATGTTCTTCAGTGTTGAGAGACAAACTGTGAAGAAATTCTAAGGTAACCATATAGACTATATCGATATGGAAAAATAAAAAAAGAAAAAAAAAAAAACAAATAAGCCACAAACATCCCTTGTTGTGTGTCACTTAGATTATTTATCGCATGGGTCTCGCCTTCGAGTGATTTATCGATGTGTCGTGTCCAAAACTAAATCGCAATTTTTTATTTTTTGTTTTTTAATATTTTTTTATTTTGTTGATACTGTTTTTGTGTAGTTACTGCAAAGACAAATAGACTTGTATTTTATATATATCAAAAAATATTTTATTAATGTCATATTTTTTTTTTATATATACCTATATATAAATAAATAACAAATTTTGGTTTATTTTCAAAATATCAAAAATATATTTTTCATGTGACAAAAATCAATACAAATTTATTAATTATTATTTTCCAATATGCAAATATTTATTTTGATGTTCATAAATCAATAACTAACATCATAATAAATGTTAATTAATACCAAAGTAAATATCTAATGGCAAACACAAACTTGATATGATATAACTTGCTTGATTATATAGTTTATTGAAAAAACATACCATAAAATTTACACTCGATAATATCAAGCTTTTTCAATAAAAAATTTTATTATATATTTCTTTTGTTTTTATATATTATTACAAAAATATTTTTTAATATTAACAAAGTAATGTTTTGAAGATGGCGCATTTTAAATTTTTTCATATTTACACGATATGAAAATGTGAAGAAATTTTTAAAATTGTAAATAAAAAAAAAAATAAAGAAAATTGATTTACCATAAAAAAAATAATAAAAATGCTTTCGAAAAAAATGTATATAATAAAAGGGAAAAAAAAAAATAAGTAAGACAGTATTATGTTGATTTCACGTTGGTATTTATCAAGTAATAAACAATGTCCCGTATTGCACGATGACGGTTATACGGGTTTCCTTATCGAGTGGACAATTGGATCAATGATTGATTGTCAATGGACGACAAGATCCAGATCATTTGGATTCTCTTTCTCTCTCTCTCTCTTATCCCTTTGGTATATTTGTCTATCCTATATATAACACTCCAAGTAAATTTAGATGGGCGTGGATATTCTCCACCAAGACCTTATATTACCACTGTCTATCTGTCTGACTGGTTGGCAAATACTGTGAGACATATATATTACGTCTGATATACAATACTACTATATATTTGAAGTGTACTTTTACTTAGGTAAAAGCTGACCTAAGCAATATCTTAACTTGTCTTTAAAAGCACTTCAAAAAAATACAAAAATACAAAGTCAAAAACAATTAAATATTATATGTAATTTATCAAATTGATAAATTCTTATTTTTACTTTTATTATTTTACTTTATAATAAGTAATAATATTTATTAAAAAATTTTAAACTTTATTTTAATTCAATTTTATGCATAGCACTTATTTTTTAATTTTTTAATTTTTAGGATCTACACAGTGTTGATCTGGAAGAGTTTAAATATGGTGGAACAAATATAACAGCTTTTAGATTATTGGATCCGGAAAAACCAGAGATACAAAATACTGTTCAAGAATGGATATATGGAGAACAAAGATATGGACGACAGCTTGACATGGGACAGGGTCTCAATAAGGTAAATTTTCATTTTATATAATATTAGGGATAACTGTCATCCGAGTCATCCTCAAGAATCAAAATGAAATAAAAAAAAAAAAATCACACGTCAGTCAGATACAAAATTCAAAATAAAATTGCAAAAAAAAAAATAAAAATAACTAAAATTAATTTATGAAACATTCAGGATAATAAAATTCTGATGTTTTTTTAATAATAATTCCATAATTGCATAAAATTGTTTAGCAATATTCATGAATGGCTACAAACACAAGTCTATACAAACGCACGATGCGCGGGTACCACCTCATATTATTAAAATTTTAATTGAAAAAAAAAAAAAAAACAGGCATATCACAGCTCATAAAAATGATTTTCAAAGCTTTTAAATTTGATTGAAGCATGACACTATTTGAATATTAAAAAATTATGAATTTTATAAGCTTATTTATTGAAATTTCATAGTGATTCAAAATAAAGTTGACTGTCAATTTTAAAAATAACTTGAATGACTTGAAATAATTTTTAAAAAACTTTTAAATAATTGATAATTTAATTTTTTTTAATTTAAAATATAATCAAACAATTGAAAAATACCAAAAACAATAAAATAAATTAATCGTCAATTTTTCAAAATTATTTTTAATAATTTTAATTTTAAAGATGAATTTTTAGCAAATTAAATATTTCAGTAGTACAAACCAAGCATAATAATTTAGAGATTGAAGATCTAAAAATTCCCTTCATTAAAAAAAGATATACATATATTTTTTCAATGATTTTAAAACAAAAATTTATACATCAACAACACACGCATCATTCACAAATATGAAATTTTCAAACTAATTATCTCAACCATATAAAGTCAATCCAAAAGTTTTCCATCAAAATATACCTAAAGTTTTTGGACTTTTCAAGTCTTATATTCAAGTGACAGAAGTATATGACGTGAAAATTTTCTTACTATGTAAATTTAAGTAGATATCTATAACAAGCTTATGGTGCTTCTTCTTTCTCAATTTATATTTCAAATGATTGTAATACGAATGAGAGACGACGTCAAGTATGAGATAATTGGAAATTGCCTATTCAAAAGTTCCTCAAAGTATGGATTATATACATAGAAAAGGATCCAATTTCCTAGACACGTGCCGATTCTCATCATAATGCAAATACCACAAAGATGTGTTAATATATATATTCTTTTTTTTTTTTCTTTATTATTTTATTATTAGTTTAAATTAGTTTAGCATGGGCGTTGGTTGACAAATGATAATATAATCATTTGTATAATGGATGAGTCGAGATAGTCACTGAAACTTATACTCGTGAAAAAAAATAAAATATATATAAACTTTTATCGTATATACATCGTATATACTATGTATAGCTTTTTTTTCTTATAAAATTTTTTTGCTATATTTACTTTGTAAAAGTGAGTAATCGAATCTTCATGACCAAGTCTCTTATTATTACATAAAATATTTTTTACTCTAATAATTTTATTCGATATTCCAAATTTAAATTATTCATATAAAAAAATTAACAATTAACAAATTAAAAAAAAAACCATTGAAATAGATTTTTTAATTTTTAAAATAGAGCTTTTTGGTATATGTTATTATTTACTTTATAAATTTATAAATGCATTTTAATTATTTATTATTTTAAACAATTTTATCCACCAATAATCAATATACTTTGTACTGCTTAACATTATAAATTCAGAATCAATTATTATTTTCTGAAACTTATATTTAAAATTAATATTCATAAATAGTTGTTTAAAATTTATTTATAAATATTAATTACAATTTTAATTAGTCAATAATAATTAATTGCTTTTTGAATAATTTGTTTTGTGAAAATTAATTCATTTACTCATTTATTGGTTTGTTTAATTTAATTTATTTCTGGAATATTTGTTAAATACATAGGAGTGCAATTAATTTTGACAATATATTTACAAAAAATAAATAAAATAAATATTTATTTTTTCATTTGCCATCACGTTGAGTCGATACCATTTGAAAAGTTTGATAATTCGACAGTTGGCGGGAATGAGATGTGAAAATAAAAATAAAAAAATAAAAAAAAATTGAAAATAAATGTCAGAGCCATATGGTTGTATCAATGCGAAGAAAAGTTGAGAAAGGATCGTGAGGATGTTGAGAAAATGAGAGGCATGGCATCATGCTAATGGTATAAACTTGCCAAAGAGTTTCATGCGTCACCTGCTATCATTCACCAGGTTTTTCTTTTTTTTATTTGTTTTTTTTTTTCTCATTATTTATTTTTTTATTTTATTCTCACCTTTTTTTCTCTTGTCCATTGGTCTCATTCTATTTTCATACTTGAGACGAAGCAAATTGTCGTCAGAGTTTTACCACAGTGCGCGATTGCCATCGGGCGCGGTTTACTGGCAAACTTTTCACCCAAGTTTTACTCTTTATAAAATGGCGCGTTGCTGCTCTCTCAAGGGGTGGAAATGAAATAAAAAATATTTTTAAAAAAATAAAAAGGGTAGAATATAGAAACTAAAAAATACTCGGGTAGCTGGGCACGTACTTGGCAAAAATAAGAAAATTCCAGCTTGTTGGACGGACTTACTGTTGCAAATATAAGCTAGGTATACTTGTCGAAATAAAAATAATAAAAAATATAAAAAAAAACATATTAAAAAATAAAAAGAAAGGGATTTTTATGTGGCTTGATGATTATGGTGGTTGCTTTGAGTTGTCCACTTGTCCATATTTATTTTAATCTTGAAATTCATAGCGAAAAAATCATAGTGTCATTGAAAAATATTTTTTATATAATTTAGAAATGTTGAAAATGAGAAAATCTTCTACCAAGTTTATCCACATATTCTGTAATAATGTTCATTATTTTATTTTTAATATTTCAAATTTTTATTATACATTTTAATTAACATTATATTTCAATGTTTTCCAAAAACTCATATTTTATTTATTTTACAAAAAAATATCTATTCAAAATATTGACGGTGAATATTAAACTATTTTTTCGGAAATATATATTTTTTTTCATTTACAAATATTAATTTATTATTTGATTCTACCAATCAATTGATGTACAGTTTGCATTTCACGTGAATATCTTTGTTCGCTGGAGGGTATTAAAAATTTTGTAAACTAATATTTGAAAATTCATTTGAAAAATAAAATAATATTAATCGTGCAGTGGAATTAAAAAAAAAAATATAAAAATACATATAAAAAAAATAAAAATGTATTTATAATAGTTGAAGAGATTTTTCCGTGTAGCATAAAAAATAAAAAATTAATTGGCTAATATTCTGATGGTGCTATTATTGTATAATTAATGCGCATGTATAAATTGGTGATATTTTATTTTCATTCATTTCCATATATGAGTATACGAATTTTATTTTTCAATATATTTTGTTACAGTTTACATTTTTTTTTACACTACATATATGACATTTTAAATTTCAAAAACTTTTTCCGTTATTCATTCTCGTTGTTTGGTCTTTTTTTTGTTTTAATTTTTTATATTTCAAAGAAAGTTGAACTTACTTCTTTGATCCTTTATCCATGCATAAAAGTTGAGTAATAAAAAAGTCAAAAAAATAAAGAGAAAGTCCCAAAGCAAGACCACAAAAAGACTTGCCTAAATTTTTCCTTGGCAATAGTGATTTCATGGCTTTAAAAATTCGTTTCGTAGCCACTTCAATTTCTTTCCTGGTTTTCCTTTCCTTTTATTTTTTTTTATACCACTTTTTATTTTATGTTATTTTATTCTTTCGTAATCATTTTTTTTTTTTTTTTTCTCGTTTTTATAGCAGCTTTTTTTTTACTGGATTTTACATTGGGGCGTGCTTGCACGCCAAGTCATTTCAGCACGACCTGGCGATTAGTTCCAAAGAATAATTTCCATCACCGCCAGACGAACTGATAAATTTCTGGAAATGCGTCTTGTAGACTGTGAGCGCGCTCTCACACAAAAATTACCATCCGATAAATTGCAGATTAGTTTGTAGAAAAAAAATAAAAAAAATTTTTTAAAATGATAGTAAAGCCCTTGAATCAAATGTATAAGAAAATCGAAGAGAATAAAAAACAAAAAAAAAATCTATTTTATTCACACGAATTTATTTCAAACGATTTGACTAGAGATTAACAACTCCACTTGTGTGAAAGCATCATCTGATCATAAAATAGAATGTCCAACTGTCAAATTTAAACGATAAAAATACAAATTTATTTTACAACTAAATAAAAAAATTATTTCTCTTAAAAGTAAATTGAAATTTAAAAGGAAAAAAAATTAATCAATATGTCAATCGATATACAACTCATACGAATTAATATATTAATTTTTTTTTTTTAATAAAAGCACTAGAATTTCGTGTCAACAAAAAATTCGTAAAACATTTATATCGATAGTTGAAACATGGAAGAAAAACAAGTCAAAATAATGATCAATTGTTTTTTTTTTTTTTCTCGTTTTTTTAATCCACTGAAAAATTTTAATTAAAAAATTTGCTTTCAAATAACTTAATGACGTTAAAAAAATTCACTGCATTTTGATGTATGCAAATATTTAAATTGCCATAATTTTACAGATATTAATATTTAATCGAAGAATAATATTTATCTTATAAAAAATTTGAAAATACATTTTTGAAGCAAAGATAAATATATATATTTTTTTTTTATTTCAAAGTTTTGATAATGTCGCATATTTTATCGATTTTAAAATGAAAAAATATTAAATAAATAATACAATAAGTGCTCTTTTAATTACAATAAATTTTCTAATATATAAAACATTATTTAAATTGATTTTATCTGTTTATTATGTTTTTATTTATGTCTGCACAAAAATTAAAAATACATACAGAATAATACAACGGCTTTGAAGGTGAGTTGTGTATATATAACTTTAAATATTAATACTCATATATTATTATTATTATTATTATTTATTAATATTATGATTGTGAGAATTATTGTTGGACTGAATTTCGTTGTATGAAGGCAAAGAGAAAAGAGAGTTGATTGCTAGTTACTAGTGGGCATTAAATTCAGCTAGCTGTCGATCACAAAGCACGATTGTTACACTACCCCTGTGGAATATATATTTATTTATGTGGTATAGTGGATGGTATATATTTATGTATATCTATATGGAAATATTTGGATTTTCGTGACAACCTATTTTCCACATCTGGACAATTTACCAATACCACATGAATAAATTAATATATTATTATTATTTTATTTTTAATTGATCTTGTGATATCACGTTTGAATATCACGGTCAAAATAAAAGTAAATAATTTTGAAAAAAATAAATAAATATCATGCCAGTTTGTATAAAAATATTGTAGATATTTTTTTCAATTAAAATTTATTATTATAATAATTATACAATCATAGTGATGTAATTATGACACAATGATAATTTCAAATTGATTTTTATTGTGCAAATTTAGACTGAAAAAAAAAATAATTTTCATATTTTTTTTTCATTGTGTAATTTCTATTTATAAAATGTACTTGAATAAATTTTAATAATTATAATTTTAAATATGTAAAATTGTTGACAATTTAAAATAATAATAAATTATAAAATTAATTTTAGACTGAAGTGGCACTAATGTACGATGCAGTGCACCTATTTTCAAAAGCACTTCATGTACTTGACACGTCTCAACAAATCGACATAAAACAATTGTCCTGTGAATCTGCTGACACCTGGTCACATGGTTACTCATTGATAAATTACATGAAAATAGTAAGTATCATTGAAATTATTATACTTTTTTTTATCAAAATATTAACATAGATTTTTTTTTTTCAAAATTTCTTTCTCTACAAATTATTATTTGTATTGATAGAAAATAAAATTGAATTAATTTAGAAAACTTATTTAAAACGCAAGAATATTTTCACAAATTTATAAAACTTGTAGAATGAATAGTATTTATTTTCAATGGTTTAATAGTTGACAAAAGAATTAAATAAACTTGGTCATAGAGTATTGACTAACTTGCCAGTCGAAGAAACTTGGTAATAAGCATTGAAATAATAATAGAAAATTTTACTTTTTATTTTATTTTCTGCAAATATTATTTCTGGACAAACAGCTTTAACAATATGTCTGGTATTTCAATTTTCAATATTTTTTTTCAACTCATTCTGGCTGAAATACATATAAGCTTGAATCAACTCTTTTGTAAAAGAAAAAAAAGCTCCAAGTTGATTTATGAATAATACAGAAAATATCAACAAAATATATTATTCTTCTCATTTATTTAATCAGAAGGAAACCAATTATCGTTTTAATATATACTGTTTTAATTAATTAATTAGTTAATTGGTTTTTTCTCAACTTGAAACAATGAGCTTTAAGATTGACTCTGGGTTTTTTCATAAAATAAATATAAAAAAATAAATTATATAATAATAAACCCGCTGTGTATTTTCATAATTCATATTTTTTTTATTTGTTTTTATTATTATTATTAATATTTTATAGTCTGTTTTTATATACATCATTTTATTTATTTATTTTTTCTGTTGTTTTTGCTCATCTCATGACTGCCTAGAAATAATAAATGCGGAAACTGTTGGAAACCAACGATAACGAGAATTTTATTTTCATTTATGTTATGTGAATTCAGGTTAATGTACTGTACAAACATAAAAATTTATTGCATAAAAAAAAAATTAAAATTCATTGTTAATAAATTGTGATATCAAATCATTGCTGAATAATTTTTTTTTTTTTAAATATATACATTATCATATTGTAAAACAAGCTTAATATTTTTTGTTTATTTTTTTTTTTTCATAGATATTTGGGTTTATTGTAAAAACTAATTTAAAAATACAATATAATTTTTATTATTTATTTTTAAATTGTTGTTTTTATAGGCATAAATAACAAATGATAATTTATAAAAAAATATGACTATTATAATTTAGTAATGTCGGTTGTTTAAAAACATCAATTATTCTTTTCACTATTGTTAGATAACATTGTTTGGAATGTTGAGCTTTTGAATTTTCAAGTGTCACATCGAAGTTGATTAATAAATTATCATTACATAGTTCATTTTAATTATTTAAATTCACGGCCTAGTACATTATTCAAAATTTATACAATATTTAATTGGATTTAAATATTCTCGAATGATTTGAGTCTATAAAATATATTGAATTTGATAAAAATAATATTGCTTTTTGAATTTTAATACAAATTTCATTCAAAGTTTAAACTTATTCATTATTTTTATTATATAATTAACAACAAAATAATAACTTGACACATTTTTAGAATTCTAAAAGTATTTTTTTTTTTAATTAAATAATCTTTGAAGTAATAATGACAAGTTTTCAATTAAATACTTGCTTATTATTATAATAATCATCTTGTAAATCAGACATTCATAGAATAATTTTACATCATTAATTTCTGCAATGACTTGAAATTATTATCTTATATAATAATTTTTTAAATAACTTTAAAGTACTTACAAATTTAAAAAAGAAAAAAAATAATTTTTAATTTTAATGATAATCATTATCAAATAATATCTGTAATAAATATAAAAATTTTAAAGATTATTTTTTTTTTTTTTGATATAATTTTACCCCAATGAAATATATAATCTTACATTTGATAAACTGAAAAAAAAAAAAAACAAAATTATAACGTTATAACAAACACCTGCTCCATTTTCACCCTCCTCAATTCATTATCACCAAGTTTCCCCATCACATATTTATTTATTTTTTTATATGGCATAATTGTGAAAATGCCATTCTCCAATTATTTTTTTTCATTTTTTCCTTAGCCTCCCTTGATTTAATAAATTATCTAACATTATTTATTTTCTCCACCTTGATATTTTCTCACAAATAAAAAAAAAAAAACGAAATACAAATTTAATAATAATATATTAATTAATCAGTTGAATAAAATTTTGAAATTCTCCTAATTTAATTTAATGATTTTAACAGGTGGAGATGAAAGGACTAACGGGTTTAATAAAATTTGATCATCAAGGTTTTCGTTCAGATTTTATGCTTGATATTATTGAATTAAATTCCAAAGAGGGTCTCAAAAAAATTGGTACATGGAATAGCACTGAGGGTGTTAATTTTACACGTACATTTGGTGATGTTTATACACAAATTGTTGAGAGTCTTCAGAATAAAACATTCATTGTTACAACACTTCTGGTAAGAATATAATTATAAATTTTCTTTAATTTTTCTAATTAACATATAAAATTAATAATTATTTAAGTTTTTATTATTTTTTTTCATTTAGTCTATCAATCACACCACGCTTTTCCTTACTTTTACACGAAGAAAAAAAATTTACTTCTAAAGTTTTTAAATTATCTTACAATTTACTCAACAGTTAATTGCCCAAGAGAGTTACGTACTCCAAAAATGCTTACATAATCCAAGAGGAAAAAAGAAAAAAAAAGTTGTTAAATGTCGTCGACGTCGTTGTCGTCGTTGAGACCGTCACCCAGATTACGATTATTATTTTATTTTTTTTAATTTTATTTATTTTTCTTATAATTCTTTTTTGTCTTTTGTTTCTTTGGTCTTTTTTGTGTAACAGCAACTGAGTCTTATGCTGAGGATATAAAACTCGTAAAAAACTTAGACTGAGCCTCTTATAAAAAAAATCCATCCTCACACAAACCATATATATATACTTCTATCTTGTTTTTCATTTTCCTCTAGTTGAGCTCAATGATGAATACAACCCTCAACTCAAAGTGCTCTGAATATTTTTGAGGTCACTCGTTGGTTTCATTGCCTCATTAAAAAGTGTAGCAGGACCCTTTTTTTTCTCTCTTTTTTTTTTTTTGTGGTATATATTTTTTACTCACTTACCATTATTATTACTATGAATGAAAAAAAAAAAAAAACGTCTCTTTATTTACATTTAACATGTAGCATTTATTATTATTATTGTTATTATTTTTTTTTTTTTACAGAGTGCACCTTATTGTATGTTAAAAGATTCAAGTGAAAAGCTTCAAGGTAATTCACAGTATGAAGGTTACAGTGTTGATTTGATACATGAAATATCAAAAATACTTGGATTTAATTATACATTTCGTCTTGTACCTGATAAAAAATATGGCTCGTTAAATAAAGAAACAAAAGAATGGGATGGAATGATCAAAGAATTACTCGATCAAAAAGCTGATTTAGCTATTGGAGATTTAACAATTACATATGAGCGTGAACAAGCTGTTGATTTTACCATGCCATTCATGAATCTAGGTATTAAACTTCACATAACATAAATCTTTTTAAATATTTATTATTCTTTTTTATTTATTTTTGTACATTGAAATAATTCATAAAATTTTTAGAAAAAAAAAAGAAAAACTAATCTTCTTTGTACATATTTCTGTGGTTTTTCATTATTAATTTAATTTTTTTTTTTGTCCTACTTTTTTTTCATCAACAGGAATAAGCATACTCTACCGGAAACCCATTAAAAAACCACCAAATCTGTTTTCATTTTTGAGCCCATTGAGTTTGGACGTTTGGATTTACATGGCAACAGCTTACCTTGGTGTTTCAATTCTTCTTTTTATACTAGCAAGGCAAGTTAATTTCATTATCAACAAAACCATGGTAATCTTCTTTTATTTTAAGCAGGATATATCAACAATTTATATATTTTTTAATATACCACATTTTCAACATTGCCAAAAATATAAAAAAAAAAAACATATATTTTATGAGCAGAGATATAAATTTAACTTAATACGCTGAAAATGAAAATAAAATTAATGAACAAACAGCATAGAAGTAAAAAAAAAAACTTTTATATTTAATTAAATTATTTAAATTAATTATTTATCATTTAAAAATAAATTAATTTTATATTATTTTACAATAAATAATATTTATTATAATAATAATAAAAACATGGAATAAAAATGACATAAAAGCTGAACAATCTAGATTTACACCGTACGAGTGGTACAATTCTCGTCCATGTGGAAAAAATTGTGATCACGTACAAAACCACTTCAACCTGATCAACAGTCTCTGGTTTGCAGTTGGTTCATTGATGCGTCAGACCACCGATATTTTACCCAAGTAAGATATTGTGTTAACCGTGTATTGGAAAAAAGAAAAAAAATAAAAAAGCCACAAGAATAAAAAAAAATATATATATATCACTAGATAAAATGAAGGTATATTTATGGATGAATATACTTGTAATGATCATGATCACAATTATCATATTGTCATCGTTATATCATAGATGTAGTTGTATCCTTGACGAGCCAAGAAATTATAAAATTCATCACCAATACTCTCAGAGTTGTAACGGCCAATTAACAATGATAAAGTTAATTAACAAAATTATTAAATATAATTTGTAAATAACGTTGTATAATTAATTTTTTGAAATAACTTTTAATCAACTTGGAAAACAATTATGGAATAAATATGTCATCGAGTTATTAAACAAATACTTAAACATGAATTTACGAAATATTGATTATTTATTTAATCAGTTGATAATATATGCAATATATTATTATGAAATAATAAATCAGGGAATATGTTTGACGATATTATTAATAATTTTAATTGATATATATATACACGAGAATAATATATTTTTGTAAACAATGTTGTTACGACTCTGAGAACTAATCCCATTTCCCTATTTTTTTTTTTTTTTTTTTTGTTATCGTGTCCACAGGTTCAGTCCATATGAGTGGGAGCATTCCCATCCATGCAACCCACAGTCCGAGGTCTGCGGAAACGAGTTCACACTCCTTAATTCACTCTGGTTCACCATAGGCTCCCTCATGCAGCAAGGCTCTGATATAGCACCTAAGTAAGTCACATTATTCATCAAAAAAAAAAATATGAATCAAAAGATAAAAGCTCAGAAAAATATCAAATATTAATACTAACAATATTAATTAAATTTCTAACGTCTTAATCTTTTTTCGAAATTTTTAAAATATTTTTTTTTACAATCGAAATTTTTCAATGCTATATCGTAGGCTTGCTGCAATAGCCTACGTTAGTATCATTTATCATTCATACATTAAACAGCATTATATTCATTACCTAATAAAAAAAAAAAAAAATACAATAATAAAATATCTGTGTCAAGTGCTTTTTTATTTATTTAAATTTTTTCTATTTTATTGTTTTTTGCATGTATTTAATTTGACATATAAATACGTCAAATATGAAGAAAAAAATTTATCAATTTGTTTTTTTATTTAGGGCTGTTTCTACTAGAATGGTTGCTGGAATGTGGTGGTTTTTTACTCTTATAATGATATCATCATACACAGCAAATCTTGCTGCATTTTTAACTGTTGAAAGAATGGAATCACCAATTGAAAGTGCTGAAGATCTTGCTAAACAAACTAAAATTAAATATGGTGCATTAGCAGGTGGTAGTACAGCATCATTTTTTCGAGTAAGTAAATATTTTTAAATAATTGAAAAATTTATTGATTATACATATTTTAATGACTAATAAATTAAATATTTCAATATAGGATTCAAATTTTTCAACATACCAACGTATGTGGTCTTTCATGCAGTCAGCAAAACCAAATGTATTCACAAAAAGTAATATGGAAGGAGTCGAATGGGTTATCAAGAGAAAAGGTAGCTACGCATTTCTGATGGAATCCACATCTATTGAGTACGTGATTGAGAGAAATTGCGAACTCACTCGAGTAGGAACAGAGTTGGATTCAAAAGGATATGGAATTGCTATGCCACCGAGTAAGCAGAAAATTTTATTCTCAATCTCCGTTTTCCACTGAATTTATCGAATACTTTGGATATCAAGTCAGCCAATATTTATAAAAGAACAAGGAAATTTGTTTTTTATATTTTATTTTTTCATTTTCATAGCTATGGTATATTCAATATATATTTTTTATTTATTTATTTTGCCTGATGAATATATAAAAATATTGTTGAAATAAACGAGCTTATAATTTTCCATTTTTCATAATTTAATTATTCATTTTTAAACGGAGTCAATTGATTCGATTTCAATAACATTCCATATACTACAAATCAAATATAATTTTTTTTCCTTTTGTTTTTTTATATTTAATATTAAAATATTACTTGACAATTTAAAATTATTAAATTTTAAAATCACATTTTAATTGATTTTTTTTTCATTAAAAATCTATTCATTACAAATTACACGTAAATATTAATTTTTTAATTTCATATATTAAACTTCAACGTTAATTAATATTAAATATTTTTTTATTTTTTTTATTTTTAACATCGTTGTATATGTAGATGATTTTTTTTTCTATTCAAATAAAACCAAGGGCTTTTCATTAATTCAAAATGTTATATTTCAGACTCACCATACAGAACGGCAATAAGCAGTGCAATATTAAAACTTCAAGAAGAGGGAAAACTTCATATATTAAAGACAAGATGGTGGAAAGAAAAACGTGGTGGTGGAAAATGTCGAGTGAGTTATAAAATCTACAAAAAAAAAATAATAATATATATAAAATAAATATACTGATATTGTTCCTTAAACCCGTAGGCAATATTAAACATACTATAAGAAAATTAAATTTTAAATTTGAATATATATATTCATTATTAAATACGCAAATTCATTTTGATGCTTTATTTGTATAAATGTTTAACTCTATACCAACTGCGTGTCACGTGAATTGTCAAAGTTTACCCTACGTGACTGATACGAAAATTAATTTTCTCTTTACTTAAAGACAAACAAGTTTACGTAAAAGTATATATATCCTTAACAAAACTCTTCATTGTATTTCTTATCTCTATATTGTATTTTCGCATTGCGTATATTTTTTTTTCGTTATTCATTTATATTCTCTCTGCAAGTTTTTTATTTTTTCTTTTGGTTAAACGACATTTATTTGGGTTAAAGTTAGATTCTTTGTTTTCAACATCAACTGAAAATATCTTTTGGATATTGTCTGAATGAATTTACTTTAACTCAACTGATTATATCTTAATTGAAATTTAATTTATTTTTCATTTTATATATGACAATGAATATAATTTTTAGCATTAAAATTTACTACTCAACATTAAATGTCAATGAAAAAACAATGTAGATAATAATAAATTGATGATTTTATTGTTATTGTTATAATAGGAGGACAATCAAAAAACTGGATCAGCAGCAAATGAATTGGGTCTTGCTAATGTTGGTGGTGTATTTGTCGTACTGATGGGTGGAATGGGTGTTGCCTGTGTTATGGCAGTTTGTGAATTCGTATGGAAAAGCAGAAAAGTTGCTGTTGAAGAAAGGGTGAGTGTTGTCAGATAACACGAGAAAAAAACCGGTGTCGAGGCTGAATGCGCATCCCAAAGCAAAACTCACCTCGATCCCGATGCAATTTATCCTGATATCCCTAGAGAATACATCAGCTGATGTATACATACCGGTAGAGTTCCTCTTTACTGATCTTACACGACGTACAAATGTACCAGAGTTTAACTAATTTAAGATTTAATTTTATAACAAAAAAAAAAACCAAAACAACTAATCGACTTTTTTTTATATATATAAAATTTTTGCTTATTATTTTATTGAAATTTAAAATTTAATATCAATAGATTTTATAAACAATTTGACATTGTTGAGGAAAAAAAAAAAGAATTTTTATTTTTTAAATTTTTCATATTTCAAGAGTATTTTTTAAATTATTATTTTTTACTTTATATTGACAGACAATTGAACTATATTTTTGTTAAAGTAGTTTTATTTTTGACAGTTTTTTTTTTGCTGCACGCATTCGTTGTAATATGCAAAACACGTATACAGTTGTACGTGTTCGATAGCCGTTACCTACTAATATTTGTAAAATCTCATGAGCAAAACGGTTTACAGAATAAAATATATAGAACAAGAGAGAGAAAGAGAGATACACTTTATATAGTGTTTGTCGCCATCAGGGTGCCTTTTACAAATACACACGCGACAATAGTCCAATGTAATGCTGTTTTCGATCTGTACTATGTGTGGCTGACAAACAATTTCGCGAGTCAACGAGCAAGCCATTTCAACAATTTGAATTCATACAAGCATATCCCTCTTTTATTCTCTCCTCTCATCACCTTGTCAATTTTCATGCTCGTCTCTTTCTCACTTGGAAGTTGCAATCTCCTGCTTCTATATGAGATAATCAAACCACATTGGCTTTGTTGTGCCTTTTGATAATTTTGATCAGTCAATTGTTTAACCATGCGTAATACATTTTTTTGTTTTTTTATTTTCATTTATTTATTTAAAAATTGCTTTCAATATATCCTTTTAAAGTTCAACAAATTAAATATCATTTATTTACTTTTTATTTACAAATCAATATACACTTGTTTTATTATTTTTTTTTTTACTTTGTTCTATATATTTATTCCAATTCAATCAATTTTAAAATCAACTATTGTGATGTGTTTAATCATCAATATATCAAAATCAAATGAAATTAAATATACAAATAATTTTTATTACCTTTGATTTGTAAATAATGTTTTATTCAATGATTTTTATTATTCAATTGATTTAATATTATTGATAAAATATATTTATTCAGTTATTGGCTTAAAAGTTTTTTTTTTTTTTTCATTTTTTATAAAATTAAATTTTATACAAAATTTTTTCAAATACTATTTAATTTGTGTATATTTTTTTTGAGCATTCATTTATAAATTTTTGATAAATTAATGAACAGTAATATTGAATATTCTACAATAGCTTTAATTTTTATTATCCAATTTTTTTATCTTGGCTGAAATTTTTTTTAAATACAGCTTTACTGTCTTTTTAATTTATTTTTTTTTTCATTTGTAATTCAGTATTAACGCGTAGTTTTTATTTATTTGCCGGTAATATCATTTTGTAAATTTTTTTCAATACCGCTTTTGGCTTGTATTTAAATCTCGTTTTTAATTCAGCATTAATTGGCTTGTTAGTTATTGATTGTCGCAGCTTTATGTATTTATTTACATTATTGAAAAATTTTTTTAATTCATAATATTATTATGGGGGGATTCATTTGGTTCTGTTTTAGAAGGAAAAATCCTCGGGTAAACCTATCTGTGAGGGTTTTACTGATCTCCACTAGCAGACCTCATTTATGGTGCAGCAAATAATTATTTACAAAAAATAAATATTAAAACATACGTATTATCAAAAAAGAAAACTAAGAAAAAAAAAAAAGTTACAAATTGTCGAAACTCTCTTGTTGTATATCTTGTGCGCCTTTTGACTCAAGTTCAGGTCATGAAGAGGAACTTTACCGTTTATATTTAACAATAGAACTGTCTGAATGAGTATACTTTTATTTTTTAAATTTTTATTTTTAAAAATAAAAACTGTCGAGTGATTCAAGTAAAAATGGTAAAAGACACCGAAAAGTATACATACAAAAAGATAAACTTTGACCTTCTTAATTTTATTTTTTTATTTAATTTTAATAAATTAAAAATTCATAAAGAAAATAAATAAAGCTTACATTAAAAAAATTAAAAAGGTCAACGTGTCTGTTAATTGCTCATATCAAATGTTAGATTAATAATTAAAAATAACATCATGAAGCTAAATAATAATTAATAAAAAGAGAAAAATAACTAAAAAACAATCAGCTTTGTATAAATAATTAAGCACAGTTAATTGTAAATATATAAAATAAATTATTTAATTCAATTGAATAAAAATAAAAATAAAATTTCAATGATTTTTAAGAATTTTAAATGAAAAACAAAAATTATCAGTAATGTCCAAAGTGTGTCTCAATTTATTAGTTGACTTGTGAGTGAATGAAAATGTATGAGTGTTGAAAAATCAAAAAAGAAAAAATATGGTATGACATTGTTAGTTGTGTCAAAATTTTTATTGCTTTCCATCTGGATGGACAATGTAGAAGGTGAGCAAATAATTTCAGTATATTTTATCATTTTAATTTGACATGTATGTATACTTAAAAAATAAATTAATAAATAAATAAAGTCTATGATTCATTTGATGAATTTGTGGCTTAAATTTTAGGCATCACTACGTTCAGAGATACCAAGTGAATTGCGGTACTCAAGAGACAATATTGATGGTATTGAAAAATCAACAAGGACAAATTCCTGTCATCGTCAAAAGCAACAATCCAATCTGTCAATAGTATCAGAAGTTGGAGAGGCACCTGGTTACACAAAGTACAGACATTTCATTGGAAAACCACCTCTTACGTGAACACAAAATTCAACAAATATATGTTCAAACAATGGTGAAAGTGCTCAACTCAAATGATAAAATTTATTCAAAAAATAAAAGACTAAATATATACATAAAATACCAATAAACCAAGTACATTTCCATCAACATTTTAGAATCGTATACAGTGTCAGTCAGAGTGAAAAATTAAAAAAAAAACAACTAAATATAAAATGACTCTTTTAGAAATAGTTATATCATTCTGTTTAAAATAAAACTTTTTCTATAAAAAACGTTGATGTATGATGAGAATATGAGACCGATGTTTTTTAACATCATTATTGTAAATATTAGATTTCGATTTCGACAGTGTGAGATGATTTAAAAAATAAAAAATAAAATAAATATACGTATATTAAAATGATGTGAGTGTGATAATCAAATGAAATACTCATATTTCGTAAAAATAAAAATACGAATAAATAGATTATCATTTTTCACTTTGAAAAAATTTTGATTATAATTCATGCGATGATATTTAAATTACAAAAATCAAAATATAGAAAAATAAAAAAAAACAATTTATCATAATATATAGAAATAGATTAATTTTAAATATTCAAAATCAACAATTTCGCATGAGGTATAATCAAATGTTTTATTGTCAGTTTATCTTTTTTCTAAAAAAAAAAAATAATTTATAAAGATGATAGTTATTATTATTGAGCTTAATGATACTCATCATTATCATGTACTAATCAAAATAACGTACAAATGATAATAATTTTTAAGTAAATATTTCAAAATTTTAATGAATTCATGTACAGTATATTTAATGATAGTTGTGTGAATAATTAAATTTAAAAAATAACAACAGATTATCAATAGAAAAAAAAACATATTATTATTCCCCAAAAAAAAAAAAATTAATCAAAATAAAAAAAAAAGAACCATGATCCAGTTTATACAAAAAAAAAAAATATTATACTCAGTTGTTTTGTATAATGTTTTTGTGTTAATTTTAATTTTTTTTACTGTTAATTAAATCAAATAAAATAACAGTCCGTTAAAATACTGCCTAAATGTTCCAAGTTTCTAACGTCAGAGTAAACGAAATCATAATAAAAGTGATAATTGTAAATAAAATAATTTAAAAAAAAAAATATATATATATAACTGACATTTAGATAAAAGACTGTTACAATCTGTCTGTTAATTATAAATTTTTCTTCACAATGTAACTCCGAGCATCGTTTTTAACGTGAATAAACTTATTCGTCCGTATACATTTGCAAATAACTTTTTTTATAAATATTCTGGTTTGATAAATGTTTGTGGTGCATGATAATAATTATTGATTTAATATTAATTCAAATAGAAATTTTTTTATTATTATTATTTGCATGAATATTATTTTGGTACGTCAACAGATAAATATTTACAACAGAAATGATAAATATCATTTTGTTAAATGAATTATCTATTTTTTTTTTTTTCAATTTTTTAGAAACTAAACAAATTGTTTGTTGACTCAACTTGTTCTGTCACATATGGTTTAGTAAATATATAAAAAAAATATTTTTTTAATTACGTAATTGTCCCTTGTGGGTTACTAATTAATTAAAAATGACGAGTTTAATATTTCCCATGAGCTTTCTTTTCTTTTATTTTTTTTCTTTCAACAACCATTTATACAACTTGCGTATTATTATTGTTATTATTATTTATATAAAAAAAGTTCATTTTGTCAAGCACATATATATTTTTTTTTATTCATCCGAGTTACAAACAAATTTGATTTGAAAAAATAAAAAAAAAAAAAAAATTAAATTAAAAGTTTTGTGGAACAAAAGAAAAATCTTAAGTGATATATTCTTTTTTAACTTACAAAATAATGTGTTTTTTCTTTTTTTCTTTTTAATGACTTGAATTTAAAATATATATTTAAAATAATAAAAAAAAAAACTATTTCACTTTGACTTTGACTTAACATAAAGTGAAAAAAAATCACTTTGAGATTTTTTTTCTTACATTTTTTGGTGTATATTTATGAATGAAATATTAATTAATAATAAATAATTCTATCTGATGACCAGTTTAAAGCACTTATGTATATGCAAAGTAAAAATACATTTATTTGAGTATTCTTAACGTAGAGTTGAACTAAAAAATATTTTGAATATTCAAAAACATAATAATATTAATAATAATGAAAATCAAAATAGTACATAGAGTGAAATAGTTAAAAAGAGAAATGAAATATTTAAGTCACTGTGATAAAAATGAGACACAATTTTAGGTAGTGGGGTTGACGTACTTTTTAAGATGCAAAATTAAAACATAGAAAACACAGACACACACTGTTTTATACATGAATATTGAGCATGCGCTAATAGAACTACAAGAGTGGCTTTAAAACATTTTATACTTGTGAGTGACAAACTAGTTTTCATTAAAGTTTTTTTCAAGTTTTTATTTATTTATTTTCATTTTCAAATATATATATTTTTCAATAGTACTTGTTTTTTATTTCACATATTTTATGTGAAACTTTAAACACAGGTAAGCTAAGCATAAAAATTCAAAGAAATTTTCAAGTACTTTTTACTTATTGCATTTCTTACTTAAAAATAATAACAATAATAATAAAAATAACAAAGTCTCATTAAACTGGATTCGTAGAAGGATTATTATTGCAAAAATTTTATCACTTTAGCTTATATAAAATATTTTCATAATTAATAATGATAACAATACTGATACTGATAATAATAATCCTTGAAGATTTAAAGCTTCACGATCCTGTAAAATTTAATTGCTTTTATATACTTATTTTTTTTGTTTCTAGAAAAAAAATATAAATTAAAATTAAATTTTAAACTAGCTTATTTAATTGTTAATTTAAAAAGGAAAATTTAATGTTTTAAAGCTAATATATAATTTATATTTATAGAAAACTTAATATAATTTTATGAAAAATAATAAACTTTTTTGACACATTTCAAGAGAACATGAAGGACTTGATTGTTGAAATTGCCATGAAAAACTATGTCACAGACCTTAAAACAAGACGGTTTTAAAAAATGTCCAATGTGGCGACGCTTACTTGGCATCTAAATATAATCACAACGTCGTTATGTGCTTCCTCTTTGGTGCTTTTTCGATCGTGTCATCTTGTGAGAAAAAATAGAATAAAAAAATTAAAAAAAAAAAAATATAAAAAATAATAAAAATCAATAATAATAATAGTGAAAAAAGAAAAAAATAATACATTTTTGAGTGAACTGAAACAACACTTTTATAGTTAAACATGTTGAATAATAAATAAATTTTTTTTTTTATAATCAAAAAGATTTTTTTAGTGAATACAATTTTTGTTTGCTTATATATTGAATTTTATTTATACTAATAAAGTTTTATGAATGTAAAAATTTATTTTGTAAATCATTCAGCTTTAAAAATATATATTTTTTTTTCTTTTCGTTTATTTATTCATTTGTATTATTTTTATATATTTTTAATGATTAAATTTAAATTTAAAAAACAAATTACTAAGTATACATTTAAAAAATAAAATATTTTAAGTTACATTTTAATTTTCAATTAAGAATATATAAATATTTATAAATTAAATTGACAGACAGTACTAAAAGCCTCGGACAAACGAGTATTCATAAATGTTTATGTTTTTTAAAAATTTGAAATAAACTAGCTCGTGTTTTTTTCTTGTGTCTGTTTATACAACGTCAAACGACTAAGTACTGACGAGAATCATAAAGTTTAAGTCTAAAGATCTGAGAGCTTTTTTAGTTCAAAGTTAATTTTATTTTTTTATTATTATTATTTTGTCTTTTTAAAAAAATATAAACAATTATTATTCTGAGTAATTTATTCTGTATGAAATGAATATTAAACTGGTGCTTATAAATTAATTCATATTTTTAATTTTTTCAGAACTAAAAGAAAGTAAAAGAAAATATGCGTATTCAAATTTTTCTACTTGTTTTTTGGTCCTGTGTTTATTCATCTGCAAAAAGAGTTACATTAGGTAGATTTATAAAAATTATTATTTGTATATTATTAATTTGTTTATATAAATTTATAAAAAATTCATTATTTTATTTTTATTATATTTTTTTAGGTGGAATTTTTCCAGAAAATGATTTAACTGAAAAAGCATTCAATTTAGCAATAAAAAAAGTCAATAGAGATCGTCATGATTCTGAAGATTTGTCAAATATTTTTTTTGTCAATGAAACTATTCACGATGAAGATGTGTTTGAAATTTCACAAAATGGTAAGTTATAATTTTTGTTGTATATTTAGTTATCTAATTGAATGATTATAAATATTTTTTAATTTCAATTTAAAAAAATAAAATCATAAAATGTATACAGTTTATTTTGAATCTCATTCAATCTAAAGTATAGTCATTTTTGTGTAATATTATAAAATCAATCATACTTCGTATTATATTTACCGTCAATAATAATTTCAATTAATCAAAAATAAATGCAGCTAAAAATTCTAATGATAATTTCAGTGTGTACATTATTGAGAAGTAGCAATGTAGTAGCATTATTCGGACCACAAGATAGAGCATCATCAGGTCATGTGAATAGTATTTGTGATACGATGGATGTGCCCAATATTGTTGCACGATGGGATTCTGACCTAGTTAGAATGAATGCAATCAATTTGTATCCACATGCAGAGTCTCTTTCATTGGTAAATAATCCTTGTTAAAAAAATCATTTTCGAAAATATGTACTGAAAATGTAAATGTATAAAAATTAATTTCATTCAAATCGTGTATATTTTAATGTTTCAGATTTATTTGAATATTGTAACACAATTTAATTGGAAATCATTTACAATTCTTTATGATAGTATTGATGGTTTAATAAGAATGAATTATTTATTAAAAAAATGGGACTCAAAAGGTTATCCAGTAACACTAAGACATCTTGGTAATACTGGAAATTATCGTGGTGTTTTAAAACGTGTTAAAAATTCTGGTGAAGAAAATATTGTTATTGATTGTTCATTAAAAATATTAGATGATGTACTTAAACAAGCACTGCAAGTTGGTATACTATCAGATCGACACAAAGTTATTGTTAATTCATTGGTAAGTATAAATTAAAAACTATATAAAAACAATAATAAAATGCTAAAATTTAAAAGTTACAATTTTCAAATTTTATAAAGGATCTACAAACTTTGGATCTTGAGCCATATCAATATACAGGTGCAAATTTTACTGGTGTACGAATTTTAAATCCTGATGAACAAGATCCTGCATTGATATTTGATCATGAACTTGCTGAAATGGGCCTTGAAGATTTATCAAAGCTACCATTAGAAGCAGCACTTATGTTTGATGCTGTATATATATTTGCAAGAGCATTTAAAAGATTCAAAGATGCTGTTAAAGGAGATGCTAGAACTCTTGATTGTACTGCACTTGATAGTTGGGAACATGGTACTAGTTTAAGTAATTTTATACGTGATGTAAGTTTTTTAAAATTTAACAAATATCAACTTTTTTTTTAACGATTATATTTTTTGATAATAATAGGTAAACTTTAATACATATATTTATTTTTTAGATTGAAATAAAAGGATTAACTGGTTTAATCAAGTTTCATACAAATGGTTTTCGTAGTGATTTTCAACTTGATATTGTTAAACTTGATGAAAATGGTATAGGTTTACTTGGAATTTGGAACAGTACTTCCAATGAAATTGAATGGGCCAAGTCACAAGAAACAGCTATTACTGAAGGGGAAATGGACATGGCTAATCAAACTTTTAAAGTTTTAATTGCATTGGTAAGACAGTATTTTTTTGTAAATAATATTATATTTTTAAAACTTTAATTTTTATAATTTCAGGCTGATCCTTATAATATGCTTAAAGAATCATCTACCAAAAGAACTGGCAATGATAGATATGAGGGTTTCGCAATTGATATCATTCAAGAATTAAGTAAAATTTTACATTTTAATTATACATTTGAAGAGGGTGAAAAAAGTTATGGAAATGAAGATCCAAAAACTGGTAAATGGGATGGATTGATTGGACAACTAATGAGATTCGTAAGTTAATATTTATTTTTATTTTTGCTGAGTTTAACTTTCAAACTCTGCTCAATTTAGAAGAAAAAAAAAATTCACTTTTCATCGTTCTCTTGAAGAAAAAAATTATTTAAAAAATATATATAGCTGCTTTTGGCCAGGTATCAATATTATCAATTGATTCAATGTATCTCTTACTGGAAAATGTTCTTCAGTTGAATTTACAAATTTCTATATTACCATCATCTAATAAGATGTAAAAAATTTTTTTCGAAATAGCTATTACGATCGTAAAATCCTACGAAATAATTTTAAAATGTTTTTTTTTTTTTTTTCAATTTGATTAGTAATTATTTTATTAAATTATTCAAGGAAGGTGATCTTGCAATAACAGATTTGACAATAACAGCAGAACGTGAAAAAGCAGTTGATTTCACAATGCCATTCATGAATTTGGGTAATAAATAATAATAAATAAAATATAAATTATAATTTTAAAATAATTTATTATAATTAATTTCATTTTAATTTTAGGAATAAGTATATTATACAAAAAACCAACTAAAAAACCACCAAGTTTATTTTCATTTGTATCACCATTTTCTGAAGATGTATGGATAAGTTTATTTATAACATTTACACTTGTATCATTATTATTATTTATAATTGGAAGATTATGCCCAGCAGAATGGACAAATCCATATCCATGTATTGAAGAGCCTGAAACACTACAAAACCAATTGACATTACAAAATTCATTTTGGTTTACAATTGGTGCATTTATGCAACAAGGCTCTGAAATTGCTCCAATGTATGTTAAAAAAAAGTCATTAATTAATTGGTATCTCAAGTACATTATAGTTAAGTTTTTGTATTTTTTGTGTTTCAAGTGGAGCATCAACAAGAATGTTAGCTGGTTCATGGTGGTTTTTTTGTTTAATATTGATAAATTCATACACTGCTAATCTTGCTGCATTTTTAACTGTTGAAACAACTGATAAACCAATACAAAGTGCAGATGATCTTGCAACAAAGGGTGATCAAGGACTAGTTAAATACGGTGCTAAACGAGGTGGTGCAACTTTTAATTTTTTCAAGGTAAATATTTGTTATCCAAGGAATTAAATAAATATATATTTTACAAATTTTTTTCAACCCTTTGATTTGCAATAATTATCTGACTTGTAATTCATATGAAACTTACATATAATTTTATTTTTATAGCTTTTAAATTCTCTAAAATTTTCGTATTAATTTTATTTTTTAAGGGTTCAAATGATTCAACGTATAGAACAATGTACAGATATATGGATACACACAAGGAACATGTGATGACTGATGACAATGATATGGGAAAATCAAGAGTCATAAAAGAAGATGGTGGTTATGCATTTTTGATGGAATCAAGTTCAATTGAATATATTCAACAAAGAGAATGTGGCTTGACGATGATTGGAGGAATGTTAGATCAAAAAGGCTACGGAATTGCAATGAGAAAATGTAACAACAACACACAAATATTTATTTTAATTTTTTTCTAAAACCTGCTAATAATATTTTATTTAATAAATTTTTTTTTATTTAGATTTTCCATATCGAAACAAGTTGAACACAGCTGTTCTTTATTTACAAGAAACAGGTCTTCTTTCGCAGTTGAAAAAAAAATGGTGGGAAGAAAAACGTGGTGGTGGTAAATGTACAGTAAGTACTGAAACACGTATAATATATTATTTTATATATATAAAATAAATTGTATAATTTTTTAAATAATATATAGGATGATGCTGGTGGTGCATCAGCTGGTGAATTAACACTTGACAATGTTGGTGGTGTTTTTCTTGTATTGAGTATTGGTTGTGCTGTATCATTGGCATTAACAACAATTGAAATGTTATGGGATATACTTTGGACATCACACAATGATAATTTACCATTTAAAGAAGAATTAATTGAAGAAATTAAATTTGTTGCTAAGTGTAAAGGAACAGTTAAACCAGTTAGAAATAGAAAAGATTCATCACGAAGTACTGGTCAAAGTACCAGAGATGGTACACCACCTTATGGTTTTGTGCCAATTATAACAACTACTCATGATAATGATTCATGATTTAAATCATAGTGTCAAGAAATAAAATATCCTTGTGTCAAAAGAATAAAATCATGCCACTGATTCAAACATAGTATTGAAAACAAAAAAAAAAAGCTCACTTAATTGAACGTACAGATATCCTTGTTTACTTTTTATTCAATATAATAAATTTTTTTTATGTTGGTTAACGTCTTTTTATCAAGGACACATTGATATATTTTTTCTTGACACAATATATTTTTTCTCACGTCATTTGAAGATAAAAAATTAAAGCCCCAACAATCTCATTAAAATTATATTTCAAGTAAAAAAAAAAAAAGGGAAATAATAATTGTAAATATAAAAAACCATGTTAATTTATTTAACGTGAGGTTAATTAATTAATTTGTAAATAAAATTATGTTGATAAAATCGGCTTGAGTGACAGATACATCATTCTAAATAAGAAATATTTTAATAATAATAAGTAATATATGAAAAAAAAAATAGTAATACATGCACTTTGAATGATATATGTATTTCATGATGTCCTCGAAAATAAATTCGTGCAATAAACAACGACATTTCTCAATCGTATAATATATCGCGAGTATTGCGGCGCCTGCGGGAGCAAACACAAAAACGACATAAGAAAAAAGCAACCGATAGAAATCATTTGACTTTGAAACAGTCTGTCCCTAACGGGCTCCAACCAACTCAGCCACATATGCATGTGTTTTATTGAACTTTTTTTTTTTCTCATTTATTATATGTATACCTATGAAAATTTTAAATCACATGGTGCATTAATTTGACCTTGATTTTTAAGAGAAAAAAAATTATTAAAAATAAATATTTTGTTGGCAACAAAACGTTTTGTGCATTTAGACATATAAATTATATATTTATGTGAATTTGATGTAATCTGTATATCAATTTTCCATGTGGGTGGTTGAATAAAATTATTTATCACTGTATACAATGTGCTCTGTACTATTTATTATCAAATAAATAAATAATAGCATAAATAAATAAACAATTGTATATGCTTGATTATTATTTTTATGTCAATAAATTTATTGACTCACAATGATGTATTAATAATAAATTTATGCTTAAATTTAAAGTTAAATAAATAATTTTTTTATTCAATTGTTTATAGAAAAAACCAATGAAAAACTATCCAATTACGCTTCTTAAATTGTTGGGTTTACAAATACATATATGATTTTTTTGGTTCATTCAATTGTTGAAAAAATAAATTGAAAAAAAAAAATATAGATCCAATTATATGTTGAAAATTGTCTTTTTTTTTTTCTCTATCTGTAGAAAAATATAATGAGAAAGTTTTTAATGGACTTGTAAATCCTTGGAGACGACACATCAAGATGGAAGTTAAGTGCGATTATTCTGTATCAAGCAACGCCAAGTTGCTACACTCAAGGTCAAAAATAAAAATAAAAAAAAGTAACTGTTGCCCTGGGCCCGGTCATTATCCTCAATACATATATGTATATATATATGTTTACTCACCTTTAAGCAAGAATATACTATTGCAAATAAGGGTGTTAATCCAAAAATGACCACACATCTGATAAAGTAATTTTTGGCTTATCATAATAATGACATAATACGGTATTTAATAGTCAGATTATATTTTATATATAATAAATAACAGTCAAATAAATTTATCAAGTCACACATATATGTATTCAAAGTATAATCAAAAGATTATTTAATTTTTTGTTATTTAAAAACTCAAGAATGTCTTATGCATGTTGACATGTACATTGCAAATCGCAGAGACTGCAATTTGCTCGCAATTCAAGACACAAAGTACCGTATTAATATTTTTCTTGTCACGTTCAATCAACTGGTCATCATAATGTTTTTTATTTTTAAATAAAAAAATTATATATACATATTTTTTAATATTTATATTTCAATAAAAATATATTTAAAAAATTATACACGTATTATTAATAATAATAAATAAATAAAAATAATAATCATTTAAAAAGTCATTTAAGGAAAAAAAAAAAAAAAAAAATTATTGTCATGTAAACTAGAATTATATTAATCGTGTAACATAATGCCACTTGAAGTGAGCATTAATTACAAAATTACAAGCAATTTTGTGCTGCCGGTTAATATCAAACAGTGTATTCTTAATTTTTTTTTTTGTAATCCTCAATGGACACACACGATCAATAAATTAACCAAGTGATGGATGTTTTTATATTTTTATTTTATTTATTTTTATTATCCCATGCTGTCCTTGTGTATATGTAGACATAAAAATGTAAAATACATCAAACGAAAAAAAATAAATTAAATCAAAAAGAATATAATAAAAGATAAAAAAATTAAATACATATATGTAAAGGTTATAATACGTATAACGAGATGTATAATTAATTTAGTAATTTATGATGTTTGTACATCAGTTGTTGCTTGCTACATAAAATATATTTTTTTTTTTTGTGTTAACTAATTTTTGCTCATATCAGACAGTTTTTTAAAATTATGGTTCATCGAAATTCGAATGTTGTGAATATACGTTTATCATTGTTATACACTGTTGCTATGTATCATGTCTAATACAATGCAAAATTAGATAATAATAATTACACATAATTAAGATATATGAAGACAAAGATAGATGCTTGTATTGTCACTAGTTAATTTATCAAAATAAAGTTTAAATATATATAATTTTATTTACATATGATTATTGTTAAAGCCAATGCCCCAAGTTCATTATTAATAAAAATATTTTTTTATTTTAATCAGTACTCACTTATTAAATATATAAATATGTCAAAAATTTAATCAATACTAATTATTGTGTATTGAAAAAATTAATATTTGCCAATTTTATTTTATTTTAATTAATAATTTTATTGATAAAATTTATGAGTTTATTGTTTATAAAAATGACAATTTGATTTTGATAAATTGTTTATAAAAATGTCTTGATAGCTTTTAATAAAAACAACGGATTTATGAATATATAATTAAGTGAATTGATTAATTAGTTATTTTATCAGCTGACGTAGAAAAAAAAACAAACAAAAACGATTTTTGCCAGACTACACTGTTATATAAATGTTAATGAGTTCTTTAGATAATTAGTCAATAAAAAACATCCGATCAACGTACTTCGTAAACGTGGATTATTTTTATTTTAAAGTTATATAAATAAGAAATTTTAATTTTAAAAGAATTTCTTGTTGGTGTTTTAAATAAGTGAAGCAGTATGTCTGAATTTGATATTAAAAAGATAAAAATTCATGAAGGAAAAAATGATACAGATTTAATTAAAAATATAATTAAAGAAACTGAAAGTGATGATCCATTTTATATTCTGGACATTGAGGACATCATTGAAAAACATAAATTAATTGTAGAAAAAATGCCACGAGTAGTGCCTCATTACGGTAAACAAAATTCTTCTATAATATAAATTTTTTATTTACCATTATTTATGATGAAATATTTTTATTATTAATTATTTTTAGCTGTTAAATGTAATCCCGATCCAACAGTGATCCAAACTCTTGCAGCTATGAATGCAAATTTTGATTGTGCATCGAAGGTATAAATATTTAATTCTCTATTAAATTCATTATTTATTGATACTAAAACTTTAAATAATTATTTTTATTTTTTCTATTTAGCAAGAAATACAGTTGGTATTAAAAATGGGTGTATCAAATGATCGTATAATATATGCACATCCTGGAAAAGCTCCGAGTCATATTAAATTTGCAAAAAAAGTTGGTGTTGAAAAAACAACAGTTGACAGTAAAAGTGAAATATTAAAGCTTAAAAAATTATATCCCGAATCAAAGTAAATATTTTATAATAATAAATTTAAAGGTGAATAAATAATTAAATGTTTTTAAAAATATTTTTCATTATAGATTATTAATAAGAGTAGCTCTTGATGGTTCAGCTGATCAGTGTGGAGTGAATTTCAGTGAAAAATTCGGTTGCGAAGTGACAACTGAAGCAATTGAACTAATGGAATACATGAAAAATCTTAAAATGACATTACTGGGTTTTTGTTTTCATTTGGGAAGTCCTTGTTTGGATACATCTTCATATGGAAAAGGAATAAAAGTGTGCAATAATTTGATAAATATTGCCAAAACAATGGGACACATTGAAGCTAATGTTATTGATATTGGTGGTGGAATTCAGGGCCAAGATACTGATTATTTAAACAAGGTAATAAAATTAAATTGTAAAAAAATTAATTTACATATTTTATCTATATTTTATTATCATTGAATTATTTTTATTAAAGTTGGCATTATCTATTAATGATGCATTGAAGCACGTTGACCCTGAAATTGAAATAATAAGTGAGCCTGGAAGATACTACGTTGAATCAGCTTTTACATTGTCAGCCTGTATTATTGGTAAAAAAACTATTAAAAAAGATGATAATATTGAGAAATTTTATTATGTTAATGATGGTACTTATGGAGCTTTTATCGAAGAATTACTAGACATAAAACATCGAATTCCCAATTCTTTGTATTGTGTAAGTATCAATTGTTTTTTATTGATAAATTTATTATTTTAATAGCAATGATAATAAAATTTAAATGGATTTTTATTAATTAGCAAAGTAATAAAATGTTTGTATCAACAATTTGGGGACGTACTGCTGATCCATATGATATTCTTGTTAAAAGTACACCAATGCAAGATTTTGAAGAAGAAGATTGGATGATTTGGAAAAATATGGGAGCTTATACATCTTCACTTGCAACAACATTTAATGGATTTATTCCAGCAAGTGTTTATCCTTTTATCAGAAAATCATCTCTGTAAGTAAATAATATTTATTCAATTAATTTATAACTTTTAAATTTATCTAATTAATTTTATTCTTATTGATTTTTTTATATAGAAACTACGTATTGAATGAAATGAAAAATAATATTCATTAATAATATAAATATTAATATATGAAAAATATTTAAAAGAAATAAAATTACCTTCTTAATTGCAAATATATATTTTATATTTAAAATTTATTCATCTGTCATTATTTAAACATGGCGTGAATAAATATTCAACTGTCGAGATAATAAATATTAAAAATTAAAAAAATAAATAATTTTTTATATCAATATTAATATATAAAAACTGGCAGAGAGTAAACTTACTTTGATATCATGTGTATTTGTAAAAAATCGAAAAAATAAATAAATATTAATTTTTATGGGCATCGATATTATGAATAATTTGTTAACGTGTATAAAGAATTATTATAAATCCATGATAACGTTTGAACATAACATGTGAATGTATATGGATTGAGAGAAATTATTGTATGCATTGTATACCAGGGGCGATATTATTTCTATATGTGATATTCAGATAATCCTAACGTGAATTAACATGTGGTATTTCGTATCGTGATTGTACTTTTTGAATTCACTCGTTACAGTATATTTCAAGATGAAATAAATCGTATTAAAAAAACGAAAAATGAAGCCTCGCTTCGATTTATTTGAATTTATGTATGTTGTTGACCCATTGCTAAGTGACTTTCTTTTTTGTTGCATTAATAAATTGAAATAGTCAGAAAATGTAAGAAATATAGAACAGACAAAGAGGTACTTGAAGAATTAAGAAAAAGTGCCATTGCTTTTTTTCCGGAACTATTTTGAAAAAACCATTAAAATTTATAGGAAAAACTGAAGTTTTGTATACCGAAGAGGTATTTCGTAATGTGGAAAATTTATCTCTTTTCTAATTTTCTGATACTCTGATATTTTAAAACTTCAACTATGTATTTTCTTTTTAAAAAAGACAAGTTCGTATCAGAAACATAGGATAAGCAAAGAAGTTTTTGATATTTAATGGACAATATAACCGTGTGGAATGATTTCAAATAGTATAAATATATATTTTTAATTTTTTAGCTTGGAAAATAAAATTCAATTTTAATTTTGATAAATGATCTAAATCTCAACAGGATATAAAAAAATAAATTAATTAAAAGTCGAATATTCAAAATAAATTTACATAAAAATATAAATTGTTGATAATTTTTTATTTTTTTAATTCTTTCATCAACAATGTGAGAAATTTCTCACAAAATTTTGTAAACAAAGTTGGAGGGTGTTTGTATCAGTCGTACCATATCAGGAAAAGGAAGTAAGACAAGATACATGTGACTTTTCAAAACAAGAGGCAAGGTACATAATGTAAAACTAGAATGAAGAAGGAACATTGATCACAAAACAAGTATATACAAAGATTAAGTATCGTTGAGTAAAACAATGTAAATCGTTGTGAATAACTAGTAAATGCGTTTGTAATGTCATGTTGTGATTGAGACACGTAGAATAATATACAGTTTGTTTGATTAAACTGATTACATCAAGTCACTTGGATCAAACAGAATTCAAATATATATTTAAAAAAAAATAAACATGTAATGTATTCGGTAAAGTAGACATTCTTAAAATATAATCAATTTATTTTATGAAAAAAAAGGACTACTAATTTATTTTAAAATTATAAAATCATTAAAAATATTTTTTAAATTTAATTTTTCAATATAAATTTAAATAACATAATTTTTAATAAAATAAATACTATAAAATCATTCAAACTTGAAAGAGTAAAAGTAAATTTATGAGGTAAAAATAAAAAAAATTTATAACCAGAAGCAAGTCGTTTTCTTGACGGCCTGTCAAGATTTACTACCATGATATCACTTGGTTCCTAAACCCTTTCTAAGATTGATGCTTTGTTAGACTTATATTCCACACTGTCAATCTCATTTTCTACTAAACTCTTTTTGTATTTTTATTCTTATTTTTTTTTTTATAATATATATAAAATGGAACTTTAAAAAATATATTATGTGTTATTTATTGATCTAATAATTTTACCTATTAGTGTACATCATATTTGTAAGCTCATAATTTTTCAAAAAAAAAAACAGAACATTACTGATGAATATTTTATCATTCAACGTATTATTATTTAGAGTATATATATATTTTTTTTTTACTTTGTTTTATATTTATAGGCTTTTTGTGGACATCAATCAAGTGAGATCTATGACCAAACCAAACTCACCACGTACCTTCCAATTTATTTTACCCAAGGTCAATTTTACAAGCTCGTTTTTTAAGTGTACACAAGTATATTATATACATGTCTTTTTACATACACAAAAGTCAAGTAAATTCAATTATATAAACTTGTGACAAACTGAAAAAATAATTTAAAAAAATTATCATTAATTAATTGTAAATAAATCAATTCAAAATTATAATTACTGTAGAATACACCAGAAGAAACCAATTGGAAGTTTTGTAATAAATTCAAGCTCCAGGCAATTGATATTGCAACAGCATCATACAACATGAGGTCCTCTATTTTTAAACAAAATCTTGTTCAAAAAATAAATACATCCTCAAGGACACATACTCGTCCTTGACTCTAAATAACATGAAATATTTTTTATTCATTTTATTCACACATGTGTAATGCCAAAGAGAAGCCTACAATTAATTTTACGGCACTCCAAACGAGACAAGAAGTTACAAAAAAAAATCCATAATAATAAGATATAAAAAACGAAAAAATAATCATTATCAACATGATCAATAAATCACAAGTATACATGTAAAAATCAAGTTTATTTTACCTATCTCTCACTTCGGGGATTCTCTTATTTTGAATTAATTATCGTTACATTTTTAAACATTGTATTTTAATTTTTATTATAATATTATTACTATTTTTTTTCTTTTTTTAATTTCCACTCTGTTGAGAGAAGATTGTTATGCAAATATATTTTCATGGTGTAGGAAATAATGCAGTGGTTGGGATGTTAAAATAACCAAGGGAAAAATATTCTATCATAAAAGAATTTTTTTTTTCCTCTTTTAATCTTTGTCAGGGTTAAAATAACCAGAGATAATAATAAAAAAAAAAATAAAGATAGAAAAAAAAAAACTATACATTTAAACAAAATAGATGAAAAAAAAAAAAAAAAATTAAAAAAAAAAATTTGTACCATGTAAATGACGCAAAGAAGAAGTTCAATCGGTGGTTTGGCTACTGTGATTATTTGTAACCGGATGTTAAAATTGTAGTCAACATCAGCCACATGCTGGTAATACCAGCAAGGATAATTGACTATAACTCAAAGAAAATAAAGCGACAAACGGTATACAAAATATCTATATTCATATATACATTTTATTTTATTTTATTCATTTGTTTTTATTTTTAATAACCCGAATGAATTAACCTTTCAACCTCTTATGTATCATCTTATGGCTTCAACAGTTATTTTAACATATTTAATTTTCAGTATATGTAAGTAGGTAATATCCTTGACAAGGATTAACCTAAACATTGCTACTTTACAAGTATTAAACAACTGTAAATATATTTTTCTCAAGATTTGAAATAAAAAAACTATTAAACAAAATTGATTATAGTTTTTTATATTCAAAAATTTTTTTTTATTGAAGATAAGTATTTCGGTTAAATCTGCAAACAAAGATTAAGACTTAATCCTTGATGTAAATTTTTTAACAATAATTTTAAAAATAATCATACAAATATAAATAATTTATTTTAATTTTATTCTTGATAATTAAATTTACGTGACAAATTGTTTTAGAAATATTTTTTGTTATTATTATATTTGAGTTGTTTGTTGTTTTTAAAAAGTTTATTTTATTGCTTTATATATTTTTCAAAGTACAAATAAAATAAATTAAATAAAAAGCTTTTTTCATTCTCTATGCTTGATCCATAAATCTCAAAGGATTATGCAACTAAACGCAAATTGTTTTATTAGCAGCACAAATTTTTCAAAACCATTTATATTCCAGCTGTATTTTTTTTTTTTTTTATATTTGTAAATTTAATTTATTTGTCTCTATATTTTATATGGACATTTACATTTCATTTAGACCATTATAAATGAATTAAATTTAAAAAAAATTTAAAGGTAAATTTTTTTGAATTATGACAGGTTATTTAATGTGGAAATATATTTTTACGAATTTATATCAAGAGTCAATAATTCATTCACAATTATTATACAAATGTATATATATAATAATAATTTTTAATAATTGCAGGAAGTGCAAGGTACTCATCCATATTTACCATAATAAAAAAATTAATATAAAAAATAAAATAAATATATACCGGTGATTGCACCCTGCCATCAAACTAAATAATATTCAACCTCTGAAACAACACACAAAAGAATATTCATAACGAAAAAAAAAAAATAAAAATATAGACAATAAAAGTTAACCTCGTTGAGAGTAAAAATTTTAAAAAATTTATTCATAAAAAAAAGCAAATAAATAAATAAAAAAATGAACGAGTTTGTGAATATAAAAGGAATTAAATAAAGGGAAAGAAAAAAAATTTATTTTCATACATTTAAATTGAAATAAATGCAATAGTTTGTCATGAAATTTACGCTTTCAAAGGACTGGTTGAGTGTAATTTATGTCTGTGATTTAAAAAATTGTGCATTCCTCACTAATTGCAGTTTGAAGCTCCATATTAAACTCGTAGAAACTGAATTTACATAGCAGCTTATAGTGTGGTTTCTTTATTGTTTTTTTTTTGTTTTATTTTATTGATCTTTTTAGTTTGTTTTTTATCAATGTAGATGTTTTATGTTTATATACCCATTGAGACAACTTTGACCAAACATGTATTAAAACGAAATAATTTTTATTTATTTATTTGTTTTCTTCATATACTACAGCAGTTATACACAATGTTTCGTTTTATTTATTTTTATTATCTTTGTCATCACCTTTGGTTACACTATGAGGTCGTGGGAAAGAAACGTTATGCTCGTGTCCTGTTTGTCGGTATATATACTGAAATCCTTCGTGAACTTAATCTTATCACGATTTGATTCGCCTTCGTGGTGGTCAGCTTGCAAACTTTTTATAAAAAGAGTTTTTTTCGTCACAGTATTCATTTTCTTTTGGCTCTTATATACTTTTCAGTTAAATCGATTCGTCACTCGGTTGACAGGACTATTGATCTGACAATATCAATGCACTATATAACTTTTTGATTTTAATTTAATTTTTTTTTTCAGCAACTAAGTGCAAAAAAAGATTGTCCAAAAAAATTACCTGAAGCTATGAAGCTATATTTTTTTCCAAGGAAATAAATTCAATAAGAAATAATTTAAGAAAAAAATCTGAGAGATATTTTTTTTTATTCTTGAGAAATAAATTAATTTAAAAGAAAAAAAAAAAAAAGACAATATCACTTGTAAAATATCGATAATAATTAATATTTAAATACAAATTTATTTGTTATTTTAAAAAAATTTTTCACATATAAAACTTATTGTATTATTATTTTGTATTTTATTTTTTCAGATAAAATTGATATATAATATTTTAAAATCGTGTTTAATAAATTTTAAAATCGATATATAATCAGGGGTTTTAAATAAATTGTAAGTTAAGTGATCTAGATGACCCTCATCATCATCCTAAACACAAACTATAATTTATTTATAAACCGCAATAAATATATACATAAATACGTATTTATTTTTTTTGTTTTTTTTTTTTTTTACATGACATTTAGATACTGAAAATTTACGTCATGTATCATATTGAAATGGGATGACAGATTTCATGTTAAAGGTTAATCGATCACTAATGATGATTCTTGTCGACCTCGACGACCACACAATGTCAAGATAATATTTAAAAACCGGTATGGAGTTTATGATTGATCATTCAAAATTAACATGACGCACTATACGTTTATTTAAAAAAACGTAGCTAAATTTTTATATCATTTTACTAAAAATGAACAAAAAAAGTGTAAATAAAATTTTTAAAAATGTTTACTTTAATTTTTATTCTACTATTTTTTTGTTTAAATAATATATAAAAATAAATAAATAAATAAAACACTGTAGCAAACAAGAATTTAGTTACATTTTTTTCAAAATTTAAAAAGCTATTTTTGCACCGACACCGATAAATATAATAAATATATTTAAGCAACTGATGAAATAAATAATTCAACAGTGAACAGAATTTTTCGTTGCATGGTATATATATTTTTTATTTTCGTTTGTTTATTCTTATTATTATTATATCCCACCGTTTAGCCATGCCAAGCAACTTCAAACCTTCACCGCCTGTAATCACATAAAATTAGTTCAAAATTAGGTACCACATCGTAATAAGTTTTGCCTTTTAATCAGCAACCAACCGATGACCACATATGCCACCTAATACTCCTACAGATCATCCCGCGATCATATATTTTATTTCTTAAAAAAAATTTTTTTTTCCTTTTATTCTGCTTTTACTTTTGATTTATCTCTTCTTCTTCTTTATTTTTATTTTCGTTTTATTTTTATTCGAGGACATGAACAAAAATTTACACCCCATGATGCACATCTTGATTTCTTCTTAATCTTTTGATTATATATTTTTTTTACATCTGACAAGTCTGCAAAATTTTATAAAGACTCGGTCGTTGTCTTTTGTTCAACACAACGATGTATAATATTTAATGAAGACATTTATTTTCGCAATAATAAATTTCGATGTGACACGATTGGATGGTGCGAAATTCCAATCTTAATAAAAATTCAACGTTGTTAAAAGTATAAAAAAATATTTTTAATTTTTTTTTTAATATAAATAAAAAAGTCATCAGACAAACAAAAAAGTTATTCAACACCAATTTAATATAAAATTTAAGTATATATTTTTTGAATTTAATTATTTTAATTTTAACAATATTGAGCTAGAATTTTCAACATCCCGAGTGGAAATTTCAGTCCGATTCGGATCCAGGACGGATCCGGTTTACCTGATTACATATCCGAATCGGATCAGGCTGGCCGGATCCGATTCGGACTGAAAATGTAACGCAAACTAATCGAATCGGATCCGGTGAACCGGATCCGGTTACAATAAGGACACCGTGGCTAAATCGGATACCAAATTATGTATCCGAAATTACATTTAAATCGGATCCGATTTTACATCCAAAACGGATCCGATTTTACATCCAAATCGGATCCGATTTTATATTTAAACCGGATCCGAATTTTGTTTTAAAAAAATTTTGATTTAAAAAAAAAAATATATTTGCTTTTTTCAATTATTTTTTTAACAATCATAATAACAATATTTTATCTTAGAAAATTCAACCTAAACTAAACTAAAATTCCGGATTTTGCGGGGATCGATCTCGGGGCTATTCTGTTCAAAGTCGGCAACTCTATCCTATTGACCACGGCGGCGTACGTGGAATCCATAAAATCAAAAGTCCTTTACAAGTGTAGAAAGTTATTTCAAAATTACAATAGAAAAACTTGATATGATTAATACTATATATATGCAACAATGTATTTTTTATTATCAAAAAATAAAATGACATTCTGAAATTGAATTTTTTTTTTTTTTTTTTCAAATACTTCTAAGTTGGATCCGTTTCAAATTAGGGAAGCCGGATCCGGTTAGCCTTAGCCAAACCTGACTAAACCCGGAGATAACTTTTAAAAAAAATAAGTCGATTAAAGTCCGGCAATCTGGATCCGATTCGATCAGGAAAAGTGAAAAGCCGGATCGGTTAGCCTTAGCCAAACCTGACTGAACCACAGATAACTTTGAAAAAATAAGGTCCGATTAAAGTCCGGCAATCTGGATCGATTCATCAGGAAGAGTAAGGAAAGCCGGATCCGGTTAGCCTTAGCAAATAATGGATCCGAAAGTCAGGAAACCAATTATTACCTTAGCCATACTGGATCGATTCGATCAGGATCCGAATTCAATTTCCACTCGGGATATTTGTAATTACAATAAAAGCAATGAGTTTTTTTAATCAAAATATACTAGATAAAAATTGATCAGTAACGGAACTTTAAACGGCACAATATATTCTACATTAAACAGAATGTCGTATTGCAATTATAATTCTCTGTTAAATTTTTTTTTTATTATAAATAATATTTTTTTTTTTTTCATTAATAACTGTTTATTTAGTTTATGTCTCGTTAGTGATTAGTCAAACGGTTAAATCTTTGAATGAGAGTATAAAAAAATATATTATCCTTGTTGATGAACAACCAAGAAATAAAAATAATATATATATTGAAAAAATTATCAATAAAAACCGTGCATACTTGTCGATCTTGGGTGAAGTATTTCTGAAGAGATTTAAAGTGGACACGCACCATTGCTCGTTCATTCATCCATCGATTATTATAAATGGGGTCGTTGACGTATGCTTCGCAAAGTCATTGACATTGCTCTATATAATACAAAAAAAAATTAATTAATTTATTAAAAAATTGTGTATGAATTTATCTAAATGACTGATAATAAAATTAATTAATTAAATAAATAAATAAATTTACTTTGGCTTGATATTTCTTTTAATGTTTTTTTTTCTTTTTTTTTATTTTATTAGTCTATCATAGAACTTTTATATATAGAATATTTTTATTATTATTATTATGTTTTTTTTTTTGAAATTCAATTAACATAAATTTTCCTTTTATTATAAATTTTTTAATTATTATTTAAAGTTGCAGGAACAATTATTGAAAGTTGTCATCATTGATTGTCTCAATAAAATTTTTTAATAATTTCGAGAGAATCAATTTTGTTAATATTAAAAAAAAAATTTTTATCGCAGTATGTGATTTTTCATACTAGAAAATATATATAATTTTATTTAAATTTTTTTTTTTTATTTATATTAACCTTATATTTATTTATATTACCTTAGATTTTGCATGACTTGTGTAAAAAATTTATTTGTATATATCAATCAACTTCGAAGGCCTCGATCAATGTGTATTTTTTCATCTTTTCCTCATCTATTTTTTTTTTTTAGATCTTCTCTTCACATAAGTACAATATTTTTTGCTGTTTTGTCTGTTGTTTTGGTTTCAGGCAAAGACCGAGAGAATAACGATGAAACTGGTTCTTGTTTAAGCATCCGGAGGCAACCAATGAAGATGATATAAAGACAGAGAATATATACACAAATGCCTGAGGAATAATTTTTTTATTTTTTCCATCATTCTAAAACGAACCAACACTAATTAGAGATTATAAAAAAAAAAACCATAAATATTTATAGAAAAAAAATACATTTAAAAAAAGAAAAAATGGCACGTGACTCAGTTGATGATGAACAACAAATAAAATCTGAGGGTTTGTTTGTTATATCAACAAGAAATTAGAAGACATGATGTAGTGGGATCATTAGTAGGTGTGATGAATGCATGTATTAATTCCTTTGATCATCATCCAGCATCTCAATGAACTTGATTTTTTAAAAAACTAAAAAAAAAAAAAAAACAGTCTTTCTCCTTTTGATAAATTTTACAAAAAAAAAATATATAAATAATAATTAAATAAATGATGTTGATAGAAAAAAGAATAAGTGTATTTTAATTTATTTGTTTAGTATTTTTAATTTTATAACAAAGAATAATAATTATTAATTTGTTTAATATGAATTTTTTTTTTGTCTAGTAAACACATTGAAGTTATAAACAATTTTCTTTATTTTAAATTTCATTTTTTATATTTAAAACAATGAGGAAAAAAAGAATATGTTTATGATAAAATCAGGGCAGAGTTTATTCATATACCATTAACATTATTACCCACTCATCAATTTAATTGCATGAGTATATTAATTAATTCATATAAATTATAGTAGACAAGATGACTATGGCAATGATGGTATATTAATTTGCAATCATATAATTACGTATGATCATGAATTTAACCATGAATATTAACATTCAGTATACATAATAATAATTGAATAATGAAAATATTTAATAAGTCATTATTGATTTTTAAAAATTCAAGTAAAAGTCAATTTAAAATTGTCAATATTATTTTTTTTTTCTTTAATTCATTCATCAAGTTTTTTTTATAAATCAATAAACTTTTTTTTAAAATTAATAAATGTATATACAAATAGAAGAAAAAAAAATGGAATAATTAATACCTCATTTAAGATCAATATCTTTAAAATGAGTTTATAAATTTATTTGTACATAATTGCATGAATATTTTCAATCGATTTATATCAAGATGTAAGAATAAATATTTTTTATTTTTTTTCTATTTCAAATTATATCATTTTTTTTGTTTATTTATCAATATTATTTAAAAAAATTATATTACTTTTATTTTTTTTTGAGCATTCAGTTGATGCGGAAATGTATATGAAAAATAGTGAAAAAAAATAAATGAATAAATAAATAAATGATTTAAAGTTGAATTCCTTGATATAAATATAGACATGGTTGATCATATACAGTGGTGCATCCAGTACTTATGCCGGCTGTTAATAAAAATAATACAGTAAAAAGAATAATTATGATGAGGATTGGCTAGTTGATCAACAACTGCATCTTCAAGTTGTATTTATTTTTAAATCACCAAGTGCAAAATATCTGACCACATGTCCATATCATGAGCTTAGATTTATCATTGTGTTTGTAAACTCAGTTGTAATATTTATATGTAACATAACAACTACCACTATCAAATATATATTCTTGTAATAAATATAATCCAGATGGTGAATAAACAAGTCACGACAAGACACGAGTTACTTGTCAGTTATTGATGAGCATCACTGACTCTAATCATCCATTGTCTTGATATAATCATGATGATCCGTTATTTTTGCAGAAACATTTTCTCTCATCAACTTGCCCATCCTTAATTTTTTTTTCTCTTTTATTTTCTAACATAAATATAGCTAATTAAAAAGTAAAATTTATTCGACGTAATATTATGTAAAAAAATCCAAAAATAATTGATCATTACTAAATTTTTTTTGACTATATGTTAATTGTTTTATAAAAAAATATATATACAATCATTTGATTAACAAATACATAAATTAATATTTTTATATTTTAAAAATATAAATTTTTTATTTCAATAATCATGGGCTTGTTGAAGAAAAACTGTTAAAAACTTTATGACTTTATAAAGGTCTGGCAATTGTATTTTTATTTTTACAACATTAAATTCTACTATATGAATAAATATAATTTTTATTTATTTATTTAACATCTTTATAACATTTGTAATATATTCTTTAAAAATTTATGAGATAAATTCACACAGACATTTGTCGATATGATATCAAACACACAAGTCATTACACAAGTAACTATTTTATGTCCGATAAAATTATTATACTTAAAACTTCAACATTATTTTTTTTATTTTTATAAACATTTATCACTTTTAAAATTGCTAAAAAAAAAAAATTATCATGATAAATCTTTGAAAAATAAGTCTATTAAGTTGTAATATGCTAAAAATTTTATCATAAAGAATCTTTGAAAAATAATTTTATTAAGTTGCTATGTAAAAGAAAAATTGACTTGTGATAAATAAAATTGTAAAAATAATAATATTTATTAGAAAAATTAATTTTAAATATTTTTTTTTTTAGAGTAGTTGAAAAAGTAAGTTGATATATATAAAATAATATTTTTGTTCATTCAAAAAATTTATTTCTAAATTAACCATCTCTGTAATTTAATTATAATTTATATTTTTTCTTATTATTAGTATTATAAAATTAATAATATTCCTTTATTAAATAAGCTATCCAATAAATATGATATATTTTTAAAACAAATAAATTAATTTAACGATAAAAATAATAAAACAAATTATTAATTTCTACTCATGTAAATTAATTAGATGAATATTATTATTTTTTTATTATACAAAAGTATACAAATTAGTATTCTTGAGAGACTTAAATTGCAATAAATTATGTGATCTGCATAAAATAGCAAGATGGCATGCTTGATCAGAAGCATCATTGCGTTGGAGTCCAATGTGCGTCCCGTCACAATTTTTCACAGTCGTTTAAGTCGATCCTTTTATGGCAACAGCTATAGAACTCTGCAAACTTGAATAAAATAATAATAATCATACTAATAAAAATAGATTTAAAATTACAAAAAAAAAAAAAAATTAAAGATTGCGATAAAAGATTGAGACTTTTTTGCGGCTGCAATGAAAAAGCCCAGGGCAATTCTCGATTCATTTTCACTTGATTTTATTTTTTTTTCACACTTTGAATTACATTGAGAAGCATGATAAAAACATTTACTCATTTTTTTGTGGCATTTAACGAATTTTAATTTAAAAAATATAATACAAATCATTCGGGGTTATTTAATATAAAAGAAATTTAATTTATTTTTTTATTTATTTGTGAGTTTTTTATTTTTTATTTTTAACATAAGCGTAAAAATTTTTTGACATAAACGAACAAGACAAATTGAGTATCATGATTTGCTGTCTTGCGAATTGAATTGGACTCCAGCAGTGCATCGCTGAGGATAAATGTGGATGTTGTGTACTCAAGTATCTTCATTTGCGGTGAGTTGTTGAGACCGATTGCTTCAAACGTTCTTTATCTCATTACTTGTTTTTTTTTTTATTTTTTTCATTTTAACCCTCTATGGACAGAAACATTGACAATATAAAAATTCATAAAATAAAATAATGTGTTTTAAAAAAAAAAATTGAATCTTAAAAATCCAATCATAGTCATTGCATGAAAAAAAGAAAAACAAATTAATTCATGATATGTACTAGTATAACAATAATAAAATTGACCAAGTAAATAATTTTTTTTTTTATGTATAAAAGAGAAAATTGAATTTCATGTTTTTGTAAAATTAAATTTCTTGGTATTATTATTTGGATTATTTAAAAAAAATAAATCATTCAAGTATTTATACACCACTTGGGAATTTAAATTAAAATGCCATGAAAATATTAATTATTTTATATATTTATAATATTTAATATTTAAAAAATGTCCAAAGAATGATAAAAAATTTGTTAAAATAATGACTGCTATAGGATATATGTTAAAATTAAAAATAAAATAAATGAAAAGACTGTTCGTTTAGTAGAAACACACTGAGGAAACATGCTCGGCATACAAATTGAAATCGAATTCAGCACGGATGTATCGAGTATTGGGTATATATCGAATGGCCTCCAACGTTCCTTTGTACCATTTACGGAATTATGCTATCGTCTTGCACGAGTTAGCCATTATCATTCTTTGTCTTGCATATAGAAATTTTAAATTTTCATATAAATTTATATAAATAAATAGGAATATAAAAAAATAAACAAATAAATAAACTGGTAAATATGCAACAAGTAGATTTAAAAAATTAACAAAATTCATTTAGATTGTGTCTTACTGAGTATTAAAAAATATAATTAACATAAATAGCATAATAATCAGCTCAACCCATTTTCTATTAATTAAATATTTTTATTTTTTGCACGTGTCATTGATAATTTTTTTAAATTTATTCTTTTTTTTTGTTGATATTTGAAAAATAGGAATAGAAAAAAAAAAATATTACTAGTAATTTAACTAGTAGATAATAAATATTATTATCTAATATTTTCTATTTGATAATACTGCTACTGAGTTTTTTAAAAAATGAAAAAAACGTGTAGAAATAATTTTTAACTTTATCATTTTTCGAGCAGTTAAAAACTGCATGTTTTTTTTTGTTTTTGATAATCTTTTTTAAGGAATACATATAGACACGTTTCAGTTGATTGAACTCTTGTGAAATCTATGTATGTGTACAATACAATACACAACTGGTATATTTTTTAGTTCTATAATAATAGGATTTTATATTTTGATCTTATAGAATGATATAGAAAATGTATCGGAGATTATAATAATAATACTGTAAATTTATAACGAAGTCGTGACTCTAAAAAGAGAGCCAGCAAATTATATAAAACTTTAGATTTAATTCATTGACGTTGAATTTATTTTTTGCTTTTGAATATCAAGTATGACTGTAATTAGTTGATTAATTAAATATATAAAGCACTGTTATTTTATTAATGATACAAAGTTTTGTTATATAATTTTTGAACTAATTTTTATCTGGAGATAATTATTGTCGTTTATATATAACAAATAATTTGATAAAAAAAAAAAATAATTTTGTAATAGAATTAAATAATTTTTATTATTAAAATCATTGTTTATTTACTTTTTTTTTCTTGATTAAATTAATGCAAATTTAATAGACAGTAGGCAATAAAATATTTTCTTTTTTTTTCTTTTATAAATTTTAATTTCAAAGAAATTAAAAAAGTAAATAAAAACATATGCAACTAGTTGCCATTGGCTAAAAAAAAAATAATTTAAAAATAAAAAACCAGTTATAGGAACATCGAAAGGCATAACTAACGTGATCGTGAGCCAATTTATTCTTAACTTTTTTTTTTATATAAAACCTCACAATTTAAATTATTCCCGGAGGATAAAATATACATTTACATATACTTTGGTACTTGAAAATTTTCATGAATGCAATTTCAATGATGTTTGTATTCAAGTATATTAACACGTTGTACAATTTTGAATGTTTATAATGCTCAACAATTGCTCAGCAGCACGTCGTTTTATGAGTGATACTCGAAGTGTAATATACAATTTGTTTCGTTTATTTATTTATTTATATATATGATTTTTTTTTTATCGAGTCTTTTAAGTACAGGTGTAGTTGCTCGTAACTCGAGTCGTACAAATTCATTTCATATTGTGACTTGAAAAATAAAAATAAATAGAAGGCGTGTTGAAATGTCTGGTTTGAAGATTAAAAAAAAAAAAAAAATAACTTTTAAAAACTAAAGCAGTTATGTAAGCTCGAAAATAAAAAAAAATATCACTTGGCCATATTTATTATATTTAATTTTTACAATTAAAAAAAGTGTAATAAAAATTATTAATTAATTTTTTTTTTCTTATTTTTTTAATAAACTCTAAATTTAAATTACGAGCACATTGGCGCTACGCGCCTGTATCTATACCTTCTAAAAGGTTCATTGTTCATTGATTTTATAAACACAAGTATTATCATAAAAAAAAAAAAGAATGAATAAATTGACGAAAAATTTTTTTAATTTATTTATTTACACATAAATCACACATAATTCACACGTAATTTTTAGTCTAAAAACATCAGGATTGAATGTTTACTGAAAAAGTTGTGCTACCTTAATATGTCAATTTTTAAAAAAAATATAAAAAATATTAAAAAAAATTTTTTTTTTGAATTATTTCTTCACACATAAAAAACACATAATTCGCACAAAATTTTAAACCCAATCGCATCAAGATCTAATAATTATTAAAAAAGTTGTGCTAGCTTAATATGTCAATTTTAAAAAAAAAATATAAAAAATATTTAAAAAAATTTTGTTTTTAAATTATTTCTTCACACATAAAAAACACATAATTCGCACAAAATTTTGAGCCCAATTGCATTAAGATCCGATGATTATTGAAAAAGTTGTGCTAGCTTAATATGTCAATTTTTAAAAAAAATATTAAAAAAATTTTGTTTTTAAATTATTTCTTCACACATAAAAAACACATAATTCGCACAAAATTTTAAGCCCAATTGCATCAAGATCTAATAATTATTAAAAAAGTTGTGCTAGCTTAATATGTCAATTTAAAAAAAAAATATAAAAAATATTTAAAAAAATTTTCTTTCAAATTTATTTCTTCACACATAAAAAACACATAAATCGTGCAAAATTTTGAGCCCAAGTGCATTGAGATCCGATGATTATTGAGAAAGTTGTGCTAGCTTAATATGTCAATTTTTAAAAAAAAAAATATAAAAAATATCAAAAAAAATTTTGTTTACTCCCTCTTTTTTTTTGTTTTTTCGTTGCTAACGAAATAAATAAAAAAATAATAGAAAAAGGCAAACAGAAAGAAATTCGTATGAGAGTAAGTGAGAAAAAAACAATGACCAATCAAATGTCCGGAAGACCGATGATGTTTGTCCTTTTTATATTAGGATTCAATTTTTTTTTTTATTTTACTTTTTGTCATCATTTTATTGAATTGAAAAATAAAAAAAAATATCAAATTTCTATTTAGAATTTTCACCTTTTTTCTTATTACATTCTTTAAAAAAATTTATAGAATTTATTTAAATTATTCAACAAATATACCTACTTACCCACACACACACATCCATTTGTAAATTATATAAATGTATTTGAAAAACTAAAATTATCTTGTAAAGTGCCTCCAGGTGATATAATCCTCAACTAGAAAAATATAATCATGCAAATAATAAAAATAAAAATAAACGAAAAAAAAAAAATAATAATTCAATGATAAGTTGAATGTATATTCAATTTACTTCTAACTGTAACAAATTGTAAAAAAAAAAAATTTATAAATTTACTATAATTGAGATATTGAAAATGAATGAATGAATGAATTTTTTTTTTTTTTGTTAATTTCAATTTTAGATAAATCTACATAATTTATTATTGAAATTGCAAGAAATTAAAGAGTCCAGATTTGTATGGATAAAATGATTCAAGATTTGACTGTGTGTATATTGATACAATCATTGACTTTATCAGTGCTATTTGAAATATCGATACAATCAATTTACTATTCATTCAAACACGTATAATATAGCATCATCATTTTATTTATTTTTTTTTCCACTGGTGTGATACAGATGTTCGACACTAATATAAATAAAAAATTAAATTATAAAAGAAAATCAACTATTTTCTTTGTTGATATATACTATTATTTATATTCTTTGATTACAAAATGATCTGATTAAAAACTTGGTTAATTTATTTACCTCTGTTTTGCCTATTTAATCATTTTATATATTTTTTTTTTATTTATTTTTTCAATGTCAATATCTTAAGAACTGGTTGGCAAAAGCCTCAGGCATTTAAAGCTATCATAAAGAATTTTTGCTAGACTATATTTTAAATTTTTTATTTATTTATACATATGTATATTTTTTTTTTTTTATCATACCAAGATGATGCGCACACATTTATACATTAATATTTAATAAATATTGATAACAATTGTTTGTAATTATTAAACATTTTTATAACATGTTTATGTGTAAATTTTTTATTTAAATATTAAAATTTTTAATGATTTAGATTTAGATATTTTTATGATATAATAAGAGATAATTTTGTTTTAATTAAACTAAACATTTATCAAGTGATTTGAATAGAAAATAAATAAATAAAATAAAAAATTTATTTGGTTTATTATCAACGTGTTCTGGGAAAAGAGAAATCATGAATTAATAATGAATATGTGATTTTGTAACGGATCATTATTCACTGTCAACAGATAAAATTTTAAATAAAATAAATAAAAAAATAGCATTGAAAATCTCTTGATGACTGTTGAACATTGTCCATAGTCATGGACAACGTGACACATTCAGTGGGGTGTGCATTTAACTTCACAATCAACTTTATAAAAAATATATATATATTTTTTTTTCACATTCAATTCAATATATATACATCTCTTGTTCACTTTGTTTTCTTGTCTTTAACATGACCACTCCATGCTACTCTTGTTTCGTTCCACTTTGATTGTAGCAAATGATTCAAATATACCAAGCAAAAGCATGCAGTCTTTTTACTCTATTGCCATGGCAGTTATATATTTATTGGTCACATACTTTCTATGTTTTTCGTAAATAAAAAATATATAAATAAACAACAAGCATGAAAAAGCCCATTCGTAAATGTTATGTTGTAAATTTTTAGATTGTAACAGAAGACAAGATAAAAATGAAAATAAAAAAAATATACAACTTGGTGATTTTTCAACTTGGATGATTGATTATTTTGCTACCTGAACTTGAAACTTTTAAATGATTTCAAAAGACACTATCATTATAATTTTTAACAAAATGATTGATTTATCTTTTATCCTTGAGGCAAAAATTTTGTCGTGATGTCATCAACGTGGTAATTTATATTAATACTTTCTAAAATTATCACAATTTAAATCTTGATGAAAATTACTTGTAGCTTGGTTAATTTTTTTTTTTCATTAAATATTGATAGTTTCTTTTTTTTTTATTTTACGAGCAAATTCGCGCGCTACGCGAGCCTGTATCCATAATTTTTAAAATGTTTATTGTTTATTATTGTTGTAAAAAAATGCATTATAGTAGAAAACCACAAAAAAATATATTTTGCTTCTTCAAAATGTCCTTTATTTAATTAATCAAAAAAAAGTAATTTATTGTAAAAAAAAATATTAAAAATAAAAAAACCAGCGGAAAATTATGAAGTTGAAGTTTTTTAAAAGTTGAAACAATTTTTTTTACAATTTGATTTATTTCGTTAGCAACAAAAAAACAAACTATGTCTCTTTTTTTTTTTGTTTTTTTGTTGCTAACGAAATAAATAAAAAAATAATTTTTTTACATGGCAAACAGGAAGAAATTCATATGAGAATAAGTGAGAGAAAAACAATGACCAATCAAATGTCCGGAAGACCGATGATGTTTGTCCTTTTTATATAAGGGTATCTGTTGTTATTAAATTATTTAAATTCATAAAGAAAAAAAAAAACATCTCAGCTTTAATTTAAAACTCAATTTATAAAGTTTAAAAATATTAGTTTTTTTTTTCAAAAGTAGTTATAAAGTTTAAAAATACACATCCGGACATGGTTGGTTTTTTTTTTTTTTTTATAACTTGACTTTTGGCTATTATCACTTGTTGAAAAACTTTCAAGTGTTGCTTTGAAATATATGTTACAATAGTATTTTAAGTTGAACGTCTTTTTTCCTTCAAAGTTTTTTGGCTCTTACATTGTCGACAAATAACTTTTTAATTTTATTTTATATATATAAATTTTTTTACTATGTTAAATCTTTACAATTAAATTTTTATATTTAAAATTATCGATTTGATAAATTTATATACCTTTTTTTGTTATTTATATTTTTTTTTTTTTGGCAAGTTAAAAAAATATTAAAATCAACATGAAACTTACGCCTACAAAGTATAAAAGGAAGATAAAACGTCAATAAAGATAAAACATGTACAAGCTAGATGAAGATCAGGGCGTGTTGCACGACTTGTTGTAAATAATAGCTATATGAAACATCATGAGGCGGAAGTTGCAACATGTTACAGCATCAATCTAATAATGATTTATAAATGATTGGCGTATCCTGATATCGAGTTACTTTATATAAACTCAATAATATCAAAAATATTGTTCTTATACTCAATCTTCTCAACTTTATCATTTGCATTTTTGATAAATTTTTCAATCTGATATATAATGTGTACAACAACTTTCAAATATTAATCAATCATTTTACATAATTTATTTTATACAAGCATAACGGTTTAATCGATTATGTTATTATTTTTTTAAAAATATATACAATGTATATTTAATTTTATCATTAAATTATTCAGCGATATAATGAAATTTAAAAAATTACAATTTAAATTATACATAATTTATTGAATTTTAAATTCAGTTTCATTTTTGTTTTAATTTTTTGATTATTACTTTTTTTCCTATGATTAAACTGTCATGAAAAAATGCAAAGTGATAATTTTTGTGTTATCTGAAATTAAGAAGTTATAACTGACATATTTTTTAAAGCTGTAATTTAATAATGCGTGTATATAAATTTTTTTTTTAATTAGTTTATTATCAGGATAATAAAAAAATTGCTCTAATTTTTTATTCATATTATTATCTTGTAAATAAAGAAAAAAAAAAATTATGAATTAATTTTTAAAGTAAAAATTTAAGATGTAATATTTTATTTTTTAATAAATGTAATAATAATTTTTTAAATATTTTATTGAATTTTGAAACGTTTCACATAAAAAATTCAATGAGTTTTTATATTATTGAAATTCGACTTGTAAAATATTTCCCATTATCAAGATTATTGAATTTTTATTATTTTGTTATTCAACGAGAAAGATGATAAAAAAAATTATTAACCACAATAATAAAACTCATATTAAAATGAAAAAAAAAGGTTTATGTAAAATTGTAAATTTATTTGATTTCAGTAAAATAATAAATTCGTCGTAAAAATATTTTAAAACATTAAATAAATTTTTTTTTCACATGATATAAAGTGTAAAATATACAATAATAATTTCTAGTGTATTTTATCTTTCCGTTTGGACCTTTAAAGAATCGTAAAAGCAAAATGTTGTAAATTTAAAAAATAGTTTTGCAAATGTACACATTGCAAAGAGACCCATTAATTTTTCACCTCGTGTTGCTACTAAGATGATTTATTTCCTTGAATTGTCTTCTCCAATGTTTTGTCTTACCAAAAAAATATAAAACCCTAATTTTTTTTTCAAAATTATTACATTAAGTTGTCGTCCAAAAATAAATAATAAATATCTAAATTTCTCACTATGAACAAAGCCATAAAAAATTCATTTATAAAATTTGTATTTTTTTTCTAGTTTATCATTATAAATAATTAAAAATAATTATTAATAATTAAAAATATAAAATGATTATATAAATACTTTATTAAACAATAACTTGTTTAATTAATTGTATATAATTTTAAATTTTTCAAATAGAAAAAAAAAAATATTAGATACAGTGTTAGAAGACATTCTTATTATATACATAAATGAAAATTTATTAAAAATATTCAAACACGTGCCACATTGACAATAAAAAAATATATTTTTCACAGCGGAAAATCGCTTATCGATTGACATTGAATAGTACATCTGTCATTATATATATATATATATAATCAATTCTACAAGTAAAAATATTTCTTTTTTTCTGGATTTAATACACGTGTAAGAGAATTCACATCGCATATTCTTCAAGTATTCTGTATTCCGGTTATTTTGCTTTATGGACTCTTTGGAACACCACTGTAACTACTGTACATCAAGTCACTCAACTAAACTGTCTGATAAATAAATATTAAAAAAATATTTTTTTAATAAAAAAAAAAAAAAATCAAAGTAAATAACAACACATACTTCATAAGTAAAAATTGTTGGTATGTATAATATTTTTATAAATTATATATTTTAATTTTTTTTTACTATATTAAATATATTTATAATTTTGTATTATTTACTTATGTATTTTTTTTTTTTTTTTAATTTCTTTCGTTTTTTTCATGCACATTTTTTAAATGTGTATGAAAACATAATGGAATGTCGACTTCAGGGTGGTCTTGCGTGAAGTACTGTTTCAATTACATGTTTTTATTATTATTATTATAATATTTTATTTTATTTTTTGTGAGTTATTTATTTTTAAATTTTATACTTAAAAATATATATATTAATTTTTTAATTTATAAATTTATTGAAGTTGAATTTTCATTGTTTAAATTAATGAGTTTATAATTTTTATTAATGAAAATTGTTATTCGATAATAGAATCATTTTATTTCAATTATTTTAGAATAAAAAAAATGATTTTTTATATTAAATTTTTAACAAGTCAATTTGTTTTAATCAATTATTAATTTGATATCGAATTGTGATTTTTTTTTTGTTATTTTCTTTGGTTTTTTTCATAAGATTAGAAATGGAAGATGCAAAAGATTGATCGACTTAAATCTTATACCGTGAAAAATATCTGATTTGAAATATAAAAAAAATAAGTATTTGGTATCCTTCAATTTCATGAGCTTTTCATTCTCTATATCAACAAACATTTTTCATCGACTTAACAATTTATTTGTGAAAAATATTCTTCACGAATAATCGTGACAAGAGTAAACCCACACACTCAACAATACATGACTTTATAAATCATTGTGTCCGATAGAAAAAATCTATATATATTTACCAGAAAAACAATACGAAAAAACAGAAAAAAAAAAAAAAAAATTAATCGACTAGCATTTACAGTAAGTTGAGCAAATTGAGATAAAATGTTTCATATTTTTATAAAAAATTACTTGGATAATTTATAGTATAAATCAATTTTATTTTTTACAAAAAATAAATTTTTTAAAAGTTCATATAAAAAAGGAAAAACCAACGAATGACATTAGTATTAAAAAATTATTTTTGAAAAATAAATAGCATTAATTATTAATCTAATAGTATTGACATTAATAATTTATTAAATATTTTATATAACCAAGGCAAAGTGATCAATATGATCATCGACATCATATTGCTAAATTATTTATATACTATTTTTATTTATAAATTAATTATGCGTATTACAATATTATTATAATACACTTTTGTATTTCAACTTGGTGGTCCATCAAATTATAAGTGATATTTGTAATTATTATTTATTGCAATGACAACTTGTTGGATTGTTGGTTATATTATTATTTCTTTTTTTTTTTTTCTCGTGACACCACACCCCTCATCATCATCACCATCATCATCATTCTCATCATGTTTATATTATTTCTGTCATGATGGTGTAAAATAAAAAAAAAAAAAAACAATATTCTTAACCAGCTTGTTTTTCATAACCGACAGTGATTTAACACGCATCAACGACTCTTATTTTTACATGATTAAAAAAATATCATGATATGTATAAAGCCAAAAAATAATAATAATAAAAATAATAATACAAAAGGTTTTATATAAAAGTAGCAAGTCAAGTAATACCACGAAGATGATTTTTTTTTCTTTTTTGAGAATGACGACAGTTGGTGAAAAAAAAGGACTAGTACTAAATTATCTTTCATACACTGTCCTTCATGACCTTCATACACGTATTCTCGTCACGCATCGTATAATAATTCTTGTTTAACCGCACTCTCACTTTTATTAGTTATTTATTTTTTTATTTTTTATACAAAGCTTTCTGTGAAAATTTCAATTTCAAGCAAGTTGTTTTAATTTTTCTTTTGTTTTTTGTCAATGTGAACAATCAGGTATTTACAAAGACATCAAGACACTTAATATATCATGTTGCTTTTTTTTATTATTGGTATTATTTCGATTATCATAAAAATAGAGCAGTTTTTATTTGAAATTGTTAAAGATGTTGTTTTTGATATGAATTTAAGCCAAGTTGTAGGTGTAGATTTGTACTGTAATGTATTAAGCCAATTTACAGAGATTTTCTCACGTTTATGGTACGATGAACTATCGCACCGATACAATGTACCAGATTATATCAGATTGAACAATAGAGTCGATAATGGTAAATTGTCGTTAGGGCAAAAAAAAATTTTCATGTAAAAAATATTTATATAATGTTGCACAAGAAGATTACACTATGAAATAAATTTTTCGAAAATTACTACGAGTCTACGACCAAAAAAATATCTTACGATAAAAAAAACTGCTGCAAACAAAATTTATTTTTTAAAGATGGAAAAAAGAGATGCTTTTTTTGAATATCTGAATAATTTTACATACAAAATATAGTATAAAATAATTTTACAATTTATAAAAATTCATGTCAACTGACTTAATTTTTTGACTTAGATTTTTGAAAATGCAAAAAAGGCTAAGTAAAAAATTCTTTCCAATTCTTTCCAATTGTTTCAAAATTTTGACCAATATTTTAAAAGCTTAATGAATAATATCAATGTTATATTTAACCCATAAATAAAAACATGAATTATATATAAATATTTTTTTTTTAAATTTATATTTTTAATTATATTTTTTTGTTAATTAAAATTAATCTTGTTTTTTATATACACTCTTTAGTTTTAATATGTCATTGGACGTATACAAATGCTTCCACGTGGTACACATATTTTCTAAAAATATAATTGGAAAAAATTATACCCGAAATAGTTTTGTTTTTTTAATAAAAAAAATATCATAAAAAAAAAAAAAATTTATACTTTTTTCATAAAAATAATATTAAAAAAAAAAAGTTATTTAGTTAAATAATAGTAATGAAAAAAGTGTTGTTTTTTTTTTTTTTTCTCATTTCAAATTCTATTGTCTTCAAATTAGATCAAATATTTTATTTCTACTTTTTTTTTTCATTTTCATGTCACTCATGAAATCCAAGAAAAAAAAGTATTATCAATTGATAAATTATCATACTGAAATATTATTTTAAAAAATTGTTGAAAGCCTTATAATTAAAAATAATATTCCAACAATTTTTTATAGATATAATATACTAAATATACAAAAATTAAAACAGCAATTATCTGATCAATCAACAATTCCTTCGTCAGACACGCATATGTTAATTAAACTTGAACAACTTAATTTATATTTGACAAACTAATTTTACTTTTTACATATATCTTTGATGTATATTTATTGACAGTATAATTTATCACGCATACAAAACGAAAGTAAAACAATTGCCGCTTATTGGAAAAAAAATAATAATTGAATAAATAAAAATTAAATTGAATTAAAAATAAATTAAATGTGTTGACACAGTGTTTTTTTTATTTTAAAATAATATATTTAAATGGAATATGCATGAGGTTCGTTAATATGAGTCTTTATTACCATCAAAATATTTGTTAATGACAATAATAAAATTTATCATGTTGGTGGTTCAGTTGCATCATCATGAATTAAATCAAGACCTTGAATAAAATACGAAGCATATTACTTACAAAGCACACCACTATACATATTAATAAACTAGTTCTTGTACCATTTGCCATCGTTCATTTTTTTTAACATAAAAATTTTAAAAAATAAAAATTGCCAAGATACAAATTAGAACCTGTCCACGTTACCAAGGCTATACATTCGGTCTCTTTCTCACTATCCAGTCAATTTTTTATTTTTATCCTCTTCGTTTATCAACAGCTTGATGATGGTTTTTTTTTTTTTTTATATCAATCTTCAAAATATATATACACATATTATTTTTTTTCGCGCCTACTTGTATTTTATCATGATATTCTCCTGTCATCACAGGGTAAGAAAAAAAAAAGATAAGTCGCGGTCATTATTGATAATAGTGGCTTTTAAATATCTACTTCATTTATTCGTCTGGTTTTTTTTTTTTTTTTCTTTTAATTTTATTGTAAAATTCGTTTATGGCGCCTACAAAATAATACCAAAAAAATTTAAATAATAAATCAATTTATACTTGTCTTAAAATATTAATTATAATTAAAAATTATTAATATTTAATTTTTTTTTTTTTAAATAAAATATTACTTTATAAAAACAAAAATCCAATCATTTATTATTTTTTTTTTATTTTGCAGTAAAAAATGATTTGCTAGAGTGAAAATTGTCGGATTACGAGGACAAAAATGAACATTCTCAGTCATGTACGTGAATTGAATTCAAGGTAATGTCATATATAAGAAAGTTTTATATATAATATACATTTATACACATATCCACATATACACATGTACATGCGTACTCATATGTGTATGTATAATATGTATAATATGTACAGCAAGAAAACGGTAGCTGATTCAACGTTATTTTAATTTCATGCTAATCTAATGCTAATCTTTTCAAACTGGAGATTACAAAAGAAAATAGTCGACATGTTACTCTTAATTAAACCTATCACTTGGTACTTAATGTTAATGTTCAACTAGTATATTAACTAACCATGCAATATTATTGTTGATAATGTTGTTCATAATTTTTCAGTACTAATCCATTGTTACGTTATTGCATAACCATTCTCAAGCTTTTCTTTTTTTTATTCTAATTTAAATTATATTACAATTATTTTTAATTATAATAATAATAATAATAATAATAGAATATAATAATAATTAATTTAATATAAAAGAATAATTGATTATTTTTATTGACAATTATTATGATTGGTTATATCGAAAAATATAATCAGGTTAACGATAAGGAAAAAATAACCATTTTACAGGAAAAAGGAAAATCATGTTCTATTTTAACCTTAGAGTTACCTTTTTCTTATTCTCAATGGTATCTTAGAAGCATATATACATTTTTTTTTTTATGTTTTTTATTTTTTGTCCCAGTTGGTATTGCGTGACCGTCGACATGGGATCCAATTCCCTCATGAATTCCATCATAAATTTCAACCATACCAACCATATTTTTATATAATTTCTTCACCATGATGATATTTTTATTTCATAAATAATTTTTAAATAATTTAACTGTTAATTTTTAATTAAAATCACAAAGTATTTAAATTTTAATTATTTATTTATCTAATTTAATGTTATAGAAATTTATTTTGAATAATTTATTCAAAACTGCTTGAAATCAATTTACACTTGATCTTGATGACATTTTTTCAATCACATAAAATTTCCATTTTTATATTTATTATTTTTTTATGATGTGTGATAAAAATAATATAAATATTTTATTATTTATTTGACTTTTATTAATTTTACCTATAATGCATTCTGGGTGATTGCATTTTTGTTTTTTTTTTATTTTGTTTTATGAATAAAAAGGTATATAATAAACCAATAACTTATGCAAATATATAAAGAAAAAAAAATTCAAAACTTGAATCATTGGGATTTAAAATATCCCGTATGCGATTCATACTGAGTTTATGTACAATCCGTAGGCTTTCGTCTGGCTTTGGGTCCAACATGGATTATTCACATCCCACCAATTTAGAAATATATATGTATATAATACATCCTATTTTACTTTGTTCATTGCACTGGATTTCAACACTTTTATATATGAAAAATCTTAGAGTGGTATATACTTTTTGTAAAGAATTGTAATATAATACTCCATTTTCATGGCTTTATACTGCTTCCAATATCGTTTATGTATTTTATGATAATTCTAAATCATGATAAGAATGTTGCATTCTCCAAGAAAAAACACCTTACTCTATTTAAAAATAATGAATAAATTATTTTTGTGTTTTTTCGTAAAATTTATGTTATCTAATATTTTTCTAAACTTGATAATATAAATTTATTATCTTTTGAACTTTTAATAATAATATTTTAAATATTTTTTCAATTTAAAATAATAGAATAAATTTTTTCTATTATTTTAAAAGAAAAATAAAATGAAAAATGTTTTTTAAATTAATTTTTAAAAACGACAAATAAGCTAAAATTTACTTTTTATTTTTATTTATTATTTTTTCATGATGTTAATATTTTTTAAAAATTTTACTAATACTATAGAAAGATAATAAAAAAGGAAAAAAAAAAAAAATTCTAATAAAAGTCTTGAAACTAATTTTCAACTTTTTTATAAAATGTATAGTTCTTAAGAATGTAGTGTTTAATTTAAAACTTGAATGCCTTAAATGAATTGCACTGTTAAAAGTAGACATTGTAAATTTATTGATTATAAGATACATTGAAAATGCATTAACAACTGTCGGCTTTTTTATCATATCGTTAAATAAAATTCTCACTGAGCTTATCAAAGAGCTTTTTTTTCTTAATTATTTTATTGATGATACTATTTATATATATTTTATCATTAATTTGTTTAATTAAATAAGAACAATTTGAGCATCAATAAAATATCAATATCATCATTACAAAAAATAATCTTTGATACTTTATATATAAAACGTGTCCATTGGACTCAAACATGCCGAAGAAATAATTTCCTTTTTTATTTCCCTTCAATTTTGCGATTATGACAAGGAAGAAAACCGAAGCCAAATTGATTTACCAAGAAGTCTAAGAGGTTATATTGAATTAACTTTTCTAAATTGCTTGAGTTTTACGAAGACAACATGTGTCATTCAACAGCATGTTGTTGCAAATATATATATATTTTTCTCTCTTGGTTTATTTGAAAAATAACATTCGACACGGTATTTTCTGTCTCAAGCTGATGGTGCTTTCGATCAACCATCGACTATACAATTTTCAATTTTTTTTTCTTCCGTTGTTCTTTTTGTTGAGTAATTTTTTTTTTCTTTTGTTTAATCTTTTGTTTTATACACTTTATTTTGTATACACTTTTACTAGGCACCTTTGAAATCTTCCGACATGCTCGACACAATGACAACCGATAGACGCCCCCTTCAACTCGTGCACAGTGATCATCTCTTTTTTAATTTTTTTTTTTTGAACTCTTTTTGTTTTAATGTTCTTTTAGACTGTATAAAATGTCTACTGGAGCGAAAAGCAGGAAAAAATAATATACGATAAAAGTGAAATCCATTTGGTATCTTCATTCAATGTGTACTTAAGTTATTGCTTTTTTTTTCCAATGCGGGTCAATCGTAAAATATTTTCATGTGAAATTTACTCTTCTTGTGCAACCATTAAATAAAGAAAAAATCATATATCAATGACCTAGAAGTTAATGGTTAAATATACACTGTGCTCAAAAATCCATTATTTATTTATACATGTATGGCATAATATGTATTTTTTATACTTCCATACAACTTTTTACAGGTAAAAAAAATATGTCATTAAAGTAATAATAATTTTAAAAAAATATAAAGCACATGTTTAAAAATAATATTGAAAAAACATTGTTTTTTTTAAAAAATATTTAACAGCTTTGTTAAATATGACAGATGTCCAGAATTAAATGCAGTTAAGTACAACAATTTTCCATAATATAAATGCACATGACTGCACAAAATTTTTACAACAATATAAATGGCTGTGTATGAACGCCTTCAACAATCTTCATCACCTATGGATGTAATATTTACTGGACACAAAGATATAAAAAAACAAGAAAAAAAAAAAAATGACAAAATTGCTACTCCCGTTTTAAACCAGCAATTATTATGTCTGACACCATATATGAGAAAGTACAGTGTTCTTAATCCATCGTTGCTGATAATGCTGGTCGTTTAGATGAAGCTTGTCGTAAATTGACTAACGTGATATTTTTTCCCATTTAAATATGAGGGATATATATATGCTTAAGTTATAAAAAATAAAAATGAAAAAAAAATTGAATGTAATAAATAAGGATGTGATGGAACAACGATAATACTGCTAGGTAATATTTAAAAGCTCAAGAGCCATCTATGTTAGCTATAACAAATTTCAAATGTTATAATTTTCATCTAGTCATCAGTGTAATTATTATGTAAATTGGCAATATTGAAGCTGTGATATGACAAGTACAATAACTAAGATTGTCTCGTTCATCAAATTTAAATTTAATATATTATAAATCACAATACTGATTGAGATAAATAAATGATTATCTCATTACTCTTTCTAGTTACTTAATTTAAAATATGAAAAAAAATAAAGAAAAAGTTAATTATAATGAGAATAAATTTAATTTTATATTTATTCAGTGTATTTATAATTGAGAATTAAATTCATTTGCATAGTAGTATTTAAAAAATTTGAATAATTTCAATATTTTTAAAATACTGTTGAATCAAGTGAATTAATTTTAATTTAAGATGATATTGATTTATAAATACTAGACCAGTAAATGAATTGATATTTCTTAATTAAATATTTTACAAATTTTTAATAAATCCACGTTATCTGATAATAATTGCAGTCGAATTTTTGGATAATAATAATGACAATCAGAGTGTCGTAAAAAATTGCATATTAAAAAAATCAATGATAAAAATTAATAAAATACTGAGATAATAAATACATATATAAAAAAATTATTAGCTGATTTTTCAACATTTAATTTTAAAAATAAAATAAAATATTTATACATTACCTTGTTTATTTAAAAAATTAAAATTTCATAAAACTTGATATGTAAATTTAATATTTATTTGGCTAACTGTAAAATCCTATAAATCTGCCAAATGCAAAATACAAAACCACAATTCATCTCCATGTATATAATCATTGTTTAAAAAAAAAAAAAAATTTAATTACAATTATTAAATTTTTCAAATAACATAAATAATATTCATGCATTGTTTTTCAATTAAAACAAAGGAAAAAAAAAAACTATAAAATTAGTTTAAAAGGTATAAAAATAACATAATATTAATATATAAATTCAATAAATCATGGTTATTACAGTTTTAATATGTGATTAATGATAAGATATTTTATTATTGATATAAAACATTTTGACCTCCATGACAACAAATACTTTTTCATCGTCAATAAATGAGACTATCGTCTATCTCTCAATGCATACGATGCATACACATATATAAATATGTACATAAATATATTAAAGTGCTGCAAGTATATACCAATGTAAGCGCCAATCGGTCGCCAATTATGAGAGAAAATCGTTGGCCGTCGCGCGTCCAAGTTGCGGCAGATTTGTATCAGGATATAAATAAACGAGCGTCACGAGCGATGTAGCTAAGTGGAGTGGTTTCGCCTTCTTTTCTCTTTTTTTATCTTTTTTTTTCCTCTTATTCATCTTCACGCAACCTTACAATTTTCAGACTACCACTCTGGCTTTTATCTCATTTCAAATATCCGTGCTCTTCTCTGTGCATGTATGCTCTCATTTTACTTAAATCCTTTTTTCTTTCATCTCACTTGTACATTTTATTTATACTCTTACTTTTATTTATTATTATTATATTTTGTTTATATATATTTTTTTTTTTTTCAATACTTTGTGCACCCCATCATGCTCATATTGAAGCTATATAATGCCCCTTGGACATTAATCAACTGGCAATTTATGCTGATAAATCAATTTCACTGATGAAACAGACAATGTTCATTTTCATTTAATTTTATTATTGTTATTATTTATTTGTTTATTTTACCTCTTTTTTTATATATATATTTATATTTAATCAAACTGATTTAAAATATTTATTATACTTCGTTGAGAGCCGACGTGGTGATAACCTAGTTTTTCTAATACTTTAGTACAGTGGGGAATAAAGTGCGGGAAATAAACATAGCTATTGATCGGTACTTTTAGCTAAAGCATAGAATCCTGATCCAATGGTAGACTAGTCGTGAAGGGTCGGTTGTGAATTCATATATATATGTGACAAAAATACATTAAGATTTTAATCAATATTTCTACCTAGGTTACCTTGATTTTTTTTAATTTTATTATTTTTTATTAATTTCATTAATTTTTTTTATCAAGACTGCATGATTATTGTTGCATATATTTAAATTGATTGAATTTTTTATTTTACAACTTTAAATGATTATAGAAAATACATTTAAAATAATTATAATTAAATTTTTTTTTATTTTTAATTGTAATTAAATTTAATAACAAAAAAAAAAAATAAAAAAATATTATTTAATAAAATATCAGACATAGTAAAATTTTATTTTATATATAAATATGTATTTTAAAATATTTTCTTTTGGATTTGAAGTTGTAGTAGTGAGGTATAGCGTAAAAACCTCAAAGGAATGAGAAAAGTTACTTGATCGTTAAATTCATGGTGAGTGGGGTTGTGTTATTAGACCGGTGAGTACATCTATAGTTTGACGTTCTTACATATATTCTTGGCATAAACATGGTATATACTTTAATGGAGGCCGTAATATCTTCAAAATAGACAGTATGCTAAAATGGAAAATTTATTACACTTTTACATTTTTAAACATTTTTTTTTTTTTTACTTTTAATTTTAATTTATTGTTTGACGTTAATGATTTTTTTTTTTCAAAGTCGGAAAAGGCGGTGATAATCGGAATAAATAATTTTTTGCTTTGCTCCGATTTTACTTCGTAATTCTACTTCAGCAGTATGCGGAAAAAATCGGAGAAAAAGGTAGAAATATCAGAGAAAAACAGAGAAAAATTTTCACCAGGGCATTATTGTTAAAATCATCATAATAAATTGGATTGAAATTAACAAAACGATCTTCGTTTCTTTCGTATTATCATAATCATTAAAATTTTATATTTTTTCTTGTATTTTAATTTTTTTTTTTTTTGATGTTGTTGATATCAGTGGTAGTGTGTGTTTGTGGCTAATGGAGAATTGTATACTTCAAAAACTTATTCATTATTTGTATTGCTGGTTTTTATCACATCGTTTTGGTTCCGGTAACTTTATGTTTTTCTAAAATTTTTCAAGTGGGAAAAACATATTTATTGGAAATATAAAATAAATTGATTTTATATTGAGAAAAAATTTAGAAAAAATATAAATTAAATTAAAAATACACACAGTTTTGGACATACTAAAATTAAATTTAAACGAAATTTACAAAAAATTAAGAAAAAATTTAGAAAAAGTTTAATTTTAGTATGTCCAAAACTGTATATCCATTAAATTTAATTTATATTTCCATTTTATATAAATTAAATATATTTTTTCCACTTGGGAATGATAAATAATCGAGAATTCTTTTTCCTTTTTTTCTGTTATATATTTTTTTAACCAATATTAAATATTTGCCAATTCTTGAACGTGCATTGTACCTGGTATTAATGTCTTCTTGTGCCAATAACGCTATACCTGAATTTTGGTTTTTCAATTTTTTACTCGATATCACAAGAATTCAATTTTTCACCTCGCATCACAATAATTGTAAATTCAAAAAATCTTGTAATAATAAAAAATACATTTCATGTTATATCCATTAAAATAAAAAATACCGCACGCAAGTCTATTGCATTTCTTTTTATTTTTCATTTCTTTACAAGTAAAAACATTTATGTAGTTTTGTAAATATACCATGCAATGGTCATGCATACACTCGTCTCAGCAAAATTATCGTAATCGTTTCTTATTCAAAGTACCCATTAGTAAAATACTTAACAAACCGGAAACTTACAATTATCATTATCATCATCATCATCACAATCAAGTGTTTCTATTTGAATAATTTAAAAAATTTTATTTACAAAATCACATTAATTATACCAAAAATTCAAATTTTCAAATGAAAAAAAAATTAATTACTATTATTTATAAAATCTATTGTTAAATATAGATATAATAGAAATAAAAAAATTTTAATGTTAGCCATTAAAAATAAAAAACCAAATAAATAAATATAAGATGAAATAATCTGAACGTCTATCCTACAATTACAGGTTGTGAAGCTTTGGTTGCGTTACACCCTTAAGCCTTCCTTATATTCCCCAGGACAAACCAATAATTTTATATGTTTCGTTGTTTTTACTTTTTTATTATTTTTTATTAACATCTTTTATTTTTTAATCATACCAGTATTTTACATGTATTAGTCTAACTACTTTTCAGCTCACCTCACGAATACTGTGCATTCTAGAAAAGAAAAAAAAAAAAACATAAAAAAGGTTTTAAAAAAATTATAAGAATAGGTCATTGAAGAACATGAGCTTCATAATCATTTAAAGAATATTAATGTCAGAATCTCATTTACATTATGGCTTCTTGAATTGAAAATTTAAAAATCCATTATTTTACAAAACATTTTTTGTCTTTTTTATTTTTAGAATTATTTTTAAACATTTGCATTTATTTATCTGTTAAGTAATAAATTTGAAATTCAAATATAAATTTAGTTTTATGAGAGAAAGAAAAATAAATAAATAAATAACTGGCATTTTACATAGTACAACCAAATCGTCATACCTGAGTATCAGAATGCCAGGAATTTCAAGAGTCGAGTAATTTTATTTGTCCAAAATTTTAAATATAAATGTAAATTGTCGTCATGTAATCAATAACAGCACTATGAAAATAATATAAAAATAGAAAAAAATAAAAAATGATTTATTGTTTTACTGTTTTTCTAATTGTTATTATTAAATTTGAAATAATGTCATTTAAATTGAATTGAACAATTTTCAATATATAATTTAATAACAAGAAAATTGTTAATTGTTTTACAATTGTAATTCCATTAGTAAAATAATGTCATTTATCTTCAAGCTGCATTTAAAATAATTAATTTTATTTTTGTTATTTTAATGATTATTTATGTATTATTTTTTAATTTTATTTTATATATAAATTAAATTCTACGAATGTTGACCACGTACGGATTGTTTATTGTGACGTGAATATTGAAAATGCTCGTTAAAGGGCCAATTAATTTGTCAGTCAGTGTATTTTTTACAATGAAAATAAATATATAAACAATAATAATAATTATAAAATTATAAAAAGGAGACAAACGAGCGTTACAAATGGGTTAATCTTGAAGTTGCAATTAGTTCTTGGTAATAACGCATACCAACAGGTGGAATGAAACAACTAAACCATCACTTTTAGTTAGATGATGATTAAAAAAAATTAAAGATATTCAAAAAAATATCTTATATATATTTAAAAATATATTAAAAACAACTTGACGAAAACAATCAAGTCCAAAAATGGTAACATCAGACAAAATCATTTGATCGATTCTACTTAAAACTATATAAAATTTTGTTTTTTATATTGAAAAATTTATTTTTTTTTATTTTTTTCCGTTTCATTTCTAAGCAATTCTTGAAGAGAGGTCATTTAACTTGAAATATTTACACGAAGCATTGAGACAAAGTTGGTTTGACTTGTTGGTAGAGGGTTACGATCTCTGCCGCATGACGATATTCCCAACAAATTCTTTTTTTTTTTTATTCATCGTAAATCGAAAAGTTTAAGTGCTTGTTAAATCTCCACGACGTTGGAGGTATATTGCCGTTTGACCTGTGCATCTTGATGAGAACTTTTTCTGAATTATATACCATTTGATCGTCTGGTGTAAAAATGCCAATAAACAAAATCGATTTGATCATTAAATTTAAATTACCATCGAGGTGATTAATATTTTTTTTTTCCTATATTTTATCACTGAAAAAAAATTAATTATTGTATTTATATCGAGGATTTATTTGTAAATGAGAATTGAATTTAATTGCTCATTTAAAAATTGAAATATATATATTTCAAATATTTTTAAAATACAAGTAGAAAGAAAATGAATTTCATTTTGAAATGATATTAATTATAAATATACTAAAATTGGGTTTATAAATTAAAAAAATATAAAATTATAATTTTTTTTACCAAATCAATTGGTATGATGAAAACAGACTCTTACTACTTAAAAAAAAAAAAATAATCAAAATATTTAAAATCGCATTTATCCAATTTTAAAATAAATTTAGAAAAATTTAATTTTTCTTATTAACAGATAATAGAAATAATTCCATTAAAATATAAAATAAAAAAATTACATAAATCGTAATGAATAAAATAATTGATCGAGAATTTTTATGATTAAAAATAAAAAAAGGTATATAAAATAAAAAATTATATATGAATTTTTTAAAAAATTCAACTTATTGCAATGTTTCAAGGCAATTTGTTGAAATTGGAAAAGGCGAATATTCAGAATCATTGAAACGTGAGAAATATCAGTATGAAAATTGGTTGAACATATGGGTATATCTTATCTAGATAAGAAGAAAAAAATTATTTAAACATAAAAGAGTTGATGATAGAGGTCATGAGTATAATAGAAGAAGATAGAAAAACCTTGAAAATTACGAGAATAAAGTTTTGTGGAAGAGTTGGTAATAAGAGACTTTGCCGATTAGAGTTTGCATGGATTTTATATACATAAGTATATATATGTACAATTCTCTTTCTGTAAATCAATCTTGATGGAAACTACTACTATTCTTCCGACAAGCCATTCGTTGAACCGACAAACATTTTCATTAAAAAAAAGAACAAAATTCTTTTCACAAAATTAAATTTAAAAAAAAAATAAAAATCTATTCCAATTAATTTTTTTTTTTTTTTTCATTAATAAAATGTTAACATTTTAAGAAAAAAAAAAATAATTAATTTAATCCTACAACAGGATGTATATTACAAACCAAGAATATTATTATATATCTTTTCAATTTCATTATCAATATATAAATTAAAAAAAAAAAAATGTTAAATATTAAATAAATTATAAAAATTTCAATGCCCATTTATACAATATTATTGAAGGTGTATTCATTTAATAAAATAATTCATTTTCTCTCTATCGTATTATATACAACATGAAAATGAGTCGTTAATTAATAATAAATATATGCAAAGGTAGTTGCGTGACTCCAACAGTTCAGTGTCTCTATCACCAATACATATATAATTAAAATGAAAAATACATATTCATATACACAAACACCTGCTACTTTAAAAACACCATGATCGTTAATCGTGTGCACTCAATTTTTATTATATTTCATATTTTTTTTTTTTCATTAACAATTTTATGTTTAACTTACCGTGACAATTTTCTCATTTAGTTTATCATGTTTTTTTAAATTTTTTATTTTAATTTAAGACAGTTTTTTAACTAAATTACCTATTTGTTTATTTATTTTTTTTGTCTGTTGTACTTTTGGCTTGTTTTGTAAATAAAAATAATAATATAATATACATTGCGTCATTTTTATTTTTAATAAAATTGTCAGAAATTATTTTATCGATCTTGTCATTTTTTTCGTTCCATCGATTTTAATTTTCTGTATTACGATTTCAATGATCGACCACCGCTGTGAATGTCAAGCCAGTGGTCACTCTCAACCATAACACAGTATTAATTTTTTTTATTTTTTTAGTTTAAATATCATGACATGTATTTAACAATATTATCCAATAAAAAATTATATAAATAATAAAATAATTATTCATGCGTGCTTCAATAAACATATTGAATTGAAAAAAAAAAATATAATAAGCATTTACAACTAGTTGTTATTATTGTTAACAATAATGATTATTAAAAAATTTATTTCTAATTATTTTACACTCAATATAATTTTAAAAATGATAATTCTCCAAGACCAAGAAAAACTTGGCAATACTGTTAATAAGCATTTCGAGTTCGTTGATCTATCAACTACATCAACTGGATCATGTGCATTTTCGTCGGATCAACGTGGGCGTCCATCAGACGTTCATCTATTTTTTTTTTTTTTTTTTTATAAATATGTGAATTTTTTTTCATTCTTATGAATGTATTTTTTTTTTATCTCTTTTATCTTTGTCGCTCTTTTTGAATCCTACGAGTTTAAGTTGTAAAGAAAAAAAAAAATAAAGAATATGCTAGCAACATATCATGAAGTCGGAGGATAAAATAAAGCACCATCAGGCTACGAAGGCGTGGATGATAGTCTAAGTCGAATTGGTACGAGGTTGAATGCCAGTGTTATGATAAAAGAAGATGTGTCTTATCCATCGTATATACATGCACACACCAGACTCATATGCAACTTATCTTCTTTCGTATATATATAACAAAATAAAAAGAAGATAAAAAATGAAATGAAAATAAAAAGAAAAGTTTTTTTTTTTTTGCCAAGTATTATTTTTAAATTCAAAGATCATCAGGCATGGTCACGATCATCACCTCGACTGATTTATCAACAAAATGATTCGTGTATAAAAAACCACTGTATGTTAATTTGGTTGGCTAAAAAAATTTTTATGTCCCGGGTTGGAAATTTATATTTTTACATAGAGATTATAAATATTGCTGTGCTTATCATTGTCACAAAAAAAAAATACACAACAGAGCATCTCCAGACGTGATAATTGTTTAGGTCAATACATTTATTACTAAATAAGTGCAGAACCAAAAAAAAAAAAACCTGAATCTTTTTTATTATAATAATGATGAAAGCAAGTTTAACAGCTTTTTTTATTATTTTTCTTTTTCTTTATTCTACACAATTAATTTGTATAAATAAATAAATGATTATAAATAAAAAAAAACTGTTATTTAATTATATTTTTTTATATTCTCTGTTAATTAAATTCATTGAAATTCAATTAAAAATCTTAAGCTTAATTTTTTTATGTTTATGTTTTCATTGATAAATTGAGTAACTTTTTCATTTATTGTATTTTTGTTTTTTTAAATTATCATCATTTGTCATTAATTGATAAATAAAATTGAAACAAGTATTTATATGAGGAAAATTTTTTATTTTATACTTTAGTAAATTTTATTTTGTCAATTTAAAAGCTATTATATAAATGGAACCGCCATCAATGTCTAAAATTGTTTAAAAAACTAAATGACTATCAAGTATTAAATTCATTAAGTATCAATAAATTCCTTGGTGTCTGGTAGTTGAACACACATACGTACTTGACTTTACTTTATCGACTTAAATTGTTTCTTATTTTTATTTGAAATGTAGAAAAAGTATCACATGATATACCGACACCAAAAGATATACCCGCAAGAATAAGGCAATGTATATGATTTAAAAATACAAACGAGTGTGTGTCAATGGCTTTAATACTTTGAGTTTTGTTGTCGTGTCAGGTATGAAAAATTCTCTGAAGCGTCCAATTGATTTATATGCTATATAACCAATCATTACAAGAAACAAGTTTTGTTTATACAATGTTTTTTTCATGTCTCATTGACTATTTTACTTTACTCTCCATTTTTTTTTTTTTTTTAAATTCAATCTTTACTTCGAATATTTTATTTTAAAATATTTCGTATTGTACAATCAGGTTGATTAGAATTCAAACAACAAACAACATTGAAGTTAACATCTCTTGAAGATGACGAATTAATCCTGTAGAATTTTAATTATATTCATTGAATCCCAATTTGGCAATCATCTGCCATTGTTTTTGGAGTTGATTTTTTTTAATTTTATTTTACAAAATCACGTGGAGCAAGTGTTCTGTATATAATTTAATTTTTTTTTTAATTCATTTTTTTATACATTATTATCAGTTAGATTGTCTCTTTTTTATTTATCAAACTCAAAAAAATTTATTTCAATGTAAAAAATATATTACAAATAAATTAAAATATTTTTAAATATTATAAAATTATTTCTACAATTTATTTTGTTTAATTAACCTAGAAATTAAAAATTTTGAATCATGTAATATATTATAAATTATTCATTTATCAATAATGATGTTTTTTTTTTTTTTTTCCAGCCTGAAGATATAGTAGAAATAGTGATAATAATGTTGAACGAATGTTGAAACCAGGCGCCGCAATACCTTCTTTACATAAGCTGTCATATATTTATTTTTTCTCTAGACAGAAAAAAAAGAAATGAACATTACGGTAGCTTGACTCTATAAGGTGAGTGTAACGATCATCTCTACTGATAAAATATGATACGATCTGATCATAGAAATCATGATATATAATATAATATCCACAGGACATTTATAAAATAATCTCATTACTGAATTCAAGTTTATTTTTCTTCATGTTATTTCAAATAATTAGTGACGAAACTGTATATATATATAAATATATATTTGATAATCTACACACTCAGGTCTCAGACCCAACAAGAAGTATCATTTTTATATAAAAATATAATTTTATTAAATAAAATATATCAACTATAACAAATTGCAATCTTGTTGACTGTGGTAAAAATTATTTTTCGTCATCCATGAAATTTTAATTTTTTTTCTACATCATAAAAAACATGTTACATTGTAACCAGGCTATCTCATTTCATCTATCAAAGTGTGTAATTTCATGCATTTGTTATTATAAGGATTCATAAATTTTCCAGAAAATTTTTATCGTGGGAATTGCAACATCAAAAAGAACTTTTTCCATATTTTATTTATTTATTTATTTTTTTTCATTTTTCATGTATATTTGAAAAATATTTCACACTGGTTGAGTCTTATGATCAAACGAAAGTACTGAATTTCCTTAACGTTGTGTGTAGCCAATAAAAAAAAAAAAAAAAAAGCCATCAACCACAGAATAGTTGTATTTTTTTTTTTACGAGCATTTAATTTACCTACTTGTTATTCTTATGAGGGTAACCACCATCACAAGTCAAATCGAGCAAAACAATACATTTTTTTTTCTACAAAGAAAATGACAAAACAACAGTTATAATTATTATTCTAAGAAAAAAAAAGAATATAAAAAAAAATTCAACAAGATTCCTATAATCATCTATGTTGAAAAAAAAAAAAACTATAATAATAATAATAGCTATTATCAGACGATACAATTAAAGTACTGTTTAAGGAAGAAATTCCATTTGTTGATGACACTTATATGTGGTAACATTAAAAATAGACAGGTTTTTAATACAGGAAGTTGTTATATATATATAGTTAAATTGATAGCTCTATTTTATCATCACAACGTGGTTTGATCTCACGCGTATCTTTGGCTCGTTAGTTTAAAATGACCACCATGCTTGGTATTGAATATAAATATATTAAAATAAGTTGAATATATTTCCTCATTTCATATTGCATTAGAATAGCTTAATCAGTTTAATTCTTATCTCAGTATGACATTGCAATACCCAATTTAATATACATTGAATTTATTGAATAAAAAAAAAGTATTTTAATTTGACAAAATAAAAAAAAACTTGCTGTGCAAACAAAGAATAAAAAAATTATTTTAAAATACCTATAATGGAATTGATGGAAAAATAGAAATAAAAAAAAAAATGATTAAACGTGTTTTGTTCGGTTAACTGGTCACGAATCAACAAAAATATCGTCTCGCGCGTTCTTCAATTAAAATAGTTTCATGCTTCTATCTCTCGTGAAGAATACGAGAACTCTCTGAAAGTCTGAATACATGACAGTCATGTTGTCTTTGGTGTAGACCAAATTGAATTTATACATGTATATACAATACTAGAACGTAGAAAATCACTCTTTTGCTGATGGCGTGCTAGTGATCTCCCATTACTCTTTATCTGTTTTATTTATTTTACTTTTTTTTTTTTTATTTGTATTATTTTCTTAAGCAAGTAAATGTAACTGGGTAATTAATAAGATCACTGATGGTACAGTATAAAATACAACACAAAGCTGTTAAACTTGTAAATGTCTTGAGTTAATGTGTATGTGGTGCATAACATTTCATCAAGAAAATAAGGTCCTCAATATAATTCTTATACATATAAGTAACATCGATTTTTCAAAGACGATCGTTAAACAAGTAAAGCAGTGTATTGATACACGATAATAACAAACAATTTAATTTCAAATAAGAGATAATTTATTCAATGCTAAAATTTAACTGCACTCTTAAAAATATGTGATGTAATTATTTTATTTTTTACTTTAAAATTGCTTTTCAAAGATGGTATATAATTTTTTTATCATTTATTCAATTTGATCTGTATAAAAATATATTTTTTAGTGGAAAATTGATAATTTTTTTTCAAAAAAAAATGAATAAAATTAAAAATTTGATAAAAAACAAATAATAATTGTTTATTTAATAAATTTTTAATAATTTTTTTTACTCTTTATCCTTAATAATAATATGAGTAAAAAAAATTAATATTTTAATTTGAAAAAACAAAGATTATTTTCATATTAAAATTACTATTGATTTGAGAGATGAATTTTATTTTTTGATTAATTTAGTTTATTTGTCTAAGCTACTGTTATCAACTTTAATTTTTGTAATTTATGGAGATGTGTATATAGTTGGATATCCTTATCGATTTTTTAAAAACACTTTGGTAGTTTGGTACAATCTTCACTCTCATTATGAACAAACGTGATGTCTTTGTCTGATGATTGTATTCATGAAATTCAAACTAACTTTGACCATGATTTTAATCTCATTCTCTTCTGCATAATTACAATTAAGAAAATATCATATATTTTATGTACATATTAATTACAACTTTATCTTTTTTTTTTTAGCCAAAATAAAAATCATCAAGTTTATATTAATTAGTATAGTCTTGATTATCCAGTTTTTTATTAACAATAATTATAAATTAATAAATTTATATTTTTCCTTTTTTTTTTTTAATTTATTATTATAATTTTTTTAGTTGATATAAGTAAAACATGTTTGACCTTGGTTAAATTATGATAATAAAAATTTATATCATGTGTATTTTTATATGCTTGTTGAGTATAATTTATACTTGTGTATTTTTTTTTTTTTTTTAATTATTATTTATTAATATATAATAAATAACATTTTGTCATTTCAAAGCATCCCTTTTTTTTTGCCGAATTATTTTAACATTAAATATATTTACTGAGTTTAATTTAACTTGATAGTTAGTTAATGAAAAAAAATAACTAAATGATAAATTTAATTTAAAAAAAAAAAAAAAAAACTCACGTATTTGCCGGTCACGAGCGTGCTGTATAAGGGCCCTTTAAATATTCGTGAGCGGAAATGGCAAAATGTTTGTCCCTTCAGACTTTTGCCTTTTTTTATTTTTCTCTTTTCATTTTCTTGCTTTTTATTTATGCCTTTTTTGTTTTTATTCTTTTCGTTGTATATATTTTTTATTTTTATCTCATTTTATTTACAGTATATGTACATATATGTTCATGAAATATATAAGCCACTAACAACAGCGGGACGCGCGCCTCTTTCACTAATTGATCGGGGTTAGCTTCTTGTATGTATTTGTACTCCTCTACATATATGTGTATACACATACATAAAATTATTTATATATATTTTTTTAATAAAATTTTTTGTCTTTTCAATACAGTAATTAAAGATGACGAGATATTAAAGCCACGAGAGAAAACACGACGAGTTTTCTTTTTACTTTTTTCAATACAAGATGATGCACTGGTTCAACAACACTTGATTATATTTACAATATACATATAATAATATGTAAAAGTACAAAAAAAAACAAAAAAAAATTAATTCATTAATCAATTAACAACTTGGCTAGTGCCCCAAGGGATTATACTTGCGCTCATATAAGTTAGTTAATTTCTACAATATTTAATTTTGGATAAAAAAATAATAATAATAATTGTTAATTATTTTTATATATATAGTACATGACCATAAAATGTTTTTTAGTTTTTCATCATATTCATTAAATCAACATGATTAATTAATTATTATATTCAATGTTGATTGATGAATTGAATTAAATTACGAAAAATTAAATGATCAGGTGAAAAAAAAAAACTGAAATTTTTTTACGTTTTCTTTTATTGAGATATATAAAGGCTTTAAAAAATTGATAATTTAAAAAGCTAATTGATTTCTTTAATTTTTTTTTGTATAGTTAAAAAAATTATACAGTATATTAGGTAAAATTTAATATTATCTTGAATTTTAATTATAAAAATCCATCACCCAAAATTAAATTACATAAAAATTTAATTTTTTTCATGTTTACAATTTGATTGTTAAAAAAATATTTTATATTAATTTAATGTTCATCAATGTTTTATTGATATTAAACAATTTGGTTGTATTTATTTTCTGTCTATATGATCAATGACAGTTTGATTGTTGCAACAACAGAAAGCTAAATTGAATTATAAAAAAAAAAAAAAAAATATATAAAAAATTTATATTAATGAAAATAAAATTTAAATAAACACAAACATATGATAAAATGAATTATATTCATAATGTTAAATAGCATATATGTATATATATATATAATGTAAAGATGCTCGTCTTTCTATTTTCTCTTTGGTTAACGTCACGGTACATAAGGCCGATGCCCCCTGACCGTGTACCGTAGGTCAGGATGCCCGAGTAACTTAAAGCGAGAAAGACAAACACTTAAAAAAATGAAAAATGAAGAATTGTTTTCTATTTTATATAGTTAAAAATATTATTATTATTTATTTATTTTATATTTCATAATATTATGATAATTGCTTAGATTAAAGAAGCGTGATTCATGAATGACCCCCCATAATGTCAGTGAGATTTAACATGGTTCAAGTGTCAAGATATTTAAACACACTTACACTGAAATTATGATGCCTTCAATTATTTTTATTTTTTATCTGTTTAATCATCTTCGACAATATATTCAATCGATCTTCAAGAATGTTGTTAGATTTTACATGTAAGCACAGCTTGAAATAATTTTCTTTTTTTTTTTTCTTATTATTATTTTTATTATGGATATATAATAACTTTTAGTGATGAAAAAAAGAGCCTTTTGAAAATAATTTTTAATATTAAAATATTCATATTTTTTTCATGACTGGATGAAAATTTTTTAAATTTAAAAATTCATTTGTAAATTATAAAAAATGAAACATTCATGTTTTTCTTTTCTCTGTTGGAGTATTTTTTTTTTTTAATACTATGTAAAAAAATAATAATAATTTTACAGATTAAACTGTAAATTATTATATTTTATTTATGCAACGTTGATTCAAGCAAAATTTTTAATGCCGATTTGAGGTTCAAATTCGAAATCCAACCCTAGATCGACGTATGAATTTTTACCTGGAAATATCCTATTAAAAATAATGATATATATGAAAATAGAAAAAAAAAAAAACATTGACATTGCTTTATTGTTTATCTTTCTTCACCATAATCAAAACTTGGCAGAATCATAAAGTCCATTGTGACAAAGGACTCCTGCAGTTCTTTTCAACCGCGTGAATTTATTCAACTCTTATCGAAAGCCTCGAGGATCATCGCGAATACCCTGTCAGTCGTTCAAAAAAATAAATAATACATAAATAAATAAAAAAATAACCTTACAAAAATAAAACAATATTGTTCTTTTTTTATTTTTAATAATAAAAAGAAAAAAAACTATATATATATGTTTTTTTTTTTTTACTTTGTAAGTTCAGTATGAAAAAGATCTTGCTAGATATTTTATCCGGATATGTGAATTTTTTATTACATCATGACGTCAAGAGTACATTTGTGAATGTACACTCCCAAACAATATACAAAAGCCACAAAATACATACTGCTAAAAATATTTATTCTGTCAAAAACTTTTCAAAAAAGTTTCTTGTTTATTTCGTATACATTTTTAGTTTAAAAACTTTTTTAAATTCACCGGAAATAACTTGTTATGTATACTTTTATCTTGATCTTTTTTTTTTAAAGTATATCCGTAAAAATATTTACAAAAAAATACAAAAAATCTCAATCAAACTCTTGTATTATTATATTTTTTTTTTATTTTAATAAAAATTTTTTTTTATAAATAAAATTGCCAAAGGTAGAGTGACTTGAATGGGGTTGGTTTGTCTTCTTGATATTTTTTTCTCGAATTATTTTAACAATGAAATAATAATTTAATTTTACAATAAATTGTCTAAAATATATCAAGTAAAAATTAAGTATTAGATGGTGGATTCTAGTGTTGTTAATATTACTTGAATGAATTATTTAAAAAATTAATTTTTATCAGTCAATTCTTAAGCCGGATATACTTTAAGACTCGCAAAGATACAAAATGCAGTGATTGAGTGTATATATAGTACTATATAAAATAAACTAATATACACGAAGCAATGCTGATGCTGGTGAATAGTTGAGGTTCTCCAGCTGGTAGCGAGATACGACCGCCCGCAGTGAGTCACTCTTTCGATTCCAGTACACTGCATATATATATACACAGCTTTTATTTATCCAGTGTGCAAAACGGTCACCGAGCGTGATAACCCTCAGCACGATTAATTGATAGAGATACCCGTGACCTCAACTTGGCTATTCATTTTTTTTTTTATTTCTTTTTTTTTTTTGATCATCTTACTTGACCTTTTTCATGGAAGTTAAAAAAAAATAAATAACATCAAAGATACATCAGGTACAAGCCAACTTCAAGTCCCGTTACAAATAAAATTTTTTTAAATTATATTTTTTTATAACTTGGAAAAAATATAAAAGTGAAAAAATCATTTTTTCTTTTTTATTTCAGATGAAATAAAATGAAAACTAATAATAGTTTGTTAAATTTGAAAAAAAAATTGTTTATTATAATGAAAAAAAGAATTTTCTATTATCAAAATAAAAAAATATCCTGATTTTATTTGATAGATGATTATTTATTTATAAATACATGTATATTATTTTTGCTTTTAAAATATTATTTGTATCTTTTTTTTTAAATAAACACTCGAACATGAGTTGTCCAAGTCACGATGTATATAAATAAACAACAAGTTGATTTTTATTTTTGTTTATACTTATTCTAGACCAGAATAAATAAGAATGCATTTATAAAAACGACAAACGTGACCGATCATGACTGGGCTATGAATTTGTGAGAGCCATATTATTCAGTGTCGAAGAGAAATCAATGCTTATATACAAAATATTTTATTCACAAATCACAATCACGATCATATAAATAAAAATAATGAAAAATCACTTGACATTGTACACAAAGTTAAATTGAATAAAAAAAAAAAATTATTATAATTTAATTATACATGCATTGATCATGAAAAACTTCAAATCATTGTAATGGACATTGTTATCTCAGTATTTATTGATAAATCGTAAACTGGAAGTATCTTATTTTCAACATATACAATATTGAAAATCTTAACCTTGAAAATATAATGATGACTGGAATGCCAATGACATAATTTTTTTATTTATTTTTCAACAAAATGAATAATAAACTAAATGACATTTAACTTATTTAAATAAATTACACTTTTGTGTTGTTGTTACCATTATATTTTTTAACTTGTTCTTTATAAGGCTGAGCTGCCTGTCATTTACAACAAATTAGATCAAAAACCCCTCAAGGCATTTTAAAAATAAAAAAACCATATAATTTTTTACATGTTCAACAATGTTGATTATCAAGCTTACATATATATTTTTTTTTTTTATCAATTTATTTATAATATTGAAAATTTCAATGGGCATCACAATTCACATAAGATTTTATTATAAAATTGCCGAGAATTCAATCAATTATTATTGAATAATAAATTTATTTAAAATGGATTGATTTTTTTTTTTTTTTATATTTAAATAATAGCTGAAAGAATGAACATATTTAAAAATTTATATAATGAATTACTATAGAACGTTTTCGATGACTTATCGAAATGGCTGAGGGAAAATTTTCAATATAAAAATTTAATTTCTTATTTCTTATTCGAACATGTACCATAGTTGCAAGTGCACGATTTTATTTTTTTCAAAAATATATATGACTAGAGAAACACAAGTTTATCGTTAATTTTTATTTTTTATATATAGTTTTTTTTTTTTTTCATAAACAAATGCGAGATGATGGTCTAGTCTCGTGAGGTCAAAACTTCTCAGCCGTTAAAAAGCGAAAATATGTATGTACAACGAAGTCAGAAATAAAATCGTGCAGATAAATACGTGTTCATACTTTTCCTTCCTCTTCCTTTATTTATTTTTTTTTATTATTATCTAATTTTCTTTTTTTTTTAATTCATTTTCTTCTCAATCTTATATTATTTTTTCATCACTATTTTAATATTTTATACTATGTATATTTCTGCAAAAAAAAAACTTGTTTTTTTTTTTAATAATAATAATTTTATTTATTTATTTATATTTATTTATTTACTATACTTTGTGAGTGTTCTTATTCACGCATGTTTAAAATACGCCTCAGGACATTCTATTTGTTTTTAAAGTTTTTTTTTTATTTCTAACAAAAACAGATACCTCCTGGCCATAGTGTGATAAACTCTAATTTTATTTTTATATAATAATATATTTATATATATTTTATTTTTAAGTCTGCTGTATGCAAGCCATGAGTATATTTTATATCGTGTATACACGATAGTTTGAAATTTTCCTGTAATTGCATAATTTCATGTTGGGATCTAGGAAAACCCGGCAGTAATTTTAGCTAGTTATTTTATTTTTTATATATTTATTTATTTAAATTGTTTTTTATTTACAGTGTTTAGTTGATTATTATGTGAAAATACATATATTTTATGTCAATAAAATATTGGGTGATACCAATATACAGTGTTAAAGAGCACGTGCGATTTTTTTTTATATATTTATCTTTATACTAAAAGTGAGAGGAACACGTTTCTTTCACATGCAATAACAACGTTAAAAAAGCCAAACCGATAAAATAAAATATAGCCGCCCGGTAGCATTGTTATCCACTGTATTTATGTTGTTATTTTTATTTTTTTTCTTAGTCATTTTACCTTTATATATATCCTTCCAACACTCTTCGACAATCCATCTTGTTTCTCACAACCTCATCACACACACACTCTCTCTCTTTTCTCTCATCTCACACCGCAAAAACACTTGTAAAAGTTAACGACTTGACCAGTGCTCAAAAATAATTAAACACCAACATTTTTCATTGAAAAATGTTTGAATATAGATGTTCATACAATAAAAAAATATCTTCTGAAATTATGGCAATTTATTGCTCGTCAAAAGTATAATAATATTGAAAAATATATATAAGTTAAATTAGTTTCCAAGATATAATGAAATATATCCGGGTAAATAAAATGATAAATCATAATTCTAATAATTATGTTATTTTTAGAAAAAAAAAAATTCTTTTTTCATTCAACTCGTTTTAAAAAGTACAAATAAATTTGTATTTCCGGGTTGCTTTTTTTTTAAATATCCATATGTATATTATTTATTTATTATTAATATAATTTTTTAATTTTTTTTTTGAAAAATTCATAAGAAAGTTATTCATCAGATGAATATATTTATATATATTTATATTGTTGAATATAAAATGAGGATAACATTTCGCCCTCTGGGTTCTCACGAGAGTGTGGATAGCCTAAGTGTATTTATCGAGAATGAAAGTTTGTAAGCAACATTCCTCAAGGTCGTCGCTCTTTAATGAGAGCTCTTTTCCTATAGACGAGCTATCTGGAAGCTCATTGCTCAAGTGCCTGGGAAAAATTGCAAGTAATGGAAAGTGCCAGATAACTATTCACTTGCCCATGGGCAAAACGTAATCGAACATTGTCCTAATATCGACCATTTAAATATTTTTTTTACTTTCAAATTATTATTATTAATAATAATTAATTTATACAAAATATTTAATCTCTATAATTTTGTCATTTATTGCCTAATATACTTTAAGTATTTATTAAAAAAAAATAAATTATTTACTATACATATAATCATGGAAATTTTTTACCTACAATTCAAAAAATTTTGAATTAATTATTTTCTTTTGTCTGGCTATATATAGATTTTTCTACTTGATTTTTTTTTTCATTTTATTTTTTGCTTATCTAATTGAAACTTTTGTACAAATAAAAATCATAAAATTAAAATTTTCCAATTGAACAATTACTCCTTCAATTCCAAATAATTTTATCAAAACTTTTTTTCTCTAATTTTATTGTAAATAAATTCATTAAAATTCATACGTTAATAGTTTTTTTTTTTATTACAAATAAAATTTATTACACAATTTTACATTTAATATTCTATTTACACAAATGTAACAATAAATAATAATAATGCAATGAGCATGTTAATGTTGAAAAAAAATTTAAAAAATAAAATACTAATAATATTGAATTATTGACAATAAAATAATAGATACTACAATTGAATATTGTTTTTAATAAAGTCATTGTGTATACGTATGTGTATCATCAAAGTCACTGGTTATTTATTTTATTACCAAATCATTCCATATTCGGTAACCAACGACATCAAAAGACTCTCACCAATAGCTGTTATGTACCTCCATTAGCCATTAAAAATTTTTTTCATTATTACTATTATTATTATCATTTGTTAATTTTTTTTTTTTTTGCTTCTGCTTTTGCTTGAGGATCGATCGTCATTTGCCTTTATGACTTTTGCCGAGAGACTTTTGCCCACTGGGCTTTCGAGAACATATATACACGAGCGGCTACTTCACACAATTCTCGTAATTTTTTTTCCTTTTTTTATCACAACTCGAGTACGTACCTACTCTTGTAACTGTATTTAAATCTCTGTCGCTCGTTTCATGTCATCGTTTCATTATTTTTTATTTAACTTTTAATTTTTTTTATTTATTTTATTTATTCTTATATTCTGTATGTTTCTTGTTTAACAAATGGCTTGAGGCTTATTTCAATTGTAATTTAAAAAAAAAATATTATATATAAAATATCGTTAAGTGATTTTCATTGATATACTTCAAATTCTTATGATAAAAATGAAAAAAAAAATGAGCTTTTATCTGAATATATATTTGTTTTTTTTTTAAATATATATTTATCCTTGTTATATTTGTATTATAGTATCACTTTTCTATCATGTACTGATTCTTGTACCATGACAAGACACTGGTGCATCATTAGATGCGTCTTGCATTACAAATGATGTATTCAACATGGCTCACATGTATTACAGTCTTATATTCATTCATTTTATTTATTTTCATCTAGACTGGCATTGATGGTCTACTATCTTCCTTCACAACTCATCGTATTATTTTTTTTTAATTTTTTAAGATTAAATTCATATGCGTGAGTGTATGAAGGTATTTTCAATTTATAAAAAATAAATATATTTTTTCTTATCAACATATGTATATCATCATTATATTTCAACGAAAAACATCAAAGGCTGTAGCGCTCCAATATACAATCAATGTAATTTAAATAATTTTTATATTTATACAATTTATTCAAGAAATATAATTTGATATTAGTTTTTTTTGTAAGATTTTTGTAATTATAAATTTTATTTTAATTAAAATAATTATTTAGTAGTATTGAATGGTTGGATTTTCTCAGTTGGAGGTAAGAATTTTAATATTTACATGAAATTATAATAATAATTAAATTTTAATTGAGAAAAAACTTGCTACTTGCAAACTTCTAGTGATCAAGTGACATTAAAATTCCAGATGATCTTGAAAATTAGCTACTTTTTTTTCAGTATTGAGGCAATAAAGTACTGAACTTTCTAGATATATATATATTTTTTTTCCACGATGGTAGGTGAAGTATATGAAGTGTCAACTCATACACATATCACAAAACCATCGTGGCAGAAAATAAAAAATTATTAATTGCTCCCTACATTTAAAAATATTTTTTTTAGCTTATTTTTTTTTTGCATTGAGTCCTCTGAGATATCAACTAATTTGTGTGATTAATTTTGATTATGAACCCTAAAAAAAATAGTAACCAAAAATTAAAATTTGAAATAAAAAAAAAGTTAATTTTTTGAGTAAAATTTTTGAAATTTATCATGTGAATTTTGCTGATTCAAATTAAAATTAGTTTAGTATAAAAATATGATAAATTTATATTGGTATTTTTATAACCAGTTCGTTGATAAAATAAAGGATAATTTTTGTAGTTGGTTTGTAAGTTGTTTGTATGTATATACTAGCCTATGGGCTGATGATTGAAAGAGGAAAGACAGACGTAATAAAAAAAATAAAAAATGGAGAAAGGCAAAATAAGTTTTCTCTATGAAAGATTTACTAGTTCAGGTTTGTGTTGAGACGCCAGGAGTTAAGTGCAATACCAAGTGGGGTCCAACATCTTTCTGTATAGTCAGATCGCTACAATCGCGTGTTAACCTTCTCTACTGGCGCAGTATGCTTTCGTCCTTCGCGCAAGCAAGATTGCGCCAATCGTGGCGCTTACAATTTCAACCACGTGTCATCATATCGATCTAATATTTAACGCGCCAAAAAAAAAAAAGAAAAAAAAAAAAACCCCATTTATTAAATCCGTTTAAAAGCTTGAAAAAAAAATATAAAATTTTTTAAAAATTAACTTTTGACAATAGAAAAAAGTGAAAAGAAAAGAAAAAAAAATATAATTAAATTTGAATAATATTATTGTGAAAATTAAATGGAATAGAAAATTAATAGTGATTATTATACTAATTTTCAAGTGAAAAAAATAAAATTATAAATTACATAAAAGTTTCTGGATATTTTATTTTCAACACCATTAGACATTGAGTTTAAAAAAAAAACTTACACATATATATTTCTGGATAATGATTTTAAATTGTTAATCTCAAGTTATCAAGTGAAAAAAAAGATAAAAATTATTATAAATTATCTTCAATCAAGGGTTGACTTGTTAAAAGCATTAGTAAGCAATTTATGCGACCACCCTTACGTCAACTATACATTTGATTTTTTAAAGTTTATAATTTTTTATATTTTTTGTTTCACTAGTATGAAGTACAGTGAGACAGGCTCCACCTTCAAGAAGCAATAACAATGCAAAATCATTACTCAGATAGAGTACTTTGATATCACGAAACATATACATTATAATATATTCAACCGGTACTGTGCCGAGTTTAATCTTTTGATCAGTTAAAAAAAAATATCATTTAAAATAAAAAAAAAAAAAGAGTAATAATAATAACAATGAACAATTTACGTTTATAATAAATTTAATAAACGATAATAAAATATTCATCACCAATGAATAAGTTGATTTTATAAAAAGATATTATAAAACTTGAGTGAGATACGATGATTTGTGTTATATTATGTCAAGTCATTTGATGACTTGAAAACTCTTTATAAGTAATTTTTACCTTAATTATGTCTGACCAATGTAAACCAAGTAAAAAAAAACTTGATCGGGTTGTCTCACTTGAGACTAAAAGACAACTTACTGGAAAAATTGATTGAACTTTAATCAAATAAACAGTGGCTTAATTAGGACAATAAAATCCAGGGTGCAAGCACCACTTTTTTTTCTCATCTTTTCCATTTAGTTTTATCCATTTTTTTTTTTTTTTTTTTTTATATTAAGTGGTATAGAGAATCAAAAGCCGCACTTGGATATTTGTACTTGTTGAGAGCCATAAATGGATCTGGCTGGGTGGTGCGCAAAACGCGTTTATACACACACTCTGATGAACAGTTGATATCGCGTGGGTTGTCTAGCCCCTTTTGATAAAACATTAACAATTTTTTATTTTTTTAAATTTATATAATATTTATTTTTCATCTATATTAAGCTTTTCGTTAACACGCAACCAAGTGAGTGGTAATAAAAAAAAAAAAGTTTTATAATAAATAAAAAAAAAAAAAAGGTGAAGTGGTTATAATATAACATAAAATGATGTATTATTTGCATAAATACGTGGGTTTAATTTTTCTATTTGAATAATAGAAAATAAAGCGTGGGTATTTAGTACTATTGTTGATTCAATAAACAGTAAGAATTATGTGGGTAGTTTATTTCAAATTTATTTAATAATGAAGACGGAAGTTGTAAGAAATGAAAAAAAAAAATTGTCAAAAAATAAATTAAATTTAATATATATAAATGTGTATAATATATGATAAAAAATTAAATCAGTTGAAAAAAATTATTATAATATTAAAATGATGAATAAGTGGTATTTTGTGGTTATGTATTTAATTAAAATTTAATTATAAAATATAAAAAAAATGATGATAATTGTGGTTTTAAAAAATTATAAAAATATTTGTGTTATGAAGATTTTAAATTTTTAAATATTAATATATATTTTTCTTTCAATTTGTGAGGTAATAAAGATATTGTGTATTTGTTATAAAATGATTGGAATTTATTGTGTTTAAAAAGGGGATAAATTGAAAAATATATTTAATTTAGTGTTGAGATTTTAAAATAAAAAAATTAAGTGAATATTTTTTATGAATGGAACAAGGATCATCAAGCCGGAAGTTACTTGTGGATTGAGACAATAGCATGTTAGTTGTTGGTATGAAACGATTATGCAGAGTTGGACTTGCTGCAGTCCTTGCGACGGCACTTTGCGTACTTACGCTTGTTGACATGCCATTGCAGCTACCTGAATCACAAACAGATTCTCCTCCCACGTCTGGTAAATATTATCACGCATATATTTATATTTATGTAACTTAAAAATTTTTTTTATTTATTCATTATTTCTATTTATTTTAATTATCTTAAACTTGTTATTATTTTAAATTATTTTTCATGCCTAGAATCACGAGTATGCTTTCATGCTAAATTAAATTGTATTTATACTTTTTTTTTTTTTTCTACCAATTTTAATTCACTTTAATTTGTTTTAGTTGGTTTTTTTTTTTTTTTTTAATATATACCTGGAAAAAATAAATTCGATACGCCCAACAAAATTAGTCACAACTTTAGTTCACAAGATGCCGCATAAAGTATTTAAAGTTTGAAATATTATATCTCACTTGTTGTATATAAATAAATTGCCAGGTGTATATTCTTATCAAACATTTGTTGAAAAAATAATTTAAAAATATATAATTTAATTTTTAAAAAATTGTTAATATTTTTAAATTACAAATTTTATAATTTAACTTGATGTTTATTATTATTGAATATTTGCATAATTTTTATTTTTCAAAAAATCAATTTAAAAACCTAATTAAAATTATTTGCAATGGAAAAAAATAGCCAATATTGAATTTTGTCATTTGATTTATTTTATTACCTTTTTTTTTTCATTATTCATTTATATTTTTATGTTCACATTCATTTTTTATTTGTTTTTTAACATATGACTCAAGGGAATTGGATCAAATTCCATGGGATTTTGTTTATCGTTAAACAATACTGTAGAATTCATAAATATACAAATATAGTATAAAAATTAAAAACACAAAAAAATCAATTAAAAAATAGAAAAAGAAAAAGTTATTTAATCCACGGGGGCAGATTCATTACCTGTCCGAATAAAGACCTAGCATATATGCGTATATAAATACCACATCCTCATGGGATCAGAGGCAAAAACAACGTAAATATAATCAAAGGGATCGTGAGTTTTTCATCAAACGCATAAATCTTTGGTTGCCTCTGAAGTTGGAAGAGGGGATTCAGCAACTTCGTTAGCTACATATAATTTACGAACGAACAAGTATAGTTTATTCGAGTTAACCAGATGACATTGCCTCCTTCCTCTCTCCCTCTTTTTTTTTCTTTAAATTTATTTATGTATATTTATTTTTCTTTTTATTAATATTTTTTATATATTTATATTCATTTTTAAATTTTACTATAGATATATCTATTTATAATATATTAGAAAAATATATTTAAAAAAAAAATTGATTTATTAGTTTGATGTATAATTTTTTTTCTATAATAATATTCAAGATCATCAATAAATTATTATTAAATAGTTTCTCAGTTGCTTATTAAGATTCTTGATGCATTTGCTTCATCGTGAGAGTTATACTAAATATATATACACCTGCTGAGAAAGACGGGATGCACTAACGATTACGATTGATGTCTCGCATAATTGAGACGTGTGATTCAAGTGTCATCGACTTTATATTCCAACTCTCTATCATTTTTATTTTTTTCATATATATACTTGAAATACATTTATTTTCCAACAGCTGGTTATAGACAAATATGATTGATTGTTATATAAAAAATTACCTTTCATCTTAAAAACAATATACGATAAATAAAAGTCATCTAAAAGTCATTCAATATCACTTATATTTTTAATACCATATTAATAATGAAAAAGTATTTGAAACTTTGATTTTTAATATGTAGTTTTTTTTATTACTTTTTTTTCGGTATGATAAAATTGATATTTATTTATTTTTTTTTTCTTTTACGATCATACGAGATGTGAGAAATCCATTTGGCAAAGTTGTAACGCCTTTTTTTTTTTTTTCAAGTATATTTTCATATACACCTTGAAAAATAACATTGAACGTTCACGAGGTCAACGAGAGGTTTACGATCACTCATTCTCCAACGATTTGATCTAACGTACATTTAAATTTTTTTTTTTACCGGAAGCATATATGTACTTACTTTATATGTACAAAGAGATAGAAAATAGCATCAGGTCAATGCTGACTCACGGTTTGCAAATAAGACAAATATATATTTATTTTTTTTTTGAGGTTGTACATGAATCTTTTTACTCGACAGCATACAGATATATATTTTGTGTTGAATTGATCCCGGAAGTGGCCTTTAAAGCTCAAATATCAATGTGTTTTTCATACTAAATTATGATATAATATTTAAAAAAATTATTTAAATTAATTTAACAATGTCAATGAGTTAGACACTGGCCGAGTCTTTTTAATAAATAAATAAATAATAACAAAAGCTAAAAAGATTTAAAATTTTTTAAATTTACTTATTGATTATAATTATTAAAAAAAAAAAATACTAATAAAAATATTTATTTACTCATTAACAAATATAAAATTCTACAAATATAATTTATTATTTTATAAAAAAAAAAAAAAATAATAATTATAATAACCAGTCAGACATAATAATGTATCGATGATGTTTCATAATAATTTATCCATCTGAAAACCATAATTTTCATGTCACAATATAACGGTACAATCACACGATGAAAAAAAAAAAAAATAAAATTATTATATATATTTTAAATTAAATATTTATAAAAGATAAAAATGTTTTTTTTTTTCATTAGGTATTGAGCCTCCAGGCACAAGAAGTATCGTAGCATATTCATGGGCACGTAGATTGGCACTGGATTATCGTCCCTCACATGAATGTACATATAATGGATCAATATCAGAATCATCAACAAATAAATTGAATATTGTACATGAAAGTTGGACCGAAACAATATCAAATAATTTATTTCTATACAGTGGTTACTTGGATATCAGAGTTACTGGTTATCCAAGTGTCAGAGTGATTGGCGTTAAACGAGAACCCATGACATCGGGAATTCTTTTTTGCACTATTTGGTAAGTCTGATTAAATCAGTACAATTATTTTAACTTGACTCTAGTTGGCACATTTATATATATATAGTTAATTTACTTTCAACAATTCAGTATATTTATTTTATATATTTATACTTGATAATCTGATTGAATGAGTATGGTTCATGTGTAAAATAATGGTGGTCCTTTTGTTGAAAGACACAAATACGACAAAGCTGATGTATACTAGATTCAAGTGAGGATAATGAGGCACATATATTTTGTCCTCCACTGGGTATTATTCACTTGGAAAATATAAACATTAAATAACTTTACCTGCGGTTTTGTGTTTGCATGAAGATTCATCGTACCAAACAAAAAAAAGAAAATAAAAATTAAAATAATAATAAAAATAAATTCATTGCTTTGATAAAAAAGAAGAAAAAAAAAAAAATGAATGATTTTAGTTTTTTATTGTTCTGTCTTTTTGTATTTGACTACTAAGCGTAAGGGATAATTGGCTTGTATCATGGTACCTCCTCTATATGCCTGTCTCAAATGACTTTTTAATGTTTCAAACTAACATTTGCCATTGGAATCGGTTTAGCCGCGCGGTAAATTAAAGGCTTACTTGGTGGTCGAAGGTGTCTTTCTTTGGTATAATACTATTTCCTTACTGTCTTGTCGTGAATATTATTATTTTTTTTTTATTTTTATTTTTTATTTAACAAAAATAATTGCATTCTTTCTTGACTCTTGACTGGTATAGATATTCTTTGTAAAAAATATTTCAACAACAATTTACAATGAAAATTTTATTGTATAAATACCATTAATGCACTATGTGTGGTATAAAAATGGAAAAAAATAAAATATATACCATGTTACACACACTTGAACAATGTTCTATTTTCTATTCTTAAAAATATTCATGTACATTGGCCTTGTATGTTGTATTTTTTATTTATTTTTATTTATTGTATCTTGTTGTTTGTCTTGTCATTATTTCACTCCACCATAAAAATTAACTGACATACGAAAAGACATTTTTAAAATAACACTGTTTTCATAATTAAAAATACGCATGATTATTATTTTTTTAAATTTAATTTTACAGGCAAAAAGATCATGATGGAATACATTCTTATAGTATGGAAGCAATAATATCAGATATTTGGTTGGATGAATGGACAACAACATCAATTGGTTACACTGGTATACTTATAACTTGTCCACTTCCAGATCATGCATCACATCCATCACATGTATATATTGGTACAACATCATGCTATAAAAATCCTAGTCATAGTTTAATAGTCAAACAACCCCTGAATATACAAAATAAAATTGATTTTACCCTATGTGTAAAAGGTCTTGATTTTGATAAAGATATTAGTCAAAAAATCATAGCATTTATTGAGCTATCACGTATACTTGGTGCTGGTATGATTTATATTTATGTATTTAATATTCATAATAATGTTAAAAAAGTATTAAATTATTATGAAAAAACAAATATTATTAAATGGTTTAATATTAATTTACCTGGTAATTTACCTAATGATAAAATTAATAGAAGAAAATTATTTAATAAAAATATATGGATTAAAAGAAGAATGGAATTAATACCATATAATCATTGTTTTTATGATAATATTTATCAATCAAATTATATTATACCAATTGATATTGATGAAATGATTATACCAATTGGTACTATTAATTGGTCACAACTTATTATTAATGAAAAAAAAAAATTAGGTAAATCATTCAATGATTATGCATCATATGCTGTGAGAAATGTATTTTTTTTTCCAGAATTAAAAAAAATAACTAATAATAATAATAATAGTAGTAGTAATAACAATAATAATAATACAAATAAATTTAAAAGTGATGATGACGTTGCTATTGTTGCTGATAATAATAACAATAATAATAATGATAATAGTATTGATGAGGAAAAGAATGATGATGATGATGATAATATTGAATATCTCAATTATCTTGAAATTTTAAGAACATCCATTGTATCACCTGAAGGTGATTCAGTTAAAAGTTTTATTTCAACTAAACGCACACTCACTGTTCACAATCACTATGCACTTATGACTTTAAATCCATCAACAAGACGCGCACATCATTTTGATCCTGGTGATGTATTAAAGCATCATTATAGAAAGTGCGATGGTGAACATTTTGATTGTAATCTTATGATGAATGATGTTACAATTGATGAGTCAATATTACGATATGCTGAAATACTTAAAACAAGAGTCAAAAATGCCTTATTTAATATTAATGCTTTAATAGATTAATTTTATTGTAAATAAAAAAATATGTATTTAAATTATTTTTAATTATTTTTTCAATTATTTATCTATTTTATTATTATTTTCATTATAAATAAATTAATAATAATATGCATTATGACAATGCCTTGATGAAGATTTCAACAAGTGCATTGCAATGGAATGCTGAGATATTTTATAATGAAACAATTACAAATTGCATGATGCTTGTTGTTAGATGCTAGATTTAATTGTATTAAAATTGTAATATATACATCAAAAAAAAATTATATAAAATCAACAGTCAATTAAATTATGATTTTATTTATAAATTTTTATTATAAAAATTGTCACTTTTTTTATATTTTTAAATAAAATATTTTAATAAATTTTTTTGATTATTTTATTATTCAATATACATGTATATAAAAATGAAATTTGACATATTTTTTTTCCTGATTTCAATGTATTATATAATGCAAAGTATGAAGAAAAAAAAATATATAAAATTTAAATGTTCAATATGTGAGTTATTGATCAATATTTCTATATTCAATTTTTTTGTTTTTTTTTTTCGACTGTGAATATTTTTTATAATTTATTATATTACTTAAATAATTTCGATAAGTAATAAATTGATTAGAAAATTTTTTAATAAACAAAAATTAAATCTTTTCTTTAAATAATAATTTCCCTATTTTTTTTTTTTCAAATATTTAATTTTTTTCCTTCCTATCATTATCACGTGTGACACGCAATAAAAAAAAAATCAGGTCACAGAGTTATACTGTCATTAAAGTACAATCAAAGTGAATTTATACAGAATCTAAAATTGGCTAGAATACAATGGCTTGTTCGTTGGATGTACGCCAAAAATAAATAAAAAAAAAATGATAAAAATAAAAAATAAGCTGGAATTAGATATAGAAAATCCTCGTAAAGACAAATCAGAAAAAAAAAAAAAAAAATCCAACAACATGGGTGCTAAAAGAGTTGTGGAAAATTGTAAGTTATTATATACCGGATGATTCTGCTTCAAGATACTCGAAGCGTAGGGGTAGGTCAGCTTTGGTTCATATCAACAAGACACCCTTTTTTTTTATTCTTTTTTTTTTTTTTCATTTTCAATGTATGCCAGAAGGTCCTGAAAGTTATTTCAATTTTGTGTTGTGGTGTGAAATGAATTCGGGTCGAAATAACAGACATGCGCTATAAAAATTTTCATCAACTACCCTCTGGTTAAAGCACGTGGACCGACAGTCTCTCCGACGCGTTTGTCTGGAATGCTCAATAAAATTCATAAAATAATAAATCAACTAAAATTAATTGAATAAACAAAAATAGAAAAAAAAAAAAACAAATACAATTTATTAAACTAAATAAATCGACAAATGAAAATTAATTTTTAATTTGTATTTTAGTTTTATTTTTTAGTGTTTTAACGGTGAATTAATTGACAACCAAAAAAAAAAAAACAAAGACATGTTATTCAATCAGGCGAAAAAAACTCATTTTAATGGCTCATTGAAGCGAAAAATTTGAAATTAATTAATTTATAAAAATAAAAATAACGTAAATTATTTGCTTTTTTAATTTTTTTTTTTTGATAGGAAATGTTGTATCTTGTTGGTGTACAACCAAGACACGGTTCACTGAATGATGTAAAAAAAAATATATTTAATTATTTTGTAGTGAAAAAATGTAGCCATTGTTTTTATAAAAAATTTTAATTATATTATAAAAAAAATACAAATTAATTATATGAATTGTGTTGTGTTATAAAAAAAAAAAAATGAAGTTATTTCAATTGTTAATTTTCAATTAACAAAAGTGTCAAGATATGAAAGTACTCAATAAAGATCAAAAGAATAACATGAAACACAGTAGTTCCTGGCCGGAACGAGCAGTAACAGTTAAAGTACAAGTTGATTCAGTATCTCGTGCTTATAAAATACTACAAGAAGAACCACATCGTATATTGACATCTGAAAATGATATTCATAAACTTGAAAAACTTGTTTCAACCACAAAAACAAATAATATTAAATTTAATATTTTATCAAATAATGAATTTGATAATACTGAAAAAACATCAGTAAAATCATTAAATAAAAATATTGAATTTACAGATGATTTTATTAAAATTAATAATTCAAATTTATCAATAAATAATGATTTATTAATTCCAACAAAACCAATTACACCATTGATTGAAAATATATGCTCAACTGATGGATTTATAAATGAAAAAAATATCATTGTATCAGTAAATATTGAAAATAATAATGATTTAACAAAAAATATATCTACAAATTTAAACGACAATACAAAACCACCAGTTATTAAAATTATTGATTATGATGATGCTGGTACATCAAATAATTGGGAAAGTAGACACGCATGTGCAAAATGTAAATCAGATAGTTATCTTGAATTACAAGTTGATCCATTTCGTACACCAATTGAATTGCCAAAAAATAAAAAAAATTATGTTGAAAGTGGTACATTTACAGATCGTCGTTATAGATCAAGATCAACAACATATGATTTTCGTCCGGGACTTGATAAAACATTTGGTAGAAGAACAAAAAGTTTTGGTGGTGATTTTAGAGATAGAATTGATACACATGAGTTATTACCATTATCAAGACCGACAATTGATCATAGAAAAGAAATAACACTTAGAAGACATTATTATCCAGAGGGTGGTTGGGGTTATATTATTGTAACTTGTTCAGCACTTGTACATTTTATTGGAATTGGCTTACAACTTGCAGCACCAGGAACATTTCATATTTCAGCTGAATTAAAATTTCATCATCCACCTCTTCATTCAGCAGGTAAAATAATTATAAACAATAATAAATATTTATAATTAAAATATAAATTTTTATTTAAAAAAATATTTGTTTATTTGTTGATAAAAGTTTTATGATACGCGATTGATTTTCAAGTAGCTACAATCTATAAATAACACAGTAGTTAAAAACTTTTTTTTTAATTTTCTATTTTAAATAATTTAAAGGTCTTAAAGTCACGCAACGTTGTGGAAAATTAAATATATATATATAGCATGTTTTACGATAAACTTGTAGATACGAATTCATTAATAATTTTGACTTAGATGATGTGGTATAAATTACGTGGGTATATATATTTTGATACGCTTGGGGATACACTCAACTTACCATATTCCCAATATGATATTGACCGTAAACTAATATAAACTATGATAACTCGATATTACATGATATATATATTTATGTATTTAAATATAACGAAAAAAAAATAAATAATAATTTATAGTTATTCACAACACGTAATATCTAATCAAAAATAAAATTGACGCAATTACTTATGGCTCATCTGGATGATGTATTTGACGAGAAAATTAATGAATAAGTATAAAAAAATTACAGCTATCTCATGATAATGATTTTTTTTTATTTATATGACAAATAAATAAATATTGGGCTCATGTTGGCATCTTTTTTGGCGGATACACTATTAACATGCAACCCCTGGTGTAACATCCGTCATTTGTAATACATCATCTACTGAGGAAAAAAAAAAACCTTTGTAGAATTTCTCACACCTATACACTATCGAATTTATATATAAAACACAGTAACAAAAACAAAACTTGAATCATAAAAAATATTTCACGTAAATGAAAATAAAAATTTTTAAAAAAAGTTTTTTTTTTTTTTTATTGTTTGCTATAAAAAAGTTTCTATAACAATGAAAAAATAATTTATGATAATAATTTATTGCTAATTTGATAAATTAATATATAAATAAATAAATAATAATGTTTATTAATTTATTAAATGTTTAGAATATTAAATTTATTATTTTAGGTATTTTTCATCATTAATTTTAGATAGATAACTTTTTGTGAAAATAAAACAAAAAAATATAAAAATAATATTGTTGTTGTTGTTGTTTGAAACAAATGCAACAAATTTCTTGATGCTACAATGATGCAAATAATCTAAATAAATAGTTTAAATGAAATCGTATAAAAACGTTGGTAGTATACTAAATACCAAGTACTTTCGATTTAGTTAGAAATTTCTTGTCGTTTAATAGTGCCACACGTACAACAAATTATTTCATGTACAGAATATATAATAATCAACATATTCGTAATACAATTTAATGTTATGACTTTCATTGTTCAATTGAACGTATTGAATTACCTCCATTATTTTCTTCAGTATTAAACAAACCGTGGATAGGATTAAAAATAATCCTGAAAAAAAAAAAAAAATCATTTCTTTACAATTTAATTAATAAAAATACTTAACACTTGTTATTTGTAATTTTCACGTGTAAAATAATATTAGTCTAATTCAAAAAAAGAAAAAAAAAAATATTTAAATTTATTGGAAAAAGTTTATTATCAAGTTTTGTGTGACTACAAGTTTTTTCTTTGCAAATTTTTATCTTTTGTGGTAGTTTTTTTTATTTTCTTCTTCTTTTGATACATTTTTATTTTATTTATTTTTTCTTTAACCAAACTGAAGAAAAGTCTTTGGTATGTGACAGCTGACTAGATAAAAAAAAAGTTTTGTTATTCAAGTACGAGTCAAGTATAGTCAGAAGATGAAAATCGAGACGACACCAAACTCATGTCCTAAGGGACACAAAAGACGTAATTCATACATTGCTGCAGTAGAAAAAAATAATATATACCTTGAACCATGTGAAATAGTACGACGAAAAAGTGTTGATTTCAAATGGAACGTGCAAAAAAAAAAATTAACAAAAAATTTAATGAACAATGAATTTGAATTATCATCAGAGTGTTCTTCATCATCAAAAAAAGACTGTCGTAGTTTAACTAGAACACCATCTTCATTAAGTAGATCATCATCATCAATTCATGATGCAGAATTATCAGAAATTTATCTTCCATATTCTAGGGATAAACATTTAACCGATAATGATGAAAGAAAAAATTCAACAGATAAAAATGATGCATTAAATTTGACAAAATTTTCATCATCCAGCTTATCTATAAAACGTAATGATTCAGGATATTCCATATCAACATATCAAAGTATTCTTGCTCCATCTTCAAATGTACATTCTGCTGAAACATTAGATAATTTGTCATACAATAATTCAAACAACAATAATAATTATAATAAAATTGATAAACGTAGAAATTCTGATCAAACATACTCAAGATATAATCAAAATCGACAACGTAGATTATCTGATCAATCATTTATAAAGTTTGATAATTATCATGAAAATAATAAAGCTCAAATGACTAACATTTCAAATATGTCAATTTTAAAAAATAATAATACGAAAATAAATGAAGAAAATATTAATTTAATACGTCGAGATTCAGAAACAAGTATTAAAAGTTTAAGAAAAGATAGTATTTGTCAAATAACACCAAAAATTATGAGAAGAAGATTTTCTGAACAATTAATACTAGAGGGAGGATTAAGATCTGAAGCAGAATTTGAAGATTTAATTGAACAAGATACTGAAGAATCATTTACAGCAACAAATGCAAGAAAAAAAGTTACACTTAAACGACATTATTATCCAGAAGGCAACTGGGGATATGTTGTTTTAATTGTTGCAATTATTGTACAATTACTTTGTCATGGTTTACAATTAGGATTTGGAGTTTTAATGATACCAACAATAAACAAATATCATGTATCAACACTGGATACAGGTAATATATTTAAAATTATTTATATTTAATTTTTAATGTTAATAATAATTCGAAAATATTCACGAAAATTTAAAGTAAGTCATTCAATTAAAACTTTGATAATTGCTTAATAAAAATATTCAACAAGTCATAAGATAAATTTATTTTGAATTTATAAAAATAATTGATTTAATTTAAATAATTTTTATAACAGTTAATATTATTTTTAGTATTATTAAATTTATTTTTAAATATGTATTAATTTAATAAACTTATTGATGATCAAATGGCATTTAAAATTGAACATTTAACATTTATTATTAGAAAAAAAAATTTAACGTCACTGTATCAAAGTGAAGTTGGCAAAAATCCATATAAATTTAACAGAATTATTAAATACAGAGTAGTATAACTGTGAACACATTGTGATTTACGTGTTTCCCCACAATTTGTGCCAAACTCTGTTTTGATACTTACTTGAAATTTTGTATGACATTATTCCTTACAATCATCTAGCAGTTATATAAATTTTCACTATTATATATAAATTGCACAGTTGGCTGTATGTTGCCATCGAGCTTGTATACACTTTATAGATATATGTCAGTTCATAACACAGCTAATAAAATAAATTAATAAAAATGACCACAAATATAAAAAAAAATAAAATGAAAATATACTTGTCCATTTGTGGATTTATTAAAAAAATATCATAAAAAATAATATTGATGAATGAAAATATATAGCTTGTGTTATTTTATTTTTTTATTTCAGTATCACTAAATTGCTCTCTAAATCTCGTGTCATTGCCAAGACTTTGCATAAAATGTTTAATATCCGGCAAGGATATACAGTAAAAAAATAAACAAAAAAAATAATAAAAATATAAAAAAACAGGTAGTATAGGTATGATCATTTCATTTCTCCATATCTGTGACAAGAAACGTTTATTATACCAAAAAACATCAAGCACAAAACACATAAAAATAAAAACACTTTACCCCCTGGCTAGCACCATTAATCACTAGACAAACAAGGAAAAATGAAAAAAAAAAAACTAATAAATAAATCTGTTCATGGAAAATGTTTTATGTTTGTTATTTGTATTTTTAAAATTATACCTAAAAATAGCTGATTTTAATTATAAACTAATATGTCTTTTATAGTAGTAAATAAAAGAATATATATTTAATTTTTTTTTTTAGTTTAAATAGTCAAATACTTAGATGTGACAGTCTGACATAAAACATTTCATACTACTTAGCATTTAGTTAAATTTTACAGTGATAAAAAAAAAAATTATTTCAACTCTTGTGGTATAAAAAAAATTATAAATATTTTATAACAAATGAATAAAAAAATTGATCTCATTGATATTTAAATTAAGTAGCACATGCTACACGTAAATTGATAAATATGTCAAAAAATACGTATTAAAAATAATACTAAACATATTTATTTTTCCAAATGACAGAATGATAAATTACCTATTGATTTCAACTAATAAAAAATGTATATTTTTATATAATTTTCTTGAAAATAAAATACTGAATTAATATGGAACAAATATATTCAAGGTTACAAGTTGTTTAAATTTTTTTATCAATATATATAACTGCTATTGAAATATTATTACGACTTGTATTATTATAATTTTTAATTATTAAGTATACTGTTTTAAGTGTAAATACATAATAGCTGTTGTAGGTTTATTTGAGTTGAATTAATCAACACAGATGCCTTAAATTTATACATATTTTTTTATGTTAAAAGCTTTGATAAAAATACTTGATAAAATTTATTTAAGAAAATCGAAAAGTCTACTTAACAGCCAATCTTAATATTACAATTATAAGATAATCTGATTTTCCATGGCCTTGACCTAAAAACAGATAGTCTAATATAGTATCGTACCTTATTCAAACCACGTTTCAAATTATAACAATTTCAAAATCAAATAATTATTTTGGAAAGAATGTCTTTGTGGTAAAAATAAATAGTCAACATCTGTGAATATTTTAATTAAATATAATAAACATTTTTTTTTTAAATAACTTTTTAAAAACGACTTTTTGATATTTGATGGTATAAAAAATGAGAATCAATTTTTACTTCTTGGTATTGCTACTTGTAATGGACTATTGGCATCCGGTATTTCTTGCAAATATATATACTGGCACTTAAATGTTTCACTTGACGTATTTATTATCGAGACAGACCTCGCCCCATAATGATAATGATCGTAAAGTGCAAAAGTATTTGAAAAAAAAAATATATAGTACGTATATAATCAAGTAAGTCTGACATTAATGCCTGAAGCTTGAGTTGAAAATAATTTTCATTGCTTTTCAACTTTAAATTACTAAATACAAATTTAAAATAAAAAATCATAAACAAAGATTTATAAACTATTATTGATAATAGAGAAATATTTGTTTTGTACATATAATATATCAGTGGGAAATCGATTGAGACATGAGGTGTTTTTTTTTTTCTTCTTGTGCATTGACTGAGCTACTGTTGGTACAAAAACGACATGACTACTTAAAGCTCTATCTACCATTTCTACCTTGTCGACTTGAAGTAAAATGTTGAATATAGTTTCATACATACTGCCACTTTGATAAATTTAAACAATAATAAAATTTGATGTACGTACGTGATGTCGTTCGCAAAAAATTCATGCATATAATTAATTAATTTTTAGTTGACTACAAAAATTTTAATATATTTTTCTTTTAGAAATATAATATATATTTATTTTATCATGAAACGAAAATTCATTCTATTTGTATAACGAGAATATTTGTGCATTGCTTTCACGTGGTTAAAATTGAATGACCTTGGTTATTCACGTGATTAAATACTGATAATTATATGATGTAGAAAAAAAAAACGTTTTTAATAATTGAGATATATTATAAGGTGCCTAAAAAAATTACAGTTAAGTCAATAGTTTTTCTTACTGAAATAAAAATGTAAACAGAACAAATACTATTTTTTATCAAAATTTTATTTATCACTACATGTGATCACAGATGTATGTTATTTTTTCATCGAAAACGTATGAATGTCATGACATTTGGTGTATATGATCTTGAAAATTTATGTATATTTAAATATGCATAATTGACTTTGTAAATTTTATTGAATTTAACATTTGATTAACTTTTCTTAATTTATTTATACAAGTGTAAAAATAATCATTAAATAATTATATTTATACGTGAGACGATGAGCGTAGTCTATAAATTGGTATTGAAAATACTATAAAACAAGAGTCCAGATTAATAAGTGGGCTTTGCTAGATGTGAAATAAATAACATTATTGATTCGTGTGTAGATGGAATAAAGAAAAATTAAATTATTCACACAATAGAGAGGTTGATATTTTTTTATTGGGAATTATCATTTTATAAAAAATTTAATACAGTGAAACAAGGATATCTATAAATAAATATTGGAACAATTAGTAATGCTAGTTATAACATAAAAAAAATGTGGAAAATAATTGTTGTTGTGAGCATTATTTCACAGTGTACAAATGCCAGATATTTTGACAAAAAAAGTAAGTACAGTGTAGCATAAATATACGAGGTAAATAAAAACAGAGTATTTAATGAAGATCTATATTTTTTTCAGAGAATGAAACCGTCAATACTGTTTGTCCATCTGAAGGAGTTTTTGAAATAGAAAAAGAGTGTAGTAAATATTTGGTATGTACGCGAGATCGCGAAACAGGTGACATTGAACATACAATAAAAGATTGTCGTGATGGATTAGTATTTTCAAAGTATCGAAAAAATTTGTGTGTTAAACCAAGCACATCTCAACGACCAGAATGCATGGATAGTCGCAACATAAATATATCAAATGACGAATCACCAGTATGTGAAAAACAAGGATTAATAGAAAATAAAAATGACTGTGAATCTTATTATTTGTGTACGACAGATACTAAAAAAGCATGGATACTAGTAGGTCCATACAAATGTCCAAACGATAAAGTCTTTGAGCCACAACGTAAGACATGTGTGTCTCGTTCAGCAACGACTCGTGAAGAATGTAAAATTAAGGAAGAAGTAACAACAAGCTCTTCCAGCATATTGACGACCGTGACGGAACAAACTTCACAACCTTCAACTGATGAAGTGAGCGATATTGGAAGATCTAAAAAAAACAAAATTGAAGAGAAACAAGAACAAAGTGAACAAAGATCGGATAATGGAAATCCGTCTGAATTTAAAACTATTGAAAACGCAACGAATGAACCTGGAAATACCAAACCATCTGCAGCTGAAAACATTTCAAGTCCGACTGAATCTGGACAGACTAAATCATCTGTATCAGAAGATACACCAGGCGTAACTGAGCCGTCTGTAAAAAATCAATCTGAATCGATTGTATCTGAGAATACGCCAAGTCCAGTTGAATCTGGAGAGGCTCAACCATCAGTATCGGAAAATACACCGAACCTAAACGTCTCAATAGATAATAATCAATCTAAGGAATCTGAAACGTCTGTAGCTGAAAATACACCCAGCCCTAGTGATTCCGGAGAACCTCAACCATCTTTAATAGAAAATACACCTAGTCCAGACGTCTTATCCGATGAAAATAAACCTGAAGAGGTTGACCCAGAAAATACACCCAGCCCAGCTGAATCTGAAGAAGCTCCACCATTTGTATCAGAAGATACACCAAGCACCGCTAACTCTGGAGAACCTCAACCATCTGTCATAGAAAATACACCCAGTCCAGACATCTCATCAGATGAGAAAGAATCTGAAGAAGCTCAACAATCTGCAACAGAAAATATAGCAAATCAAAACGTCTCAACAGATAAAAATCAATCTGAAGAATCTGAATCACCTGTATCGGAAAATACACCCAGTCCAGACGTCTCATCAGATGAGCATGAATCTGGAAAAGCTCAACCATCTGTTTCAGAAAAATTACCTAGCCCAGATGAACTATCAGCGAAAAATTCATCTGAAGAATCTGAATCTGAATCGTCTATATCTGAGAATACACCGAGCACAGCTGGATCTGGAGAACCTCAGCCATCTGCTATAGAAAATACATCGAAACCTGACGTCTCATCAGATGAGAAAAAATCTGAAGAAGCCCAACCGTCTGCATCCGAAATTACACCCAGCCCTGCTGAATCTGGAGAAGCTCAACCATCTGTATCTGAAATTATGCCAAGCCCAGACGTTTCATCAGATGAGAAAAAATCTGAAGAAGTTCAATCATCTGCATCTGAAAATACACCAAATCCAGCTGAATCTGAAGAAGCTTCACGATCCGTATCTGAAAATACACCGAATCCAAACGTCTCAACAGATGAAAATCAATTTGAAGAATCTCAATCACCTGTATCTGAAAATACACCCAGCCCAGCAAATTCTGAAGAACCGCAAGTGTCTGGGATAGAAATTACACCCAGTCCAGACGTATTATCAGGTGAGCATGAATCTGAAGAAGCTCAATCATCTGTTACAGAAAATTCACCAAGCTCAGATGAACCATCTGCGAAAAATCAATCTCAAGAATCGTCTATATCTGAAAATACATCAAGCCCAGCTGAATATAATGAACCTCAGCCATCCGCTATAGAAATCACACCCGGCCCAGACGTCTTATCAGATGAGAAAAAATCTGAAGAAGCCCAGCCGTCTGCATCTGAAGACACACCAAGCCCACTTGAATCTGAAGAAGTTCAACCATCTGTATCTGAAATTACACTGAGCCCAGACGTCTCAACAGATAAAAAAGAGTCAACAGAAGCTCAAACATCTGCATCTGAAAATACACTGAGCCCTGCTGAATCTGAAGAAGCTCAACCACCTGTATCTGAAAATAAATCAAGCGAAAACGTCTCTATAGATGATAATCAAAATGAAAGAACTGATGCGTCTGTATCTGAGAACACTCCAAGCTCAAACGCCACCTCCGATGAAAATGAAACTCAAACATCTGTATTAGAAAATACTGCAAATCCAAACGTCTCAACAGACAATAATCAATCTGAAGAGTCTGAACAGTCTATAACTGAAAATACACCTAGCTTATCCGATTCTCTAGAACCTCAACCAGCTATTGTAGAAAATACACCCAACTCAAACGTGCATGAATTTGAAGAAGCTCAAACATCTATACCAGACAATAAATCGAGCCCAGCAGAGTCCGAAGAAGCTCAAGCATCTGTAATAGAAAATATACCTAGCCCAGACGTCTCATCAGTTGAACCTAAATCAGGAGATGATCAACTACCTGTTATTGAAAATGAACCAAGTTTAAACGTCTCAGCAGATAAAAATCAATCTGAAGAATCTGAGTCGTTTGAATCTGAAAACACACAAAGCCCAAACGCTGCAGCAAATGAAAACGAATCTGCAGAAGCTCAACCATCTATATCTGAAAATACGCCCAGTCCAAACGCTGCTTCTGATGAAAAAAGATCTGATGAATCTCAAGATTCTGTGTCTAAAGATACACCGAGCGACTCACTCGATGACAATGAATCTAGAGAATCTCAGCCATCCATATGGGAAAATACACCAAGCCCAGCAGAATCTGAAGAAGTTGCGTCACCTGAATCTCTGAATACACCCAGCCCAAACATCTCAGTCGATGACAAGGAATCTGGAGAATCTCAACCATCTGTAATAGAAAATACACCAAATCCAGACGTCTTATTAGATAAGCAAGATTCTGAAGAAGCTCAACCGTCTACATCTGAAAATACACCAAGCCCAGCTAATTCTGAAGGACCTGAACCATCTGTAATAGAAAGTACACCTAGTCAGGATGTCTCATCAGATGAGAAAAAATCTCAAGAAGCTCAACCATCTGCACCTGAAAACACACCGAGCACAGATCAATCTGAAAAAGCTGAACAATCTGCACCCGAAAATACATCCAGCCCAGCTAATTTTGGAGAGAGTCAACCATCTGTCATAGAAATTACACCCAATCCAGACATATCGTCAGATGAAAAAGAATCTGAAGAAGCTCAACCATCTGCATCTGAAAATACACCGAGCTCAGCTAAATCTGAAGAAGTTCCACCGACTGTAATAGAAAGTACACCCAGTCCAGACATATCATCAGATGAGAGAGAATCTGAGGAATCTCAACCTTCTGTTTCTGGAAATACTTCAGAGCCAGCTGAATTCGAAGAAACTCAACCATCTGCGGCTCAACCAAGCACTAATTCGCCAAGCTCAGCTGAATCTATAGAATCAAAATCACCTGGTTCTGAAATTACACCGAACCTACCCGAATCTACAGAAGCTCCGCCATCTTTGATAGAAAATACATCCAGTCCAGACGTCTTATCAGATGAAAAAAAATCTGAAGAAAATCAACCAACCGCTACAGAAAATACACCCAGCTCAGATGACTCATCAGATGAAAAAGAGTCAACAGAAGCTCAACCACCTGTACCTGAAAATACACCAAGCCCAGCTGAATCTGGAGAACTTCAACCATCTGTATCTGAAATTACACCGAGCCCAGACGTTCTATCAGATGTAAAAGAATCTGAAGAAGCTCAACCGCCTGCATCTGGAAATACTTCAAGCCCTGCTGAATCTGAAGAAGCTCAACCATCTGTACCTGAAAATACACCAAGCCCAGCTCAATCTGGAGAAGTTCAACCATCTGTACCTGAAAATACACCAACCCCTGCTGAATCTGAAGAAGCTCAACCATCTGTACCTGAAAATACACCAAGCCCAGCTCAATCTGGAGAAGTTCAACCCTCTGTATCGGAACACACACCAAGCCCAGTTGAATCTGAAGAAGTTCAATCCTCTGTATCAGAACACACACCAAGTCCAGTTGAATCTAAAGAAGTCCAACCCTCTGTATCGGAACATACACCAATCCCTGCTGAAACTGTAGAATCCGAATCGTCTGTATCAGAAATCACTTCAAGCCCAACTGAATCCGTAGAATCTAAACCCACTGTATCTGAAACTACACAAAGTTCAATTGAATCTGAAGAATCTAAACCATCTGTGTCTGAAATTACACCGAGCCCGAGTAAAAAACCCGCGGATGACGAATCAAGAGAAGCTATTGTACCTGTAACAGAAAATTCTTTGAGCTCAAGTGAGTCTGAAGAAACCAAGCCATCTGTTGTTGACAGTACACCAAGCTCAGCTGAACCATCTACAAAAAATCAATCTGAAGAAAATATTACGCCTTCAGTAGAAATTACACAAAGCCCAAATACATCTACAGAAACTGAAACGTCCTGGTCTGAAGAATCTTCAAGTTCTAGTGAACCTGAAGAAGCTGATTCACCTGAAAGCGAATCACAAGATTCAAAAAGCTCAGAATTTCCAAGCCAACAAAATTCCAGTGTACCTCAAGTATCATGTCCTCTGGGTGACTTGACAGGAGAACAAATTCCTTTGGTTTGTCCAACTGGTTTCCGCCGTCATCCAAAGTACTGTAATCTTTTCTATCAATGCACAACTACAATGGAACTTGACTACAGTATCACAGTCTTAAGATGTCCAGTCAATACTATTTATGATACAAAAAAAATTCAATGTTTACCACCTCATCAAGTCAGTGATCCTTGTAATGGCGCCGTGGCTAATGAAGACTTGTCCAGTCAAACAACTGATCAATACGTGCAATCTGTAAGTTTATGTTATCAAATAATAGTGACTTCTCTAAATCCACTGTACTCTAATTTAAATATATAATAAATTTTTAAATTTCAGCTTACTGTCAGTGAAAACATTTTATGCCCAAGCGTTGGCCATCATCCTCATGATGTAAATGGATGCAGTGATGTATTTTACAAATGTTTTTTGAACAAAGGACTCATCGAAGGCTATCTTCATAAGTGCAACGAAGGCGAGGCTTATTGGCCCATTTCACGTCGTTGTGTTGATGCCAAAGCAATTCCTCATTGTAATTAAATCTCAATCACTTGACTTTTGATTCTATGATATATAAAGATAATAATTTTCAATTAAACATATCATTAACGATATAGTTTAACTTGTAATTATTAAATTTTATTTGATATTTTTTATAAATTTTAATGTCACACGTTAATAATAAAAATTTAATTGAATTTGCTATTAATCAATGTACGAATTTATTTGTCTTTCATATTGACTGATCTGTTTGAATTCAGTCGCTTGACTTTGTGCTCCACTACTGTACATTTGTGTTAGTCAAACAAAGGAGTATTTAGCTGTCGGTTCATTTGATTTTAGATGAGCTTCTCTTGTTGAATTCCTTGGAGAATAACCTCATTTCTTTTACTGTCGTCTATCTGTCTTTTATTTCTCCTTGTCTACTAGTTGTACTGAATTGTAAAAAAAAAATATATATATATAATAATACGAGCAAGTAGCATAATTGGAACAGAAGCTTGTCTATTAACTCAGAAGCGCATGAATAGCTTTGAACTCGTACAATTTTTTACTTGTTATTATAAAAAGTTTCAATTATCTACAATGCCATTGTAACTTACAATTTTGATTGACCTAGATATATGAAAAAAAAGGAAAATAATTCATTGCATTCTAGACTCAAACAAATGATAATAATAAAACAATTGTTTGAAAATAATTTATAAAAAACCCCATCATCATAATTTTATTTTTTATTTACTCAATGCAATTTCTACAAATCAACAAATTTTAAATGTCTTTTTAATTTATTTTTGTTCATTGTATGAGCAGACGTTTTATAGAGGGAAAATATGCTCTGTTAATAATACTTTTTTTTTTTTTTTTAATTTTAAATTCACTGTTGAAAATATTAAGAGCCATTAAAAAACCATTCGAAGCTGTTTCTTTAGGAAAAAGTGTCTTTGTTAAGTTTTTACGTTTCACGACTTTTACTATAACTTTTTATATACTTCACAACTCTTTCGTTATTCCATTTTAGTAGGCCGGAAGTTATATATATATGTATATATTTAAGATGACATTAAAAATAAGTGTTGATGACAATAATTTTTTTAAAATACGATTCATGATATTTTTAAATTATCAGTAACCATTAAAAAAAATTTATATTATAAATAAAAATATAATTCAAAAGCTCAAAATTAACATGTTAAATATATAAACATCTCATGCTTCATAATTATTTTTTAATAAATAAATTTTACAAGCTCAATTGGGTTAAGTATCATTTTTTTTTTCGACAAAAAAATCTTTTATTTTTATTGAAATCATTCACATTTAAAACACACATATTGCGCGTTGGATTTTAAGACTGTCATAAATTATAACAACTCAGTGCCATCACTGTGAACTTTTCATTTACGACTTTGCAAATTTCTCGTACAAGTCCATAACCAACAGCTATGTTCATCAATTGTCACAGCTGCCAAATAATTATGGCATATATAGTTTTGCAATTATACATTTATTGATTCATCAAATTAAAGATATAAGAAAAATTTTTATATTCCAAATTAGTTCAAACAAAAAAATTCAAGTTATTATTTAAAAATAAAACAATGAAGCATATATAAATTATGTAAAGACACATGGAAAAAATAAAAATTCCAGTAAAATAAGACGAAAAAATATGAAGTGAGAATATAAATTTCGTAAAGTAAAAAAAATTACTCTGTAATCTGTTGGCATCGGTCTTTCAGTTTGATCATTTGTTTTCCAATGTCATAAATCTTGTCACTTTCTTCACTATTTTAAAATTTTATTCGAGTTAAATTTTTATTTATTTTCTTTTAAAATATTTTTACATTATATTGTCATATATTATTTAAAAAAATTTGCATAAGTATTTTACTTGTCGAATAAAATTGAATATTCTTGGCAAATCGATTGATACGAATCATTAGTGTAATTTATAGCAACATTGTGATGGAGAATAGATGTGCTGATGTATTCATTGTTATTCAGTACAAATAAATTTCATTATTTGAAATTTTATTTTGTATAAATAAATATATTTTATTTTTTCTTATGTTTCTATTTACTTGTCTTTTATTATCTCAAGAAACTAGGTGATTCTGTTGTATATAGAAACTGAGTAAAGTATAGACAAAATGCATGTGATACGTGTAAATATATGTGCAACTTTATACACTGAGACATTTCTTGGCGCAGTTGTAGTAGGTGAGTTTCATGGTGAGTCTGGCATCAGTCTGTGAAATCGCGCGTACTTCGCGGCCTCGCGGTATACACAACTTGCTCTTGCTTCCGTTTTGTATTATAAAATTCATTTTTCATTAGCAAAAAGAAAATAATATCTAAAGAAAAAAAAATTCATTAACAATCATTAAGTATATTATATATTTTTTACATTTATTTTTAATTAATTTTTAAATTTTAATTAATTAATTAAATGTTAATTGTCTTGTAATATTATCACGTGGAAATTTCATGATTATTATTTTTTTTTATCTTGATAAATAATTGAAGCTATTTATTTAATTTAATTTTTTTTTTTCATTTATTTCATTATGGCGTTTAGTTGATTAAATTTGAAAAAGTGAGATGATAAAATTGCAAAGACGTGAGAATTATTTACTTGTTTCATTGACTTAGAAAATAACTGGTGAAGTGTATTTTGTCAGTCTGGCATATTTCCAACATGAGCTTGATGCTATACAATAAAATTCACTGACACTTATATTTATCTTGTGTGTTTATTTATCATAATTGTCGGTAACTATTACTCAAACAATGTCAGATAATTTTTAGTTTGTTCACAAGTATATGGAAATCAAAAAAAAAAAAAAAAAAGACAAATAAATTTTCATATTATTATATTAAAAATATTGACAATAAAAAATTGTGTATTGTTGGAGAAAAAAAAGGGGGGAATTCGATAAAAATTAAAAATTTTGCAAACGACACTTACTGAAAAATTGTGTATATAATTTATAGCAATTTATTCTGAAAGTTGCAAGCGGGCCCTCAAAATTTATAGCATGAAAACGTTGACAATTTGGTATGCAATGTGAGAATTTAAAAATATTCAGTACTTTAATTAAAATATATACAATGATAATCATCATAAAATTGAATTAAAAAAAAAAATCTCAAAACGATTAAATCTACAAAAAAAGAAAATAAATAAATTGTTTATAAAAAATTTAAAAAAAAAAATGTTTGTGACTTGAATTTGGTAATGTCAATATCTCGTGCATTTTCTTGGCCATTATTGGGTACAAAAACAAATCAATGTACCCATGAAAAAATAAATAATAAAATTGTTGAAAAAATTCATATTATTGATGATAAAAATGAAAAAATTAAAAATCAAAAAATTATTCATAATGTCAGTCCTCAAGTCCAAGCAAGAAAACTTTTGTGTAGACATTATTATCCGGAAGGTGGTTGGGGTTGGGTTATCGCGGTGGTTGGTACACTGGTTCATCTTCTTGGTTCCGGTGTCCAACTTTCAGTTCCAGCAACCCTCACACTTCCGGCTACCATCAAGTTTCATCATCAACCCCTTCATACTGCAGGTAAATTATTACTATTTTTTTTTTTTCTATTTAATTTTTTCATTATTTTACTTGCGATATTTAGCATAATTATTTTTATCACTATACTTGAAAAATATTAATGTAAATTATTTATATTTTTGGTAAAGTATAATATACCAGTTTTTTTTTCAAGATAAGCCTCATTTAAACCTAAGCTTTTATAAATGATAATTATTCAAACTTTTTAAACTACTTTTTCATTAAACATCAAGTTTTTTTTTTCTTTAAAAAATATATAAATGTGGGTTTATATTAAAAAATTAATTATTCAAAGCAAAATAATTTTAGATTTAATAATAAATAAATTGATAAATATATCATCAAAATTTTTATGATTAAATAAATATTAAAAATTATTTATTTAATAATAAATTAAAAAATAACATTATTATTTTGAGTAAAAAATATTTTTGTGATTCATGAAAATCCAGTTTAACGTGTTAACACAATTACTGTTGTTAATTTCGAAAAAACAGCTTCTAAATTGTCCTGTAATTGGCATCTCGTGAAAGACGTTAAAAATAAATATACAATTAAATTTAATAAATATAATTTTCCACTATAAAAAATTGAATATTATATTAAATTTAAATTGTCATATATTTTATAGAATCAATCTAAAATTGTAAAATATAAATTATAATTAAGTTAAAAATGATATCAAATGTCGCACATGAATTAACAATTTAATGCTGACAACGAAATAGAAGTAAATCATCATTGGAATGCTGTAAGCATTAGACTGTCTGATTTTCCAGCATTTTCACAATATATATATATATATCAAGAGTAAAACTAGAGTGAGCGGGAAATATGATAGTTCAAAGCACACAACGTGCCGAGTTATTCAGCAACACTAGACATGGAGTGTTGTTGCGTCGGCGCGTCATCTTTAAACATTATATGCTGTATGTACATATATATATAGATATATAAAATTGATGATATATACCTATATGTACGTGTACACAAACAGGATAACATACAACTCCCGGGAGGAATCAGCGCAACGAATGATGAAGGGAGAACCAGTGGCAGTCAACAACATCTCAGACACTACACTGAAAAAAAAAAAAATATATATATAATTTAATGGTAAAAGGATAGATGATATTTCTACCATAATTTTAATTCAATACATAATTTTTTTTTTTTCTTCCAATCATCAATAGATATAGAAAAATTAAAAGAAATCATTTTTATTTATTTAATTATATTTTTCTATTTTGTTTATATATTTATTAGAAATTACGTTTGATTGATTGCCCAATACTTTGTATTTTTTTTTTACTTTTTTTTATTTATTCGATGAGCAGCCTGATGAGATAAGCTAGACGAAATACTTGTTACTAAATAAATTCAGGAAAACAAGTCCGAATATGTACGGACTCGATGGGTTGGCTCTCGAAAATCACCGTGATTCAAATATTATAATAATTTATAGAAATTATTAATTTAAAAAAAAATTAATAATTAAAGTATTTTAATAGTATTACATAGTATTTAATAATTTTTTAATTAAATTTATTAACTAAAAGACCCCAAAAGCAAATTAGTAAATTTGAAAGAAATTAAATTAATTAATTTGATTATTTTTTAATTAATTAATAGTAAAAAATTTTAAATAAAATATTGAACTTACTTTAAAAAGTATTTAATGATTGTCATGAAGTTTGTAAATTATTTAAAAAATTTCATAAATATGTCATGTTATTTTTTATTTTGTAAAAATATAGATTTATTTATTTTTATTTTTTTATTTTTGGTCCTAATGGATTCACTGGTGTTGGGTTTTATAATGTAGTACATCCTCGTCTGCAAAAATAAAATAAAATTTATATGAGACAAGAAATTCAAATATCATGGTTGTTTTGAATACCACATGTTTTTGTGCTGAGTACTTTTGGCTTTTTTTTAATAATAGATTATTTATTTTTTTCATGTGATAGAAATAATTTCATACACTTATATTTAAATAGTATAAATTAGAAATAAATATTTTTTTAAATATCAAAAATTTCACAGATTAATAAATAGTATTCTTAGAACGAATAACGATGTATTCTTGTGTTTATCAACGGCGCCAAATAAATACCATAAATTCCAATTCAATAAGCGACTGAACGACAATCATGAATTCCAAGACAATTTTTTTATTTTCTTTTAAATATACATACCGTAAATATAATAAAAAAAAACAACAAAAAGTTAAATATCATATGACATATTGATAAAATACAATATCGATGAAAAAAAAAAAAAAATAAATCTTATGAATTCGCGTTTAATTGGATGATGAGCTTATACGGTTATTCTTATATCTATGCACACGACATTATATAGGAGGAGACCATTCGAGGTAACTGGAAATGACAGATTCAGTCACTTTATCTTTTGCTTATGCTACGAACCATTCACGGAAAAGTCCGGTAGTATCTATCCAAGCATTGGTAATGCCGAAAAAAAATAAATAAAATAAATAAGACAAACTTGTCCTGACAAGAACTGGGCGCACAAAAGGCCGGATACCGCATATATATACACCTCAGGGCAATGAACAAAATAAAAAAAAAAAAATTAGAGTACGTATCAAGTTTATTATTAATAAAAAAAATAAAATTCATTACTGTTTTTAATTACATTTGAAGTATCATTATAATTCTTTTTGTTTTTTTCAATTTTTTTTTTTTGAAAACACAATGCTTAATCAATATTAAATGATAAATATTTTATTTATAAATATATAACTGATGACTGTATATAGTTGAAGGTTAATATTATTTTTTTATTATTAATTATTGTTTGTTTTTTTTTTATTTATTTTATTTTTCATATTTAATAGGCTAAGTATATAGAAATTTTTAATGTGTAGAAACAGTGATGTATTTACTGTATAGAGAGAGTCAAAATATTCTGAGTCTCTGTGTAAATTCGATGCACTAACAAAATACATGAGTCGTTGTATAAATGGCCATCATCAATCATTTAAAGTCATGATAAATGTCCAAGTTAAAATTATGTTTCATAATCATTGTAAATAACCACCTCCTGTATGTCTATAAATATTAAGTATTAAATATAACAATAAAATAAACAAAAATACAATGGATTTTTTACAGTAAATTTGAAAATATTAATTGATAAATAATATTAATTTATTTAAATATTGAAAAATTTTCATTTAATTATTAGAATAATAAAATGATTTGAACTTTTTTAATTTGAATTATATTTTATTTATAAATATAAATAGAAAATATTTTATTTTTTTTATAAATAAATTTACGAATTCAACTTCGTTTTGAATTTTTTTTTTTTTTCAATTAATCGTTGGTCGGTAGTGTAGAGCTTTTTTAATAAATGATACCAAATAACAGTACGATACCATCTGAAACTTCTATTCAAAGAGAGAAAAAGTTCAAACTCAAATGACCACTTGTCAATCGATCATTTACAATTTCATTTTGATCATTGCAATCTCATTTTATTTATAAAATTATACCAAATTAACTTTTTAATTTATATAATTAGTGGAAAATTTTATTTTTCATTTGATTTAAAAAAATTATTATTTACTTTTTAAACGGTATTTATTTATACTGGCTGATGACTATGTTTATAATAGGAAAAATAAATTTTAAATATATCTATTTATTATGTAAAATTGGATGCAGTAGGTCAAACGTTTTTTATTTTTTCTAACAGTGATATATTGCATTTGATGATTGCCGCAAATGTTAAATCACTGATTATTTTCTCATGCCTATTAAATATATCTTAGACATTTAAATATTCCATTGAAAAAATAAATTTATGCATGGAGCGTTTACTCTGATATATTGATGAATTACAATTTTTTTTTTTATTCTCTAAAATTGAAAATAAAATAAGACTTAAAAAATATTTCTCATATAAAAATTTACATGTTATTCATTTGTTTGTTATTTCAAATTTTTATTAAGTTATTTATGTCAAAATTAAAAAAAAAAGAAACATTTTTTCATACAAGTGTTTAACTATTTATACAAGTTTATTTTGTTTTTTTTTTTTTTAATCAAATAAAAAGTCAAGGACAATTTAAATATATCCCATATTTTTTATATAAGATATTTAAAGAATAAAAAATTTTAAAAATGATGAAATAAAATATTGACACTTTTAAAAATAAATATGAATAAAAAAAAATTGCATTTGAAGATAAAATGTATATACTTATAGAATGACACATCCAATCACTGTGATTGTTCAGTCACATTCACAATTTTTCGATATAAACAACACAATGAAATTGATAGCTCTAACAATACCACCGGATACGAATTTTACGAGTACTGAAAATGAGAATTTATATTACACCTATATATATATTTTTTCGTTGTAAATTTCTCAATTTTTTTTTTCGTTTTTTTTCTTTTCTGTATCTAGATTTGTCTAGTCATGTTTTTAAGCGTTTATTTAAAAAGTCATTCAACTCAGTCTGGACATCACTTACTCACTTTCGTCTGTTGGCTGTTTGAAATTTTACTACTGATTAATGATTTACAGTAAAAAAAAAAAAAAACAAATAAAAACACAAGAGCCGATATATTTAGTGAATCCAAGATTTAATCATTCATAAAAATATATAAATTTTACATTTACACAAGCTATCATTTGTGTTTTATTATTCTAACTTATTTGTTGATTAAAAATTTTTTTTTTTTTTGTCACGAATATTTTTGATTCATTCAAGTAATTTTTCTTGTGGTGTAATCGAAAAAATAGATAAAAAAATTGGAAGAATAGTTTAAGGAAATTTCAAAATTGAATAACTTGGATTTGTTGGTTTTATTATATTCTTGGAGAGTAATTTAAGACAGACACTACTTGAAATTGAGAGTGACTTCTGATTGGCATGTTACAATTTAAGCTTTCTGAAGACTGAAAAAAATTGTTTTTATTTTTTTTTTTCAATCCAATTTAGCAACGAGTCTGATGACATGACAGAATTTTTATATATCATCTTCAAAATTCAAAAGAATAATAAAAATAATATAAAAATACAAAAATGTTTTACAGTAGTCAAGAATGTGCTCACGTTGAATTTTAAAGTCAATGGAATTTGTCGTGAAACAAAATATGCATGTATATTTATTTTTTTTTTATATCAATACTAAATGTACTCTGATTTATTGCTTTTTTTAGTTAATATAAATTTAAATATATCTTAGAAATTGATCAATTTTGTAACAGTGTTTTTGTAATGAAAGCTAATGGAATTTTGACTTCCCGAAAGTGTTTTTTTGTTGAGCCACATGACGATTTAGCATTTATTATGATCATTTTTTTTCTTTTTTTTTGAATCCCCATAAGAAGTTGCTGAAAGGTTTATGGAAATAAATTTATATTCTTAAGCTTGGAAAAACCTATTCAATCTTTTTTCGATAAATGTGAAAATTCTTTTAATAGCTGTTTATTATACTTTCATCAGTAAAATATTCTTTATAAAAAAAAAAAATATATACAATGAAATGAAAAAAATAGAATACTAGAAATTTGAAAAAATAAAAAATTATAAAAGTCATAATTTGGGAGTGTCTTATTTGATCGTTTCAATTATTGCACACGAGAGACGAGAATTTGCTCGAGGGAGTACTTAACTATATAAGAAAGGGAAACCGATGGTTAGAATGACTTTTAAAAAAAATATCCTCCTCTGAGATTTGTTAAAAAAAACAAGCTAAAGTTTAGTCCAAATTTCTTGTAGCTACAAGTTTTATAAAAATTATAAAACCTCAAAGCAGGTCACCGGACTGTTGCCTTTTTTTAAAAAACTTTTAAACACTAAAAATCATATTTTCCATAGTTTTTTAAACCAAAAAATATAACTTCAATAAACTTTAAAATATTTATTTTTTACTTAAAATTGTAAAAGTTTATATCTACACTTTGTTAATATAGCATCATATATTTTTTACATATATAAAAACTAGTTTATTATTTTCTTTGTTATTGATATTACAATTTATATTTTTTACTATTGAAATTTGTAACTTGTATGACTTTGTTATATTAAAGATTTGTTTCTTAAATCATAAAAAATCATAAGCTATAAAAATAGTATATATTTTTAGTTTAATACTCACCACGTACATAGTTCAATAGCCCTGAAGAGTGAAGTAAAATCATTCTTAAATCTTTGTATATGGTGATGTTGTTGAAAATGCAGTAGAGTTAAATATTTTCAGTTTCCGACCCATCGTTTATCGTCAAACATGATATTTATTTATCTGTCAGTTTTTATCAATACCTTCGTCTAGACATATGAAAAATAGTCACATCATAAACTTGGTAGATTCTAGAAAAAAAAAATACATATAATTTAAGTAAAAGCAAGTTTTGGTCACTTGTAATTTTATCATATTATTATTGTTTTATTTAAAAATTCCCAATCAAAGTAAAATAATTAAAAATAATTATATTTTATTAGTTAATAATATTGTTATTCAATTATATATAATAATGTTATATTATTGATAATTTATTGCTTGACATATGCAAATAATTTAACAAGGTATATTTTTAGAAATTGATATAGCAGCAGGTGGATTTATTATGTGATTTATATGTGATATTTGTGGGGGACAATAACTGCACAGTCGCAGAGCACATATCAGTAAGACCAACATTGACTAGTGGCTGATCACCAAGTCTCATATCAGAATAAACAACAGTCTTCTAGCAACTCGCGTAGCTGGCACACTTGCCAATAATATATGATAACACTTTTACCCCCAATAATAGTGCAATCAAAACGCGTTAATAAATATGACATAGTAATAATTAACAAAAAATTATATTCTATTGTTTTTAAACAACTTTATTCATACCCTAAAAATTTTATTAATTAAAAAATTTTTCAAAATAAAACGTTCATGTATTAATAGATCTTTTAAACATAAATTTTTTGTTTCTTTTGTATTCAATTTTAATTAAAAACGATAATATTTACTCATTAATATCTGAGTGTCAAAAAATGACCTAAAATTTTTTAATATATGTCGAAAAAATATAGGTCATTATTTTTGAACAAACTTATATCAATTAAGTTGATAAAACTCTCGAAAATAATTACTCAAAAGTGTCATGTCTCAATACGTAAAATTATGACAAATAACACTCGACAATATAGAGCTTTAAATTAGTTGTAATTTGATTAATGATGCAATATATTTTCGACAACAAAGAATAGCATTTATTTTTTAAACAAGATCAACTGTATAGAGAAAATATATGTGACTAAAAAACGTTATAGACGTAAAAAGAGTTGTAAAATATTGGATATTTATTGCTGAGATTTAAACTGATGAATAAACGACCGGAAATATTGTAAAGAAAAAATAAAACAAAAATATTTATCAAGTTATATATTAAAATTTTTGAATAAAAAAGTTTTATGATTTTGTATAGATATATATTTTTTTTAAGTACTTGTATCAGTCACGGTGTCTAATTTTTGCCGTCCGGTTTGAGTATATATACGCAATCGTAAATCAGCTCACGCTTAGGTAGGTGGCCCGCGCGCACGAACTAAAATGAAAAAAATGATCTGTATCAGTTGGTTGGTGTCTGTGGAATCGGGCTAGTCTTTTACCCACGCGGTCTCTGCTATATACTCTACTTTGCTGGAAAATAAAAAAATAAATTTAATAGACAAAAAGACAAGTGACATCAACAAATGACAATGAAAAATTTATATATTTTTAAAATTATGAAAAAAAAAAAAAATTGTGTTGTGTTGTAGTAAAAAAAATATAATTTATAATGAACAATAATAAATCTGAAAATGTCAATAAGACAAATAGCGATGTTGTTAAAATATTAAAAACTCCATCGACATATGTATTCAAGCCGGAAATAGTAAAAGTAACAACAACAACAAAAAAAACCAATAAAAATGAAGAAAAAAATGGTGAACTTTGTCGTTTATTTAGTAAAGGTAATTGGAATATAAATGAAACAAATAAAAAAAGAGATATTATTAATTGTAAATGTAGTAGATCATTATTTTTAGCACATGATCATTCAAATGAAAATATAAAATTATCAAAAACACAAAAAAAATATTATGTAAGTAAAATTAAACAAATTGATAATAATGAAAATTTAAATATTATTGAAAAAAATCATAATACAAATTTGAATTATCAAAGTAATAAAAATCCAGAATGGAGTACAAGAAATCCACAAGAATATTATCTTCCAAATTATTGTAGTGATAAAAAAAAAGATGAGCTAAATAAATTATGTAAAAAAAATGAAATTAAAGAAAGCTCTAATGATAATATTATTGGTAAAAAAAAACAATACACAACAAATAAATGTCATTCAGAAAATTATCATCATGAATCAATGTATCGTCATCAGAGTAAAAAAAAAAATACTAATGATGATGTTAAATCAGCAGAATGTCGTTGTAATAAAATTTCATATCGTCAAGATTCACCATATCCAAGTGGAAATAACATTTTAAAAAAAGGTGATTTACATGGTTATCCATATAAATTGAATAGAAAATTTGATAGGCCAAATGATGCCACCTTATGTACATCATCAAAATGTTGTAATATTAAAAATAATTATATACATTTAAATGGTGTAGTGGCAAAAGATAATAATGATGATAAAACGTTGGAATTATTTGATGATAAAATAATGACAAATATGGGAAATGTTTTGTGTAGAAGTAGATCATTACCACAATTGTCAAATCATGATAGTGGTGTTGTTAGTGGTCAAGAAAATGCACTTGCACGACCAAATTCAAGACTTGTTGCTGATTTACGACAATTACTTACTTTAAAACAACATTATTATCCAGAAGGTGGTTGGGGATGGATCATTGTTATTGTTGGTGTTTTAGTACAAATTTTATCACATGGTATTCATGGTGCTGTTGGTGTGACACTTCAAAATGTCATGATTAAATTTAACATGGAAATATATCGTGAATCAGGTTAGTTATTTTTCGTTAATCAACATCTGAAAAAATATAAAAAGATTATTTTAAAACATTTTATAATTTTATTTGCAATTGATAATTTAATTATTTATTTTATTTATATATAAATTTAAAATACTTATCAAAATAGTATTAGAAATAACAAAATTTATGACAAAATAAAACTTTAGATATATTCAAACGATTTAATGATAAACTCACTAAAAATATAAACTTTTTTTTTTTGCTTTTAAGTAGCTTTTTTTCATGTTTTATACTGTTTTTATCAATTGGTATTTAACCTCAAGTTTACCATCATAAAATGTGTTTTTTTGTTTATCAATATGTCTGAATCTTCTAAGGCCAGTTTACAGCTAAAAATAAATAAACTTTAAACTTGTAATTTAAACAAAAAAAAAAAAAAAAGCTCAAATTTTCATAGAAACGCAAAATATATTATATTTTTTTTTTCATAAATTTTTAAAATAATAGATAACATCTTTATTTAGGTAATTTTAAAACTTGACATGTTGATATTCAATGAAAATATCAACTGGATATTTGCCAAGTAATTTTATTTTTATACTTGCATCCTTATTTTTTTTTATTTGTTAATTTTCTGAAAAATAAAAAATTCATGTGTATATTTTAGTATGTTTATAAATCAATTAATATTTTTAATTACCAAAGGAATGTAAATATAAAATCTTTAATTTATGACTGACCCAAGGCACTTTGCCATGTAATAAGTGTATTAATCAACAATTTGTCAGAATATAAATTTACCGTTAGACTTCAGATAATATAGACCTTTTTCGGTCTGTCTGTGAAATATATAAATTAAAGATGAGTATGACGCATTTATCTTAGGAAAAAAAAAAAAAAGCTTCAGGCTATTTGAAACAACAAATCGATGAGTTTATTATACCTATTTGAGTACACTCGATCACTGAAAAAAAAAACAAAAAAATGTGCTCTTGTCTTGCTGTTATCTGAAGAGAAATAAGAAGAAAAAAAATTATTTATTTGATTTTTATTTTTATGCTTGGAATTTCAAATAGACATGATGTATAAAAAAATTATTTAAAATCACTTACTGATACTTGCAAGGTTTATTTAAGGTCATTCAAAATTGACAAGTATTGGAATTTCAGTAGTAGACATATTGTAGATTAAAACTGTCGAATAATATAGTATTGATTTATTGTTAAAATTGATCAAATAACTGGTCCAAGGTAGACGAAAGCTGTTCTCTTGTCTATATAGAATAATCAATATCCAGTTACGTACTTGGTTTATAGTAAAACCGGTATTTGATAAGTCGATTAATTCCCTCAATGATAATCCATCTTACAAATTCTACTAGACATGTTCCAGACTTTTGTTTGTTTTTACTATAAATCATATATGTTCCTGAAAATAAACAGAAAAAATTATTATATCTTTTTTTAAATTATCAAAGTTCATTTATATTATTATTAAAAAATTAAAATTTTTCTTTTTAATATATTCATTTTCATTTTAAATATAAATTTAAATATAAAGGGAAAAAAAAAATTATTTATCTTTTTTATTAAACTTTAACAATCAAAATTTACAACAAAATTTGTACTTAAAAATTTTATGAAATATTAAAATGATAAAAAAAATATATATAATAAAATAAAAACAAGTGATGGTAAAATTTTATAGACTTTGCAAATGATCATTATATTTAATGATGGAAAAATAAAATATAAAAAAAAAGAGATTTCTGTTAATTTAACTCGACGAAAAAATATGAGTCGTATATTTTATAAAAATATCTCATCAGTAACAAAAATAGTATTATTTATACAAAAAAAATTTGGGTGATAAAAAATATATTTTACGCAGAGACCACACATATTTTAAATTTAATATATATTTTTTTTTTTTTTCAATATTGTTTGTGGGTTATTTAAAAATAAATTTTTCAATTAAGTTTAAAATTTGTTGTTTTCATTACATACAATTTAAAATAAAATGAAATTTTTATTTTTATAAATTAAAAATATATTTTAAAATAATATTTTTGTTTGGATAAAATAATGTAATTGACAAGTTTACTTTAAGATGTTTTTTTTTTTATTTATTTTGAATTTAACAAAATAAAAAAATAGTATCACAATTGTATTCGAGTAATGCTATTGTTGGATTTCGCTTAACCGTGTGACCATTTGATAAAAATTTTTGTCCACAATAGAAGTAGAAAATGTCCCAGAAAGCACCTCAATTGGAACTTTCTGTTTCATTCAATGGATGTTTCTTCGCGGCTCACCAGTTAAATCGATTTAAAAAAAAAAAACAAATAAAAGATCAACACAATTTTACCGAACCAATATCCAATATTCTCAATGCACCAATTCAAAAAATGAAAAAATAAAATAAATAAATTTTTTAAATTTTCTTGACCTAGAATTTGACTAAGTCACACAATAATTTTCTTCATATAAAAAATACAAGACAAATTTAGCATTTTCCACTCATGCTTTTTTTAACATACAATATCCTCAACAATATGAGCAAGCAAGCATGAAAATAAGATAAAAATTCTACACAATACAACCACGTATTTTTTGCTCAATTTTTTTTTTTTTTTTAATAAATTTAATTTAAATTTTTAAATGATAAAAAAAAATTTTTTAAATATCACAAAACACAAAATAATTTAAAATTTTTATTATTTTTATTTAAAAAAAAAAAAGTAATTAAATCAACAAATATTCACATGATTTATTTAAAATAATAAACAAATATTTGTAAAATATTTTTTTGTTTCAAACACTTGGAGAATAACCCGAGGCAATACAGTAAAATAATAAATAAAATTGTCTTAAATGTCAAAGCCACTCGATAGAGAGATAGTTTATTTTACGATGTTACCACTTCGAAGGATTGTCGTCAACTGCGAAGAGCCGTGTATATTTTTTTTTTTTTTATAAAATCAATAAATTCGTCGTTGGATATTTCTTATCCATATCGTGTGTAAGACACGCGATACATTGTCTTTACCTATCAATTTGACGAAACGAAAGAGGGAAAGAAAAAAAGGGTAGCGCGGAAAGTTTCAAGACATAGCACACATGCATATTAAAAAAAGAGATAATGATAAGGTAAAGAAATATATATCCCCATGAATTGAACGATAGAAATATTCTTGATATATTACAAAACGAAAAAAAAAAAAAAAAAGACGAATAATTTTTTCTTTCTTTTTATTTCATAAAATTTTACCTAGTCATTATAATAAGTGGAAGGGTTGTTCTTCAAGATAGTGCATATTTTTTTTTTTTTATCATTCGTCGTATAAAAAAAAAAAAAAGAACGTAAAATTGCATTCCCAGAAAATCAACCCTTCTTACAGGGTATATACTAATAATACAGAAAAAATATATGAAAAAAGAAAAGAGAAAAAAAAGTACGACTGTCTTTCTGTTAAATTTCTTTCTTTTTTTTTTTTCGGTGCATGTATTGATACACATAGTCGATAGTGTCTTTACATATTGATTTGACATACTCTAGAGAATAAAAAGAATAAAAAGCTCTACTATACCAACTATGTGGCAGTATTAAAAAAAAAATTATCAAAAAAATTATTACCACATTGAGAGTTTAATTAATTTTTGTTTTTGATCATGTCACTTTTGTCATACAGTATTATTATGCTACGTGTCTTAGGACTGTGGTATCCAGATGATGATAATATATCTAAATGGAAAAAGAGAATTTATATGATTTATACATTTTTATTATTTTTAATTATGTATACATTTACATTATCACAAATAATAGCATTGTCCAGTTGTATGAATGATGCAAATGAATTTACAAATGCAACATTTATGTCATTGACAATGTTAGCTGCATGTGTTAAAATGTGGAATATGATAACTCATCGTAAAACTATTTATAATATGATTAAAATTTTGGAAAATAATACATTTAAAATACGTGATGATCATGAGTTGAAAATACAAAATGAACAACACCGTCGAATTAAGTAAGATTATCTATTTTTAATTTTTAAATGATTTTTTAAAATGTTATTAAGATTTTAAATTTTAATTTATATGAAAGAATATTTACAATTGTGTACGGGTTATTAATTGAGTCAACAGTATCAAGTTTTACAAGAGCTTCAATTATTCGTGATATACCAGAACGAGATTTACCTTTTAAAGCTTTGTTACCTTACAGTTTGTCATCATCATTTGCTTACTGGTTTTCGTATATTCATCAAACTATTGCTCACTACTATGGTGCAAGTATTAATGCAGCAATTGATGCTCATTTTGCTTCTTCATTGATAGCAACTTGTGGTCAAATTAAAATTTTAAAATATCGTTTTCAATCAATGCATCAAATAATTGAAAAAATCAAGATACTAAATAATGAAAGTAGAGAAAAATTGAAAAAAAAACTTTTAATTGGTTGCGAGATACATCACTTGGCTATTTATCAGTTGAGTTTTACTTAAAATAATTTTATATATTTATTAATTTTTTATTTTTCTCTAATATTGCGTCTACGATTCTATTATTTTTTTTTTTCAATAAATCAAATGAATATTAAATGAAAATTTTCATTGGATTAGATCTTAAAGTATTTTTTTTTTTTTTTATCATAACGTTTATAATAAAATTCAGTAATTTTTTTATTCTTTTCAAATGAAATTATGAAAATAATATAAACTTTTCATTAAATTTTTTTTTTTCATTTAAAAAAATGTGATTTATTACAATAAAAAATATTTGAATAATTAAAAATAATATCTATGTTAAGAATGCATTTATAGGTATATTTTAATTTCATTTTTAATAATTATATTTTATATATTTTATTTCATTAATGTAGATTTGCAAAAACAACAAATAATACGTTTAAAATTCCAATATTTATTCAATACTTTGCAAGTGCTTTGGTGCTGTGTGTTAGTACATTCAGTTTGTCGCAAATAGAACCATTAAGTACAGAATTCATATCATTATTTATGTATTTAATTTGTGTATTAACTCAAATATACATATACTGTGATTGTGCCACCGATGTCTATTTCGAGGCAAGTATATTTTTATAAATGGGAAATCAAAAGAAAACATGTAAATTTATTTTTTCTTTTCTCTTGACAGTCTGATAGTATTAGTACTAGTATTTATAAATCTAATTGGACATCACTTTCTGTATCTAATCAAAAAAGCTTAATAATAATTATGGCACGTACTCTGAAACCAATTAAATATACAAGTGGATACATTGAACTGTCTCTTACTTCTTTTAACAATGTAAGAATTATTTTATATTTTTTGTATTATACATATAAAATTAATTTTTTTATTGTATTTTATTATTTTAAATTTTCAGCTTTTAAAAATGTCTTATTCTATATATAATGTACTCAAAAAACCAGGATAATTTTTTTTTTTTTAAATATTGTTAGTATAAAAATGAAAGTAAAAATAATCACAATTAATAAATAAACAATTTTTTCACTTATGTAATTTTTTAAATGACTAAATATAGTTAAGTCATTTGTATAATTTTTTTCTTTAAACGAATTATTACTATTAATTTGTTTATATGAAGAAAAATAAAAAAATTAATTTTAAAACTATCACAATCAGTAGAAAAAAAAATTAAAACTTTAAAATTTTATGTGTGATGTCACTGATACGATTAGCACTTGCCTATCACCAAGTTTTTTTTTTTACGATACAGTTACTTCCGTGGTCTTTCAATGACTGAGGAAGGTAGCAAATTTTTTTTTCTATTAATCAATAAAGCCATATGAATTTTCACAATATTTTCTTTTATATGCAAAAATTTTTTTTTCTTCATGTCAAAGAAAGCTATATTATATATAAGGGTAATTGTAGAGTACCTTTCAGCATAGATGAAAGAATAATATCAGACCTATCATTATCTATCGGATGGAAAAAAATTCACGAAATATAAAAATATTGTCGACATTTCAAGCTCTGCTATTATCATATAATAAATGTAAATATTGATTTTATTTTCTTTTACTTGAATTAATTTTTTTTTCCTTATTTCATGTAAGATTTTTTTCTTATTTTTTTTTTCAACCCTTCAATATTTTTATTTCACAATTTTATCGTCAAATATATTTTATCATTTTTCTGTCCGTTTTATTGATAAGTCAGTGAGACATGTCACTTTTATCGTACAGTATTACATTGTTTCGTGTCTTTGGATTATGGTTCTCGGATGAATATACTTATTCATGGAAAAATATATTATATTTTTTGTATAATATATTTGCAGTTTCGACTCTATATTTATTTACAATAACTCAATTAATATCATTATTAAATACTTTTGATGATCCTCAAGAATTTACAAATGCATCATTTATGGTGCTAACATTAATTGCAGTATGTGCAAAAATATATGACATGATATTAAATAGAAAAACAATAGGAAAAATGATGAAAATATTAAATGAAAATACATTTAAACCTCGGGATTCTGTTGAACTTAAAATTCAAGCTGATTTTCATTTTCAAATTAAGTGAGTAAATATATATTTAACTTGTTATATATATTAATTTTATAATTTTAATAGGCTATTGACTATTGTTTATGGGATTTTGTCAGAATCAGCTGTATCAAGTTTTACAAGAGCATCAATAATTCGTGATATTCCAGATCGTGAATTACTTTTTAATGCTTGGGTACCATTTAATTTATCAAAACCATTTTATTATTGGATGTGTTATATACATCAAATAATTGCTAGTTACTATAGTGGTATGTCTTTGATATTTTTTTTAAATTCATAAATGAATTATAAACTATTATTAATAACAAAAAAAAATTATTTTGTTTTTTTATTTTTTCATTAGCAAGTTTTAATGTTGCTTTTGATTCATTTTTTCCGGCATTACTATTGGCTACTTGTGCACAATTAAAAATGTTAAAACATCGATTTAATATTATTGATATTAATGTGAAAAAAAATATCAAGTTAAATAGTAAAAAAAATCATTGGAAAAAAGAAGAACGAGAAAAATATTCTTTAGTTGATTGTGTTAAACATCATTTGGCAATACACGAGTTGAGTTTTTTATTTTTAAATTTAATATTAATATTAATTTTTTTATTAATAATTATTATTAATTTTATAATTATTTATTGCGTTATATAAAATATGTGGTTATTGTTTAATATATAGATTTGCTAAATTATCAAATGAAATATTTTTAATTTCAATATTTTTACAATATTTTACGAGTACAGTTGTTTTGTGTGTTAGTACATTCAACTTGTCAAGTTTAAAACCTTTGAGTAAAGAATTTACAGCTTTAATTATTTATTTGTCTTGTATGTTTTTGCAAATTTATATGTTTTGTAGCTGTGCATATTTTGTGACAATTGAGGTAAATTATATTACATTATAATTTTTTTATATAAATTTAATTTTATATATACATATTTGTTGTTCTTTTATTTAGAGTGAGAGTGTTAGGACTAGCATTTATGAATCAAATTGGTTATCATTGGATTCAATTAATAAAAAAAATTTAATAATTATAATGACACGTACTCTTAAACCAATAAAGTACACAAGTGGACATGTTGTTGAATTATCTCTCATGTCATTTACAAGTGTAAGATTTATTTGATTCATTCATTTATAGCGTAATTAGTTATCATTTTTTATACTTGATATGACTTTTTTTTTTTTTTTATTCGGTTGACAATTTTTAATTAACTTTTATAAAAAATTTATAATCAATTTTCGTATTTTCATAAGTTGATTAAATAAAAAAAAAGATATATTTAATTGGAATAAATAATAATTAAAACTCTATTTTTAATTTTAGCTACTTAAAATGTCATACTCAGCCTATAACTTACTTCAACAGGCAAAGTAAAACAAATACAATAATTAACTACAAATCATGTAAATTTTTTACATAATTTTTTAATCATCAATTGATCTAATGCTGTCTAAAATGTAAAATTAAATAAAAAAACCAAGTAAATAGTAATTATTATAAAATAGAGGAATGTTTCCAAAACATAAGAAAATTTATTGTCGATTATTTATCAACAAAAAAACCTTAATAAATTCATAATAATTCATCTATAATAATTTAAAATAAATTTTCGTATAGCATAACACTTTATTTTTTATAAAGTCTATATACTTCCAATAAGTATCACGTCAACGTGCTTGAGTCAATTGAGGTAAAAAAAAAAAATTATTTTTTTTTTCTGACGATCGATAGTTACAAGTCGCAATATTTATCTTTTCTCACATTGTTGCAAAAAAAAAGCTTGTGGTATTAAGGTAATTGTCGGGTGTATATTTCATCGGTTAAAAAAATACGACAAACTGACATTATTACTTATTTATATACAGACGTATATAGAGACATTTTTCGACTTTGATAATAGCATAGGCGTGTATCTCTTATGAAGTCGCAGAATTTTTTTTTACCATATTATCTTATGGCAAAAAAAAGGGTTTACGTTGACAATTTTTTCCCTCCAATTTTACTGATATAAAAAATTTTTCTTCACAGTAATACCCGATTGCAAAAAAAAGAAAATTATACCTCACGTGTTTTTTTTATTCTTTTTTTCACTACTAGAGACTTTTTTTTCTTTTTTTCTACCAGTAGTAGCATGTCAGTCAAAGCTTAAAGAACACTTGTCAATAGCAAGTCAATCTAAAGTCGGTGAGTCCATTATTATCATTAACATCGTCACAATAATTTTTAAAATACATATAGAACAATTATCGGAAAACAAAAAGCAATAACACATACATAAATAATAATAACATATATTTATTTAAATTTGAATTCGAAACATTGTGTCATTTTTTTTTAACAGCCTTAATATATACATACATATTGTGTACAATTTTTAAAAAAATAAAACACTATCTTGATGTCAAAATATTCTGAAACAAGAGAAATTTTTTTTTTCATCTAAAATTTATATAGACTAATTCCATCAACATTAAATGATTGATTAGATTGCATTTAAAGAAATCTTTAAAAAGCTGATTATAATGTATTTTAAAATTAAATTGCTTGCATCATTTTTTCTATCCAATCGATGTATGGATGAACACGAGTATACAAAGGAGGAAAATTAGGATCCCATATGTCAATTGAAATAATTCCAACAACTCGTCGTCCGTTCATAACAGGACCACCAGAATTACCCTGCAGTATATCAATTTGAAAATCATCATACATATAATTAATAATAATTATTTTAAAATAATTGTTTAATTACCATTGTTATGAGATTAGTTGGAGATGAAAGTATCAAACAGTGTTGAGTTGGATGAAGGTAATCAATTTGATTACCATAAAATTTTGTTCGACATTTTCTAGGTTCAAGTGTTTTAACCTCAAGTTTTTGAAGATATCTTGACAAAACATTATTTATTGGATCAACTCCCCAACCTAATATATATTTTTTACCATTTGGTTTTGATGGTGGCATGTAGGCTTGTTTACGTAATCCATTGAATTCTAATTCATTTGCTAATTTAAGTATTGCTGTTAAAAAATAAAAAATAAATAATTCATGTAATTAATATTGGTAATTATATTATTAAATTATTTATTACCGATATCATTGATCCAATAATTACGTGGATCATAATTTTCATGAAATAAAATATATTTAACTTGATTAATGGTAGAAATTCCATGTTGATATTTATCATTTAGATCACTCGTGCCACTTAGTATCTCAAGATTTGCATAAAATACATAACGATCAGATACGGAACAACTTGCAGCAGTTAAAATGTGATATTTTGAAATAATAATACCACCACAAATATGAATATTTTGATATTGTATCGATACCTGATATGGATGATTCCAAATTTCAGCATTTGTTCCACCATATATTTTTTTTGGTATATTTCCATCCACAACTGATTTAGAAAAAATAATAGATAAAAAAAATATTTAATTTATCAATATAAATTATTAATAATAACAATAAAAACTTACCAGAAATAAAAAATCCTAAATATAATATTAATGTCCAATTTTGAATGATACACATGATTTTTATTAACTCACAATTATTCTAAATTATTTTTTTTTTAATTAAAAATTATATATATGATTGACTTGCGTTGAAACATTGCCTCTTATAGCTAACACTTTGCTTAAATGTATATTTGCAATTGTCTAATAAATTATATCCATGTTAAATTTCTTATCTTATCAGTGATACTATAAGTTATCACTATTAACATGGACTTTTTTTTTAATCAAATAAATAGTAAATATTAATTGTACTTTGACGAAATGTATTTTAAATTCACATTAAATGTCATAGTATAATATAAAAATTTTTAAACATTTTATAAATTTATTACCAATTTCAACATCAAAGTAACTCGTGACTTTTAAGAGCATCATTGTCAAAATTATATTTAGTAGGTAATTAAATAATTCAAATTAGACTTATCAAAAATTTTTTTTTAAAGGTTGAAACAAAGTTAATATTGATAAACATATTTGATATATAAAAAGTATATTTATCTTTATTTTTAGTTTTAAATTTGATCATTATAATATAGACTTTAGTATCATGTTATCGTACTTAACATTATTAAATGACAACTTTATTACGCAACAAATTTGACAAAACAAAAGACCAAATTGCATCGATGTTGTTCTTTAAATCAGCATTGACATAGAGCAATCGATTCAGTGATTGTCATTTATATGTATTTATTTTTTTTTATGCTAAAAAAACACACAATTCAGTGTGAGCTTGTTTTTCGTAAAGCAATTGAATTTATTTGTAATAATTTTTGTCATGAACAGACAAGCAATAATCACTAATAATAAAAAAAAATTTCTAATTAGTTTGTCAATTTAAAAACTGATAATACTGAATTTAAAAATTAAAAATTATTAACTTTACAAAGTTAAGATAAAAACATTAAATTAAAAAAAAATTTATATATACTTTTTTTATGTATTTAAGAAAGTTTAATTTTATTTATTTATTTTTTTCTTCCGGTCGTTTTTCTTTAATAATTTTTTTTTTTACTTATTCTTAATTATTTTCATCCAAATTTAAGCAATTGGCTAACAAAAACCAGACACTCAAAAAGTATATAAACTCATAAATCTGACTATATTAAATTTAATGGTTACCACATTGAAATTTTCACTTTAAGTTTTCAAATTAACGTATGATGAAAAGTAAAATAAAATTTTAAGAAACTAAAATAAATATAAATAAATAAATAATAAAATCAGTTTAAATATAAATATTATTAACAAAAAAAAAGGAAAATTTATTTATTTTATTTAAATTTAGTAAAAGGAAGATACCTCCTTTTCGCTATAATATTTTCATTCACAATTTTATATTCCCCAACGATTTTATTCACCGTCAATTTACTATGCCACATATATACATTCAAGTCTTTAGAGTGTGATACATAACACGCAAACATAATATGAAAAAAAAAAAAAAAACGAGAACGATTATTTGCCTTATTATTATCCTTGCCATTCAATAAAAAAAAAATCGGTTAAAATATGACACCATTACGTTACAATGAAATAAAAAATTTAACCCAGTTTTTCACCCTTTTGACCATTTGTTTTTTATTTAATTTTTTTATTTTCAATTTTTTTTTTTCAAGTATCGGATATCTAATGCAAGCGCATATATTATTATATCGATATTAATGAGCTAGGTCATGATAAAAAATGAACAATCATTTATCTTTGCTTGTAAAAATATTTAAATTGATGATGGAATAAATTGTTCTTAATTTGAATATTACTAAAAAATAAATAATAAATTTAATAAAAAAAAATTTATACCATCAGTATATTTAAACGATCATTTTATGTCTCTGTAATAAGGTAAAATATATATGGATATTTATAAATGGGTAATGTTGATTATAAGTTTTACAATACTTTTTTTTTTTTTTCTTGAATTTTTTTTGCCACTAAATGTTATTTATTGAGCTTGATAAAAAGTTTTTCAATGATGGAATCAGCATTGATCTTATCGTTGACAACATTTGTTATCCTTACAATATATTTAAAAAAAAAAAAATTTATACTATAATTTAAACTGGTATTATAATATGATAATAATTTTTTAAATGACAACTCAAGTACGAAAATTTAACTAAATATTTAAAAATCATGTATTTATGTTAATGAGCTTGTATTACGAATGGTAATTGTTTCTGTTATTTGCCTAACCATATGCTAAAAACTGTTATAAGATGTAAAAAAAAAAAACAATTAAATTTTCATTGAGAAAAAAAAAACAAGTAAATAAAAATTCAATGTTTTTATTCTTGCAAGCTTTTTAGATAATTGAGTCGTTAATGTTTTTTTTTTTTATCATTATTTTTCTTCTTGTAATAATTTTTTTTTTGTGAATTATTTGCACTCTAGTGGATCACACACTTTTGTCTTGAATTTTTTATATCAAAAACAATTATTCATAGTGTAAAAAAAATATAATGGTATATTTTTTTCTATAAATAGAATAATTAATTTTAATAGTTAAAAGAAATATATAAATTTTATGGCTAATATATTTATCATGGTTAATTTTTATTAGACAATAATAATAATTTACTTTTGCTTACATTTTACGAGAATTTTTGAGATGTCTCTAAGGTATATTTTACTATTTTTTTATTATTTTTTTTTTTTTTGTTCATTTGGACACAGCATTTTTTGTTTGGTCGACAGAACAAAATAAAAAAAAAAAAATTACAAGTGGAACAAAAGAATTTGCTTTTATAAGCTTTTGTGAAATTTTTCTATTTTTTTTTTTTTTTTTAGTCATTGACTTAAATCTACCCACGCAAATATACAACCACGCAATTCTGCTGTCATTTGTATGTAAATACACGACCAACTTTGTACCTCAAAACACTCATTTACAAGAAAAAAAAAAAAATAAATAAAAATTACATTTATTTCATTCTCATTGTACCCTAATGAACACTTGCCATTTTTTTTAACATTTAAATTATATATTTGAATTTTTTTAATCATGAAAAAACAACAATAACTTGAGTTAATAAATTTTGTTTTTTCTAAAACAAAATAGTTATTAATATATATTGAAATCGAAATTAAAATCAATAATTAATTAATCAGTAAAATTGTTTGAAAGTGCATCTAAAACTTTTTCAAGTAACTTGAACATTTATCAAAAACTCAACGTATAAAATTATCTCTTTCACTAGCAACGATAAAAATTTATAAAAAGAAAATAAAATTGAATAGATAAAAAAAAAATTTCTGACTTCTTATATATTATTAAATGATGAAGAGAGCTTAATAAATTTATGGATCACCCTTGTCATGATCATGTCAAAAGCAGTTCCACTTACACACCTGCCAATTTCATGAAAAAAAATTCAGTCAAAAACTTTTTAATAATGTATCAAAAGAATATTTAATCAAATTCTTCGTTTTCATAATTATAGAAATAAAATAAAATTCTTGTTTTTTAACAAAAATTAAAAAATTATTATAAAATTATTTTTTAATTATACGTAAGCCTAGTTTAAATTGTTATGTATTTGTTTTTTTTTTTTATTTTACACAATATGATAAACTTATAAAAAGCTCTACCTTACCGATGAAACCTGAGTAAGATAAAATATATATTTTAGCTGATCAGCAGATGAATTCAAAACTAGAGATTTCTGCATTTGCAGATAAAATTGTAATCTTCACACTGAGCCAAAGTTATGGTAAATTTAAATGCTAAGAATAGAAAGATAATTGAATATGTATTAAACATCTTGAAAAAAAAAAATTCAATTTGTTTGATATGTCTGACTTTACAACACAACTATGAAATATTGTCACGAAGTGACTACCTCAACTGTCGATGGATGACTGCAATGGGTTGCGTGTTTTTCATTCAATCGATAAAACTTTTTCCTTACATGAGTATATAAGAAATTGAAATAAAAAAAAAAAAAAAGTCTATCATTATGGATGGAGTAAATTTTTTCTACAAAAATGATAAGGGAGGTTTTCTGTCGATATCCAAATATTCTTCACACTGTCATTAAATTAAAAAGAGAAAAAATTTGGTAGAGGTAAAAAAAATTGTATGGACTTTTACTTATTCGAATATTCTTTACACTATCATTAAAATAAAAAATAAAAAATTTTCTTAGAGGTAAAAAAAATTGCAGGGACTCTTAGTTATTCGATGACATTGTATGACAGTATAAGTAAATTGATACTTAAGTCAAAGAAGTATAGAAACTATATCATTATAGATAGGGTTGATTTTTTTTCTACAAAAAAAATCATACGGAAGGTTTTCGAATATTCTTTGCACTGACATTAAAATAAGTATCGGGGAAATTTTTTTCAGAGAAAAAAAAAAGAATCGCGTGCATGCAATATAATACTTTGTTGAACTGAGGCTTGACAAAAAAAAAAAACTCATAGCTCCTCAAACACTCACATTTATACAACAAAAATCGAACACATAAAACATTATCTTTCATCAACTGAATATCTCAAGAATAAAAAAAAAACACTTGTCATACGTAAAACTATATTTGATATTATAATCATGTCTATGTTATCATACAATATCATGATTTTTCGTTTACTCGGACTGTGGTATCGCGAAGAGAATAATTTCACATGGAAAAGATTATTCTACAAATTTCATACTACTTTTTTAGTATCCATGTTTTATACACTTACGATTTCAGAAGTTATCAGTTTGTGTGGTTCACTTGATCCAAGTGAATTTTTAGATGCATCATTTTTATCAATAACAAGAGTACTAATATGTTGGAAAATTTATAATATATTATCAAAAAGCAAATATATAATTCATATGATAAATACATTGGAGACTGGTTCATTTAAAGCACGGAATTTAGTTGAATCATCAATACAAATTCAATTTTCTCAGAAAATTAAGTAAGTATTTTTTTTTATTGTATATGAATACATCATTCAGTAATGTGTCAAATTATTTATATAAAAGGTTAATAATAATTTTATATGGAGGATTAATTGAAATCACAACTACTACAATTATATACGGATCAATTGTGACAGATATTCCTCAACATAAATTAGCATATAAAGCCTGGTTACCTTTCGACATATCGAAACCAACATTTTATTGGATTGCTTTTATACATCAACATTTTAGTGGTTATTGTGGAGGTTCAATGATTGTTGCATTTGACACAATGCTAGTCGGTTTAATGATTTCCATTTGTGCACAACTGAAAATTTTAAAATATCGTATTTGTCATGGCCACAATACATTTACTGAAAAAAATTATCTGATTGATTGTATTGAGCATCATAAGGCTATATATGAGTTGAGTTAAATATATTAAAAGGAAAAAAAAAATATTTTATTAATAAATTTTTGATTACACTTTAGATTTGCTGAAATGTCGAATAAAATTTTTTCATTTTCAATATTTTTTCAATATTTTGCAAGCTCAATAATACTGTGTGCAAGTACATTCAAGTTATCACAAGAAGAGCCATTTACTGAAAAATTTAATAATTTATTATTGTACTTAATTATTATGTTGTTACAAATATTTATGTTATGCTATTGGGCAACTCAAGTACAGGTCGAGGTAATACTTTATATAGCTCCATATATTATATATATTAATTTGTATAATTTTAATTAATTGCTACAAATAATAAATGTATCATAAATTACTGATCAATTCATTTTCAAAATTTTTTCTTAAATACGGTAATTTATGATATTTAAGAAATTTTTTTATCATAAATATTTCGGTGTATCAATAAATATTTCGGTGTATCAATAAATACTTTGAGTTTAATATAACTACTTTAGAGTGAAAATATTATCACTGGAGTTTATAAATGTGATTGGCCATCATTTTCAATTGAAACAAAAAAAAGTTTGTTGCTAACGATGGTACGTGCTCGCATACCTATACAATATTCAAGTGGATACGTTGTCAATTTGTCATTAGCCGAATTTACCAATGTGAGCATTTTTTTTTATTATTTTTTTTCATAGAAATTTATTATAAAATTTATTTATTGTTTTTTATAGCTATTAAAAATGTCTTATTCAATTTATAATATTCTGCAGCAATCAAATTCAAAAACTCGATAGAGTATACATATATTATTCAATTTAAGAAAAATATTGTTCAAGATGTTAATCGAAATAGTATTGAAAATAATTAAACTAAGGTTTATCAAAATGACTTACTCTTTTAAACTTTCATGTAATCCATAATGTAATAAACTGATAAAAGTTTATATAGTATTGATAAATGCACTCAATTATTGATTAAAAGTATATATGCTTGAGAAAAAATAATTATACTTGATTCAACTAATATAAAAGGATTCGTTATAGGTCCGACTTGATTTTGCAAGAAGTATATTTTTAATAACGTATCAAAAGAATATTTAATCAAACTCTTCTTTTGATAATTATAGAAATAAAAAAAAATTCTTTTTTTTTTTTTAATTAATGTAAAATTATAATAAAACTATTTGTTAACTGTACGGAAGCGTATACTATAGTTTAAATTATTTGTATTGGGTTTTTTTTAATTTTACACAGTATGATAAAATTGTAAAAAGCTCTACTTTACCGATGAAAATTTAGTAAGATAAAAGATATATTTTTGCTGATCAACAGATAAATTTAAAACTAGATATTTCTGCATTTGTAGATAAAATTGTAATCTCCACTGAGTCGAAATTAGGCTATAAATTTAAATTCTATTGATAGAAAAATATTTGAATATGTATCAAACATCTCAAAAAAAAAAAAACTCAATTTGTTTGATATGTCTGACTTTACAACACAACTATGAAATATTGACTACCTCAACGACGGATGACTATGGGTTACGTGTTTTCAATCGATAAAATTTTTTCACAGTATATGGAAATTGATACTTTTGAAAAAGATCAAGAAAAATATTTATTGGAAATATAAAATAAATTTAATTTATATTTAAAATATATCATAATTAAATTTGAATTAATTTGATTATTTGTATAAATTAAATTTAATTTACATGTAATTTAGTTAATCATATGTTATATCTATACAAAAGTAAATTTATTTCATATTTTGAAAAATATAAAAAATGAAGTCAAATTTTTGGCAATGTCGAAAAATTTTATAAATTTATTTTATGTTTTGAAAAAATATAAAATACATTTACTTTTTGTATAGATATAGATTACATATGAATTAAATGTAAATTACATGTAAATTAAATTTAATTTATATTTTTTAAAACAATAATTAAATTTAATTCACATATATTTTAAATATAAATTAAATTTGTCTTATATTTCCAGTGAATATATTTTTTTCACTTGGGTACATGGAAATAAAAAGAAAAAAAAAGACTCTATCATTAGGGATGGGGTAAATTTTTCGTGCAATAACAGGGGAGGTTTTCTGTCGATATTCGGATATTTTTTGCTCTATCGATCATTAAAATAAAAAAAGAAAAAAATTCTTAGAGGTAAAAAAAAATGCATGGACTCTTAGTTATTCGATGACATTATACGACAGTATAAATCTATCATTAAAGATAGGGTTGATTTTTCTTCTACGAAAATTATTAGGGAGGTTTTTTGAATATTCTTTGCACTGACATTAAAATAAGTATCGAGGAAATTTTTTCCAAAGAAAAAAAAGAATTGCGTGCATGCAATATAATACTTTGTTGAACTGAGGCTTGACAAAAAAAAAAAAATTCATAGCTCCTCAAACACTCACATTTATACAACAAAATTCGAACATATAGAACATTATTTTTCATCAACTGAATATCTCAAGAATAAAAAAAACCCTTGTCATCCGTAAAACTATATTTGATATTTTAATCATGTCTATGTTATCATACAATATCATGATTCTACGTTTACTCGGACTGTGGTATCCTCAACATAATAATTTTACATGGAAAAGATTATTCTATAAATTTTATACAACTTTTTTAGTATCAATGTATTACGCAAATACAATTTCAAAAGTTGGAATTTTGTGTTCTTCATTTGATAATCCAAAGGAATTTTCAAGTGCATCATTTTTATCAATAACAAGAATACTACTTTGTTGGAAAATTTATAATATATTATCAAAAAGAAAATATATAATTCATATGATAAACACATTGGAAAGTGGTTCATTTAAACCACGAGATTCAATTGAATCATTAATACAAATGCAATTTTCTCAGAAAATTAAGTAAGTACGTTTGTTTTTGATTGTACATGAATACATAATTAGTAATGAGTTAAATTATTCATATAAAAGGTTAATAATAATTTTATACGGAGGACTAATTGAAATCACAACTACTAAGCTTGTATACGCATCAATTGTGACAGATATTCCTCAACATAAATTAGCATATAAAGCTTGGCTACCTTTTGACATATCGAAACCAATATTATATTGGATTGCTTTTATACATCAACATTTCTGTAGTTATAGTGGAGGTTCAATGATTATTGCATTTGACACACTACTAGTTGGTTTAATGATTTCCATTTGTGCACAACTAAAAATTTTAAAATATCGTCTCCTTCATGGTCATAATACATTTACTATGGGAAACGAAAGTAAATCTGAAAAAAATTATCTGATTGATTGTATTGAGCATCATAAAGCTATATATGAGTTGAGTTAAATATTAGAAAGAAAGAAAATATTTTTTATTAATAAATTTTTTTGATTACACTTTAGATTTGCTGAAATGTCGAATGAAGTTTTTTCATTTTCAATATTTTTTCAATACTTTGCAAGCTCAATAATACTGTGTGCAAGTACATTCGCATTATCACAAGAAGAGACATTCACTAAAAAATTTAATAATTTAGTATTGTACATAATTACTATGTTGTTACAAATATTTCTTTTGTGCTACTGGGCAACGCAAGTTCAGGTCGAGGTAATATTCAATATATAGGTATATCTATATATATATATTAATTTGTATAGTTTTAATTAATTGCTATAAATAATAAATGTATCATAAATTATTGATAAAATCATTTTTTTTAATTATTTATAAATATACAGTAATTTGTGATATTTTAGAAATTTTTTTATCATAAATATTTCGGTGTATTAATAAATACTTTGAGTTCCATATAACTATTCTATATAGAGCGAAAATATCATCACTGGAGTTTATGAGTGTGATTGGTTATCGTTTTCAATTAAAACAAAAAAAAGTTTGTTGTTAGCAATGGTACGTGCTCGCAAACCCATACAATATTCAAGTGGATACGTTGTTAATTTGTCAGTAACTGAATTTACCAATGTGAGCATTTATTTTATTATTCTTTTTCATATACAAATTTATTTAATTATTTATTTTTTTTTTTTTCTAGCTATTAAAGATGTCTTATTCAATTTATAATATTCTGCAGCATTCAAACTCAAAAACTCGATAGTATATACTATTCAGTTTAGAAAAAATATTATTTAAGTTGACAATCAAAATGTTATTGATAATAATTTGCAAAAACTAAGTTTTTTCTGTATGACTTACTCTTTTAAAATTTGATATAATCCATAATGTAATAAACTGATAAAAGTGTATTGTACTTTGATATGCACTTAATTATTCATTCAACGTAAATGCGTGAAAAAAAATAATTATATTTGTTTCAACTAGTATATCAAAGGATTCGTTATAAGTCCGACTTGACTTTGCAAGAAGAATATTTATTAAGAATAGCACCACGAAGTGACTACTTCAACTGTCAAAGAGTGACTGTAATAGTTGCGTGTTTTATTTTCCAATCAATAAAATTTACCTCTCGCAATATTTTGTCTCTATATGTTTTATAAATCATACACGATATTACAAAAAAACTGAATATCTAAGAAAAATAATTCAACTGCATATGGCAATAAAAAAAGGCTATGATTATAGATAGAGTAAAATTTTCTTACAAAAATGATAAGGAGGTTTTCTGTCGATAGCTAAATATTCTTTACACGGTCATTAAAGTAAAAGGAGAAAAAAATTTCTCAGAGGTAGAAAAAAAATGCATGGACAGTATAAGTAAATTGATACTAAAGTCAAAGAAATATAAAAATTATATCATCAAAGATAGGGTTAATTTTTTTTCTACAAAAATCATAAGGGAAGTTTTCACGTATTTTTTGCACTGTCATTGAAATAAATATCGAGGAAATGTTTTTAGCAGTAAAAAAAAATTTGTGTGCATGCAATATGATAGGCTGAGAAAGAAAAAAAAATTCATAGCTTTTCTAACACGTTTATACAACAACGTTCGAACATATAGAACATAATTTTTCATGCAACTGAATATCTCAAAAATAAAGAGACTTGTCATAGATAAAATTATATTTGTCATTATAATCATGTCTATGTTATCATACAATATCATGATATTTCGTTTTCTTGGACTATGGTATCCTGAAGAAAATAATTTCACATGGAAAAGATTATTCTACAAATTTTATACAGCTTTTTTAGTATCAATATTTTATACACTTACAATTTCAGAAATTGTCAGTTTGTGTGGTTCACTTGATGACCCAAATGAATTTTCAAGTGCATCATTTTTATCAATAACAAGAGTTGTTGTTTGTTGTAAAATTTATAATATATTATCAAAAAGAAAATATATAATTCACATGATAAACACATTGGAGAATGGTTCATTTGAAGCACGAAATTTAGTTGAATCATTAATACAAACTCAATTTTCTCATAAAATTAAGTAAGTATTTTTTTTTTTTTTTGATTGTATATGAACACAAAATTGTAATGAGTTAATTTATTCAAATTAAAGGTTATTAATAATATTATATGGAGGGCTAATTGAAATTACAACTACTGCAATTGTTCACGCATCAATTGTGACAGATATTCCTAAACGTGTTTTACCATCTAAAGCATGGTTGCCATTTAACGAATCAAAACCAATATTTTACTGGATTGCTTTTATACATCAACATTTCGGTGGTTATTGTGGAGCTTCAATGACTGTTGCATTTGACACAATGCTAGTTAGCTTAATGATTTCTATTTGTGCACAACTAAAAATTTTAAAATATCGGTTTCATTATGGCCACAATACATTTACTAATGAAATCAAAAGTAAATCTGAAAAAAATTATCTCATTGATTGTATTGAGCATCATAATGCTATATATGAGTTGAGTTAAATATCAGAAGAAAAGAAAATATTTTTTATTAATAAATTTTTGATTACACTTCAGATTTGCTGAAATCTCAAATAAAGCTTTTTCATATTCAATATTTTTTCAATATTTTGCAAGCTCAATAGTATTGTGTGTAAGTTCATTCAAATTATCACAAGAAGAAGCATTTACTAAAAAATTTAATAATTTAATATTGTATCTTGCTTGTATGTTATCGCAAATTTTTATTTTTTGCTATTGGGCAACTCAAGTACATGTCGAGGTAATATTTTAATTAATTAATTTTAAATACAGCAATTTATAATAATTTAGAAATTTTTTTTTACTAAAATTTTTGAGTGTATTAATAAGTATTTTACGTTTAATATAACTACTTTAGAGTGAAAATATCATTACTGGAGTTTATGAATGTAATTGGTTATCTTTTTCAATGATTACTAAAAAGAATTTGATGTTAACGATGGTGCGTGCTCTAAAACCCATACAATATTCAAGTGGATACATTGTTAATTTGTCATTAACTGAATTTACCAAAGTGAGCATTTTTTAATTTTTTTTTTTCGTAAAAATATATTATACAATTTGTTTACTTTTTATGTAGCTATTAAAAATGTCTTATTCAGTTTATAATATTCTGCAGCAATCAAATTCAAAAACTCGATAGAGTATACATATATTATTCAATTAAGAAAAATATTGTTCAAGATGTTAATCGAAATAGTATAGAAAATAATTAAACTGACTTACTTTTTCAAACTTTCATGTAATCCATAATGTAATAAACTGATAAAAATTCGTATAGTATTGATAAATGCACTTAATTATTGATTAAAAGTATATATGCTTGAGAAAAAATAATTATACTTGATTCAACTAATATAAAAGGATTCGTTATAGGTCCGACTTGATTTTGCAAGAAGTATATTTTTAATAATGTATCAAAAGAATATTCAATCAAATTCTTCTTTTGGAAATTATAGAAATAAAAAAAAATTCTTTTTTTTTTTTAATTAATGTAAAATTATAATCAAACTATTTGTTAACTGTACGGAAGCGTATACTATAGTTTAAATTATTTGTATTGGGTTTTTTTTAATTTTACACAGTATGATAAAATTGTAAAAAGCTCTACTTTACCGATGAAAATTTAGTAAGATAAAAGATATATTTTTGCTGATCAACAGATAAATTTAAAACTAGATATTTCTGCATTTGTAGATAAAATTGTAATCTCCACTGAGTCGAAATTAGGCTATAAATTTAAATTCTATTGATAGAAAAATATTTAAATATGTATCAAACATCTCGAAAAAAAAAATATTCAATTTATTTGATATGTCTGACTTTACAACACAACTATGAAATATTGTCACGAAGTGACTACCTCAACTGTCGACGGATGACTGCAATGGGTTGCGTAAGTTTCATTCAATCGATAAAATTTTTTCCTAACATAAGTATAAGAAAGTTAATACATTTGAAACAAAATGTATCTACATTGAAATAAAAAAAAAAAAGTCTATCATTAGAGATGGGGTAAATTTTTGCTACAAAATTGATAGGGGAGGTTTCCTGACGATATCCAAATATTCGTTACATCGTCATTAAAATAAAAAGAGAAAAAATTTCTTAGAGGTAAAAAAAATCGCATAAAGTTTTACTTATTCGAATAGTCTTTACACTGTCATTAAAATAAAGAAAGAAAAATTTCTTCGAAGTATAAAAAATTGCATGGACTCTTAGTTATTCGATGACATGTACGACTGTATATAAGTAAATTTATACTCAAGTCAAAGAAATAGAAGCTATATCATTATAGATAGGGTTGATTTTTTTTCTACGAAAATCATAGGGGAGATTTTCCAATATTCTTTGCACTGACATTAAAATAAGTATCGAGGAAATTTTTTTTCAGAGAAAAAAAAAAAATTACGTGCATGCAACGTAATACTTTGTTCAACTGAGGCTTCAGAAAGAAAAAAATTTCATAGCTTCTCCATCACATTCATACACCAATAACCAAACATATAGAACATCATTTTTCATTACATATTTGAATACCTTAAAAACAAAAAAACACTCGTCATACGTAAAATTATATTTGACATTATAATCATGTCTATGTTATCATACAATATCATGATTTTTCGTTTACTCGGACTGTGGTATCCCGAAGAGAATAATTTCACATGGAAAAGATTATTCTACAAATTTCATACAACTTTTTTAGTATCAATGTATTACGCAAATACAATTTCAAAAGTTATAATTTTGTGTTCTTCATTTGATAATCCAAATGAATTTTCAAGTGCATCATTTCTATCAATAACAAGAATAGTAATTTGTTGGAAAATTTATAATATATTATCAAAAAGAAAATTAATAATTCATATGATAAACACATTGGAAAATGGTTCATTTAAAGCACGAGATTCAGTTGAATTATCAATTCAAAATCAATTTTCTTATAAAATTAAGTAAGTATATTTTTGGATTGTATTCGAATACATAATTGTTATGAGTTGAATTATTTTTATAAAAGGTTAATAATAATTTTATATGGAGGATTAATTGAAATTACAATTACTACAATCGTTTACGCATCAATTGTGACAGATATTCCTCAACATACATTAGCATATAAAGCCTGGTTACCTTTCGACATATCGAAACCAATATTTTATTGGATTGCTTTTATACATCAACATTTCAGTGGCTATTGTGGAGCTTCAATGAATATTGCATTTGACACACTACTAGTTGGTTTCATGATTTCCATTTGTGCACAGCTAAAAATTTTAAAATATCGTCTTCATCATGGCCATAATACACTTACTAATGAAATTAAAAATCAATCTGAAAAAAATTATTTGGTTGATTTTATAGAGCATCATAAGGCTATATATGAGTTGAGTTAAATATTAGAAAGAAAGAAAATATTTTTCATTAATAAATTTTTTTGATTACACTTTAGATTTGCTGAAATGTCGAATGAAGCTTTTTCATATTCAATATTTTTTCAATATTTTGCAAGCTCAATAGTACTGTGTGTAAGTACATTCGCATTATCACAAGAAGAGCCATTTACTAAAAAATTTAATAATTTGATGATGTATTTAATTTGTATGTTATTACAAATATTTATTTTGTGCTATTGGGCAACTCAAGTTCAGGTCGAGGTAATATTTTATATATATTAATTTGTATAGTTTCAATTAATTGCTACAAATAATGAATGTATTATAAATTATTGATAAAATCATTTTCAAAAAATTTTCATAATACAGTAATTTATGATATTTTAGAAACTTTTTTTGTCATAAATATTTCGGTGTATTAATAAATGCTTTGAGTTTAATATGACTATTCTATAGGCTCAGATTATTTACACATTATTTGTATGTACACAGTAAATTTATACACATAAATATTTTATAGATTTAATTTTACATATAAATATTTTACACATAATAATTTTTACCAAATATTTTACACATAAATATTTATGTGTAAAATATTTATATGTGAAATTAAATGTATAAAATATTTATGTGTCAAATATTTAGTGTAAATGACTATGTGTAAAACTATTTAGTGTAAATTATTATGTGTAAAATTATTATGTGTAAAATTAATTGTGTAAAACTATTTGGTGTACAAAAAGATTGTGTAAAATAAAAATGTGTATAAATTTACTGTGTACAAATAATGTGTAAATAATCATTGTGTACCCTTTCAATGTGTAAAACTAACTCTAAGCCATTCTATATAGAGTGAAAATATCATCACTGGAGTTTATGAATGTGATTGGTTATCATTTTCAATTAAAACAAAAAAAAGTTTGTTATTAACGATGGTACGTGCTCTTAAACCTATACAATACTCAAGTGGATACGTCGTTAATTTGTCATTAACTGAATTTACCAATGTGAGCATTTTTTTTATTATTCTTTTTCATAGAAATTCATTATGCTATTTATTTATTGTTTTTTATAGCTATTAAAAATGTCTTATTCAATTTATAATATTCTGCAGCAATCAAACACAAACAGTCGATAGTATATACTATTCAATTTAGAAAAATAATCGAAAAAGTATTAATAATAATTTGCAAACTTACTCTTTTAAGATTTGATGTGATCCATAATATAATAAACTGATAAAATTGTATTGTATTTATATATGCACTTAATTATTCTCTCAAAGTAAATGCTTGAAAAAAAATGATATAATTGTTAAAAGATCTACTTTTCCGATGAAACTTGAGCAAGATAAAAGATATATTTTTGCTGATCAGCAGACGTATTCGAAATTAGAGATTTCTGCATTTGCAGATAATATTGTAATCTCTCCACTGGGTCGAAGTTATGGTAAATTCAAATGCTACTAATATAGAAAAATATTTGAATATGTATCAAACATCTCGAAAAAAAAAAATATTCAATTTGTTTGATATGTCTGACTTTACAACACAACTATGAAATATTGTCACGAAGTGACTACCTCAACTGTCGACGGATGACTGCAATAAGTTGCGTGTGTTTCATTCAATCGATAAAATTTTTTCCTTACAAAAGTATAAAAAAATTGATACATTTGAAACAAAATGTATCTACATTGAAATAAAAAAAAAAAAGAGTCTATCATTAGGGATGGGGTGAATTTTTGCTACAAAAATGGTAGGGGAGGTTTTCTGTCGATATCCAAATATTCGTTACACTGTCATTAAAGTGAAAAGAGAAAAAATTTCTTAGAGGTAAAAAAAATTGCATAAAGTTTTACTTTTTCGAATATTCTTTACACTGTCATTAAAATAAAAAAAAGAAAAAATTTCATAGAGGTAAAAAAAATTGCATGGACTCTTAGTTATTCGATGACATTGTACGAAAGTATAAGTAAATTGATACTAAAGTCAAAAAAATAGAAACTATATCATTATAGATAGGGTTGATTTTTTTTTACAAAAAAAATCATAAGAAAGGTTTTCGAATATTCTTTGCACTGACATTAAAATAAGTATCAGGAAAATTTATTTCAGAGAAAAAAAAAAGAATTGCGTGCATGCAATAAGATACTTTGTTAAACTAAGGCTTAACAAAAAAAAATTTCGTATAGCTTCTCAAACACTTACATCTATACAACAACGTTCGAACATATAGAACAAAATTTATCGCCAACTGAATATCTCAAAAATAAAAAAACACTTGTCAATTGTCATACGTGAAACTATATTTGATATTATAATCATGTCTGTGTTTTCATACAATATCATGATTTTTCGTTTACTAGGAATGTGGTATCCTGAAGATAACAATTCCGCATGGAAAAAAATATTCTACATATTTTATACAACTTTGATTGTATCAATATATTACACAAACGCAATTTCACAAATTATTATTTTGTTTGGTTCACTAGATGATGCAAAGGAGTTTTCAGGTGCATCATTTATAACAATAACGAGAATTCTTGTTTGTTATAAAATGTATAATATATTATCAAAAAGAAAATATATAATTCATATCATAAACACATTGGAGACTGGGTCATTCAAAGCACGAGATTCAGTTGAATTATCAATTCAAACTAAATTTTCTCGGAAAATTAAGTAAGTGTACAAAAAGTATGTTTTTTGATTGTATATAAATACACAATTGTAAAGAGTTCAATTATTTATATTAAAGGTTATTAATAATTACATATGGAGCATTATGTGCAACTACACTTACTGCACTTCTTTACGTGTCAATTTTGGTAGATATTCCTCAACGTAAATTAGCATTTGAAGCCTGGTTGCCTGTCAACACTTCGATACCAATATTTTATTGGATTGTTTTTATATATCAACATTTTAGTGGTTATTGTGGAACTTCAATAAGTGTTTCATTTGACACAGTACTAGTCGGTTCAATGATTTTACTTTGTGCACAACTAAACATTTTAAAATATCGTCTTCGTCATGGCCATAATAATAATGAAATTGAAAATAAATCTGAAAAAAAATATCTAATTGATTGTATTGAGCATCATAAGGCTATTTATGAGTTGAGTTAAATACTAAAAAAAAAAAAAAAAAATAATCTATTAATAAATTTTTATTACACTTTAGATTGGCTGAATTGTCAAATGAAGCTTTTTCAAATGCAATATTTTTGCAATATTTTGCAAGCTTAATAGTATTGTGTGTAAGTTCTTTCCAATTATCACAAGAAAAACCATTTACTAAAAAATTTAATGATTTGATACTGTATTTAATTTGCCAATTGTTACAAGTATTTATGTTTTGCTATTGGGCAACTCAAGTACAAGTCGAGGTAATATTTTATATATATTAAATATTAATTTGTATGATTTCAATTAACTGCTACAAATAATAAATGTATTATAAATTATTGATGTAGTCATATTTTTTTTTTATTTTTTTAAATACAGTAATTTATGTGATAATTTAGAAAAAAATGTTTCATCATAGATATTCCGGTGTATTAATGAATACTTATGTTTAATATAATCATTTTAGAGCGAAAATATCATCACTGGAGTCTATGATTGTGAGTGGTTATCACTTTCTATTACTACAAAAAAAAATTTGATATTAACTATGGTACGAGCTCTCAAACCTATACAATATTCAAGTGGATATGTTGTTAATTTGTCTTTAACTGAATTTACCAATGTGAGCATTTTTTTTTATTATTCTTTTTCGTAGAAATTTATTATACAATTTATTTAATTTTTTTATAGCTGTTAAGAATGTCTTATTCAATTTATAGTATCCTGCAGCAATCAAATTCAAGAACTCGATAGTATTATTTAATTCAAGAAAAAAAATTTTCAAGCTGATAATCAAATAGATAATAATTCGCAAAAACTAAGCTGACTTACTCTTTTCAACTTTGATGTAGTCCATAATGTAGTAAAAGTTTATAGTATTAATAAATGCACTTAATTATTGATTAAAAGTAAATGCTTGAGAAAAAATAATTTGATTTATTTCAATTGATTTAAAGGGATGTGTTACATGTCCGACTTAACTTTGCAGGATTTATATTTATTAAGAATATCACCACGAAGTGACTACTCCAACTGTCAAAAGGTGACTGAAATGGTTGCGTGTTTTATTTTCCAATCAATAAAATCTACCTCTTGCAATATTTTATCTTCATGTTATATAATACATACACGATATTTCGAAAAAAAAAAAAATATCTGAGAAAAAAAAATTGATACTGCATATGTCAATAAAAAAAAGGCTATCATTAAAGAAAGGGTAAAAATTTCTTACAAAAATGATAAGGGAGGTTTTTGTCTATATTAGAAAAAAAATAAAAAATAAAATTCTTAGAGGTGACACGTATTTCATGCACTTTCCGTTATGCGATGAAATTGTGAATTCATACTAACGTCAAAGAGATAGAAACTATATCATTAAAGATAGGGTTGATTTTTTTTCTACAAAAAAAAATCATAAGGGAAGTTTTCGAATATTCATTGCACTATCATTAGAATAAATATCGGGGAAATTTTTTTAGAGGTAAAAAAAATTGCGTGCATGCTGTATGATAGGCTGAAAAAAAAGAGAAAATTTCATAGCTTTTCAGGCACTTATACATTGATACACATATAGAATATTTCGAACATATAGAACATGATTTTTCGTCAACCTCGAAAATAAGAGAAACACTCGTCATACATAAAATTATATTTGATATTTTAATCATGTCTATGTTATCATACAATATGATGATTTTACGTTTGCTCGGACTGTGGTATCCCAAAGAAAATAATTTCACATGGAAAAGATTATTTTACAAATTTTATACAACTTTTTTAGTATCAGCATTTTATACACTTACAATCTCCCAAACTATCAGTTTGTGTGGTTCACTTGATGATCCAAGTGAATTTTCAAGTGCATCATTTTTATCAATAACGAGAATTGTTGTTTGTTGTAAAATTTATAATATATTATCAAAAAGAAAATATATAATTCACATGATAAACACGTTGGAGAATGGTTCATTTGAAGCACGAGATTCAGTTGAATCATTAATACAAATGCAATTTTCTCAGAAAATTAAGTAAGTATTTTTTTTGATTGTTTATGAATACATAATTGTAATGAGCTTGATTATTTATATTAAAGGATATTAATAATTTCATATGGAGGATTAGTTACAATTACAACTACTGCAATTGTTTACGCATCAATTGTAACAGATATTCCTAAACGTGAATTACCATCCAAAGCTTGGCTACCATTTATCGAATCAAAACCAATATTTTATTGGATTGCTTTTATACATCAACATTTCGGTGGTTATTGTGGAGGTTCAATGAGTGTTGCATTTGACACGCTACTAGTTGGTTTAATGATTTCCATTTGTGCACAACTAAAAATTTTAAAATATCGTCTTCATCATGGCCATAATACATTTACTAATGAAAACAAAAGTAAATCTGAAAAAAATTATTTGGTTGATTGTATTGAGCATCATAAGGCTATATATGAGTTGAGTTAAATATCAGAAAAAAAAAAAATATTTTTTATTAATAAATTTTTGATTACACTTTAGATTTGCTGAAATATCAAATGAAGCTTTTTCATATTCAATATTTTTTCAATATTTTGCAAGCTCAATAGTATTGTGTGTAAGTTCATTCAAATTATCACAAGAAGTACCATTTACTAAAAAATTTAATAATTTAATATTGTATCTTGCTTGTATGTTATCGCAAATTTTTATTTTTTGCTATTGGGCAACTCAAGTACATGTCGAGGTAATATTTCATATATATATGTGGCATTCTTAGCCAAGTCACGGGGTTTGCGGCCTGACCCTCTGCGATTTTGCTTATTTTTTGATATGTTGTAGATTTTGGCCTGAAAAAAAACCCGTATTTTTTTTCTTCGATTTTGGCGCCACCATCAAATGATATTCAAAAGCCCCTTTTTGCTGAATTTTTATCACAGATTCGAGGATAAACAAGTATTTATTTAAGTTTCAATGGGAAGTATTTTTTCGATTTTTGAAATTTTGATTTTTTAAAAATTAATTTTATTTTTTTTTTATTTTTTTAGATAAAAATGAAATTTATTGAAATTTCCATTCTTTCAGTTTTTGAGAAACCATATAGTTGGTTTTTTCACTCGATTTGTTATGTGGTTTTCTCAAAACTAAAAGAAATTGGAATTTATATGAGTAAATTTCTTTTTTATTATCACATTTAAAAAATAAAAAATAAAATTGAGAAAAATTTTTCAAAAATCAAATCAAAATTGAAAATACTTCCCATTGAGTGACTCTATTGAAAGGCTTAACAATACGTCCTCAACATAAAAATCAAAAAAGTGGCGCTTTTAGATATCATGAAACGACGTCCCCAAAATTGAACAAAATACGGTTTTTACAAAATCTACAACATATCAAAAAAAAATTTAGGTACCGTCAAATGGTTTGGCTAAGATCGCCACATATATTAATTTTTATAATTTTAATTGATTGCTACAAATGATAAATTTATCATTAATAAATCAAATTATTTTTAAAAAATTTCTTCGAATCCAGTAATTTATGATAATTTAGAAATATCTATTGTATTAAATATTTCAAGTATAACTTCTTTAGAGTGAAAATATCATCACTGGAGTTTATGAGTGTGATTGGTTATCACTTTCAATCAATACAAAAAAAAATTTGTTATTAACCATGGTACGTGCTCTCAAACCCATACAATATTCAAGTGGATATGTTGTTAATTTGTCAATAATTGCATTTACTAATGTGAGAGTTTTTTTTAATATTCTTTTTCATGGAGAAAAAAATTAATTTATTAATTTTTGTTTTATAGCTATTAAAAATGTCTTATTCAGTTTATAATATTCTGCAGCAATCAAATTCAAAAACTCGATAGTACTATACATATTAATATATAATTTAATTTACGAAGAATATTGTTCAAGCTATTAATCATAATAGTATATTGAAAATAATTAGCAAAAAGCTAAGATTTTTAGGATGACTTACTCTTTTAAATTATTATGTAATCCATAATGTAATGAACTGATGAAAGTGTATTGTATTTATATATGCACTTAATTATTGACTCAAAGTAAATGCAAAAAAAAATGATTAGATTTATTTCAATTAATATAAACAGATTTGTTATTAGCCCGACTTTTTAGAAGTTATATTTATTAACAATATCACCACGAAGTGACTACTCCAACTGTCAAAGGGTGACTGAAATGGTTGCGTTTTTTATTTTCCAATCAATAAAATCTACCTCTTGCAATATTTTGTCTCTATGTTATATAAAACATACACAGTATTACAAAAAAAAAAAATGAATACCTGAGAAAAAAAATTAAACTGCATATGGCAATAAAAAAAAAGCTATCATTAAAGATAGAGTAAAATTTTCTTGCAAAATGATAAGGGAGGTTTTTGTCTATATTAGAAAAAAAATTTTAAAAAAATTCTTAGAAGTGAAACGCATTGCATGACTACTTATTCGACAGTATAAGTAAATTGATATATACTTTTACAAAAGTCCATATCATTAAAGATAGGGTGAATTTTTTGTACGCAGAGGTTTCCAATTTAATAACAGAATATTTTTTTGCACTATTATTAATATAAATAAATTGAGGAAATTTCTTGGAGACAAAAAAAAAATTGCATGTACTGTACAAATGTATTTTTTTTTTTTTCTTTTTTTACTAGATACAAAAAAATATATAGAACTCGTATTCATTTACTAACCACCTGAGTGTTAACATATATTTTTTCAAACTAAAGTTTTCTGTTCGTATTTTTCTTATCTTGAAAGTAAATAATTTTCATTGTCATTTTTATTCTTATCATGTCGATATTATCATACAATGTCATGATATTTCGTTTACTGGGCTTATGGTATCCTGAAAATTCAATCACAACGAGAAAACTTTTTTTTTACAAATTATATACTGGATTATTGGTAGTGACACTTTACACATTTACACTTTCACAGTTAATTAAAATGTTTACTTCTCTGGATAATCCAGATGATTTTTCAAAAGCATCATTTATGTCAATAACAATGACAGCAACGTGTTTTAAAGTTTATGATATGTTATCTAAAAAAAAATTACTAGCTCGTTTGATAAATACATTGGATAATGGTTCATTTAAATCACGAAATTCAATTGAATCATCGATACAATCTAATTTTTTTAATAAAATTAAGTAAGTACCATGCAAGTACTGTATGTAAAAATAAATGCATAATTTTTAAGCATTTTATTTATTTATAATTGTTGTGTATTGAAAAATTCAAAGTTTTATAAAATAATATAATTTGTCAAAGGTTATTAATATTTTTGTATGGAACGTTGAATGAATCAACAGCTACTACAATAACGTTAGCATCAATCATTCGTGATGCTCCTCAGCGTGCATTAGCATATAAAGCTTGGTTGCCATTTGATGAATCAAAACCAATATTTTATTGGATTGCTTTTATACATCAACATTTCGGTGGTTATTGTGCAGCTTCAATGAGTGTTGCATTTGACACAATGGTGGTCGGTTTGATGATTTCAGTTTGTGCACAACTAAGAGTTTTAAAATATCGTATTCATCACGGCTATAATACGGTTACTTATGAACAAAAAAAAAATTATGAAAATGATTATCTTGTTGACTGTATTCAACATCATAATGCTATATTCCAGTTGAGTTTAAAATTTGAAGTAATACAATCTTTTATTGAGGTTTTTTTTTTTTTTTAAATATAATTTTGATTTCATTTTAGATTTGCTGAATTGTCAAACTATATATTTTCAAAAGCTATATTTTTCCAATATTTTGCAAGCTCAATAGTGCTGTGTGTGAGTACATTCAGTTTATCACAAGAAAAAACATTTAGCAAAGAATTTAATAATTTAATTATGTATCTTGCTTGTATGCTATCACAAATTTATGTACTATGTAATTGGTCAACTAACGTACATATTGAGGTAAAATTAAAAATAGAATATTAATTATTTATTAATTTTTATTTATGAATGAAGAAAAAACAAATATTTATTGAAAAAAAATTAAATATATCATTTCTGTTTACCGTTGAACACAATTTATTCAGATATATGTTCGAAAAAAATTTAATAATTATAACTATGGTACTTTGTAAAAATAATAATACGTTTTTTATTTTTAATAATTATTATATATTTTAGAATTACAATAAAAATTTCTCAATAATCTCAATATTTTAATAATTATTATTATTTTGATCAACAACCCTAGAGTACAAGTATTGCTACTGGAGTTTATGAAAGCGATTGGCCATCATTATTAATAGGTTCAAGAAAAAATTTAGTAATAATGATGATACGTACACTCAGGCCGATACAATATTCAAGTGGATATATTGTTAATTTGTCTTTAACTGCATTCGCAAATGTAAGCATTGTTAATCTTCATTTATTTTAAATCATTCTAATAACTTTTTGAAATTTTTTTATTATTAGCTTTTAAAAACGTCGTATTCGGCATACAATATTCTCCAAAAATCTAAATCGAGAACTGAATAAAACAAGTGCTGATTTTCTATGTTTTGTTTTTTGAACAATGTTATAACGAATCATTATGTTTTTAATTTATGACGTTAATTGTGTATAATAATTAAGCCCTACAAAAATTATTGTTTTTTTCATACTTAATTACTCAAAAAAAAAATTATATTTTCAGTACACCTTAATTGATAATTGTATCACTCAAAATGTTAAAAAACTTGACGATTTATCGAATGTCCGACTTAATTCTGCAGAAATTTTATTTACTCAGAAGATCATCACGAAGTAACTACTTCAACTGTCAAAGGGTGACTGAAATGGTTGCGTGTTTTTTTTTTTTCAATCAATAAAATTTACCTCCTGCAATATTTTGTCTTCATATCATTTAAAATATACTCGATTTTACAAAAAGAAAAATATTGATACTGCACATAGCAATGAATAAAAAAAAGCTATCATTAAAGATAGGGTAAATTTTCTTCAGGCAAATGATAGGGGAGGTTTTCGTCTGTATATAGAATATTTTTTGCACTATTATTAAGATAAATATTGAGGAAATTTCTTGGAGACAAAAAAAAAATTGCATGTACTGTACAAAAGTCGTTTTTTTTTTTTTTTTTTTACTTGATACAAAAAAATACATATAGAACTCGTATTCATTTACTAACCACCTGGGTGTTAACATATCTTATTTCAAACTAAAGTTTTCCGTTCGTATTTTTTTATATTGAAAATAAATAAATCGTATTGTTATATTTATCATGTCAATATTATCATACAATGTCATGATATTTCGTTTACTGGGCTTATGGTATCCTGAAAATTTAATCTCAACGAGAAAACTTTTTTTTTACAAATTATATACTGGATTATTGGTAGTGACACTTTACACATTTACACTTTCACAGTTAATTAAAATGTTTACTTCTCTGGATAATCCAGATGAATTTTCAAAAGCATCATTTATGTCAATAACAATGACAGCAACGTGTTTTAAAGTTTATGATATGTTATCTAAAAAAAAATTACTAGCTCGTTTGATTAATACATTGGATACTGGTTCATTTAAATCACGAGACTCATTTGAATCATCAATACAATATGATTTCTCTAATAAAATTCAGTAAGTAACGTGTAAGCATTTACAATTATTGCGTGTTGACATTAAATTAGAATGTTTATATTATTATAATTCGTCAAAGGTTATTAATAATTCTGTATGGAACGTTGAATGAATCAACAGCTACTACATTAACACTAGCATCAATTGTTCGTGATATTCCTGAACGTACACTAGCATATAAAGCTTGGTTACCTTTCGACATATCGAAACCTATATTTTATTGGATTGCTTTTATACATCAACATTTTGGTTGTTATTGTGCAGCTTCTATGAGTGTTGCATTCGACACAATGGTAGTTGGTTTAATGACTACAATTTGTGCACAACTAAGAATTTTAAAATATCGTATTTATCATGGTCATAATATAGTTACTTATGAACAAAAAAAAAATTATGAAAATAATTATCTAGTTGACTGTATTCAACATCATAATGCTATATTCAAGTTAAGTTTGAAATTTTAAGTAATTTTTTATTAAGATTTTTTTTTGAAATATAATTCTGTTTTTATTTTAGATTTGCTGAATTGTCAAATTTTATATTTTCAAAAGCTATATTCTTTCAATATTTTGCAAGCTCAATAGTGCTGTGTGTCAGTACATTTAGTTTATCACAAGAAAAAACATTTAGCAAAGAATTTAATAATTTAATTTTGTATCTTGCTTGTATGCTATCACAAGTTTATATACTTTGTAATTGGTCAACTAACGTACATATTGAGGTAAAATTAAAAATAAAATTTTAATTATTTATTTAATATATAAATATATAAATATGGTACTTTGCAAAAATAATAATAAATTTTTTTTTTCTTTATTTTTATCAATTATTATGTATTTTAAAATTTAAAATTTTAAAATAACTTTTAAATTTTTAAAAATTTATTGTAAATTTTAAACTCCATTTTCTTTTGTCAATAAAGACAGAATAAAAATTTCACAATAATCTGACTATATTAATAATTATTATTATTTTGAATAACAACCCTAGAGTACAAATATTGCTACTGGAGTTTATGAAAGCGATTGGCCATCATTATTAATAAGTTCAAGAAAAAATTTAGTAATGATGATGATACGTACACTCAGACCAATACAATATTCAAGTGGATATATTGTCAATTTGTCTTTAACTGCATTCACAAATGTAAGCATTGTTATTATTTATTTTTTTAAAATCAATTTAATAGTTCTTTTAAATTTTTTTATTATTAGCTTTTAAAAACTTCGTATTCGGCATACAATATTCTTCAAAAATCTAAATCAAGAACTGAATAAAATAAGTGCTGATTTTTTTCTAATTGTTATGTTTGAAATTTATGACTTTATATATCAATAATAATTAAGCTCTCAATATTTCGCTATTTTAAAAAATTAAAAATTATTTAATCAAATAATATTGTTATTTTTTTTTATACCTAATGAATAAAAAAGATTATATTTTTTATACAATTAAACTGATCATTGAATCACTCAAAATCTTGAAAATTTTACAATATTATAATTATAATTTATGTAAAAATTATAGGTATTTTTTTTATTCGTTTAATTTTTGTTTTTTATTATTTAATTTTAAACTTTGTTTTCATTTCATCGGTGGCAAAACGCCCCCGGTGGCTCACAGATATTTCTGAAATATTCACCTGTCCAAAAAATTTGCACGCGAACGTTTCAAAAAAAAAAAAAATAATTGTAAAGATCAAAATGTACATGTTCAAATAAAAAACATATACAGGTACATATTTTTTTTTTTTTTTTCAAGAGATTGAGTGAAAAAATAAGTAGTATTTAAAAGCCTCAAGCTTTGTCGATTTTATTTTTTAAAAATGAATAAAAAGTTGTTATCAACAACGTAAAAAAAATAAATTTTTTTTTTTTAATCTGTACACGTGTATTTTTATGAAAATTCAATATTACAATTTTAATTATTTTGACAAATAAATTTTAAAAAGTATCTATTAAAATAAAAATAAATAAAAAATTAATTCAAGTATTTATAACGTCGAGAGAAATAAAGTGATAACTTCAAGACCTGTCTTAACTAGCCACAATAATTTTTTAAAAAAATCAAAGTTACTTTTTTTTTACAAATAAAAAAAAATAACAAAAAATAAATATGATTAAATAATACAAGAAAATAAATCAATCACATTGGAATTCAAAAAAATATCAATGTGAATACCTTACTGTCAAATGTTGAATTATTTTTAAAAATGTGTTAATGGAAAAATAATAATTTTATAAATTCAACTGACAATTCAATTCACAACTGATTGAAAAATTTCTTGATGAATTTAATTGCTTTGAGTTAATGAGATATTATTTTTTTTTTGAAAGTTGATTAAAGTTTCTACTTATATTCAATTTAAATACGCTGAATTATTTAATACTCAACATAAATATCTATATTGCTAAATATAAACTGTCGTTGACATTTAAAATAATGTGACTATAGTTTTATCTATCGTTAACAAGCAAAATAATTATTGTAAGGGATTTAATACCATGTGTTATTTACGATCACCATTTGATTGATCAACATTTCAACTTTTTTTTTTTCTTCATATACCCACTGGCAATTGTTTTCTTTATTAAAGAAAATTTTTTTTAATATAGATAAATATATATTTATGGAATTTACCCGATGGCTTATTTATTTTTCCAGTCGTCTCATTGACATTCCCAAGAAATTTTATAACAACTAAATACAATAACTTTTTTATTAAAATATAAATACAATTTAAAAAAGTAATATATAATATCTTGAATAACAATTAAAAAACAATATAAATTTTTATTTATATATTTTTTATTAAACTTTTAAAGTTATTATAAATTTTAAATGTTGGAAAAAAAAATTAGAGCATTAAATTTTTTTAAAAATGCAATATAAGTATGAAAAAAAAAAAAATTTTAAGTAAAAAAACTTGTGTCAGATTGTGCACAATGGATATCTGTCAGATAAAAAAAACTTGCGAGAGATTTTGTGAAAAGCTTTTGAACTGTGTCCAGTGCAGTTTTCACGTTATATTTATGCTCATCTTATGTGGCTTTTATCGCACTTTAACTGAATCATGGATGGCAATTTCTAATGTATCTAAAAAATAAAAAAAACCTCAAAAGATATCTATCAAGATTTCCATTTCATAGCTTCAGAAAATATATATATATTTTTTCATCTAAATAATAATAATAATGATATTATTATATAAATAAATGTCATGATAAAAAAATCCATTAAATATATATATTTGAATTTTATACAGATAATGCGATTGATCGATTTTAAAAAATCACAAAAACGTGAATACTAAAAATCTAGTCTCACTTTTATAAAATGTACAATAATAAAAGCAATTCTGAATTTATATATATTTCTACGTATAAATTTGTAGAAAATTTTGCTATAAATTGGCTGCTATAATAACGAACGAACGAACGACTATTAAAATAACTGATAAAATTCTACACAATCTCGCTTTATATATTTTCCAATATATTATCATACAAATTTTTATGATAATCCTATTTTTTAAATTTATTATTATTTATTTATTTATTATTATCAAAATTTATATATATATTCATTTTTAAAAACTTTGATAACAATTTTTTAAATTAACGCATGTTTGAACGTATTTATCCACGTATGTATAAATTTAGTATAGAAATTACGTGTTTTTCTGGGGGCTATAATAAAACTGCTATAAAATAAATCAAATTATTTTCGAAGAAAAAATCAAATTTTTAATTATAAAAAATAGAAAAAAAATTCATTTATTTATTTAATTATTTTAAACATTATTGTAATTTAAAAAGAAAATAAAATAGAAAAGCATAATTCAATAGTTATTAGGAATAATTTAATTCAATTGAAAAATAAAGAAATAAATAAGCTAATAAATTATTTAATTAATCAATGAATAGATAAATTGATAAATTAATAATTCAATAATTAAATTAATAAATAAAAATAATATCAACTCAATTGTTCACGTAAAATTCACGTATAAAATTAATTAACATAAAAAAAAAAAAAACTCCTTTAATTAATATAAAAAAATTATGTCTATCATATACAATCCACGTGGTATAAATTGTGTTTCATTGGTCCATGATTTCCCCTCCGTATACTGAGCTTGCGGCATTCGCACATTCTACCGTTTTACTCTCAGTCAACGCTTGGCGCCGGTATCTCGCATTTGCACTGTCACATTATTATTCTCACTGTATATTTGTAGCTTTTTTTATTTATTTATTTTTACACACGATCAAAGTGAAACTAGGTAAAATAAGCATAAATTTTTATAAATTCCATGTGACATAAATTAGGTATACTTTTTGTGGATAATTATAGATGCACGTGTGAAAGTAAAAAAAAAAATTAAAAATGTGAATTTTGTGTGCTAATTATCATCAAAAAAATATAATAAAAAATTTCAAATGATTTTTAAATAATCATTATCAACACCTCTAAATTCATTATTCATATATTCTCATCACTAATTGTTTTAATACCAACTAGTACATTTTCTTATTCAGTTTTAAAGAAAAAAAAAAGAAATTAAAAATTACATTCTATGTAAAATTAAACAAAAAATATAATTATTGGTAATAAACTTTTATTAAATTTGGGTTTATTGACTATACAAACACACGGTTCACGTGATTTCAATTGAAATTAATAGCCAAGCCAGCTGCAACAATAACAATTCTACGATTTAATTAAATAATTTAAATGAATAAAGTTACCATATTATACTAAAAACCTTAAATTACAAAAAAAAAAATCAAATTTAATTCTACAAACTATATAAAATACTTCAATTGAACGAGAATAAAAAAAATTAAAAATAACAACAACAATAAAAACTATAAAATCGTCTTCAAGAAAAAAAGAGAAAAAAAAAAAAAATTTATGTGTTCAAGTCAAGAGCCAAACTGTTTTTTATACTTGATGATATTTATTTTTATCATTATTTTATTTAATTTTTTTTTTTAATCTCAGCAGAAACGTGAGAATACATTCCACCAGTTTAATAAAAAAAAAAAAAATAATAATTATATTCGACATTTAATCCCAGGTGTATATACGAGATCAATCGTAGAATCCGATTATATTTATTTAAGAAAAAAAATAATTAATTTCTTTTTTTTTTTTTTTTCATTAAAACATCCTAAGACGTTCTATCGCAAGGACAATTTTTTGATCAGCGGCAAGTTGTTTATAAAAGTATAACAAGTACTTTACTAACGATGGACAATCAAGTGAATGATATACGTAAAGACAGAAATGTAACAGTCACTCTTGCCTTATACGACAGTCGAAACAGGGCTCCCTATACACTATGCCTCATTTTCAAATAAGGAGTGGTCTATTCCAAGAGAAAATACTCTGATATTTTATATTTTTTTCCCATTATTATAATATTTTAAAAAACAATTTAATTATATTTGCAATTATATATGAAATATAGCTAGTGACACAGAGATTATAATTATCATCACACACACACAAAAGTTTAACACATTGGTACAACTGACAGTGTCACTTTGAGTGACATAAAAGTGTCGCTAAGAAAATGTTCATTAGAACTTTGTAAGAAATATATATATAAATTTAAAATAGTCAAGTTTAATTGTTGAAAAAAAAAAAAAAAATGAAAGAAATTCATCAACATGATCATCATCTTCCTGGATGTGAAGACAGTGGTGTTGCAACATCTGGTGAACTTGGTGATGCTTCATTTTGTGGTGAATACGATGAAGTTATATGCGAAATTAAAACAAGTAATAAAAAAAATATTTTAGATACACAAGATCCAAGGTATGATATGCAAAATTAGGCTATATATATTTCATTAAAATTATAATATAAATATAAAATTTGATTATAAAAAAAAAAAAATATCTTAGGTATATTGCAAAGTGTACTATTAAACAACACTATTATCCAGAAAGTGGTTGGGGTTGGATTGTCGTTATATCAAGTGTTATGGTACAAATACTTAGTTCTGGTATTCATGGAGCTACTGGTATTTTGCTTGTTGAGTCTATGAAAAAATATCAACAAAATATCATCAGTGTAGGTATGTTCAATCAACATACTCGATTGTCCTTTTTTTTTTTTTAAATAAAAAAATATTATAGATGATAAGGTTTATATAAAAAGTGGAAGACAAACATTTTGCCAAGAAAAAAATAATGATAATTTACTTGTTACGCGTTCAATGATCCAAGGGTGTTTAACTTTTGGTGAAAAAAATGAAAAAAAAAATGTGATTGGACATTTTCTCTGTGTTTTTTTTTACAAAAAATACTTTAGGATTTTATAAGACAACAATGAAATTACTATTTTTGATGAGAATACCAAGTTGAATGGTCTGAGCATCATGCCAAGTTTAAAAAAAAAAAAATGATAACATAGAGTAGCATATTTAAATTATTTAAAAAAAAAAAAACAATTGGATATATTATTACGGTTAAATTTAAATTGAAAATTTAAAAAAAAATGAAATCATTAAAGTTTTTAAATCTTTACATTGATTATATATAATTAAATTTTTTTTTTTTTTTCACACAAAAAGAAGAATAGATCAACTAATTTATAATAATTCATAAAAAAACGACTTTCATTGGCTTTACCGTATTATCGTAAGATTACCCTGATTTTTTATTCACCCCAAAGGTGTTTTTTTTTTTTTTTTTTCTTTCTCTGATTACGACTGGTTCTCGCTATTGAATCACGCGATCTGACCAGTTTTTTAAATACACATTAAACATGTCTACTATGCCGATCTTTTGATACCGATTTTTATCATTTTTTTTTTTTTTGCTCATTTATTTAACACAAAATTCGCATTACTATTTTATTTATTTATTTTTTTTATTATATGTATTTTCATTTTAAAGTATAATATATAATAGCAAGCAATTTAATTTATTATTTTCATTCAAACAGGAAGAGGAAATATAGTAAACAAGTTACAATTGATTCACCCCAACTATATATGATAGCCAAAAAAAAAAGTCACAAAGTAAATTTTAGTTCCTCACATATTTTTACGCATGGTAAATGATTTATTGTGAAGCTTATAAATTGACAAAGATAATATTATTATTTTCCTTTTTTTTTTTTTGAATTTATGATGTAATACAAAATAGATAAGATATATTACATAATAATTATTATTGATTACGATTAAAATGATGAAAAGAAAGAAAAAAAAAATTGTCATTAAATTAACTAGGACAAGATAAAAGATTAAATAATAATTGCATTACTACAAAAGGTGGTTTGAAAGTTTTCTTATCTGTCAATTTAAATCAATGTATCAGTAATTGCCAAGAGCAATATGCACTTGCGAATTGCATCGACAATTTTACTGTAAACAACGTGCCGCCCTCAATATCCATTTGCATAATGATTACAGTGCAGATGCACTTTAAATCAATGAAAAAGAAAAAAAAATTCAATACAGATTTTACTTTATTTATTGCCACTTTTTTGGATTATTTGAATAAATATATTTTTTGTCTTTTATATTTAATTAACAATATTTTTCAATATGACACCAAGTTAAGTACCTTCTCTAAGGAAAATATATATTTATTTTTATGAGATAAAAAAAAGTTTTAAAACGACAAAACTTGTCACTCCAATTGGGATAAATAAAAAAAAGTTGCAAAAGTTGTGTAATTTATTGTTTAAAAAATTGAAAATATATGAACAATATTTTGTCATTTTTTTAAAACCGGAAGAAAAAAAATAATAAATAATAATACAATAATTTAAAATAATATTTTTTATTTTCAAGATATATCTCAAAGTTCCATGAGAATATTGCAAAGTGTAAAGTCAAGAATATTGTTTTTTACTTGGCAAATATAGTTTTACTTCTCAAACAATGACACTGTTTTTTTTTTTTTTATTTCAATATAAATGATGAGTCATTAAACTTTTTCCCTAGGCAACCAATTTAAGAAATTAATCATGATACTTTTAAAAGATCAGACAATATGACATCACTTTTTCACTTTAATATCTCAATTGAAACTTAAATATTGTCGATATAATAAAATAAAGATAAACAAAATGAAAAATCAATAATGAAGTTTTATGATTTTATAAATTCAATAGACACACACACTGTAGTTTATTAAATTATAATAAAAAAAAAGCTATTCAAAGTGGATGTTACAATAAGAAATAAGAAAGTTATTTATTTATTTTTTTCAACTATTTATTTTGATGACAAGTAGAGCTTGAGTTTGTTTCGAGTCAAGCACAATTACCAACTCGTTGAATAAACTTTTCAAAAGTGTCATTATATATACATACAACAAAATATTAGTTGAGCAAGTTGTTATCCATAATGACGAGCTATTTTTTTTTTTTCTTATTATTTAACAGTTTTTTAAATGAGTTGAATTTAATGATTGATGATAAATTACAAACGCAAACAAGTCAGTTTCATTTTATATTTACCAAGAAATTGATTACATTACTGAAAAAAAGAAATAAAAAAAAAAAAAACTGAAGCAAAAGTTGAGCCTCAGCTAGTTTCTCTTAACCATATTTATTTTTTTTTTTTGTTTGAAAATAAAAAAATAAATAAAATAATATAAAAAATAAATGGTTAAATGTTTTTTTTTATATATAAAAAAAGCCGAAAAGAAAAACATTAACACAAAAGGGGTTTATTGACTCTATCTTAACTCTCAATAAAATACTTTTTTGTCTAAAACACGATTTCAGAGAAGAATTTTTTCTTGCACTATAACTTTATATCGACGAGATCATGACCACAAAAAAAGGGTCGAGTATTTTTTTTTATATAATAAAATAAAAATAAAATAAAAGGGTGATAAAGACAGATCGTAATGTGTTATATTTTTGAATGAATTGTTCAATCGTAAATCATAAAAACAAAATCAATAAAATTGTAATAATATTTTTTATCATTAAAAATATATAATCAATGAAATCATTGTTGAATTTATATTATTATCTGTGAATTTTATATGAAAATTGTCATTAATCAAATATATATTTCTCGTATCATTAGTTTTTGAACTTTGACAAGAATCACTTTCCAAGTTTTATTATTTATTTGATATGCAGATTCACTTGATAGCCCTCTCAGGTCGTTCTGGTTCGTTTAATTTTCGTGATTTTTAAATTTTAAGATGCTCCAAAAGATATGAAGTTTCTTTAATGGTCAATATAATGAAGTTTCATATGACTATGTTAAACTTAAATGACTCATAACACTAATCACATATTTTTTTATATTATTTTAAAATACAATAAAAACTTTTTTAAAACAATTATGATAATGTGAAAATATAATAAATGTAATAAAAATTTTTCAAAACTATTTTACAATAAAAAATATACTTTTGTTGTTATTTTTAAATTAAAAATTAATAAAATTAACTTGAAAAATTTCGATTTAAAAATCATTTATTAAAAACAATAAATTATTTGTACTATTGATTTTTTTTTAAAGAGAAATTTTATACAAGATCAAAATTAATTGATCGTAAAAGAGAATGGATGGAATTTTATTTTTCAAGGAATCTCAATTGATTCAATGCACTTTTTTTTATCATACCAATAATATTTGTGTGTAATAAAAGAAAAAAAAAAAATAACAGAAAACGTTCCAATTGATTAATCGAGTGTCACAAAAATAAAATAGATTGGGATATATATAAATACACAAACATCTATCGATAAACTTGGAGGAAATTGAAATGAAATTTTTGTAAAAACGGACTACCAGTCAATCTTGTGTCATGATAATTTTGATGAATGTATTTCTTTAATTAAAATAATAATAGATATAATAATAAAATAAACAAAAATATATTTTTAAAAATGAAATAATTAGTTAAAAATAAAATAATTATTATGACACTCAACATAATAAATAATCTCATATAAAAAGTTTAAATTGTTTTATAATTATATAAATAGCATCATTAATTGCACGTAATTAATGAGAATTATTTTTTTGTTTGTTCTTAGGATGGCTTGGTGCAATGTCAACAGGTGTTGCTTTACTGGTTTCACCAGTGACAATAGCTTTTTGTCGAAGAAAAAGTACAAGATTAACAGCAGTCTTTGGAGGACTTATAACTGCTCTTGGATGTTTATTTACATCTTTTGCATCGCAATTTCATCAATTATTTTTTAGCTATGGTACTGTTGTTGGTAAGTTGTTAAATAATTTTCAAAAAGTTGATGTTATTATGTTCAATTGTATTTACTAAAAAATTAAACAAAAATCTTTTTATCCATAGGTATTGGTGTTGGTATGACCCGAGATTGCAGTACACTAATGGTAGCACAATATTTCAAACGTAAACGTGAATTTGTCGAGATATTTATAGTTTCTGGTAGTGGATTAGGTATTGCAGTTATGTCAGCATTTATCAAAGGAGCTGTTAGGTATTCTAATATTATTTAAATCACTATTTTATTGCTAATTATATATCATCAAAATATATATGATAATTTTGTTTTATTATTATCCAGTAAAAATGGTTGGAGATTAGGACTTCAAGCAGTAACAGTTGTCGTATTATTAACATTTTTTCTTGGCACATTTTATCGAAGTGCATCACTATATCATCCACAACGACGTGCAATATTACATTTAAAAAATCAAAAACGTAAAATAAAAGATAAAAATAAAATTGATGATAGACCACCATTTTTTGATTTTAGTACATTAAAAAGTAAAACTGTACGAATTTTATTATTATCAACTGGAATTTCTGCATTTGGTATTAATACACCAATTTTTTATTTGGTAAATATTATTAATTTTTTAATTATAAAATAATTTATAAATAAAATTATTATTCATCTAGACAATAATTATAATAGAAAATTAATTAAATTTATTTTTTTTTAGGCTCACCAAGCTGAAGAAGAAGGACTTGGTGATACAGTTGTTGTTCTCCAAGCTTACCTTGGTCTAGCATGGACACTTGGCTGTGTTTGTTTTGGTCTATTAGTTGTTCATCACAGTGTTGAATGTAGAATAGCACGTCAATATTTAACACAAGCAGCAGTATTTATGTGTGGTCTTTGTATATTGGCATTAACAGCAGTACATGGAAATTACAATGCATATGTTATGTTTACATGGATATATGGTATTTTTTGTGGTGGTTATCATTACAGTTTAAAAATGTACACATATGAAAGAGTTCGTGCTAGAAATTTCGCTAAAACATGGGGATTTGTACAGTGTTCACAAGCAATACCAATTGCAATTGGTGTACCAATATCAGGTATTTAAAAAATAAATAATATAAAATTTTATATAAAAATATTAATAATAATAATTGTATTTAATTTTTTGCAATAGGATATATGAATATTGGATGTGGTGGAAAAGCTGGTTATTATTTCAGCTCAACTTGTGTACTTGTTGGTAGTTTTACATTATTTTTTATTGATTTACATAAAAGAAATTTATCACGTCACAAACATACACGATCAAATGGTACAAAGCATCTTTGTGTTGCTGAAAATTGTCCACAACGAAGAAGATTATCATTTAGTCAAGAACCAGATAATGATGGTACTGCAACTGGTGGTCCAGCAACAGCTCTTGTTATGGGTACTGAAATTTCACCTGGACAAGGTAATAAGCGGCCTCAAAAATAAAATCTTGTATTTTTAAATCATATAGATAATTATTGTCTTAATTTGTTTATACAGGTGAAATGATTGATGCATTGGGAGTTGATAAACCAGAGCTAACATGTATTTCAGAAGAGGGAATTGCTGATATGGATTTACCAGATAATATACTTGATGATTTAGATTATATTGGTGATTGCATAACATCATGTAACAAGGTTGAAAATTATTTGATGCTATCAGAGTTTGAAAATAATCTTATTGCTGAAATGCCAATTATAATGGATCGTAAGGGACGTAGATGGTCTTTGGCAAGATCTAAAGGTACTCAAGGGAGTCAAGGAGGTGGTAATAATAATGCCAACAAACTTGAAGAGGATGATGATATTAAACCAAAATGGCAATTGATGGCTACTCCTAATAATAGACTCATTACTGTTATTGATGAAGCTAGCACGTAAGTTTTTAACTTTTTAAATTGCATTTTACAATAATAAATATAATTATTTATTTTATTTTTATTTATAGGTCTCACATTGAAGGTTAAAATGGAAATCAACTGATTCTTCAATTAAAACAAAGGCATAATTATACTTAAAATTTTAACAAATTAAATTTCGACTGGAGTCGTTGAAAGTAAATAAATTATTTATTTATTTATTCATTTTTTTTCATGGTAAAATTGTGTATTAATTATTATGATAATATTGACATTAATTATTTTTAAATAATCTATATAATTGAGTCAAAATAATAATTCTTTTTTTACTTTATTATAAAGTTTATTATTTAAATTTTAATGTCAATATTATTGAAATAATAAATACTAATTTTTTAATCAAAAAATGAATAAATTAATAATGAAAAAAAGTATTTGTTTTTTTTTTTTTTTTTAAATTAAAATTGTTACTCAAACAATTGTTAGGCAAACGCGCAAATAAATGTTTTTATTTTAAATTTATTTAAAATTATTATTGTAAGCTATATATAATATAATATATTAGAACGTTGAATTTTTAGAAAGATCATTTCTTTCCTTCAAAAAGACAATAAATGCAATTCAACGTTCAAATAAGTTTCCTCTTCATAAATAGAAAATTTTTAGAAAAAAAATTAACAAAATTTATTAATGAAATTATCCGTCCAACAAATGAGATATTTTCCAGAAAATTTAAAATATCTAAAATCGTTAATATTCAATGTTGTTAATATAAAAAAATTTAAAAATATTATATTTAAATGTCGTAGTAAATTTGCGCGTGTTTATTATTTTTTTTTTCTAGCTAATTAATTAACAATTCTCAGTGTATGTAGTATTTCAATTGCTGATTTTAATAACAGCATTTATCTCATAAAATATATATTACATGAAAATAATTAAAAGTCATCAATCGACGCTCATTGTGCAATAATTTTTAATTAATTAAAAAATAATATTAATCGAAATTTAAAAAAACATTAGCTATGAAAAAAATTAGTAGATATAATAATTAATATTATTTACAACTGGAATAATATTAATTTTTTGTAATTATTATTATATTTTTTATTCGACAAAACCTGCCATTTACAAGAAAAAAAAATAATTATAATAAATAATGTTTGTTTTGAGATATCCATCACTGCCGAGTTGAATTTTTTCTTATATCCAATAATAATAAAATAAAAATATGTAAATTCGAAAAAAATATTCAATACATCGCTGATTTATCATAATATAATTTTCAATACGGAAAAAAAACAAAAACAAAGGAATAAACAACATAAAAAATGGCCGCAAAAAAAATTGATAATAATGATAATAATAATAAAATATCCTAGTCAATGATAGAGTAGAAAATATTTGCGTAATTATTATTTAATTTATAAACAAAATATATATTGTCAATATTAAACAAGCATGTAAATGCATATTATGTACCAATTGTAATAATGATAATAAAAATAAAAAATGAATTAAACTTACCCAAATATTGCGTCTCAATTTTTTTTCTCTTGGCATCAATTATTTGTTCAATTTATTTGTCAATTTATTAATAACACAATTAAAAACACTTGATAAGAAACTTTTTTTTTGAAAATATACTATTTAATAAATTTAATACATATATTTTTGTATTTATATTGTCAATTTGGGTTATTTATTTCATAAAAAAAAAAAAAGAAAAAACACGAAAAAACTAAACACATGAATTATCACTTTTTTAACTCACTTACTCACTCACAATAAATAAATAAACTATTCAATTAATTATATAAAAAATATAAACAACGAATTTAATAATTAAATATTTTATTATTAACACTTAATTGTCGATTTAATAAACAATTAATAAATATGCTCTTTACCGGAGCAAATTAATTAACAAATGGCTCCGAATCGCTCGAAAAAAACAACTGACGATCACCCGCCAAAAACACACGCACACAATTTTTTTTTTATTTATTTTTTTTTTTTTTTCACAAGCGCTCGATGCGTAATAAATTTGAACTAATTTAATTCGTAACGGACGTAAACAAATGTTTTGAAATTAAAAAAAAATAAATAAATAAACGTCAAACGTTAAAACTTACTCCAAAATTAATAATTAATAATAATTCAAGTACTAAAATATAAAACAAAAAAAAAATTGATTAACATTAATAAACTATAATAAAAAAAAATATTTAATATGATTATTGAATTTAGTGTTGAAAAATTAAAGTTGTATTCAGTGTATTTTCAATTAATAACCTTAAAAATAAATTAAAAATTATTATAAACATTAAAAAGTGGATTAACAATGTTGTTATTAATTTTAATGCTAAATTTTATAGAAATATTTGCCTCAAATGGTGATAAAATACTCAAAGAATTGGGTGAAAAACAATATTTAACAATAGTTGGTAAGATAAACAATTAATTTATAATAATAACTAATAAATAAAAATAAAATGTACAATTTTTTTTTCCTTAGAAAGATCAAATTCTCCAATTTATGGCACATGCTGGCACAATGCATTAAATAAATTAAAAGAAAATTGTGATAATTTAGATGAAATTGAGCGTGTATTATTGACTCTACGTATGATAAATTGTTTTCTAGATGAATCTGGTCATGAGACATATGATTGTCATGAAAAAAATACAGATTATGAGAGAAGAAAATGCATGGGTAAAATGTCAAATCGTGCATTCACAGCATACAGTGAATTTTATACTCATACAACAACAACATGTTATTATATTAGTTATGAAATGAGACAAAAACAAAGTGAACAAGCATTAAATAAATTACATGAAACATCATCAATAATGACTGATAAAATAAATGAAGCAAATGTCATACAAAGTATGATGATGGAAAGTCAAAAACAAGCATTAAAATTACAAAATGAATTATATGATCAAGGTAAAAAATTAGAAACAACAATTAAATTATCAGAAGCATCTGTTAATTCAATGGTTACAAAATTTGAAGAAACATCACAAAAACAACAACTAATGTTATCTGAAATATTTATGTATATTAAAACATTTCAAGAATGGATTATTGGTGAAGTATCATGGTTTCAATCAATATCATATTTTTTTATAGCATGTATTATTTGTGGTTTATTTAGTTCATCTAAAAAAACATCAAATGCTAGAATGCCATTATTTATTATTTTAAGTGCTAATGTTATTGTTGAAAGAATGCTTGTACAATATTGTCATAATTTACATGATAATGATAATTTACAAAATTCTAAAATACATGTTGGACAATTGACATGGTCAGTTAGATATTCAGCAATTTTATTATGTGTTATTATATTAATATATTATTATTATAAATATCGTGATGTTCAGTATGAAAATAACAGAGCATTATTAAGAATTGAAGAAAAATTAAATAAAATGGATAAATCTTGTACAAGTAATATGGAAATTGTTGAAAAAATATGTCATTCACCAAAATATAAAAAAGAAATTATTATATTTGATGATAATATTAGGATAAATAATAAAAATAATCATTATTTAACGAGAAGTTGTGTCAAGAGACTGAAAAATTAATTTTAATTATTAAATTTTAATAATTGTAAATATTTATATGTATATTTATCTAATAATTTTTTATTATATTTCATTTTTTTTTTAAATACAATTTATGGTAATGGATATTTAGCAAGAAGTTGATTAATTTGTTTGTATTTAAGATTTTTAGCATTTGGTGTTAATGTACCTTTGAGTGCTTGTTCTTTACCAAATTTTTTATTTTTTAAAAATGTTTTATAACAACTCTGAAAATTTTGTGCTTCTTTCATACACATTTTGTCTTCATTACCATTTTGATCAAGACAATTTAAAAGAAGTGATATCTCATAGAGACAGCCTTGTTCTGAAATATTAATTAATAAATTAAGTATTTTTAAAATAAATAAATTATATTTTTTGTTTTTAAATACCTTTGTTGTGTAATCCTTTTCCACTGACACGATCTCTCAATGCTAATGGTAACATCATCTTGAATGGTACTTTATTTTCATTTTGTGGTACCCTGCCATATTTTAAAAATACTATACTCGATCTCATCTTGATATTTATCTGTCAATAATTTTAATAATACATTTTATTATTTACTCCAAAAAATACATTGTTTTATTATTATTATTTTGTAGGTTACATTTTACTTGTTTCTTAGAAACATGAATGTTTTTTTTCTTATAATATTTACAGCAATTATTATTTATTGCAACTGTGATCTTCTATATTAAGCTTACACTTGTTATTAATAATTAATTAAAACCATTCATATTTACATAAATATATAAACAATTAATATTATTGTTAAACTCACCAAAATTATCTTCTTGTTTTTATTAACAATATAAAAAAGCTCTATGAGTTTTTACATAGATGGCAACATGAGTATCTTTTTAGTCGTAAAAAAAAAAAAAAAAATATCAAGGTCAAAGGAGAGAAAAAAAAAAGACAGTGATTTGATTCATGATGTAAATAAATGTAAAAACAAAACAACTAAAAATTAATATAAATATTATCTCATGTAATAGTAAACATTATAATTTTTTTTTTTTAATTAAAAAAATAACTGATATTTTCCTTGATGAATTTTAATTTCTAAACTTTTCAAAAAGTTAATTACAGAGAAAAGAATATTAGAATAAATATAAAAATAGAGTAAATAATAACAATGAGATTTGTAAGATAAAAAGTGAGTGGTCTCCATTCTTGTTCCAAATATTTATTGATGATGTTTCATGATATTACTTTTTAGCTTTGGTGCTGTTGTCTGCTACTGTCTCTCGAAAGACTCAACAAATTGTGATTTGTGACGCATTCCACATCATCCTTTAGGCCACTTCAGCCAGACACATCTACATAACCTTGGTAAACATATAATTTAATAAACCTTGATAAACAACATAAAACAATAAATAAAAAATAATTAAAAAAAAAAAACATTGTGATTTAATAGTGAGGATAACTCATCAATCTTCATTGATCTTGCTCATCTTGTTGATCAATAATTTTTCATTGATATTATTCAACCGGCTTTTTATCACCAACAACAATGTCAACAATGGAAAGCTGTAAGTTAATTTATTTTATCAATTAAAATTATAATATACAACAAATTATAAATATTTATTTCATCAACAATCATTTTTAGATTATTTTAAAAATTCTAAATAATAATTATTTTCGTTATTAACCTTGGCATATCTAATAACAACTAATTTAAAAAGAAAATTTAAAAATTAATTATTAATAAACTGTTTATTAATAATTTTCTTATTATTATAAACAATCTCAGTAATTTAATTAAATTTTTTTAATATTTGAAAATCTATTGAAAGATTAAAATAATTGATTAAACAATTGAATACATGATTGTTAAAATTAAATTAATAAAAAGTAATAATTTTCTTAACTTTTATGAATATTTTATTTTAATTATTAATGATTAAATCAGTAGTGTCATCGGCATCACGCCATTCGGTCAATAATCAACAAGTCAAATACCACGTGTTTAATGAATGCGTTAATATTTATAAATTAATGCTTATCGCAAATATACATTTTAACCGAAAATCAACTTCCGTTTTGGGTCAATGACAGTATCAATATTCATCATCGATAAATAAATTTAAAAAACAAAACTTTCTTCCAATTTAAAATTTTTAAATATCCTTTTTTTTTTTTCTTTAATTTATTCATTTATTTCTTTGTTTTTTTATTTATTTATAAAATAATAATAATTGTTATTTTTTTGAGTATTTTTTTATTATTATTGATGAATTTTTTGTATAAAAAGTACAAACAAATTTAAATTATTTTAATCATAAAAAAACATTCATTTACTTAGTCACTGACAATTTTTTTTTTTTCTTTTTTCATGACTATTATCATTTTTGTTATTAAAAATAAATTTATTTCTGTATTGGTAAACATCTAATGATAAGATACTTTTGGCTAATTGGTATCAAATTATTATTATATTACTAACAAGTAAAAATTAAATATTATTATCATGACAATGCAGATTATCATGTCCCTTCTCTTGAAGATCCTCTCATCAATTACAAGAATAAAAAGATTTTTTTTCATACCGTCAATTTCAACAACATGTAATTATTTTCATTTTAATAAAAACACTTGAATTTCAAAGTCCCCATCTATTTTTAATTTGTGCATCGACAAAGAAACAACTTTTTTTTTTCAATATTTTCTATTACGATGAAAAAATTAAACTTTTATTATATGATAATTAATTCAGAAATAAAATAGTAATTTAATTTAAAGTGAGTATATATTATTTTTAAAAAAATTCAGAATTTATATTTATATTTAGATTTCTGGGTCAGTTTTGACATGGATACTGATTACTGAGCAATTTTAAATACAAAATACTACAAAGTATTACAAAGTGGTGCAAAGTATCTTGTAATATTTATGTTGAAATACCAGATGTATCATTACAAATACTTTTTTTTTTATGATACCAGATCTGAACATTGGTTTCCAACAAAACCACTAAGAATATTATATTTTCTTTTTTTTACTTAAAACAATCTTGATATAATTATTAAAAAAAAAAAAAACTAGTTACTACAAAGTTTTAAATTTTATATGAAAATTTAAATAATAATTATTATTTCTTTAGCATTATGATGATTCATATATAAAAAAATTAAAAAACTAATCTTCCAAGTATGGGCAAATAAAAAAAAAAAAGTTAATTTTTTTTTTCTTTTTAATTCACGGCCAGTGATGCAATAAAATTGTTTTTTTTTATTTGTATTAGATTTTTTTTTTTCATTTTAACATGTGTGTGATCATACGACGAAGCATGTGTGAACGTCGCGTGAGTTTCACTGACTTGGCATAATCGAAATAATCGTACGATCATCAGTTGATTTCTAGTTGCCAAGGTGTTTGGAAGAATTTATAAAAACTCTTAATCACAATAACTCAACTATCATATTTTTTTTTTTTTCAATTACAAGTAGTTTTTTTATTTTTATTTTTCATAGCATATTATCAGAAACAATAATCATGAACGGAAATATCACCAGTAAGTTTCGATAAATATATTTTTTAATTTCTAAAGAATGAAAGTTTTTTTTTTTTATTTAAAAATTAATTTTACATTTGAAATAAATCATTGAAGCGTTTAAAATTAAAATTTTGTAATACAAATGATTTTTCTACATTGAAAAAAAATAAAAAACATCTTTAAAAATTATCTTTATTATTAAAAAATAATGAAGGTATTAAAAGTGATCAATTATTAATTATATTACAGGGACTTCGACAGAGGAGACTCTTCAGCTCATCAGACAATCACTTAAAGAAGACGAGATGGATCGCCTGGAGGGACATCATTTTGATGGTCAAATTCCTCATGTATTTATTACTCTTGGTGCATCAGGTGATTTGGCTAAAAAAAAAATTTATCCAACTCTTTGGTGGCTATTTCGTGATAATTTATTGCCAAAAACAACAACTTTTTTTGGCTATGCTAGAAGTAAATTAACAGTTAAAGATTTGCGACAAAAATGTCATCAATATATGAAAGTTAAACCAGGTGAAGAATCAAAATATGAAGAATTTTGGACTTTAAATAATTATGTTGCTGGTTCATATGATTCAGAAAGTGATTTTATAAAATTAAATAAAGAATTAGAAAATTTTGAAACTGGATCAAAAGGAAATCGTTTATTTTATTTGGCTTTACCACCAACGGTATTTGAAGAAGTAACTGTTCATATAAGAAATAATTGTATGTCAAAAAAAGGATGGTCAAGAATAATTATTGAAAAACCATTTGGTCGTGATGCACCAACATCTGAACGTCTTACAAATCATCTTGCATCATTATTCGACGAAGAACAATTGTATAGAATTGATCATTATCTTGGTAAAGAAATGGTACAAAATTTAATGACACTTAGATTTGGTAATAGAATATTTAATCCAACTTGGAATAGAGATAATATTGCTTGTGTACAAATAACATTTAAAGAACCATTTGGTACACAAGGACGTGGTGGTTATTTTGATGAATTTGGTATTATACGTGATGTCATGCAAAATCATTTGTTACAAATAATGTCACTTGTTGCTATGGAAAAACCAGCATCATGTTGTCCAAATGATATAAGGTAAATTCATATTTTTCATTTATATTTTAATTATTATTTTATTTTGTTATTATATATTATTTTTAATATTTAATAGAAATGAAAAAGTTAAAGTTTTAAAATGCATTAAACCATTGGATTTAAATGACGTTGTACTTGGTCAATATATTGGTAATCCAGATGCAATTGAAGAAGATGAAAAACATGGTTATCTTGATGATCCAACTGTTCCAAAAAATTCAACAACTCCAACTTATGCTATGGGAGTTTTAAAAATAAATAATGAACGTTGGGATGGTGTACCATTTATTTTAAAATGTGGAAAAGGTAGTTTAGTTTATTTTCTCATTTATTATGTTATAATTATTCACCTTGAAAAATTAATACTGAATAAATTTTAATATTTATAATTATATCATTATGATTAGCATTGAATGAACGTAAAGCTGAAGTACGAGTACAATATCTTGATGTACCTGGTGATATATTCGATGGTCAAGCTAAACGTAATGAATTAGTCATTAGAGTTCAACCGGGTGAAGCATTGTACGTTAAAATGATGACTAAAACACCTGGTATTACATTTGACATGGAAGAAACTGAGCTTGATCTTACATATGGAAAAAGATACAAGGTATTATTTTTTTATATTACTATTATTATTAATTAATAGGATTATAAATTTAATTTGTTTTTTATTTTAGAATTTGAAATTACCTGATGCCTATGAACGTTTAATTTTGGATGTTTTTTGTGGATCACAAATGCACTTTGTTAGAAGCGATGAACTCTCTGAAGCTTGGAGAATATTTACACCACTATTGCATCGTATTGAAAATGAAACAATCCGTCCAATTACATATAAGTACAAATCAAGAGGACCAAAAGAAGCCGATGAAATGGCACGTAATAATAATTTTGTTTACTATGGTTCATACAAGTGGAATGAACACCACTGATAATATCTTTTTTCTTTTTTTTCTTTTTATTTTTAAAATGTTTATAAGTCATAGAATTTATGATTCAATTAATTCATATTTATATATGGAAATTAAAACATTGAAAAAATAAAAAGAAAAAAATTAATTAATTCGTTCTCATGCTCTGCCAGAAGCTAGATAATATTTTTTCATAGTTTATAAATCAATGGCATTTAAAAAAAAAAAAAACAATTATTATTTTAGTAATTTTTCATCATTTTTATAAAATAATATTTGAATATTTATATTTTCATATTTTTCAATACTGTTAAAATTCGTAGATATATACTATCGACGTTAAAGAAAAAATTATTTTTTTTTTTTTGATAATACTTCAAGTGTAAGACAATTTTGTATGTTAAAAGAAAAAAAAAAAAGGAAATTATTAAATTATATTATCATTGAAATAAAAATACAATTTTCATAATATTAATTGTGTATTAATTACAATTATAAATTAATTGATATATATATATATTTTTTTAAATTAAAAATTATTATTTGTACATGAAAAAAAAGGGTACATGCCTAACAAGTTGACATGTTTTATTAAAATTTATAATTAATCTCAATAGTTTTTCATTTATAATTAAAAATAATTTACAAAATTATGGATGACATTTATTTTGCAACGAAAAATAAGTAAATTCAATTTAAAAAAAGAAAAAAAAATTAAGCATTTGTTTCTTACTTAAACTATTTGAAACAATTTTTTTTTTTTCTTTCAATAATTATAGAATTTTTAAAATCATACATTCAATAATTTCATACGTTGCACATTCATTCAACTTTACATTTTTTTATTTTTTCAATTAATTTTTTTTTCGCTAAAAAAAATTGATATATTTAAAAAGTTTCGAAATCCTCGTTCTAGTTTTTATGAATAGCAAATTACCTAGAATTTTTTTTCTTCATAAAAACTCGATTTCATAATAAAAAAAATGTAGATAATTGGTTTTCATTATTTTATACATGCACGTTTTTTATTGTAGAAAAAAAAAAAAGTTTAAAAAAACACCGAGAAGAGTATTATTAACTTCAGGTTAAATTTTTTCATATATACCTAAATATTTTAAATTTCACAATTTCTAGATTCCAATAATTTATCCCAATCAATAGCTGTTTGAAAGACTTCTTGTTGTAGCCATAATTCATAGTGTTGTTTAAATTCATCAGTTAATTCAACATCAGCACCAAGAGCTGATGTTATTGATGTATCAACTGGCTCCATTTGTTCGTCTCTATTTGAATTTAAATATCGTCGATTATTAAATTGATCAACACAAGCACGAAGTGCACATTCTTCAGCTTGAAAATCCCATGGTCTTGCTTCAAGATCTGTAAAAATAATAATTATTAAATTTATATATAATTGATTATAATTAATTAATAAATTAATTACCATTTCCATAGGCCCAATCATCATTCAAACGATGACGAACTTTAGCATAAATAACACTAATTGTTTTCATATTTGTTTTACGCCATTGTCTACCAAGATATTTTGTTTGCATTTTTAAAAGTTTTAATACATATAATTGCATCATAGCATGTCTTACTTTTAGTGTTCTTTTTAATATTGGTGCTGATTTAAATACAACAAGCATCATAATTCTGCTGTGTTTCCATTTAGTTAATTTATTTAATATACGTAATAGATTAATGCATGAAAATACATTACGCCATGAATATGTTTGACTATCACCAAGTTCTAAATTTTCAACAGTTAATTCAGGCTGATCACCAATAACACAAATTGGAAAATCTAATATTGGAATAATATTTTTAGCCTCAATATAAGCAAGAATATTTTGATTTAAAAATTTTAAAACAAGTGGTATACAATTTGCAAATACTAAATGTTGTGACATAAATTCAAATTGATAAATATGATTTAATTTAAAATGTTTAAGTAATAATAATAGAACAGCTGATACAGCTTTAACAATAATTTCTTTATGACGATTAACATCAATACCAAGTTTCATTGATTGTAATACAGTCATTGGCATTTCTTCTGGTAATACATCAGCCATAATATTAATACTATCTGTTTTAGCTTTACTTGTTGGTGCAGCAGCAAGTAGTATTTTTAATAATGCAATCATATATTGTGGAAGATTTGGTAATATTGCTTGATATAATATTTCAGTTGGTGTTTGTCGTAATGGTGGCTCTAATGTTGTCATTGGATTTCTTGCTATTTCTTCTTCTTTTTTTATTTGTATTTCAGCTAATGATGTATACATATGTTTTTTTAATGTATTAACACCCTCATGTATTGGCTGTGGTAAACCAACAAGACTATCTGTATCATTATCTAGTTTATATCCAACAAATTTAAGACGTGATACATCAAGAAATGCTGATACATCTTTTTGTCGAACTTTAGGTGTCCATGGTAAACTTTTATTTTTAATTGGCTGTTGTGGTGTATCTGGTCGTGGTTGTTGTTGTTGTTGTTGCTGTTGCTGCTGCTGTTGTTGTTGTTGATTATTTGGATCTTCATAGTATGATTGATATGTACCAACAGATGATTGATCCATATATACATTAATCATATCACCAACATTTTCATTACCACCACCACCGACACCGACACCACCACTTGAATCTGATGATTCTGATTCATCCATTGCAAGTGCTGGCTCATCAAGTGAACTTTGTTTAACTAAACTTCTACGAAATGGACGACTATTTGAATTATTATTTTTTTGATTATATTTAACAGCTTGTGTATCTAATAAATCAGCAGCACTTGTTGGTGGTGAACTTGCTCTCATTGTTCTTACAATTTCAATAGTATCTTCTTGTATTGTATCAAGACCAGCTTCATTACGATATACTTTTTTTAATTTTCTTAACTCATCAATACCACCAAGTGATACAAGTATTAATTTCCATAATAATAATAGTACTTTTTTCATTGGAAAATGTGGTGCTGAACCACTACAAAAACATGTTACCATACCTAAAAGTTTAACAATTAATAAATCCTCACCGTATGGTTGTGTTAATTCATCTTGAAAACTTTTTATATTTTCTGTATAAATACTTTTATCAAAATTTTTAGTTTCTTCTCTCATAACTTCAGTTATAATATATAATACAGATATTATAACACGTAAATCAACTGAATCAGCAAGACTAACTGCTAATTTTCTCATTGCTGAACTTGCTGCTGTACTATTTTCAATTTCAATATTTAATAATTCAACAAATGCTGAAAATACACCAGCTTCATAAAGCATCATAACATTTATTTTTGTCCAATCTTGTTGTTCTTTATCTGATTGTACCTCAGCCCAACAACCTTGTGCTAAATAAAGTATACAACGTGCTGCTTTCATTCGCATTTGTTTATTTGATACTTCAAGCTGATCAAGTAATTTTAATATCATTGATTTTTGTTGTGATTGATTTTGATTTTGCCACCAGGGTAAAATATTATAATCTGTCATTTGATCTTCAAATGCCTGTTTTAAAAAAAATCATACATTTCATTATTATTAATTAATATTTCATAAAAACTTTCAACAGTTATTTGACTTACTTTAAGATTAAGCTGAAGTTCATATTGCTCAGTATAACTATATAACTCAGCAATTTCATTGGCATGTGTATCAGCATCATCATAAATAAAATCCAAATCAGAACATTCACCTCCATCCTTTAATGAAAAGTATTCAAATATAATTTCTTTTTTATTTTCATCATGTAGGATTCAATATTTATATTATGAAAAATAAAAACATTGAAATGTCAAAGTCAAGGTTGGGCAATATTGTTTATTTAATTATTAAAAATTGTAAATAAATATAGGTAGGTATATTTATCAAAACAAAACAAATATGTAAATTGAATAATTCAATTATATACTTACATCGGAATCTTGTTTTTGTCGTATAAAATCATCATATACTTTTGGAAAAGCACGCTTTCCATTACCATTTGCATCCATTGTCAATCCTTCACCATTGGTATTATTTAGAAGAGGTCGCTGATAGTAGTAGCTTTCCTCCGCCATATCTCCCTTGTTACTTTATTTATATTTATATATATGTAGATATATATTTATATTATTATTATTATTAATATTATTATCAATTGACATTTGTTATTAAATGAATTTCAATCAAATATGATGTTGGCTAAATGTCATGACAAATGATTGATTTGTATGATGATAATTTATTGTCAGTACCAGTCTGTACTTCATCACTTTAATGACATTTGACAAGAAATAAATATGGAAGATGATGGTTTTTTTTCAGTATGTGTGCGTGAAAAAAAATGATTTTTGATTTTATCAATAATTTTTAATAACTATTAACTCACAAATGAAAGTTGTCCATTGTGTATGTATCCATTTTTAACTCATTTTTTAAATCATACTAATTCACACGTTATTATTTTTATACTCCGTTTTGTTAATTTTGTTCTCCAAAGACAATGATTTGTTGTTTTTTTTTTTTTTTTTTTTGTTGACAATAAGCTGAATCGATTTACTTTTATAGTTTCATTAAAGTTGAAAGACACTAGCGCCAAAAAAATATATCGAATAGTTTACTGCTAAAAGTCATCACTAGTAATTTTATTTAAATATTATATTTTATTTAATAATTATATTGAAGTTAATTATTTCATGAAAGGTGTAATTTAAATTAAAATTTTTATTGATATAATACAATTAAAGGAGAAATCGGATCGTGTGAATATATCGTTTCTCCGATATTCATTTTTGAAAAATAAATATCGTTTTAAAATTGTATCGCGATAGTCAATATCGAAAAGTGAATAATGAATGAATCATTACTTTGTAGTAATAATGATGATAAATTATGGCGCCTGTCATTTAATAACACCAAAGTGACAGTGTGGAATTTTATTATACTGTCAAATCAATTTAAAATTAATAAAAATATTTAAACTATTGATGTACACACAAACAATCAAAATGCCAGTCCAAAAGGATTCAAATATTGTTAAAATTGCTGTTGAAATGGCAGATCAAATGCCACAGCTTATTGAATTTAATCAAAAACAACCTTTGACAGGAATAATTCAGGTAGTTTTTTTTTTTTTTATTGTTAAACTACTATTTATTTATAAATATATAATTAACATTTTGATTTAAATTATTTTTAGGATCTTTGCAATGAATGGGATCTTACTGATCCAGAAACTTATTCATTACAATTTTCAGAAGTAAATAATCAAAATTATATAACTGAAAAAAATCGTAATGAAGTTAAAAATGGAAGTATATTACGTTTATCACATTCACCATCAAAAACAGCAAGTGATGTATTATCAAAATTAAATTCTGATGTACAAGATGATAAACAATTAGGTTTTACAAAATTAAGTACACTAAGTACAGATATAACATTTGCTCATGAATTTATAAATAAACAAGGTCTTGCATTGATAATATCACAAATTGAAACATCAAAATTAAAAGATAATTGTCTTGCAAATGCTCTACTATCATTTGTACAATTAATGGATCATGGTATTGTATCATGGGATATATTAGAACCACCATTTATAAATAAAGTATCAAGTTATGTTAATAGCCAAGCAACATCACAAGATACAAAAATTATTGGTTCATCATTAAGTATACTTGAAAATATTGTATTAAATTCATCAAGTAAATATAGCCTTGTTGAAAAAGATGTTACACTACAAAATCTTGTAATGCATTTACAAAGTATGAGTACACAAATACAACAAAATACAATTGCATTAATAAATGGTTTATTTTTAAAAGCTGATATTAATAAAAGACGTATTATTGCAAATACATTACAATCAAAACAAGTTAGAAATATATTTCTATCAAATGTATTACAATCAAGTGGTAAAGTTGGTACTGAAATGGCACATCAGCTGTATGTATTACAAATGTTAGTGTTAAGTTTATTAGAACAAAGAATGATGACTAAAATGGATCCACAAGATCAAGATGCACATGATAAAATAAAAGAATTACGTAAAATTGCATTTGACACTGAGGGTTTTACAAATAATGATGTATCATCAAGAAAACAAGGACATGCTAAAGATTATAAAAAACTTGGCTTTAAATCAGATATTAATCCAGCATTAGATTTTACTGGTACACCACCAGGTATGTTGGCACTTGATTGTATGATTTATTTTGCTAGAAATCATACTGAATCATATACTAAAGTTGTACTTGAACATTCATGTCGTGCTGATGAACATGAATGTCCATTTGGTCGTACAAGTATTGAACTTGTTAAATTATTATGTCAAATATTAAGAATTGGTGAAGCACCAAGTGAACAAAGTTGTCAATATCATACAATGTTTTTTACTCATGATAATCCATTTGAAGAATTTTATTGTACTTGTGTTATATTATTAAATAAAACATGGAAAGAAATGCGTGCAACAACTGAAGATTTTGTTAAAGTATTTTCAGTTGTTAAAGAACAAGTAACACGTGCTATGAATCGTTCACCAAATAATTTTGATAAATTTAAAAATGAACTTCAACAATTACCATATTCAAAAATAACAAATTTATGGCAACAAGAAAGAACAAGTCGTGAAGAATGGGAAAGTCATACTAAAGCTATTGTTGAGCTACGAGAAATTATTAAACCAGAAATACTTGAACTTATACAAGAACATAGATTAAAATTTCTTTTTGATGGTACAAGATTTACAAAATATACTGATAAAGGACAAAGAATAAAAGATAAATTTTGGTATGTACGTTTATCACCAAATCATAAAGTATTTCATTATGGTGATTGTGATGAAAAATCAGTTCCATCAATTGATGATCTTCTTATGAAATTACCAATTGTTGATATACGAGATTTTAAAACTGGTCGTGATTGTCCACATATGAAAGAATTAAAAGGACGAAAAACAACTCATCAATTGGCATTTTCATTAATTAAAGATCCAGTTGAAGCATCAGCTTCAAATTTAAATTTTGTTGCACCTGATGAAACAACTTATGATTATTGGGTTGATGGTATCAATGCATTATTAGGTAAATTAATTATTTATTGCTATATACTACCTTTTTAACAATGTGTATTTTAATTTTTTAATTTTTTTATTATTTTAGGAAAAAAAATGACAAGCAAAATAACAGAAAATGATCTTGAAACATTACTTTCAATGGATATAAAATTGAGACTTCTTGATGCTGAAGGTATTGATATACCTCAGGATCCACCACCAATTCCAGAACCACCAGCAAATTATGAATTTTCTTATCAGTAAATTACGACAAGCTTACATTAATAAGATTTAATAAATTTATTACATTACTTTATATATATTAAAAAAAATTAAACAGATAAATCTTCATCGTATTTTTACAAATTCAACATCATTATTTATCAAACATTTTAAAAAATAATCTAGCACCAAAGATATTTGCAATTAAATTCATAAAGAATTTTTTTTCTATTTATATATATTTGAAATTTATTTTCTACTCTGTAAACCTGTTTTTTTTATTTTTTTTATAACAAACTTGAATTTTTTATAAATAATTTTTCACACAAGTTGGTGCCAATGCTTAATAATTAAAAAAAAAAAAAAAGAATTTTTTGTATTAATATAATCCAAATAATATATATTTAAGAAATAAATTTATACTCAATATTATTAATTAACAAAATAGATTAGAAAATTTATTTACGATTAATAAAAATATAATTAAATCTAAAAAGTCAATCGATTATAATTTATACAGCAATAAACTAATGAAAAGAGAAAAAGACAGGCATCATTTTTTTAACAAAATAAGTATTTATTTCAACATTGATTAAAGTTGATGAAAAAAAAAAAATAAATCATTAAATTTTTTATAACATATGTAATATAGATTTTAATTTCATAGTGTTTTTTTTTATTTATTTTATTTTTATGCGTGTGTGACATTAGTGAGTCTTTCAAAGCACCTGAATATATGTATTATTTTTTTTTCTTACACATTATTAACAAGCTGATTATTCAAAAAAAAAGCTTTTACGTAAAAAAAATTAATGTAAAGATATTAATTTAAAGGAAAAAATTAATTAATTAATTGTTAATAAAATATCAGCAATTACATATCTTCGGACAAAATTTGATAATGTTTTGGATCAGTTGTATGATGATCCGGTGGATAAAGAAAAAATTCAATAAAATTAAGTACTGGACCACGACTAAATGGATTAAGATATTTTCCTTTTTTGTCTCTCAAGTATGAATATCTCTTGTAATTAACCATTTCATTTGTCGTTAAATTCATACAAGCATGTAGTACCTAGTTAAAAGATAAATATAAAATTTAAACAATTTTCAATTTGATAATAAAATTAAAAAAAAAAAATATAAATAAATATTTGATAAACGATTTAATGTTACACTGCTGATGAATATGGTTTGTATAATTAAAGTTAGGCTTACTGATGTGCATGTTAGAATCCAACCGAGTCCGCAAAAAATAAGCGCCTCCATCAGACCCAACACGTACATCAACTGCATACCCTCAATCGAAATGCAATAACAAGCGAAGTACAATGTAAATGTACAATTTATTGCCACACACATTACAAATAGAAAGAACCACATTCTGCAAGTAATCATAAATTTTTTATAATAATAAATTAATTATTTATTAAATATATATATCTTACCTTTATTATTTATTTATTTTTAATTTAATTAATAAAATACTTACCTATTTCTTAGACCAACGCAATTGTAGATAAAAGGACAATGATGATCAAAATAACTTACACAACGATTACAAACTAAAAAATAATATTAAATTAAAATAAATTATTCTTGTAACTATAAATTTTAATAATTAATTAAATTTTATTAATTTACCTCTACAGTGTTTTCCACGAAGTGGCCTGAAACATCTGCAACTATGACATAATCTTGATAAAATAACATTTCGTTTTTTCCATTTATCAAAGTATGGTATCTAAAAAAAAAATAAAAATAAACAATTAAAAAAAAAATTGTCTAAACATTAAAATAAAAAAATAAATACCTGATTAATAGCTCTAAAATAAGTATCACTATTTTGAGGTACATAACCAGGATCTCTTCTGTTAGCAACAATCCAAGATATCCACATGATAATATTCCAATAAATAAAACAATAATGACTACCACGTAAATAATCCCAAGTTAATGGAATGCATTTTAATAAATACATAGGATAACCCCATAATAAAACTGATATCATAAATAATAAAAGTGGTCCTTTACTATTACCAGCACCACCAAATAAAATTATCCTATTATAAAAATAAATTAAAATTCATCATGTTATACAAGTTATTAATTATTATTATAAATAAAAAAAATAATTTACCATAATTCATTGATTGGTGGTATCCATCTTGATCTACGTTTTTGTTCACTCTCAAGTACTTCAACAATATCTGAATGACGATGTCCTCTTGCCAATTGTAATGGTGTTTTACCATTTTTATCTTTTGGATCTAATTCAACTTTACTTTTTTGTGATAATATTTTAACACAATTAACATTACCAGATAAACATGCAAGATGTAATGGTGTTGAGCCAAAATAATCTGGTTTTTGTAAATCAGCACCACTGTATATTAATAATTTTATTAATTCTGGATGACCTTTATATGAAGCCCAGTGTAATGCTGTATCACCATTAATATCAGTTAAATTAGCAAATGCACCAGAACCAAGAAGAAATGCTGCTGTTGCAAATTTACCAAACATTGATGCAGTCATTAATGGTGTTAAACCTTTAAAATCAGCTGCATTTACAGCAACACCAGCCTTTTATAATAAAACAAAATTTTATATTAAAATTAATTATAAAAAGAAAAATTACATTTTTTTATTTTCTTTATTATTATTACCTTTAAAAGTATTTGAACAATTGCACTGTGTCCTTTTCTACATGCCCAATGAATTGGTCGTGGTCCTTGTGTACCAAGACATGATAAATCAACTGGTCCATTTTTTTCAACTAAATAACGCATTACCTCAATATTTCCATCTAAAGCTGCCCAATGAGCTGGTGTATAGCCCCATTTATCACGTGCACTCAATAAACTTAATCCATTTTTTTCAACCAATTCTTCTACTATTTCTGTTTCACTGATGAATTAATTTTATAATAAATAAATGAGTAAATATATTAGCTGGAGTTTTACATTAATAATTGTTAAATTAATTATTCGTTACCCCGCACGAAGAAGTTCAAATATTTTTTTTGTCTCATCACTTGGATCATGACCTGGTGTTGCTTCATCAGTGTATATATTTTCATCTGATCTTTTTGTTAAACTTGAATTGTGATTATTGTTACCGGATATTGGATTGTTGGGAAGATGTCCTACCATGTCTGGATCTGGTGATAATTCCCATACTGATCGTGCTGCACCTGGCCCTGTTACAGGGCTCACTGGATACACCTTATATTATATTTAAATTAATTTCATTTTGAAATGAAGATTATTTTTTTAATGTTAATTTATTTACCTTTGAAAGAGTTGCCAGTTCCGTATTACCACGATCAAAAGACGTTCTGGAATTATTTACTGATCTTATTTTATTAAAAAATTTGTTAATTTTAACTGGTACGGTTGGTTAACTAAAAAATACCTGGTCCAACCATAACTGGTTGTTGTTGTTCATCAAATGATTTTCTTTTAAAAGGAGATAAAAAATAACAAGTTGCAAACTTTTAGAAAAATTAAATAAATAGATAAATGATATATAATATTAATTAATTTAAAATAATATTTATTGTTTAATTTTTATTTTTTAAATGTACTTGTAAGGGATACAAGTTTAACAAGTTTAACTATGTTACACTTGCGCATTTGAATCAATAATTCTTACAAAAGATATCAAAGCGCTTGCGTATTTTAAAAATATCATAAATTAATTCACAAAAAACTAAATAACTGCAGATGATTTTTTTTTTTTTCCTGAAATCAGGTCATAGTAAAATAACAGAAATAGTAAAAAATTTTCGATTTAAATTAATATGTTTTTACAGCTTGAGATAATTATCAATATATTATTTCATGACGATGATAAATTGATAAATTATTATATCTTGACTTGTCTCGAATAAAATAAAGAAACAACAAAATTATTTAATGATGATGAAAATTTAAGGATGATTTTTGAATTTTCCAAAGACAATTTGCAAATTGTAGCAAACATCCAGAGTCCTAAAAGAAAAAAATATATATATTATTATTATTATTATTATTATTATTATTTTAATTAATATATTTAACAATGAATTTAATTAAAATTAAACTTACGATGTTTTTGTTTTTTTTTTTAAACTGCATTCAAAATACAGCTGGGGAAAAAATGGCTGTGTGCCAATATAAAAATATTTTTTTTTTTTTCCTCAATTTGTTTATTTATAGTTTGTCAATCAATATATTGATTAGAGGTTCATTATTATGTAATTTAAGATTACTCAGTGATTTGAGTAATTGAGAAAAATTATCTAATAATTAAAGTAAACAAATTAAAAAAAAAAAAATTAGTTATAAATGCGCGCAGGGGCGCAGAAAATTGTGCGCGCGAGAGAGACCAACAACGGATTGCCATATATTTTCTCTCCCTCTCCTTCTCTCTCTCTTAACACATACACACATGATAATTGATAAACATATGTATATAATCATATGCATATATTGACATCATTTTATTTGTGTATTTGTGTGAAATAGAAGCCCTAACATGGCAGCTCGATCGAAAACAATTCAATAAAAATAACTACATTAATATGATAAATTGATAACGCAAGTATTTATTGGATTAACATAAAGTGTCATTTAATTTTAACAATAATAATTAATAAAGGTAATAAAAAATTATCAATATATTTATAATAAATAACGTTTAAAATAATAACAGTCATTTGGAGCTTAAAAAAAAAAAAGTAAATATTATCATCTTTTTTTTTTTTCTTTTTTAGGGAATTATTTGTACGGTGGATATTACATACGTATTACATACACAATATTTTTATTTAAAAACTACAGTATAGTATCTTACTAAACTATTGTTTTTTTTGTGTGCTAGTAGACCAGTGTTTTTTTTCTCTCTCATTCTTCCAGTGGAATTCAAACTTTTGTAACGGTCGCCAAGTGTCATCAAGTATTTTATCAAAAATAAATAAAAATATTTACTCCAAAATAACAATTTATTCAACAAATTATATAGATTATAATAAAGAGTAAGTTGTTTTATTATTTTTAATATTTAATAATAAATAATAGATTTTTTTTTAATTTAATTTATTTGGTTTTTAGGCCAAGAGTATAGCTGTATATGTAAACAATTTTTGTCGATGAAAATATATTGAGTATTGACACTGACACAATTTGTTATTGATGATTTCGTTTTTTTTATTTTATTTGCAGGTAAATTGATAGTCAATAATGGAAGATCCAAATGAAATGCTTGTTTGTGCAACGGAATTTATAAAAGGTAATAATTTATTTATTACAAAATTTATTTTTTTAACTAAAATTTAAAAGAAAAAAAAAAACAATTCAAAAGAGAATATTTTTAATTAACTCATTGGTATATTGAAAAAAAAAAAAACGCCTATTATTTATGTAATATAATGGATTGAAAAAAAAAAATAAAGTATTAAATTATAAAAATAATTTAAGTAGGCGTAAACTGTTTAAGGGAACGTCAAGGACTTGTTAAATTGCGTTTAGATTAATTGTATAACATCAACAACAAAAACAAAATATAGAATGTGGGTTATTTACAATGTTTAATTTTGATTTTTAATTAATTTTTTTTAGATCGTTTTTACTTGGTGACATTGCAGACAGATATCAAGCCAAAAAGTACACTTGATACTCATTATTTTACAATTGATGATGAGTTAATATATGAAAATTTTTATGCTGATTTTGGACCACTTAATTTGTCAATGTTATACAGATATTGTGATAAAATCAATAAAAAATTAAAATCCATTGCATTGAGTAAAAAAAAAATTTTACATTATACAACATTGGATCCAGAAAAAAGAGTAAATGCTGCATTTTTAGCTGCAAGTTATGCTGTAAGTAAATTTATTAAATATAAAATATTATATAACAGCAATAATAATATTGATATTTTTAATTTTTTTTAAATAGATATTATACTTGGGTAAAACAGCAAATGAAGCATATGATATGCTTGATAAAAGTCCACACAGCCCACCTTATGTTATGTTTCGTGATGCATCATTTGGTACTCCATGTTTTCAAATATCATTGAGTGAATGTCTCAGTGCAATTGATAAATGTTATCATCTTGGTTTTTTTAATTTTGATGATTTTAATCAAAAAGAATATGAACATTTTGAAAGAGTACAAAATGGTGATCTTAATTGGATTGTTCCTGGTAAATTTATAGCATTTTGTGGTCCACATGCTAAATTAAATAATGAAAATGGTAAGAAAATAAATTTATAATTAAATAAAATATATAATAATCATGTTTTTTTTTTCTAGGATATCCATTACATGCACCAGAATCATATTTTACATATTTTAAAAGAAATAATGTAACAACAATTGTTAGATTAAATAAAAAAATATACGAAGCAATGAGATTTATTGAAGCTGGCTTTGATCATAAAGATTTATTTTTTGCTGATGGTTCAATACCAACAGATTCAATTGTTCGTAAATTTTTAAAAATATCTGAAAATACAAGTGGTGCTATTGCTGTACATTGTAAAGCTGGTCTTGGAAGAACTGGTTCATTAATTGGTTGTTATATTATGAAACATTATCATTTAACAGCACATGAAACAATAGCATGGATTAGAATATGTAGACCAGGTTCTGTTATTGGACATCAACAAAGATGGCTTGAAGATAAAGAAGAATATTTACATACATTAATTGATGTACCATTAAAAAATATTAATGGTAAACCACCACATCAATATGGCATATATACAAAAGCTGGAAGAACAAATGATGGTTATTTAACAGCAACAAAAACAAATAATTTAAATCATGATAATGTTTCAAGAATAATGCATCGTGTTGATGGTATTAAACTTGATGATAATAATTCACCAACAACAAGTACAACATGTACAACAAGTAGATATGCATTAATGACACAAGGTGATAAATTAAATGAAATTAAATTACGTAGAAGAGGCACATCAAGTAATTATTTCAATGGAAATTCAATTGGACAACCCTCTGTTGTAATGTAAGTATTGCTTTTTTTTGTTTCTTTTATCTATTTCTTGTTTTTCCTTTTTTTTTTTTCGTCGTTCTTTCTTTCAATCGAAAAAAAAAAAAAAAGAAAATCCATAACTTTCAGTCCGAATTTGGGACTTCTGCAAGCGAGAAACCAGAAAAGTGGATTAACACCACTTGTTGGATCAAAAAAGGACACAAATAAACGTCTACTTGCGCGTTCAACAACAACAACACTTGTTAAAAGGTCCGTTTAATAATTGTAAACTTGTTGGATTTTGTCAACTGTTAATATAAATTTTGCTTTATTATTTGCATTTCATTTTTATTTATATTTATTTATGTTTTTTAATAATTTTTTTATTTTGTGTTTATCATAAATTTACCATGTTGTATATATAAAATGAATTTTTATTATTATTAAAAAGCCTTTTTTCGTATTATTTATTATTTTTCTATATAATTAAAACAGGATTATTATTAAATATTTGTAAATTGATGATGGTAGTTTTTGAATATAAGATACTTATATTTTTATTTTATTTAAAAAATATAGAGCAACAAGAAGAGTGGCAGGAAATTGCAAGCCATCATCTTGTTTTGTTAAGCCAAAAACAATAAGTCCATTAATGACAAATAAAACATCAACATCAACATCAATTAAATCTGGTGGTAGTCCAAAATTAAGTGGACGTGTTAGAGATACATTAGCTGATAGTCGAGATGCATTATTATCATCAAGTAATCATGCAATAACACAATCATCAACACCAGGAATGGTATTGAGATCAGCTGATCGTGTCAGTAGATACAACTCACTACGACAGTAAGTTTATTTTTAAATAAAATTGTTTGTTTTTATTGCTTTCCATTAAATTGAAATACAAAGATTTTATTTAATCAATATTATTATGTAAAAAAACAGTTGAATAATTCAACTTTTATTAACATAAAGCATGATCATTTTATTTATTTGTTATTAACATTAAAAATAAAATAATAATTATTATTTTTTCTCTCAAGTTTTATCAAAAATTAACGATTATTTTCTCACAATTGTCAAACTACTTTAGTATATAATTAAAATACAAAAAATAATAATTATAAATATTTAAATTTCTTCTTATTTTTATTAATTCTACTAGTTGATTTTTTTTTATTTGTAAATATTAAAAATACTCAAGTATTGAAAACTTGAATTTTCAAGTCAATCGAAATAATCGTTAATTGTTAATTAAACTTGATGATAAAAAATAATAATATGAATATTAAACAAGTGAATAATATTTATGTTATTAAAAAAAAAAAAATCAAATAACATTATAATGACGTTATAATACAAAACAAATGATGTTAGAATATATAATGACTTAGTTGCTTGTGATAAAATAATAATGCCCCTTGATATGACTAACTAAACCATATCCTGGTTTTGCTTTCGTGTCTTGCAGTGCGCGCACTACAATTAGTACGAAAACAGCATTTATCAGATGATTAACCGATATTCTTAGTGGTGTTGGGGACGGAGAAATGATAACTCGTACTTCACGACAACAAAGAAAATCACACAGATTAAATCCAATCATCCAGTGATTCATATCAATTATCAACAACGATGCATACTACAATTCACTCTAATTATTAATAATAATAATAATAATAATAATAGTTAGCTTTAAAAAAAAAAAACAATGAATTTATTAAAACAAAAAGCTTTCTTAACTTTTAATTGTAATTTTTTTTTTCTTTTTTGTTTATTAATCTAGCATAGCTATAAGTATACTATCAAAATGTACTATTATAATATTTTTTATTTTAAAAATATTCAAATAATCATTTAATTATCATTAATTCATTTTTAAAAAATCAAAAAATAATAATTATACATACACATTACTATTAATTTAACTAAAAATCATTTACAAAAACATATTTAATTTAAAAAAAAGAAAAAACTGTAAAGTAGTTGTGATAATAATAAATATTGAATTTTTTTTTTTGCACATTCATCATTGTATATACAACAGTGTTCATAAAATATCGTTGTAATACTCACTAAGCAAAAAAACAATTATTAATTCGTTTAAAAAAATTGTAAAACTTGATAATTTTTTTTTTTTCTTTTTGTTTATAATTATACTCACGTGCAAACATAATATCAATATTATAAAAAATTATAATTTATATTAAATTACGTATTAGTTCAATAGTAATAATAAAAATCAAGTATTTACACATAATGATGAAAGGAAAAAAAAAAATACATGTAATAACTGTTTCTCATTAACTGTATTTAGATTTTTTTTCTTAAAAAAACATTAATTGTAAAAAAAAAATATATATATATAGAAAATAAGCACAGAGTATAAAAATAAAAAAAAAGCACACTTTTACAAATTTAGATATTAAAAATGTCTAGATAAAACATGTTAAATTGGTACTACATAATAAAATATATATATGATTGATAAAAATAGTAATAATTTCTGTTAACATTTTGTTAATTTATATATCTATACATTTATAAAAATAAAATACTAAAAAGACAAATAAAAAAAAATAAATAAATATGATTTATGTTTATTATTATTTAATATTTCACAACTGTACAAAAATGAAATAAACAAATAAATGTTTCGGTATGAAAAAATTTGTAATAAATATTTTATAAAAAAATATAAAAATTATCATTAAGTACAAATGATATTTATTCATCTAAATAACAATAATAATTATTATTTGATTAAAAAATATATTAAATAAGTTACAAGTGCCATCCAGTGACTTGAAAATCCAAGCTGTGACCATTTGTTAATTGTGTGAGAATAATCATAGCCAGTATTTTGAATATTTGATGTATCAAATACAAGACCCAAATAAGCCAAATGAAATACTGATAATATTAAAAATCCAATATTTATAATTACAATGAATATTGAATTTTTATTATTATATTTATGATGACATTTATTATGTTTACATTTTTTAGCAGCTATACAAGCATCAAATGTGTTAGCTAATATATTTCTTAATTCATATTCAACATATGTATAAAATCCAAGACTCAATAATACAGCAGACAATTGAAAATTCATACCATGAAGTAATGAACTTGTTAAATAAGTCAATATTATTGATATAAATTTACCAAATTTTCTCAATGTTATACGAAATACATCTGTAAAAAATAGATAATAATAAAAAATTAATAAATAAAACTTTTAATATATGTTTGTTTTTGTTTTACGAAATAGATAATAATAATTTTTATACATTGCTTGAGCCAATTGTGCATTGGAATATTCCAGGAGACAACAACTTGTACTAATGAACGTGGTAATTCAATGTCAAGTGGTTTTGTTACTGCTGATAGTGATGATGTGAATCCACCAAGTAATAATAAGCTAAATGAAGTAAATGATATAAAATAATGTGATGTTCTAAATGCTAAAGCATCTCTATAAGCCAATATCCATCTAAAAAAATAATTAAATAATTAATACATAAAATTATTGAAAAAAAAATTAAAAAAATTACCTTGAATGATAATCTGGCAATAACCATGATAAAATACAATTTGAAATACCCAAAAAAATCAAAGCAATTATAATATTTTTAATACCATTTAATATATTTGATAAAATTATCTTTATCAATTCATAATTGCTTTTTGATTTTTTATATTCTAATGAATTTATGTAGTCATTAAATGGTATCCAAGGACCAAATATACAATTTGTTGAAGAAAATATATATCCACTATATGCAAATATATTTGGAAAATTATTATCATCCATTTTATCAACAGATATACTTATTGTTTTCATAACAGCTAGCATAATAACACCTCTAATTTTATGCCAATCTTTTGGATTCATTGAAAATTCACTAAAATAATAAAAAACAATAACAAATTTTCATTTAAAAATAATACTCACAACTTACCAGTATAAAACAATTATTAAATTGAATAATAAAATTTCAATTAATCTTTTGCATTTTATTGTTATGTAAAAAGATCCATATGACAATAATACATAAAGTCCAAGTAAATCTAATGATTCTGGTACATAACGATGAATAATAAAAATTCCAATAACAATTGAAAATATATGATAAACATTATGTGACAATTTTCCTGTGAAAAAAAATAAAAAAATAATCAAAAAATTATGATTAATATTTAAAAAATACAAATAAATAATAAAGTAATTATTAAATAATAATTATCTTACTTGTTATGATAATACTAGAAATTATATTGAATAATATTGATGATAAAATTAATGGCAGTAAATATTCAGCAGTACCATAAACACTAAATGTTAAACAATATTTATACATATCATAAATACTTTCAGTTTCAAATTCTTCTTGGCCATCATCATGTCCACAAACTCGGTGATAACCAACATCATCATCACCACCTAAATATTCATATGGATTATAAATTTCATCATCAATATCATCATACACTTCTCTCAAGTCAACATCCATTTTTTAATTTTTTATTTTAATATATTTATTATTTACAATTAATTATTTATCAGTTTAATAAATTTTTCATTTAGATGCATTTCTTGCATGCCTTATTTGTTGTACAATAATAATAATAATCATAATAATAAATGAATAATAATGACATTTATTTTTTAAATTTCTACCTTATCGATGAAGTTTTTTTTTTTTTTCATTTGTTTATTTTTATTTTTATTTATTATTGTAAATGGAAAATAAGAAAGTCATTCATTTTGTTGCAAACTACAAAAACACATTGGTGTTTTTTATATTTTCATATAATTAAAAAATATAATTGATATATAATTATTAATTATTTAATTTATAAATATTTATTAATAAACGCATTTTTGTGTTTATTTATGGTGTGTTGTGTGTTTATTTTTTCAACTGTCATCTTCATTATTATATTTATTATAAAATTAATACATAAATAGTATATATAAATTTTATAAACAATAAATATACCTAAATAAAAAAAAAATATATTGTACATACAGCATACAGGTATGTCTATTGACATTTGACAACCACAACATCATCAAACTTCACAGTGTGTGCGTCTACCCATCAAAGAAAATGGTTGACGCACTAAAATTTTGCAAATAATAAATATAAATATAGGATATATCAATCATCATCATCACAATAATTAATAATGTATGTATTAATAAATTAATTAATATTAATTATAACAATTTTTCATTGTTTAAATTTGTGTGTTTTTAAGGTGCAATAATGTCAAGTGTTTTTGTCGTGTGATTTTTTTAATAATAATATTGACAGCTGTCGACGCGTCAATTTATCGGGTTTGTATTTAATAATTTAATCATTAAAATTTATTTATAATTAAAATATAATTCATTACTATATTTTTGATAAATCTAAAAAAAAAAAACTCATTGACAATATACATTTAGTGTTGTTTTTTGACAATTATTTTTTAATTTTTTTTGTTGAAAAAAAAAAAAAACGAGTATTTTTTATTTTTATATAATGTGATTACAATAAAGATAAAAAAATATATTAAAAATAATAATAATAATGAGTAAATATATATATAAGGAGAAATAAAAAATGGCCAAGGGAAGCTACCTGTCATTTTGAGGAGTATTTTTACATTAGTGTTTGTGTGTACATGCGATTGAGACGATCGTGGCTTTCCCTGGCAACAAGTGTCGATTTTCAACTCCGGAAACAATGACTTATCGACAAACAACCCACGCTCCATTATCCAGATTTTTTTAATTTATTATATTCAAAATTTAAATAAAAAAGTAAATTTTAATTAAACGCCTATTTATATATATTTTTTTTTAATAGTTTTGTTTATAATATGCGTGCTTGTTAAACAAACTTGTGGACGATCAAAAAATAATGATCATCTTGTTGAATGATTTTAGTGTAAATTTTAAATATTTAATTAAAAATAATATATAATATAAATAATAAAAATATGTTTTTGTTTCAGTGTAAAAGTGTTGGTTTTTAATTATATGAAATAATTTTAATTGTTATTGATATATGAAGTTTGAAAAATGGATAAACGACAGGATGCACTTGCTCCATTTTCATTTGGTAAGTTATTTTTATTAATTTCGTTTTTTTTTTTTTTTTTTCACAGGAATAATTATTAATTTAGATAATTAATTATGTTTATTGAATTGTCAATTATTTTATGGGATATTTTTAATTGTTTGTTATTGTCAAATTGATAATTGAATTTTATTTATTTTTTCTCATTAAATTTAGTAGTTGTGAATTTGTGGCCTCGAAATTTATGTACTTGAGAGTTAAATATATATTTTTTTTTTGTGTTGGTGTATATATATATACATTTATATTGACGTGTGTTGGTAATGTGAAGGGGTGTAAGGTGGTAAACCAGTCGAGGGTTGTGAATCAATTTCCAAACTGTGATATAAATTGACAAATAGCAACAGTATAAAATTTAAATATATTTATTATATATACAAAAATATCAAATTTTATAAAATCAATCTATTTTTATTTGTTTTAAAAAAATATAAAATCATAAAAGTTATTGATTTGTTTTTGTAAAATTCTTGTCCATGACATACAAATTTATCAAGTTTAAAAAATAACATAAAATTTATTTTTTTTTTCAGTGATTTAATTCATTACAGCAAATTTTATATTGAAAAAATGAAAAAAATCATCAAAAATTAACTGTTATTATATCATTAAAATTACAATCAAATGTAAATACATATTTTTTTGTTTTTTTTTTCATAATTAAATTAAAGTCTATAGATTAATATTTATTTTTTAATTTAGACATTTATTAATTTTTGACCTTGATTAATATTATTTTAAAAATATAAGAATAACAATAATAATTTAAATGTTATTGTTAATATCACGATAAGATATAACAACAACAAAAGTAACACAATGAATGCATCTCGGTGACCTGGTTTCTATTATAAATTCTTGTTATTCGTGCTAAAATTAAATACCTTAAAAGAGATATAAACGATAAACGTAGTTTCCATCGTACTCAATTTTATAAAAATAAAAACATTGTCATCTTGATTGTTGAATTAATATTAATTAAAAAATCTAAAGAATATTAATAAAAAATATTTTTTAAATCAATAAAACACCCATTGTCATCATGAAATGATTGAGAAAATTTAAAAATAAACTTGACCTCTTAAAGACTTGTTAAATAATAATAATAATAATGTTTTATTTTGTTATTTTTAATTTTCTAGATGATTGTCCAAACAGCGGTGAAGATAGTGATGAGGATGTGATAACTGATTATATTGGTTCTGAATTACCAGATTGTAATGATCCATCAATAATAAGCAGTGATAATTCTGTATTAAATACAAATGTAAATATGGATAATAAAAATATAAATTATAATACAAAATATGAAATGACATTAACACCAAGTGTTAATGATACTAAAAATACAACAACACAAATAAATATTAATAATCAACAAGTACCAATTGTACCAACAATAAGTATAACACCAAATTCACCTGGTTTTAATGTAACATATCCAATACTTGAAGATAATTTACAAGAATTACATGAAATAACAAAATGGATACAACGTATGAGAATAACAAAATTTGAATTACCTAAATTGAATAATAATAGAAGGCTAAGTTCATCATGTCCATCATTATGTTCACAATATTTAAAACAAACAAAAAAACAATTTGGTTTAATTGATAATATAAATAATAATTCTGATCCAGATTTAATTAATAATTGTTCAACAAATAGTTCACCAACACACTATCAAAATGGTAATAATAAAATTAAAAATGATTTATTAAATACTGATAGACGACGTAGTTGGACTGATGTTGAAAAAACGAGAAATAATAGACACAGAAATAATGTTGATGATGATTATGATGATGTACATAATCATTTACAAACTCAACCATTACGACAACGTAGTATTAGTTTGAGCAGTTTGGATAGTGACATTGATCTTGTTATTGATAGTAAAACATCAACAGTTAGTGTTGCTAATAGATCATGTAGATCACAAATAAGTACACATTCTTTAAATGAAGCTGATTTTGTTCAGGTATATTTTTTTTATATTTGAAAATAACTTGATAATTAATTGATAGACTTTTTTTATTTTATATAGATTGATTTAAAAGAAGTGGCAGCAAAAAGAAAAACCCAAAGATTAATGGAAACAAATAGTCTCTTACCCGGTGCACCAGGATCACGTTTAACACTACAAAAATCAATTTCAACACCGTCAATTGTCAGTCCAGCTGGTCAAAATAATGCTGAAACTGAAATACATAATGTACCATCAGTAACGTAAGTTTTTATATATTTTTTTTATAATCAAATTTTTAATTAAACAAACACTGCGTTTGTTTTGCTTTAATCTGCAATTTTTTAATAATATTTTTAATAGTAATTAAATTTAAACATAAAATAGAGAGACTTTGATTTTGCATGCATAGTAAAACAAAAAAAAAAAATATTAATTTGATTAATTATCAATTCATTTTTTTAAATAAAACATTATTTATTTATTTTAAATTATCTTTTTTTTTTTTTCATTTTTTTTTCTACAAGTATATACCTATATTTATATTTTTATTATTAGTTGATATATAATTAGATTATGATCATGTGTATGTTTGTAATATTGCACCAAAAAAAAAAAAAAAAAAAAAAAAGAAAAAAAATTTTTGCACAATCGTGCATGACAGCAGACGGCACGAAAGAAACGAGAAAGGTAGTGGAAGTGAAACTGAGACTGAGGATATTCATACAGCTCATGGTCATGCATATCATGAAGATTTGATACGCCAAGGATCGAGTAATGTTCAGGCATCTCTCGAGGAACTTGTGACCGAGTGAGTAAAGTAAATTCACCGAGGTTTTTTTGGTTTTTTTTTTTCATATATTTTCATTTAATCATAATAACAAGAGAGAGACAGAGAGATTGAGAGAGTAAATAATATAGTAAATAAATAAATAAACGGTCAGTATATTAATAATTATATTCGCTTATTTTTAATTTATATATATTTCATTAAAATAATTTTAACTAGCTTTAATGCTTGCAGAAAGAAAAAGAAAAAAAAAATGATATTTAAAATATTTAAATAATTAAAAGAAGTAATATAAATGTTGAAAAATTATTATTTTTTAAATAAATTATATAAATTTATGTCATTTTTACAGTGGAGTTGTTTATGATGATCATCATTCTGAAAAAAATCCACGAAGAAAACGTGGTTCTTTATTTTTTCGTAAGAAAAAGGTAAATAATTGATTTTTTTATTTTGATAAATAATTGATAATAATTATTAATAATTTTAATTTTTATATTAAGGATAAAAGTGTTAAAAAAGTTAGTCCAGATATTGGAACAACATTGAATCAAAATCAATCATCTAAAGAACAAATAACAAGTGATTTTTTAAAGTCAAAATGTATTGCAACAAAAAGTTCAATTAAATCAATATCAAATGTATCAATTGCTTCTGGAATTGGTCATGTTAAAAGAGGATCAACTGTGTCACTGCCACCACAAAGTTTAACGCGTTCAAACAGGTTAGTTTATTAAATTAAAATTTTTATATTTAAACAAATTTTAAATATTAAATATTAAATTATATATTATGCATCGAATCGTCGTTATCGAAATATTTAACGCACGCATCAGTTACACAGTCAGACTGACCCTAAAAGTCACTCTCTTATTTTCAAAATATAATACAAAGAAAAAGAAAAAAAAAATTAAAAGGATTGCTCCAAGGCTCAGCCTGACTTAACAGCTTTTTAATTTTATAAAAAAATTCATAGTTTTAATTTAAAAAAATCAAATAAAACAAATAATAATTTTATCAATAAATTAAATATTTATTTATCCATTATTATTGATTATTTAGTTTATAATATAATTTGCTAAATTTAGTCAGGTCAAATTAAATCAATATAAATTTATTAACCAGCTGCACTATAAATTTACTAATTGAATTTTCAACTAAGCTTTTTAAATGACAACAATGTATTTAAAAAAAAAAAAAACAGAGTAAAATAAAATGACCTCGTGGTAATAAAATTAAAATCATTTATCTTATAATCAATACACACAATTCGGTCAAGTAAAAAAATATTTAAAAAATAATAAATAATTGTAGTAAAAAAAAGGTAAAAAGACAGTAAGAATATTTTAAAAAGAAACGTTATAAAAAAAAAATATAATAGTAAAATAAATAGTAAGCGCTAATGCAGTGTGTGCTTTTTCCTTCCTCCGTGCATTTCCTCCCGTTGCGAACGAATACAAATGATATTAACAACAGTAAAAAGGATATAAGCAACAAGAAAACAGTTACGAGTTACAGCCCTTGGCGACGTGTAGCTACTAAACTTGGAGTCAAGTAAGTCTCCCCAGAATATATCACTGATGTGTTTGATCTTGACTTCTTTTTAATTAAAAAAAAAAAAAAAAAACATCACAAATTGCAAATACTGTTGATAATCATTATTTTCGTTGTTATTTAAACATTTTTCAATTTTGTTTTTTAAATTATTTCACAAAAATTTTGCACATTATATTATTATCTTGTTGAAAAAATTTATTCTACTTATTCATTAAGTTTATTTTTTTAATCCTGTATATATATATATTAATTGTCCTGCTATGCCTGAGCTATTATTACGCCTGCTATATGATAAATATTTTCTATCTTATAAAAGTTTTAATTTAAAAAAAATAACTAGGATCTTGATTTATTATTTATTTTTTTTTCTTATTTTTCATTTTAAATGTTCTGATACATATTGATGTTGTTTTTATTCTATAGATAAATGTATTTTTTTACAGTTGAAGCGGAAATAAAATAAATAAAAAATAAAATAAAATTCAATTTATTATATTATACTAAATGTAATAAAAATTAACATGATATAATTTATTTTTTTTACAGTCAAACAATTAATGAGGAAAAAGATTGTGATATTGCTGGACAACGTGAAATATTGAGGTGAGTGAAAAGAAAATAAAAAAACAATTTAAATAGGTTTTATAAATAAATAAATAAATAATTGTTATTATTAAAAAATAGTGGTAGTGAAGAATTTGATTTTGGTGATGATGTACATCGCATAACAGTGGATGACATTGAGGGTCTTGATCCAGAACTTGGATTAAATTGGGAAGAGCCAGATTCTTGGAGTGCATCATATGGTCGTACTGATGCATTACGTCGTGTTGATAATAATGAACGTGAAGTTAAACGTCAAGAGCATATTTATGAATTTGTATTAACTGAAAAACATCATTGTTTAGTATTACTAGCAATGGAAAGAATATTTGCTGATGGTTTACGTCGTAATTTTCGTTTTGGTATACAAGATATAGATAGAATGTTTCCACGTTTACGTGATTTAATTGATATACATTTAAAATTTTTATTAAAATTACGTAAACGTCAAAGTTCAAATGCTGTTGTACCAACAATTGCTGATATATTAATTGAACAATTTTCTGGTGATAATTCATCACGTATGAAAAGTGCATATGGTGAATTTTGTAGTCGTCATCGTGATGCTGTTGATTCATATAAATATTATTTAAATAATGAACCAAAATTTGCACGTTTTGTACGTCTTTGTCAAACAAATCCATTATTAAAAAAAAAAGGTATACCAGAATGTATATTATTTGTAACTCAACGTTTAACAAAATATCCATTATTAGTTGAGCCATTAATTAAAACTGGTACAGTTAATATGGAAAAAGAAAATTTACGTAAAGCATTATTATTAGTTAAAGAAATATTAAATGATGTTGATGCATGTGTTGCTGATAAACAACGTGAAGATAGAAAACTTGAAATATATAATAAAATTGATGCAAAATCATTTGCAACTCATCGTGGTGAAAAATTTAAAAAATCTGATATATTATCATTTAATAGAGTATTAAAATTTGAAGGTACTGCAAATTTAATGCAAGGACGTAATAAACCAACACCAGTTATGATACTTGTATTATCAGATGTATTAATATTTTTAGCTGAAACACGTGATCAAAAATATGTATTTTTTGTACCAGATAATAAAGCTGGTGTTGTATCATTACAAAAATTATTAGTACGTGAAAAAGCTGGACAAGAATCACGTGGTATTTATTTAATAAGTAGTAATCCATTAGAACCAGAAATGTTTGAATTAAAAGTTATTAAACCAAAGGATAAACAAAAATGGATTGATTCAATACGTAAAGCTGTACAAAATTGTCCACAAGAATTTGATAATGATGATTGTAATGATGATGATTCATCAATTGGTAATAATAATAATGATTTATCTGGTACATCAAAATCAGGTTATTCATCAGTATCAACAACATCAACATTAACACTTGATGAAAGACAAAAATTTATAAAAGCTAAAGAATTACGTATACAAAAAATTATTGATGATTTAAGAAATAAAGATATTAATCAAGCATTATTACTTGAAGAAAAAATATCATTACAAATTAAATTATATTATGCTGCATCATTATCAAATGATCATTTATCTGATAGTGAAAAAATTGATAAAATTGATAAAATTGATAAAATATGTAAAGACATAAATGATTATACAAAATGGACTAGAAATGAAGGTGTTGATTTAGCACAATTATGGCAAGAAGTTGTTGTTGCTGTACAAGAAGCAACAAGACTTGCAACATCATTATCATATTGTATACATAGTAGTGGTTCATTATCACGTAGTTTAAGTTCAGCTGGTGAAAGACATACTGAAGCATATATACCACCATCATTATGTATACCAAGAAGAGCTGAAACATTTGCTGGTTTTGATCATAATAAAGAACGTTATCCATGGCGTGATTTAAGTAATGTTGTACAAATACAAAATACAAATGATAAAGATATTATTGATCATGAAAAAGATGATGATTCAACAACAAATGATAATATTATTAATGAAGAACAACAACAATTGGCTGCTATTAAATTATCACATTATGTTTATAAATTATTTAGCTTAATAAGTAGTCAAATGAGTACAATTGATATATTAAATGCACAATTAACAACATTTAAAGATTGTACAAGTGGTAGTGGTGGTAGTATTGGTAGTATTCATAATATAAATAATAATAGTAATAGTAATAATTCAATTGTTAAATCATCTAATCAAAATAGACCAAATCCAAATCGTCAATTGGAAGAATTACGTAATTTACAAGATCAATTAACACGTGAAAAAGAAGCATTTCGTGCAACATCACAACAAGAAAAATTACAAATACAAGAAGAAAAAAATGAATTATTACGTTTACGTGAACAATTGGCAAATGAAAGACGTGATGTTGTTGAACAACGTGATCAATTATTTCGTCAAATTGAATCATTTGAAAAAAAAGGTGGTAAATATGTTGCATCATTACCAGCACATCCATCAAATCAGTTATCTGATACAAATATAATACATACAAGAAAATCATTACCAGACACAAAAAGAATACCAGAAAGAATACCAATCAATTTAATAAGTGCAACAAATCAACAAAAAGCAACAAATAATTTACCACCAATTAAACAACAATTACCACTTAAATTAGCAAGTGGCAGTAATAATAATAATAACAGTACTAATAATAGTAATAATAATAATAGTAGTAGTAGTAATACGAGAAATAGCTGTTCAACAATTATAAATAATAGTCCAGATCGTTATGATCGTCATACAAGAACAGGTAGTAGTCCAGCAGTTGTATCAACATCAGCATATTCATCACCAGAACTTGGTAGCAATCATAATAACGGCTCACTTGGATCAACAAGATCATTGAGATCAACAAGATCACAACCAGAACCACAATATCATCATTATCAACAACTGCAACAACAGCAACATCATCAACAATTACAACAACAACATTTATTACATCAACAACAACAACTACACCAACAGCAGCAACAACAACAACAACAACAACAAAAACCTGAACCACCGCAACAACCACTTGATGAAGAAATTATGTTTTTCTGACGACTCTTTCGTTTTGGTCGAAAAAATCAGCGTCCACAAAAACCGAAAAAAATAAAAACACCACCAACATCACCAGCAACACCATCACCAACAAGAAATCAATCAAGAGATGATCAACCGAGAAATCGTGTAAAGTCATTTTGACTTTTAAATTTTAATCTTTGCAATAATGATTAATAATTAATCTACTTTTGAGAAAAAAAAAAATTTTAAAAAAAAACAAAAAAAAAAAACCATTAAAGAGAAATAAAAACTGCAAATTAATCTACCCGAATTAAAAATGAAAAGAAAAGTATTCCAAAAGAGTATTTATGCTGTCGTACATTTTTAGCGACATTGAATTATTATAAATAAATATATATATATATATATATATGAAAAAAAAACTTGAAAAGTAGCTCATCTTGTTGCTTAGTCTCATCGTTAAAATTTGTTAAAACTGACTGAAAAATTTTCTAATATAAATAATTTGACTAGTACACCCATAAGTATAAAATACACATCACGTGTCCTTGTTAAAATTTACCTTGTTTTTTTTTTAATCTTATGGAATGTTTATTAAACAAAAAAAAAGATTATTAAAAGTGGAGGAAAGCTATATATATATATTATAAGCTGTGTGCATTTATATTCAACAATTATTATTATTTAAAAAAAAGCATTTTAAATTCAAAATTCAATACCAAAAAGATTAAAATTGCATGCTGCGAAAACTTGATCGAAAAATCAAGGAAAAAAAAACCTAATCTGATAAAAAAAAAAATATAATAAAAGACTTAATATTATTGTAGATGAAATTTTAAAAACCCAAGTTCGAAAAATTTAATAATTAAATATAAACAGCTGAGTTTTTCGTAAAAGTAATAATTAGTCTTGAAATTAAAACAAGTTAATAAAACTTATATATAAATGAGATTATAGTATTTAACTACAGAGCTGAATTAAATTTAAAAAATAATGTTAAAAATAACAAAAACATAAAAAAAAATAAATAGAATTTAAAAAACATGAAAAAACATAATAAAAAAAACAATTGTGCCTCAAATATTTAGTTTTCTCAATAGTTGAAATACTTGAATTAGATAAAACCATATTTTCTGAACTTTACAATTTTAAATGTCTTATCAATTCAACTATTCATTAGTATCATTTAAAATTTCAAAAAATATTTGTTAATGAGAAAAAAAAAAAATAATAAGCAATCGTCATTTTAAATAATACATATTATACGAAAATCAGGAAAAAGGCTGGATTATCTACTGCCATTGTTGCTGTTGTTTAAATGAATATAAATTAATATATTTTTTCTCGCAATAAACAACAAAAAGAATTAAATTATTGCATTTATTATTATGGCAATGGATTGTCACTGAGATTGTCAAATAAAAAGCTCATTAAATATATTTTATTTCATTTTAAAAACTGATAAATCAATCATCTGCAAAAATGCTACAATGTTATTTAAAAAAAAAGAGTAATAATTAAATTAGAAATAATAATATATTAGAAGTACGATAACTTTCTCAATACTAAATCGTGATGACAATAGAATTTGCTGTTATATTGTTAGTAGATAATCTATCATCGTGTCAAAATAATATACTTAAAACTTTGTTCGCATCGTTGTGTTTGCAAAAAAAATTAAAAAAAAATTGTCGTTATTGAAAAATTGTATTTATTAAGTATTAATTAATAAGTTGAACTATAAATTTTAATAAATATAATCGAAATAATATTTTAAAAATTCATTATGACAAGCTCAATGAATTTATATTTAAAAAAAAAACAGATGTGAATAAACGAACTTGAATATAATGGAAAATCATAAACAAAAAAAAACATTCCAATAATAATAATTAGCTCAAAATTATATTTAATCTTGATCTCTTAAATTCATAATATTTTTAGAATAAAAGAAAAGAAAACAATTGTGTTACATCACGTTAAAGAGGTTCAATGACATTTGATATGTCGGTTTATAATTTAACAATATATATTATTCGTTATTTAGATTAAAAAAAAAAACTCAAATGAAAATATTTGTTTGAAGTTTAAATTATTGTTAAGATTAAGTAATATTTTATCGGCCTATTTTTGCTCTTTTAAAATTAGAAAACTTTGCCTTTAACATTTATTTGCGTAAACAATCTTTTTCATGTGAAAATTAATAAAAAACTAATAATTAATAATTTTATTAATAATCATGTTTTAAAAAAATGAAATAATTGGGTATAAATTCGTAAATAAATAAGAGTATATTCACTGTGTCTTTCACAATATATATTTTATGAATCACATATTTTTGTATATTTTAATTTTTACTATTTCGAATTTACACTTGTATAAATCTTTCTCTATTGTGATATTGTGGACATTGATAATAATTGCCCAATACTTAATTTACTCTTTTTTAAAATTAAAAAAAAAAAAACACTGTGTTATGGATTGTTTGATTTGAAAAAAAAAAACAACTAATAAGCAAAAGTTTAGTATTTATCTTGCATTTATTTTTTAATTTTTTCTTCAAAGACTAATTAATCTTAATAATTTTATCAATTTATGTAAACGTTTATTCGCAATGAGCAGTGTTGATGAATATCTCTACTTCCACTTTTTTATACATAAAAAATAAAAATGAAAAAAAAAAAAAGAATATACTTAAATAATTTGCAATATGTTAACGATAAAACAGTTTTATATTATTCCTGTTAAATCGTGTATAAAAAAAATTAAAAAATCGTTGAAATACTTACATGAAAAAAAAAAAAATTAAATAAACTATATTTGAAAATAAATAAAAAACATGAATAAATTATATATATATATATTGAAGCTTATCGAGGCTTGTTACTATAACAAAAATAAATAGATAAATAACATCTTGCTGACCATTTGTCAAACTATATTTTCTATAAAGAAAAAAAAAAAAAAAAACAATTTAATAATAAATAAATAACTAATACTGTTTTTTCTTATTATTGTTGTGCTATAATGTGGAAATTTACATTTCCAAAAAGCTAGACATTCTATTTTTTTTATCATCACAAAAAACTACCATCATTTCACAAATTCATCAATAATAATATTAGCTGCCTCAAGAGAATATTTATTATAAATGTACATATGAAAAATTGAAAATAAAAATATTAATACAAAAAAAAAAAACAATTTAATAATAATTAAATACAATTTTTTTTCAAGTTTATATTTATTGTAAAAAATATTTTTTTTTTGTGTATATATATGAACGTGCATTAAAACTATTATTTTTTTTTTTTCATATTTTTTAAATTGATTGTTTTATCAAACATGAGGTAATTATTATTATTTTTTTTTTAATATGGTTTTGCACGATTTCCTTTATCACGAATGCTTGTTTTTCCATTCAATTTTGATAATGATTTTTTTTCCATTCTATTGATAATTTCTTCTGTTGGTTTCCAGATATTTAATAAGCTACTTTCTCCCCCAGTTACTAGACATCCACTCTGTAAAATTAAAATATAAGTGAAAATCAATAAATAAAATTTGTCTTTGATAGTAATTATAAAGATTTGAACGAAATTAATAACTAAGTGTTAAAATTTATTTAAATAATTTGATATCTATCATTTTCAAATGAAAAAATTGCTCTATAGAGATTCATCAAATTAAAAATTAAAATATATTTTTTTGTTTTACCTTAGTGTGATACCAACTATCACGAACAAGTTGTTCATTCTCTGTAAAATCTAAATAAACTTTAAAACCATCTGACTCAACTGCCAGTGCATTTAAATTCTCACTGTAAAAAAAAAAAATATTACCAATTAAATAATCGATTTTTAGTGTATTAAAAAAATTAAATAATTTTATCTGAATTACCTTTTTGGAGTGCTTGAACCAGCAAGTAAAAATGGTTCTCCATCAGAACGATTATGCATGTTAATTAAATAACAATTTTCAACATGTTCATTCTGTGAAAAATATAAAAAAATATAAAATATTGAAAAATCAAAATTATTTAATGCTAATCGAAATAATAAATAAATAATTACATTTAAACTTTTAGCAACAACTGCACGATCATATTTACCAAATGGTATTGCATCTTCATGATGCCATAATTGTAATTCATGTGTATGTGTTGTACACCATACATCACTGTTATCCAACCATCCAATTTTATCCTAACAAACATAAAATATAAATTAATTAGTCCCAAGTTTGATATAGATTTGTTAATTATTAAAAAATATTATTGTTATAAAATACATACCACTGATGATTCAGTATTAAGACAAATTGTTAATGCAGATTCTTCACTTGTTTGTGTTAAATCAAACATATTTATTAAACCATCAGTACTTCCAGATAATAAACAATTTTGTTTTTCTGGATGAAATGATAGACTAGTTATATCATCAGTATGAGATTCCCAATAACCACCAAGTAAATTTGTTGTAACATCTGCTGTTTTTGAATTATTATATCTAACATCCCAAAATAATATAAATGCATCACCACCAATATGTTCTGTCCCAGCAGCAAGTAATTTATCATCAATACTTATATCAAAACTTGTCAAAGGTTTTAACTTTCCTTCAGCTGAATTATCTGTTGTAATAATAAATGTATTTTGTTAATATTTATATATTGTTAAATGGTGCTTTATTTTCTTTGTATTTTATTTACCTTTAAATTCACCAACAATTTTTCCTTTAGCTCGTAAATCACAAACAGTTGTACCACCTGTACTTGTTGCAATATAAAGAATATTTTTTGATGTTGTACTGAATTTTGTGCCAACAATTGGTGATTTATTATCAGTTAATGTTGCAATTTTTGTTAATTTTTCACCCACATTGTATACAACACATGAATAATCTGACATTCCAGTACATACTCTAAATTCTGGTTCATTGCTAATTTATAAAAACAAACAAAATCAAGTTATTAATAATTTATTATTAGTTTTTAAAATTTTTAATGCTCACCTTTGTGTTCCACTGAGATTTAGAATATAATTGTCTTTTGAAGACACTGAATCTGACATTGACAATATCATTTCACGTTTTTCTAATAAAGAATGATTTTTATTAACATTATCTGGTGATGTTTTTAATGAACCATTTAGTTCATTATTCTTGGGCATTTTGATGACAACAACAAGTACTCTTTATCAACAAAATAAGAATCAATTGTTTAAAATAAAAAATAATTTAATTCAATAATTACTTGGTTTTTAAATGTGTTTTTTTTATTTTTTCTAAATTTGTTTTATGAATTGCAACGTGTTGGAGTAAATTATTTGTAAAAAAAATGGTGGTTATGTTTTGAAGACTGTTGTATGAGTCGCCAAAAATTTATTTGAGTGTACACCTTTACGACTGTGTGTGTTTACATAAGAAATTATTTAAAATACTGCAAAAAATTTAAAATAACAATGTGAACAATATACTCATATCTTGATAGAAATATAAAAGTAAAAAAAATATTAAATGAAATTATGAAAACGTAGTCATAGAAATTATGCTTAGTGAAAAACATAGAGCTCAGTAAATTGCAGTAAATCTTGATATGTTTTAAATACAATATATAGAAATAAAAAAATCCATAAAAAAATATAATTCTGAAATGATAAAAATTACTGCAATATCATTTCGAATTTCTATTTTGAATGTAAGTATATCCATTTAAAAAAGAAAAAAAATATTTTTCAAAGTATTTTGATGAATAAAAAATACTTGATTAATTTTTAATGAAAAATTTCAATTACATCGATTTATTGAATATTTAAATGGGCTACTAAAAATTGCCAAAAAAAAAATCAACATTGACACCAATAATTATCATCAATCCATGTCTTTTCCAGGTAAATTTTAGACTAAAACATATAAACTAAGATGATAAAAATCATCAAATTTATAAATATTCATATACATACATGAATCAAGTTTAATGAACATAAAGAAATAAATTTACATTAATATTCATAATATTTAATAAATTGTCATATCTGATTTTATTATCATTATCATTCATCTGTGATTTACGTATCTGTTTAATGATTCGTCAATGTGTTAATTATACTATATGCTCATGATTCTATTCTTTCTCGTTTCTCTATCAACATTTATTTATTGCAATTACTGAATAAACTAAACATAATGTCATGTTCAAAAAGTCTAATACTATGTGGTTATTGACATTGTTAAATTGGTATAACTTATGAAAAATTTCATTTATAAAACGTATATATTGACCATTAAATTAATAATAAACTTGAATAATTATGAGTCTTATGAATCCACGTTTAATTTGAAATATGTAATGATACTGTAAATAAATAATTCAATTATTCATATAATTATTATTAAATCTTAAAAATTAATTACATATATATTCATTGAATAAATGTGATATTTATATCTTATAGTATAGTACCATTAAATAAATGTATTTTGATATAGAATGAAAATTCAATATTATATATTATCATTGTATTTAGACTAAAACAGACTCGAAATACTAAAAGAACATAGTGGAACATGATAGAAATAAATTACATATCTATTTTTTAAATTTCATTCATTCGGTGCGCATGATCAGCAACGTTTACTATCGTCATCTTCCTCTCTCCCTTTTTTTTTTTCTCTCACATATTTTAAGAATAGGGTGCGCTGTTGGTAGTCTAAACATGTTTATACAGGTTTTAACAGATAAAACTGGATAAAACGTAAGCATTGAAAAAAAAGCGTGTCTGCCTTGTCTGTGGACTGTGACCACGTAAAAATTTCACTACTATGGCGGATTTTTGAGTACTAGAGAGAGGTGTACGCGAGACCTTGAATTAATTTACTATTTTTTTTTTTTTTTTTTTTTTCTAATATCCCTCAGTTTTTTAAGAAACACTGGATCCCTTTCATATAATTTTTTATTTTATTTTTTTTATCTTCTCATTGTAGAAATAAAAAAAGCAAAAAAATTTCAATAGTGTGTATGTATGTATATAGTGTTAGTGAGAATGGCGTTAGTGTGAACCAAGCGTGAATATTATATTTTTAATATATATATAAATTCATTCATTATTATTATTTAATTAAATAAATTTTAAAAAATTTTAAAAATACCAAAATGAGCCTTACAATAAGTCCATTAAAACAAGCAAATGGTATGTATATTTATTTTTCAAAAAAAAAATTAAAAACAAATGAAATTATATATTAATTATTATCAAGGAATAAATAAAAAATTAAAATTAATTTCATTCAATCGTAGTCTCATTGAATCCTGGCGTATGGAAGCGGAGTAATTCATCATCCGATGGTATTTATTTAATTTTAAAAATTAATTATTGATATTACATGTTGATAAAGCTTTATTAATATATTTTTTGACCTCATGGTTGGTTTGATTACAGATGATAATCATCATGAAAATGGTAATAGTTATAAAAAAACAAGACTTAGCTATTGTTACAACGTCATACTCGAAAGTGAATCATCACAACCAAGTGATTTAGACAGTGATAATGAATCAATTTATAGTTTGCAGGGTCAAGAAACTGGTAAGATATTATCATTAATTATTATTATAAAAATAAATAAAAACTTCAATTTATACCTATATAAAAATAATATTAACATTATTTAATTAAAGAATATGCAAGAGATACATCTGATACATCAACCAGTCCAGGCACTTGGATAACATTAAGTGGTACTAATTATCAATCAATGGATTATGAGCCAGATTCAGAGTCTGAATCTGAAGATGGAATGCTGATAACAGCTAGAGAATATGAACCAGTTTCTGAATCTGATACTGGAAATGATGAAAATCCACTGATATTTACATCGTCATCAGAAAATGAGGTAATTAATAATATTGTCTAATAAATATTTTAAATTATTAAATTGATATTTAATTATTATAATTTATAATTACAGGAATATATTGCTCCAAATGTAATATTTGAAATATTTCAGTCTGATACTGAGTATGCTGATAACAGTGATGACAGTCGAACATCTTATGACAGTGAAATATCCCATACAGACTACTGGAAATGCATCCAATGCAATGCAACTCAAAATAACCCTTTGTTTCGTTATTGTGAAAAATGTTATAAATTGAGAAAAAGTTACTTTACACCACGTCCAAAAGCGAAAGGAAAACGCGATAAAACAGATAATAAAAATAAAATTAAAAATGACAATAAAAAAGATAAATCAGAAACAATTTTATCACAAGGATCAACCGTAGATTCAGGTGTTGCATCAAATGCAAGCCAAGAAAGTCAATCGAGTTCAATAGGTCCATATAATAATATTGATAATTCAATAAATAATTTAACTGAATCAATGATATCATCACCATCATCATCATCATTATCAATATTAAGTTCATCTGTTATTAAAAATGATGGTGTTGATAATGTTGATAGTGTTGATACTGTTGATACTGTTGATTCAGTTGGTAATAATGAATCAGTTGATTTTGATGCTGTTAAAAATGTTTGTAAAATGAAAAGAAGTGTTAGTACATTGAGTGAAGGATCAATTAGTGGTCAATCGGTCATCAATTCATCACAAAATTCTAATGAAAATGACAAAAATTGTATGATATGTACTGTTGCACCAAGAGATGGTGCATTTGCACATGGTAAAGATTTACATATTTGTTGTTGCTATAATTGTGCTAAACTATCATGGAAAAAAAGTAGATATTGTCCGATTTGCAATCGAAAAGTGACGAATGTATTGAAAGCTTTTTTTGGCTGAATAAATAAAAAAAAATAAATAATGATTGCAGTTATTAAAATAACTGACAAAATGATTTGTATAATCTTTTTTTTTTTTTTTTTTTTTTTTAAATAATTAATTGGTATTAGAAAAAAAAAAAAAAAAAAAACAAATACGTTTCTGATTTCGATTTGAACACTTGTTGTTCAACATTATTGTGCAAAAAAAAATATCGGATTGTAAAATAAATTTATTATGTGCTATATATTATTGAAGGAAAAGAAAGATAATTTTTTTTTGTTTTTTTCAAATTTAATAATTTTTTTTTTTTTTTAGACTGTGTTATTGTTCCTAATCAATAAGGAATGATTTATATTTAAATATTAATAATTGATAATTACATGTTATTATTTATTTTAGAAAAAAAAAAAATGGAATAGTCAATGATGTTAATCGTCCCACTCATCAGCGTCAACTTGTGAATCATTATCACTTATTGCTGAATTAATATCTTCACTTGGCTTTGGTGGTGGAGGTATGAGTCTTGATATTCTTTCCAATGCACTCATGCCACTTCCATTAGTACCACCACTACCACCACCAGCAATACCTTTTCTTCTAAGGGATAATTTTGCATGAAGATCAGCCATTAAATCACCACCAACTGATGCTGAAGACCATCTTTCTGTTGTTGAATCAGTTGGTTTTTGTTTTAATTTAGCTTTACCAATACCACCAGCAGCACGTATCTCTGCCATTAAATTTGTCCTGTCATCAACAGGAGCAATTGGTATTTTAATATTATTTTTAGCATCAACTGTTTGATCTGTTGATGATTTTTTTATTATTGTTAATGTTGTTGGTGGTTCTGGTGCTACTGGAGGAGGAGGTGGTGGTGGAGGTGGAGGCGGAGGTAATGTTGAAGATGATAAAGGTAATGTATCAATTTGTGGTGAAATAACAACTGTTGAATTTTGTTGTTGAATCAACTCAGAAGATTTTGGATGAGAAGGAGGTGGTGGTGGTGGAGGTAACACTGCTGTATCACTTGTAACAATATCATCACTAATATTTGGAAGTTTTGATGATTCTACCAAATGATCAATTGATACATCTTCAGGAAGATCAACTTTAACAATTGGTGATGTTAATGCTGATGATGGAGCAATTGGACTTTGTGTACTGAGATCAAGTACAAATTTTTCATCATCAACAATACCTGGAAGATCAGGAAGTAATGCTGGAACATTTATTTGTGGTACCTGATTTAAAAAAAAAAAAAAACAATAATTATTCACAAAAGAAAAACAAAAATAGGCAAGTATTATTTACATATATAATTAAATGTAAATAAATAATATTTTAAATTACCTCTCCCAGTGTTGGTGCATATAAATATGATGGTGAATCAAAATCTAATGAATGCCAAGGTTGTGAAATTGAATCTGGTGCATCTTGAATTTCTTTGGTATTTATTCCAGATAAATGATGTACCGGTGTATCAGATTTCAAACATTCATTTATCAAAAGTGCACTGACTGATGACACACAATCAGCTGATAATAATGATGATGATTCTTTCATTTCAATATTTGATTTTTTATCATTTGATGATTTAACATAATAAAATTCTAATTTTTCTTTTAAATTAACTTCTGTTGAATAATAATTATCATTTTTTGTTCTATCTATTGATGATTGATTATTATTTAATTTTTTTTGTGATTTATTATTTAATAGTATTGATTTTTTATCATCATCAATATTTATTATTGTTTTGTATTCTTGATATGTTGAATTTGCTGGATATTTTGAATCTGAATACATTTTTGTTGCTTTCATATTCATATTATTCTGAAGATACTGCAATTGATCTTGTATTCGACATGTTTTTTTTTTAACATTTTTCAATCTAAAAAAAATTAATAAAATTATCAATAATCATCTGGTAGTTTTCATTATTTATTTATTATTAAATTTAACCTTTTTTTATAATCAGCAAGTCTGCCATCAATTGATTTAAAAATATATGAAGCTGCTGATTGTAAATCATCAAGACAATTTGCTATTTGAAGAATTGTATCTTCATGTCTAGCATTGTTATCAATAATTCCTGATAAAAAAAAAATAAGAGTAATCATTTGTATTTTAATTAAAAATAAATTTAAAAAAAAAAAAACAAATTAACTAATGATAGTAAAATAATTTTTTCAATTTATCAATCTTTACCTATTTCAATTTTTTCAAACATTGTTATTGTTTAACACTGACAACAAGAATAACAATTTAAATTTGACAATATATTTGTCTAACCTATAAATGTCAACAATATTTAATTTTCATGTTTGTTTGTTAATTGTTATTACGTTTCACTTCTAAGTTTTAAGTTTTTAACAACAACGTTATTTATTGTTGGACAATAGGAACGTAGTGGAATATGAGATCTATTACGTAGAGAGACAAAGAGAGCATGAGAAAAAAAGAGTGAGAGAACAAAAAAAGTACTCCAAAAGTATCAGAAAAATAAGGAGCAGTCTACTGCGAAGCAAGCAAAACGTATCTAACAAGAAAATGAGTGGCTAAAAAAAGAAAATCATGTAAATAAACTTGAAAATAAAAATAAAAAAATTCACATATATTTTTGCATCATATTGACATTATCCAAAAAGTGCTGGTAAGTTTAACATCACTGTCAAAAAAAGAAATAAATTATTATTATTATTTATCTGTTTGTTAAATTATAAACATTATTTAGAAAAAATAATATTTTTTTATTTGACTCTTTTGTCCCCTTTAATACTTAATAAATTGTCACGTATACAATACTCATTAAAAAAGCAAAAAAGAAAATGTATAATTTTGTTTTTAAAAACAAGTTTACTGTGTATAAATTTAAATATAAAAGTGTTAATAAATATGACGTGTTGTTATTGTGTGTTGAATATAAGAAAAATAAATTTTTTTTTTGTTCATTTATTGTTGGTTAATTGTTGTTTCATTTTTTACAGTGGACAATTGTCATTGAGATAAAAAAATGGCTGATAAAAATCAGGCTAATCAGCCACAACCAATTGTTAAAATTGGTCATTATACACTAGGTCAAACACTGGGTGTTGGAACATTTGGAAAAGTCAAGAGTAAAAAAATTTAAAATAATTAATTATTATTTTCTTTATTTATTTAATTTGATGTAATTGATGAATTAATTTTTTTGTTTACAGTTGGTGAACATGTGTTAACAAAACACAAGGTCGCTGTTAAAATATTAAATAGACAAAAAATTAAAAGTTTAGATGTTGTTGGTAAAATACGACGTGAAATACAAAATTTGAAACTTTTTCGTCATCCTCATATTATTAAATTGTAACTATTAATATTTATTAACTCTTTATTTTTCTTTTTAGATATTTGAATAATATATTGTTATTTTATTTTAAAATTTAATAGATATCAAGTCATCAGTACACCAACAGATATATTTATGATAATGGAGTATGTTTCTGGTGGTGAATTATTTGATTATATTGTTAAACATGGTAAATTAAAGGAATACGAGGCAAGAAGATTTTTTCAACAAATAATATCTGGTGTTGATTATTGTCATCGTCACATGATTGTTCATCGTGATTTAAAACCAGAAAATCTTTTACTTGATCACAATTTGCACGTTAAAATAGCTGATTTTGGTATGTTGATAATATGAAATTATTATTTTTATTATTATTGTTATGTTGTGTCGATTATGTTGATTATAATTGCATCATTAGGTCTTTCAAATATGATGATGGATGGTGAGTTTTTAAGAACATCATGTGGTTCACCAAATTATGCTGCACCAGAAGTAATATCTGGTAAATTATATGCTGGACCAGAAGTTGATATATGGTCTTGTGGTGTTATATTGTATGCATTATTATGTGGTACATTACCATTTGATGATGAACATGTACCAACATTATTTAGAAAAATTAAATCTGGAATATTTCCAATACCAGAATATTTAAATAAAACTGTTGTTAGTTTGTTATGTCATATGTTACAAGTTGATCCAATGAAACGTGCAACAATTGATGATATTAAAAAACATGAATGGTTTCAAAAAGATTTACCAACATATTTATTTCCATCACCAGTTGAACAAGATTCATCAGTTATTGATATTGATGCTATTAATGAAGTTTGTGAAAAATTTAATGTTAAAGAAGCTGAAGTACATGCAGCATTACTTGCTGGTGATCCACATGATCAATTAGCAATAGCATATCATTTAATTATTGATAATAAAAGAATTGCTGATGAAGCAGCAAAAGCTGAACTTAAAGATTTTTATGTTGCATCAAGTCCACCACCACCATTACCAGCACCAATTGCTGCTAGTCCAAGTGATGGAATAAGTAGTCCATTAAGACCACATCCTGAAAGAATTGCACCATTACGTGAACGTCAAGGATCATTATCAACTACACAACCACAACCACAAGGTAATCGTGGTACACCAGTTAAACGTGCTAAATGGCATTTAGGTATACGTTCACAATCAAAACCAAATGACATTATGAATGAAGTTTATAGAGCAATGAAAGCACTTGATTTTGAATGGAAAATTATTAATGCATATAGTGTACGTGTACGTCATAATAATAAACTAAATAATCGTTTTAGTAAAATGTCATTACAACTTTATCAAGTAGATTATAAAAGTTTTCTTTTGGATTTTAAATCATTATCTAGTGATGAATCTGAAGATTTTATAAGAGGTATTTATTATAATTAATTTTATTTTTATTACATTTAATTTTACATATAATTAATTATCATTTTTTTTATTTCAAGATGACTTTATAGATCCAAGTGGACCACCACCACAATCAACTGGTCATCATACTATGGAATTTTTTGAAATGTGTGCTGCACTTATAACACAATTGGCACGATAAAATAATTATAATTTTTTTTTTGTTTATTCTTTTCTTTTATTATTATTTGATAATTGAAAACGTTGATAATTTTATTATTAAATTAACTGGTTTTTAATATTTCATTATAATTAATTTTATTTTATTTCTTTTGTTATTGCCAAGGTTGAGGCATGTAGGGACTAATTGTTTATAAATGTAGCTTATGTGATTGATCAGAATGTACCTTAATGAATGAATAAAATTTACTTGATTTTTTGTTCATTATTATTTTTCATTTATTAATAAAAATTATATTATTATTTTATAAAAATATACATTTGTTTATTTGTATGTTAATTGAGTTTTTATATTTTTAATATTATTTAATTACATAATGTTGTTGGGGCTGAAGCTGGTTGTGGATTTCTGGTTGTTACTGGCAAATCTGTTCTTGCTCGTCGAAATAATAATACATGAGGTTCTGAAAATTATTTGATTAGTATATTTTTATTTTTAAATTTATAATTGTATGTAAAATTAAAATACCATACCTGGTGTATGCATCATGTAGTGAACCCAACCAGGACTTTGTTGTACTCCAAGATTTCTCCATTCAGTTTCTGTCATTAAATGAGATTTTGGTACATTTCTTGCCATATCACTTGACAGTATGACATGTCTAAAATAAAAACAAATAAATAATTTAATTTTGTAAACACTAATATCACAATATTTGTCTTAATTTTTTATTAATTTTTTTTTAAACAAAAACTAACCTGTACTCGTATTTATCATCATTATATTTTTCAGAATACTGAATTTGATCACACATGTTTATTTACTTGATTAAAATTATTATAAACAAATTATTATATTGTTATTGAAATATAAATAAACAAACACAAAATTGTATGTATAAAAGATAAACCAAAATTTAACACAATTTTTATATTTCAAATTTTAATCCACTATTATTTATTCATTAATTATTAATGAAAATAACAAATTAAAAAAACAATCAACAATTGACGATTTTATGTTGTTTGTGTATTTTTTTTTGGCGTATAAATAAACAATAAAAAAAAAATAATAACAAATTATTTTAAACCTGTTCTATTGACTGTCGGTAAATTATTTCTTTTTTTTTTTTTTCAATCAATTTTTTTTTTTTTTTCTCTCGCTTTCGTGGCATCAATTTTTTTTTTAATAATAAATAAAATATAACGGAGTTTACGTTACGATAAAGTACACATCAAAATATATTTAGAATATAAAAATTAATTACTCAAAAAGTAAGGAAAAAAAAAAATAATAATAATTTAGAATGTCAGATCATGTGATGGCTGATGACCGGTCATAAATTTTGTATTTTATTTTTTTTTTAAACACAATTACACAGTTAAATAATTCGTACATCATATAGGTAAGACATATGTGTTATCATAATAATACATAGTCACACAATTGGGTGTGTTTTATATAGTGTGTTATCTTATAAAAAAAAAATAAAAATTGAAAAAACTACTCCAAATAATATACCAATAATAATAATAACGAAAGCAATGAGAGAAAATTATTATTATTTATTAAAATAATAATAATAGCCTGGGTGTTTATACGTCTGTTTCCTGCCAACTCATCTCATTGTTTATATTTGTTTATAATAATAAGTGTTGTTGTTGTTGTCGTCATCGTCGTCGTTTTTAATATTATTATTATGATTAATTAATTTTATCATTGATTAATTATTGACACTGTGTTTGTATATGATAATCATGTAAAATATTAATTTGAGTATAAAAAAATATGGCATGTTTAATGATCACATCATCATCATTAATAACAAACAATTACATTATGTCATCTGTCAAATTATGAAAATATATTATTGATTTAAAAAAACAATATAATTTTAATCATTTTATTATCTTTTTGTTTTTATAGAATATAAAAAATGACTAGTACAATGATTAGTAGTACTCCAGAAAATTATACAAAATTTTTTGAATCACTACAAACAGATCTCAAGACATTAAGTTCGGAAACGAAAAAAAAATATCCACAAATAAAAGAGGTATAGATAAAATATTTGAATTTTATTATTGTATTCTTGATTAATAATTATGTAATTTAATTTTTAGTCATGTGAAGAGGGAATAGCAAAGCTCAGAACAGCTGTAAATAATCCTGGTGCATCAACAATATATTCAGTTGTTAATCAAATATTATATCCAGTTGTACAAGGATGTGAAAGTAAAGATTTAAAAATAATAAAACATTGTCTTGGTATGATGCAAAAGTTAATAACACAACAAGCAATTGATCAAAAAGGTGCTAGATATATAACAGATACATTATGGGGTTTAATGGAACTTGGTATGGAAGAAGTTAAAGTATTACAAACAGTTACATTATTATTGACAAGTAATACAATTGTACATGGTGATACATTGGCTAGAAATTTAGTACTTTGTTTTCGTTTACATTTTACAAAAGATTCAACAACAATAAATACTGCTGGTGCAACAGTACGACAATTAGTATCATTAGTATTTGAACGTGTTATATTTGAAGATGATGAATTAAATAAATTAAATAATAAAAATAATATAATTATTGATAAACAGCTTATAATTGATGAATTAAAAAATTTAAATGGACAATCACCAAAAGAACTATCACCATGTGCTGCTGATGCATTTTTAATGTTTCAAGATTTAGTACAATTAGTTAATGCTGATCAACCATATTGGCTTATTGGAATAACTGAAATGACACGTACATTTGGTCTTGAATTATTAGAATCTGTATTAACAAATTTTTCATCTGTATTTATAAAACATCCAGAATTTAGTTTTTTATTAAAAGAAAGAGTATGTGCTCTTGTTATTAAATTATTTTCACCAAATATAAAATATAGAAATTCCGTACCAGCATCAGTACAACAAGCAACACCACTTGATAAACCATATTTTCCAATAAGTATGAGATTATTAAGAGTTGTATCAATATTAATACAAAAATATCATTCAATTCTTATAACTGAATGTGAAATATTTCTTTCATTAATTGTAAAATTTTTGGATCCAGATAAACCAACATGGCAACGTGCATTGGCACTTGAAGTATTACATAAAATGACTGTACATACTGATTTATTAACAAATTTTTGTGAATGTTATGATTTAAAACAACATACAACAAATATATTTCAAGATATTGTTAATAGTCTTGGTGCTTATGTACATAGTTTATTTATAAATCCATCAATAAATAGTAATTTATCAGGTAATAATTCATCAAGTGGTGTTATGTCACAACAAGGCTCATCACCAACTTTACTTGCTGGTTTACCAGTTGGTCCTGGTATATCACCACAACCTGGTTTTTATTCACGTGGTATTTGGCTACCAGTTGTTGCAACATTTACAAATGGTCAAGCTAAACCAGTATATCTTGAAATGCTTGATAAAATTGAACCACCACAAATACCAGATGGTTATGGTATAAGTATTGCATATGCTTGTTTATTAGATATTATTGGTTCAATATCATATGGTATTATTGGACCACCAAAAGAATCTGGTAATTCTGATAATAATTATAATCCAACTGAGACACAAAAAAAACTTCATATACAATTAATAAATTCAAGTTGGTGTGGTCTTTTAGCAGCACTAAGTCCACTTGTTGATGCAAGTACTGATGAATCAGCAACTGAAAATGTTTTAAAAGCAATACAAACATTTGCATCATTATGTGGTTTATTAGAATTACAAATACCACGTGATGCATTTATAACAGCAATATGTAAAGCATCATTACCACCACATTATGCATTAACTGTATTAAATACAGCACCACAAGGTTCTATATCATCAATTAATTCTAATAATTTATCATTAACATCAGCTATATCAATAACACCAACACCATCATCATCATCATCGTCATCATCCTCGTCATCATCACCAACAACAGCAACAACAACACCAGCATCATCATCGTCGTCAACATCAACATCATCATCAACAACAACAACACCAGCAACAGCAGCAGCAACATCAACAACACCTGGTACAACAATACGTAGTGGACAGCAACAACAACAACAACAACAAGAAACAGCATCATGTCAATATAATCCATCAACTAGTCATTTAATGGGTGATGCACTTGATTATAGACAACAAGTTGTTGCTGTTGGTACACCATTACCAACATCATCATCACCAATTGGTAGTCAACATCAAGGACCAGTTATGTTAACAGCAAAAAATTTACAATGTATGAGAGCATTATTAATGCTTGCACATTGTCATGGTAGTATACTTGGTAGTGCTTGGCATTTAGTATTAACAACATTACAACATTTAGTATGGATACTTGGATTAAAACCATCAACTGGTGGTTCATTAAAAGCTGGAAGAACAGCAACTGATTCAAATGCTGTATTAACAACAGCTGTTATGGCTGATTTACCAGTTTTAAGTGCAATGTTAAGTCGTTTATTTGAAAGTAGTCAATATCTTGATGATGTTGCTTTGCATCATTTAATTGATGCACTTTGTAAATTAAGCCAAGAAGCTATGGAACTTGCATATACAAATCGTGAACCATCATTATTTGCTGTTGCAAAATTACTTGAAACTGGTATTGTTAATTTATCACGAGTTGAAGTATTATGGAGACCATTAACAAATCATTTACTTGAAGTATGTCAACATCCACATATTAGAATGCGTGAATGGGGTGTTGAAGCAATAACATATCTTGTTAAAGCATCATTACAATATAAATATAAAACACCATTACGTGATAATCAAAAATTACAAACATTATTACTTGGTCCATTATCAGAATTATCAACAGTTAGACATGCTGATGTACGTCAACGTCAACTTGAATGTGTATTACAAATATTACATGGTGGTGGTGAATCATTATATCATGGATGGCCATTTGTACTTGGTATTATTGGTGCTGTATCTGATAATCATAGTGAAAATTTAGTACGTATTGCATTTCAATGTTTACAACTTGTTGTTACTGATTATTTACCAGTTATGACATGGAGATGTTTACCATTGTGTGTTGATACTGCTGCTAAATTTGGCTCACAAACACAAGAATTAAATATATCATTAACAGCTGTTGGTCTTATGTGGAATATTAGTGATTATTTTTTTCAAAATCAAGAAAAATTATCAAATTCATTAAAGAAAAATGATAATAATAGTACAAATGGTACAAATTTTGTTCAAACAATTAATGTATTTCCAGATTTTCCTGGTACAATTAATATGCCAACATTTGATAAATTATGGATGTGTCTTTATGCAAGACTTGGTGATCTTTGTGTTGATAGTAGACCAGCTGTTAGAAAATCAGCAAGTCAAACATTATTTTCAACAATATCAGCACATGGTGGTTTATTAAATCAATCAACATGGCAAGCTGTATTGTGGCAAGTATTATTTCCACTTTTGGATAAAGTTAGAAATTTATCAAGTTCAGCAAGTAATGAAAAAGTTGATACAAGTGGTAATATATTAATACATCATAGTAGAAATACTGCACAAAAACAATGGGCTGAAACACAAGTATTAACATTGAGTGGTGTTGCTAGAGTATTTAATACTAAACGACAATTATTACAAAATCTTGGTGATTTTCCAAGAGCATGGTCATTATTACTTGAATTTATTGAATATTCAGCATTAAGTAAAAATAATGAAGTATCACTTGCTGCATTAAAATCATTTCAAGAAATACTATGGTTACAAAAAAATGGTGATAATAATAATAATAATAATATTGATAATAATTTAAATAAAAATAATACAAATGAATTTGATAATTTATGGGTTATTGTATGGCGTGTATGGTTAAATATTGGTATTGAAAGTTCAACACCACCTGTAAAAACAACAACATCATCAATTGATAATAACAATGATATGAATTTATGTACAAATGATATAATATATGTACCATCACAAGCATTTTTATCAGCACTTGTACATATATTTCCAGCAATATTTCATAATATTAAAAATAAATTAAATAATAATGATCTTGATAAATTATTTATGGTATTAAAAAATGTTGTACAAGTACCAGTACATGGTGAATCAACACCATATATATTACCAACAATAACTGATGTTGTATTAACACAATTACAAGATGGTGTATTACAATCAATGGAATTATTACAAAAAGAAGCATTAAATAATTATCCTCATAATATGAATAAAATGATTAAATTAATATTTATACAATTATTAAATTTTTCAAAATTATCATGTATATTACCGCCGACATATGGTAAATTAATTGTTAAAAATTATCCAACATTTATACGTGGTACATCATCAGTTGATTGGGTTACAATGAATTATGTACCATTTGGTGAAAAATCATTGTCAATGGCTGTTGCATTATATGAAAAAACAGCATCTGAACAAGTTGTTATTAATGAAAATATATTAAAACATATTATTGAAGCATTACGTGTACCATTATCAATGAAATATTCATGTCCATCATCGACGACATGGAAACTTGCTGTAACAAGTTTATTAACTGTTCTTCATACTGGTTTACCATTAGCTAGAAAATATAATGATAAATTTGAAACAATGTGGCCAATACTTGCTGATACACTTGATGAATTTTTATTTCCAAAATCATCATCAACAACAACAACAACAGCAACAATACCATCATCAACTGGAGCAGCAGCAGCAGCAGTAAATGCATCATCATCATCAACAATACCAACAGCAACAACGACAATGAATATTGAAAGAAATTTAGAAGAAATACAAGCTGATGAAGCTGTTGATTGTCAAGTTATGGAATTATTACGTGATCAAGTATTACCACATTCAAAAAATATACCACAAGAATTTATATTTAAAGTTGTTATGTTATTAAATAAAGGCTCGATACATTCAGCAACATCATTTAATAATCATGATTTATCAATTAATTGTGAAACAAAATTACGTGAAGAATTTGCTAAAACATGTTTTGAAACATTATTACAATTTTCATTGCTTGATGGTTTAAATAATGTTGCTGATTTTTCATTATCACATATGACAAATGATACTACAAGTAATAATAGTAATAATAATCCAACAACAACAACAGATATTGGTAAATTTGATTGTGATCAAGGTGGTGTTGCCGGTAGATTAGCTGTAACAGCATTATTACACAGATTTCAAGAAGTATTATATCGTTTTATTGAAGATGAAAAAAAAAGTGGTAAATGTCCATTACCAAGATACAGATTATCTGAAATATCATTTGTATTAAAAGCAATTGCAACACTTGTTGTATCATTAAAAAAAGCACCATTAAATAAAGTTGATAGATCTGTATGGATACAATTAATTGCTCTTTATCCATGTTTAGTTGAATGTAATATTGCAACAGCATCATCACAAGTATCAAGATCATTGCGTGAAGCATTAATGGAATATCATGATTTATTAAAACCACCAAGTGAAACAATATCTGTGTCATCAACAAATGGTGTTTAATAATGTTTTTATAATTTTATTTGTATTGTTATTTCTTTTTTTTTGTAAAATTATTTAATAATAATAATATATTACTGATTAATTAATAAGTCACCAAAAAAATAAATGAAAATAAGTGAAAAAACATTTTAATAATTAATATTCAAAATAAATCTATAATTGAAAAATGAAATATTATAATACTTTGTGGTGTGGATGAAAGTTCAACTATTGTTTTTTAATCATTTAGTAATAATATTATAACGAGGCCTTAGTCGAATCATTATTTTTCATCGTTGTATACGAATTCATGAAAATCATTAAATATTTAAAAAAAAAACTATAGAAAAATGAGATCAAAATTTATAATTATTATTATGAAAATTTGTGTATATGAAATTGACATCGAAAAAGTTTTTAAAATTATTTTTTTCGATTTTGTTTATTAATTTTTTTCTAGTGTGGGTGATGAATGTAAAAATAAATAAAAAAAACAATATAATTGTAGATAAATTTACATTAAAATAATTGTTAGAAAATTTAATGAAAATAGTAATAATAATTATTAAAATTATAATAACAATAATAATATTTTGAGTTGACTAGTTTAGAGATTGCAATGCTTATCAGTTTTACAAATAATTATGTATTTAGTCGCAAGTTTTTTTTATTTTATTCAGTCATTTCTTTAAAGATAAATAAATTTTTTTTATTTATCTTAATTGTTGTTTTAACAATTAAATATATAAATTAATTTTATTATTATTTTAACGATATTAATAATTTAATATTACCTGAAAATTGTTTCTTCGCTGGTGACGCAGAAAAGAATAAAAATAAATTAAAAAATACAATTTTAAATATAAATAAAATCTTCTCTATTATAAAAACGATAATTTTCATTGATCTTTTGGACATTTTATTGGTCATCGTCTTTCCCACTGATCTCTTATTATTTGTTGTATATGTATTTAGTTTTTTTAAATTTCAAATAACAAAAACACAATTATATATTTTTTAAATATTTTTTTTTTATATTAGTAATATGTTTCATTATGTAATATCATAATTTATTTATTATTAATTTAAAATTAATATTACCACATTTTTATTTATATTATTATATTCTATTTATTTTTTTCTTTGCATACTTAATATTATAGCTTAGCTGTATTGCTCACTTTTATTTTTATATTATTAATTCTATTTATATTTTTTCTTTGCATACTGTAATATATATATGTTACTAGCTAATATGTGCTGCACTACTTACGCTTTGAAATTACATTATTACTGTCGTAACATAAAATTTTTTTTCGACTTACCACGAAGTTGTCATCATGTATGCCCATTTCAATTTTATTATCATCAGAATAATTGAGTTTATTAATAATATTAAATGCTTGTCTGTATGATCGATCCCACGTGTGTCCCCAAAATGTACAATTTTGTTTATTTAATGTTGCAAATATTATTGAATCAGTAAGGTAAAGATAATAGGACGTCCATGACTACAAACAGCTTGTTCAATTGCTTCAATTAATATTTCAATAACCCAGAAGAAAAAATTAATTATTATCATCATCAATATGTATATTACAATTATAAATTATTTATAATTAATTTAAATTAACCTCACCATTTTTTGGTATACCAATAATTAAATTAACCCGTGAATTTTGAATTGTTAAACAACCTGGTTGACTTCTTCCTCCATTGAGATAATAATCTCGATGACCTATACTTAAAAAAAAAAAAAAAGTCAATTATTGAATTATGTAAAATTATTATTTATAAATTTATTATTAAACAAAATATATATTTTTAATTTAAATTTAGCCTGTTTTACAAAGTTCGATTTAAGGGATTTGGACGATTTTTTAAAACGAAGAGCGAGACAACATTTCTTCTTTGTTTTTTGTCTTTTTCGCACTCATAGAAATAGTGTGTTTCTAGAAGTCATCCGCAAGAGGTCTCTAGTGATTTTTCAATAATTTCACATAAAAATCTATTTTTTCATACTTTAATTATTAATTGTAAAAAAACTATGCTCAAAACCTCTTTTATTTTTTTTCTATATTTTTATTTTGTCTCATTTTATAACCCGATAGTTTTTTTTCATGATGTCATATTGTCGATTGGAGATATTGGTATTTTATCGGATTTTTTTTTTGACAAAAATCGCATTCTCCATAAGAGCCAATGTTAAAAGTTGTCAACTTTAAAAATTAATAAAAAAAAAAAAATCACATAAAATGTATTAGTATTTCAAAAATCTACTGTATAAATTTCATTTCTTTCTCATATTCCGAAAAAAATCGTCCAAATCTCAAATTAATTATTACATAATATTTCTATAAATAAACGGCAAATTTTGGAACTAAAAACATTTTCTCTGTCGTCACCGTGAAATCAGTCATAAGCCTCACTCTCTCGTGAACACTTGTTGAGTCGGCAGCAGTCGGCAGATATTCTTCATTCTTCAAACGAGTTTCAGCGTTTAACGTTTATTTAACCACGTTGTAAATTGTTAATTTAAAAAAGTCATTAATTAATTAGTTTAATTATTAAATAATATATTAAAATTAATTTTTTTGAATATATATATTTTATTCATCATAAGTGTAAACATGAATTATTTTCAAAACTATATTCCACAAAATTATCAGGTATGTAAAAACGTATTTCACACGGGTAGTTTATTTATTTTTTTAAAAAGTTTGTTTCTCATTTAAATAATTATACTTAAACAATAAAATTTATGAATTATTTAAAAATTATTTAAACTAAATAACTAATATAAATTTTGTTATTTTTTTTTGCTCCAGAATCCAGCATTTCATCACGTACACTATAGTTTACCATGGCCCAATTACACTGTCACCAATAGGATGTACGAATTATTAGATTCAGTGCAAAAAAGAAATGGTAATGGTGTAAATTATGCTTATTGTGGTTATGGTCTGAATAAAAAAAATTATGGAGTATTTCATAACAATTTCAATTATGGTGCTCCAAATTATCAGTGGATGAACAATAATGTCGGCCGAAATCGATACATACATCCGAATAATAAGAAAAATAGAAATTGGAAAAATGCTAGGGTCACTTCGTCATTTTCACCAGCATCATCACAATCATCCTCCCCGACACAAACATGGACATCACCGCCAGAGCAATCAGTGGCAACTGCGCAACAAGTTATCCCACATGGCAATGGTGCAGAATCATCTGATAGGATGGAAATCATAAAACCACAGCTGTTGTTTCAAGATAAAATTGATAATTCATCTGGTTTATGGATGCCAAAATTAACAGAAAAGCCAAATGCTATTGAACCATTATTATTGAATGTGGCAATAAATAAAAATGGTAAATGTAGCATTCATCCATACAAAGTCGAACTTGAAAAATTTGAAATTGCTAAGGTTCAATTTGATCCATGCTCAATCAAACGGTACAAAAATATTAATGACACTGATATGGTTTTTGTCCAAACACACAGTGATTTAATTTCACTAGTAGAAAAATTAATGAAGTGCCGTGAAATTGCAATCGATCTTGAGCATCATTCAAATAGATCTTATCAAGGTATTACTTGTCTGATGCAAATATCAACAAGAAATACAGACTATTTGATTGATACACTATCACTAAGATCTGATCTTCATGTACTTAATAAAATATTCACTAATCCAAAAGTTTTAAAAGTATTACATGGTGCCGACAATGACATATTGTGGCTTCAACGAGATTTGTCATTGTATATTGTCAATATGTTTGACACACATCAGGCAGCAATTGCATTAGATATTCCACCTGGCAAACGTAGTTTTTCAAGTTTATTATCAACTTATTGTAATATCCAGACCGACAAACAATATCAATTAGCCGATTGGCGTATTCGTCCATTGCCAAAAGAATTAGTAGAATATTCACGCATGGACACACATTTTTTATTATACATTAAAGATGTGATGAGTAATAAATTACTTTTATTAGGCAAAGGACAAGAATTGCTTAAATCAGTCTATCAAAAAAGTACTAATATTTGTAAGACTGTATATAAAAAACCAATATGTGATGATAATAGTTTTAAGCGTTTTTATAGAAAAAGTGGAAAAAAATTTAATGAACATCAACTTTGTGCATTGAAGTTGATGTATTATTGGCGTGATAAAATTGCTAGACAAGAAGATGACAGTGTAGAATATGTTTTGCCAAATAATATGATGATAAGTATTGCTGAAAAATTGCCAAATAGTATTGAAGGTATTTATGAATGTTGTACATCAGTACCACCATTAGTTTTAAAAAATATTATAGAACTATACAGTATTATTGTTGATGCAAAATGTAAGATACTTTTGACTATGTAAATAATAATTATGGCAATAATAATTATAAAAAAGATACTATTGTAAATAATGTTACTATAAATAATAATAATAATACTACTGTCAACAATAATAATGTTTATAACAATAATAATACTGTTATAAATAACTATGGTAGTAAATTGGGTCAACAAAAACCTATTTGTTTTCATCCAGGTGATTTATCAATGAGCGATGAGCCCCTAAATGTAAAAGAAAATATAACAGTTAAAAGTGGAGATATGATTAAAACAATGTTATCTTATGTATGGCCAAAGAAAGTAAATCTAACATCATCAATTTAAATTAATAATATTATCTAATATATATTTGTAATTAAAGATAATTGATAAAGTAAGTCGTGGAATTAATTTTGTATCAACAGCAATGGTATTTAAAGTTGTACCAACTGTATTTGAGCTATCATTAGTTAGTGGAATACTTGGTATTAATTGTGGTTCAAAATATGCTGCTGTTGCATTTAGTTGTGTTGGTATTTATTTTTTTTTTACACTTGCTGTAACTCAATGGAAAAAAAAATTTTATTAAATTGTTGATTCAGCTGTTACTATAATTTAATGTACAATTAATGTATTTGCAACTGTTGATGATGCACATGATCTTGGTGCTGCTATCAGTAATTTGTAAATAATAATAAAATCTTCTCTATTATAAAAATCACAATTTGATCTCTTATTATTTTTTGTATATTTCGTTTTTTTAAATTTAAAATAACAAAAACACAATTAAATATTTTTTGAATATTTTTTTTTTTTTTTTTATTAATAGTTAATATTAGTAATATGTTTCATTATGTAATATCATAATTTATTGATTATTAATTTAAAATTAATATTACCACATTTTTATTTATATTATTTATATTTTATTTATTTTTTTTCTTTGCATACTTAAAATTATAGCTTAGCTGTATAACATTTTTTTTTTTTAGAGCAATTTTAAATTGCTCACTCGGAAAATTTTTTGTCGACTTACCGAGTCAGCCTGTGTATTTATTTTATATTTTCAATATTCCGTTTTTAATATTCTTCAATATTTATATATATTTTTTAAGTTTAAATGACAATGTAAAAATTTAATCTTTAATTTGACAATTTTTTACTTTATTTTTCCTTGTTTCTTCGTCATTTTTTTAACATCTTTGTAGCATATTTTTATCAATGGTGAATTTTTAAATAATTTCTTTTATCACGCTTTATAAAGAGATAATAATTTATTTATTTTATATTTTCTTTGGATTTTTAATTAGCGTGGCAATTCACAGGCAAACGATTTAACAATTTTTCGTTTCAATTTATGATTAAATATATAATTAAGATTTATTCAAAAATTCGCCAATAATTTATGAAATTAAATTTATTATAATATTATTAGTATTTGATCAAAAATTTTTCTATTTTATTCTAACTTTATATTCTATTATTTTTAATACATTATTATTCTGTATTTTTTTTAGATTGAACAATATTTTTGTATTTGATTTTTATTTTTATTTTTTTTATATAATTCTATATTTTCAATTAACTATATTTTCTTTTCTATTTGTATATTCTAATTTATATATTTTTAAATGTAAATTTAATCTTGTTATTTAAAAAATACATTGTATAATTAAACAAGTTCTGTTTTTTTCTAAATCGTTGTTTAACTTGTCAACTTTTTATCTGTTTTAATTTGTTTTTTCACAACAAAAATGTTAGAAATTGTTCAAGAGAGTTAAAATTTTTTATTAAAAATGGTCGAAAGCATTGTTTAATTTAATGTAATAATTATTTCATACTTAATAATATTAATCAATAATTTTTGTGTCATTTGAGGAGGAAAAAACAAATAAAATATAACGGTACTTAGGCCCTATTTGTGTTTCAAAAATTCTCATTGGCAATTTCGATGGAAAATAATTTATTACAATAATGATATTTTATTATTCAAAAATTATTATTATTTAAAATCATCAATTCACTTTGGTTCATTTTTATAACGTTAATAATTAATTATATTTTATATAATTTTTAAAGTTTTAAATTTTAACTTGATTGGCATTTTTTAAAGTTATTTTATAAACATACTAATAGACGATGGAATATTTTCTCGAATAGACAATACACTAGAAACATTATGCTATACATATTAGAGGAAGATACAAAGATTTTATTTTTTTTTTAATAATTGTTATCATTGAGTTAACAATTATTTATAACAAAAAAAAATTCGTGAGCTTTGAGCCAATACTATTAAGAATTTGAGATGAGCCAGATCAATATAACTATTTTTTATTTTACAATAAGTTTATTTTATTTTCGAAATAAAACATGTCGAGCTCAACGAATTTTTTTTTCTTCATATTGCTAAAGCTAGGATCACTAAGACAGATGAAGTTCAGAATGAACCCTACAATAGATAATTCAAGTTTGTTTTTTAAATTGAAAATTTCACAAAAGCATTAACGGTGTTTGTTTGGTTTTTTTTTTTTTTTTTGTTTATATTTTTGTGATGAAGATATTGAGAAAGACAAGTATTTTTTTGTTTCGACATGAGTGCGTACAAACGATAATATCTAATTCAATCACCTGACACTGCAGCCATTTGAAAAACCTTTGAATATTTTTTAAAAATCTTTCGTTTGTATTTTTTTTTTTTTTTATTTTTTTAAATATATAATAAATATATATATTTTTTTTTCATATAAAAATTGTACGAACGCAGGTGTCGATTGTGAAAAATAGCAATAAAAAATATCTCAATTATTGGAAGCACTATCTAACACTTGTATATGTATAACAAACGAAAGTTTTTTTTTTTTCATTTTTAGATATTCGCTCGTACGCACTTATATCGTTAGTTTTTAAATTATCATCTTTTTTATTTTTTAAATTTATTTTTTATGTATTAGCAGTGATTGTTTTATATATATATTTTTTTTCATTTTTAAATGCAAAATGCATAACAAAAACAAATTATTATTATTTCGATACTTTTTTTTTTTTTTATTTATTTTTTTAATTATAATATTATTGGGCTTTTTTTTTTAATTTTTTTTTCAACACTATAAAATATTCCTCGATAACTATGCAACATTGATACGTCTATGAATTTTTTTTTTTTTTTATTTTTAATTATATTTACAAAAAACACAAGTTTTTAATGATTTTTTGGATTTTTTTTTCGTTATTTATTAGTTCTATTAATAATGTGTGTTTAATTATTTTTATGCTATTAATTTTTTAAAATATTTACTCTCAAAACATGACCTTTTATTTTCGTGTTGAAAATAAATTCATTATATTTTCATTAGCGACATTTAAAGTAACGAAAAAAAAAAACACAATTCACCTGCTTTGAAACTGATTCAATTGATTAATTGATTAATTATTTCCTTTTTTTTTTTGTTTATTAATATCTACATGCCAATGATCGGATTAAGATAATGACAATTCATTCGTTGAAATTTTTTAACTATTATTCTTATTATTATTTATATATATATATATTTTTTTTACTAAAAACATTTGTTATTTATTTATAATTTAATACGTATATTTTGTTTGACAAAATTATCCATTTTGTTCCACAGAAATGCTTCCTTAATTATTAAAATTTTCTACTGACTTTTTATTTATTAATTTAATTTTTAATTACTATTTCATTCACAATATTTTCATTTATTTATTTAAATTAGTTTTTAGTTAATTATTTTTTTTCTTTTATTCATTTTTCTAATTCGTATGAAAAATTATGTGGTAACATTTTATATTTATTCAAACTTATTGATTATTGTATTTTTTTTTTTTTTTTTTATTTATTTATTTATATAGGTCATGTTTCATAATTTTTACGTAAAAATACAAAAGTGATTATCAGTAATTCATCGTGTTTATTAAATTAATTAATTTGTTTATAATATTATTAAAATTGTTTTGACATTTTTTTTTTTTCCTTTCAAATTTTACATTTTTTTATATTTAGTATACAATAAAAATGCTCGAGCATTGTTGTTGTTGTTATTTAAATTATTTTAATTTGTTTTTAATTTTTTTTTTAAATTATTGGTAACAATGTTGTTGAGCTTATGTTGATGGACGACGGGCTGTTTGGAATTTTTGACCCGTTAAAATCTGATAGATCCACACAACAATTATTATTATTAAATTTAATCTATACAATCATTAAACAACAAAATTCAATTAAATTAAAATACTTTTTTTTTTTTTTTTCTTTTTCTTTTATATAAAAAAATTGGCATTATTATTTTCCCTGTACATTGTCGTTGATAATTATTTTTTTTGCTTTGATTATTTTTAAAATTTTTTACATACCACTCGTTTATTTGTGCTTTTTTTATACCTCTTATTTGTCATGAAAATATTATGACATAACTGTTTGAAGATGTTTTTTTTTTTTAAAAAAAATTATATTTTAACACGTGAATTTTTGTATTTTGCCACGGGATGTCGAGGGTCCTTACCAAAAAGCACGTCATCCAGTCGCCCGTAGGTGAGAAAAAGAAAAAAAAAATAAATAAAAAAATATTTATAATTAAAAAACAAAATTAACGAACTTAGTTTAAAATATTATTTATGTTGCTTCTATTACACTTTTTTATTTGTTATTTTATTCAAAAATTCAGTGTGTTTTAACACTAATGAGCGTATTTTATTATTTTTCTTGACGTCGTTTACATTTTGGTATAAAAATTATTATTATTTTAATATTATTTCAAGAAATAATACAAGTTAAAATATTATTATTATGCTGAATGAAATTTTGTGTAAAAATAAATGACAATAATGATAAAAATAATATGTAACCTGGCATCACTTTGTAGAGATCGATTGAATAACTCGTCCGACAAAACTTGATGTACTGCAGTTTAATTTCCTGTTTGAGACGCGTGTGAAAATCGAAATTGACAATATTTCTTGTTACTTGTGTTTTGTGTGTTTTGTTTTAAATTATTTTTTTCTTTTTTTTTTCTATCTTTTATGTTATCACATTATCACGGTCGATGTTAGTGTCCAGCGTTTTTTTTTTTTTTATTTTTTATTTATACGTTCAACACCAGGTAATTTTTATTTTTATCAATATTTTTTTTTTTTTCATTTCTAACTGAACAATTTCTGTCTGAATTTTTAAATAATTGATTTTTTTAAAATAAATTACACATTTCATGCAGTCCAGTTTGAGATTAAACCAATTATTAAATTTTAATTTTATTATTTTCATTTTTAAATTAAAAATAGCAATTAAATTTTCAAATTTTTTATGATTTTAATTTTCACGAAAATATTAAAACAACGTCATTATCAAAATAATAATAATAATTTTTAATTTATAACATTATTATTTATTTAAAAATAATAAAAAATTTAATTGATTGATAAATCATAGTGTTACATATCCTCTCTCATTCCACAAATAAAAAAATTATAATGGTAAAATAAAAAAAGTAATAGAAAAAAAATACTCACGTTTTCTACTTCATCACTTTTCCTTTTTTTTTGTTGAACATAATTTTTTTTTTCTTCTGTTCTTTTCATTCGCATGCACACTTTTCCCAACGGCCATTCTAATTTTTCTTTATTTTGTTACTTTCATTTATTCTTATCATACTTATTATTTTTTCTTATTATATGTAAACAATTTTTTTTTTCTCCTTTTTTTAACATACCTATATTTTTCATTCTTTTTGAGATTTTTTTTATTTCTCATCATATTTATTTTTTCATTCTTTTACGCAAAACACAAACAAACATTTTTTAATATTCACCAAGACATATCCAACTGTACCAACAACTTGAAAAACTTTATTTATTATATATTATTTTTTTTGTGCTTTTATATGATTTTTTTTTTTTTCCTTTTGATTTTATTTTTCTACACGATTTTTTTTTTACCCACCACCCAGCCATATACACACAGGCATAAACGCATACAATTTTTTATATTTAAAAAATTTTTTTTTGAGGCACGAGGAGTACACTTCAGCTGAACAATCGATACAACATTCAAACGCAATTTTTTATCATAAACTATACATTTAATATCCACACATCCACAAAAGACAAAGAGAAATAGAAAAAAGAGAGAAAAAAGAAACAAAAAAATCATAAAAAATAATATCACGATATATATTTTTTTTTTGTTTATTAAATATTATTGTTATTATATTTTTTATTCGACTACATTTTGAGCATATCCCGCGGCTTTTTTTAAAAATTACATGGTTACTTATCTTTACATCGTTTATATATTTATATTTATATATATATTTGTTTTTTTTATAGTCTTATTGGATAAATTTTCATTGGGAAATTTTTTTTTTTTCTTTCCCGATGAATATCTTGCATAGACAAATTTTTTCTCTATTTCAAATTGATAAAGTTTTTTTTACCAATTATTTTGGGAATTTTTTTTTTTCGCTTTTCATTTGCTATAATTTTTTTAGATTTACGTTCAACTTATAAAGACCCATTTTTTTTTATATTGAAATTTATTTTTATATCGTTGCGCGTGTATTTTTTTATTATTTTTTTTTGTATGGGGTTTTTAATGAATCTCATTTGGGTAAGTAAATTTTCTCGTTCACTGTAGAGTCTCTTTACGAGTATATATATTTTCTTTTTTAAATTTTGACTTGAGTGTTGAGTAATGATGATGTTGAAAAAATGAAAGAATATTTAAAAAAATAAATAGTAATGTAATTTTTTTTTTGGCAATCAAAGAAAAATAATTTTCAAAAGATTTAATGGATATTGAGAAAGTATTTTTATTTACGTAATAAATAATAAATAATTTAAAAAATCATCCAATTAAATCTAATTCAATTCCATTGTGTTTAAATTTTATTAATTAATTTTATCATTGATATATTAATTCGTTAACAATATTTATTTTTATTAATTTTCGTTTTTTTTTTTTTCATCTTAAAACTCGCATAATTATTTAATATTATGTTATTAATTATAAATTAATATATTAATTTTTATAATTTATTATTTAACGTTGAGAAATATTTATTTATCAAATTTTTGAATTTTATTATTATTCTTATAGAATTTTTTATCAATAAATAAAAAAATTAACAAAATGGCTATTAATTTTTGTATATATATTTTAATTTTAATATTTTTTTCGCTATAAATTATTATCATCTAGTGATAAGTTATTTTTTTTCGAATCATCAATAATAATTATTTTATTTAAAGCTATATAATTCATGGATATTATATTTATAATGACTTTTTTAAATCTCAACGAAGAAAAATTGTAAAAATCAAATGAACAAGTCAAGTTTTTTTTTTCGCTTTATTTTATCCTATTACCGTTGGTAATTCATAAATCATCATTTTAAAATGTCAACACAAAGCATACACTGATTAACTCATTAAAATTTTACATTACTCTTATAATATCACTGGTTGAGCTTTTCGTTTCAAAACATATCCTGGATTTTCACGTCAACGTACACTAATCGATGAAAATTACTTTTCTTTCATCATGTCTATTCCATCAATTAAACTTTTTTTCTTATTTTTTTTTTTTTATCTATTTATTTTTTTTTTTTCTATTTTTCATTGCTGTTATTCTACCAACACACGTACAAAATAAAAAAAATAAAAATAACATAAAAACTTGGTAGATAATTTTAAAAAATAAATAAAAATTTTTAAATTCATTTATTTATTTATTTATGTCAAAATATTTCAACTGAAAATATTGTTTAATCATCATGACATGGCAGTTAAAGGTTTATCAAAATAAAATTATTTTTTTAAACAAGAAAAAATATACAAAAAATAATGCTGTTTGAAATAAAAAATAAATGAAAAATAAAAGCGCGTTTGGTATTTGTATCACGAACGATATCAAAGTCTTGGGGTAATGGGGTGATGCAAACACCATTCGATTAATTCCTCAATAATGAGGTACTGGTCGAATTGATCTTGAAAGTTCTTGTTAAGAATTCTAAATGACTTTTACTCAATGGTTATAGCTGCTTGTTCAATAGCATCGTCAGAATATTAGATAAGCCACTTGAGTGCTCATAAAGACAAAATAAAAATACTAAATTTTTTCTCATATGATTTTTAATAAATCATAATAACTAAACATTGTTTTTTTTTTTTGAGCAAGTAATTATTATTAAAAAATAAAAAAACAAAATTAAATAAATTATAACTAGTTTATATTAACTACCATTATTTTGTTAAATAAATTTTAATATTAAAAAATTATTATCAATAGCCATTGAGTTTTTTTTTTGTTTTATTATTATTATTATTTTTTTTTTATTGCTTAAATTTTTGCCAATTTTTCAAATGAAAAGATTTACGAGATAATTTTTCTTTGAAATCTTTTACAAAATAATTAAATAGTGGATAGAGAAAAAAAAAAAAAATGTAGATAGTTGATGAGTCAAGAAGTTTTTTAAACTGAATTTAACAAAGTTGTGAGAAAAACTCTTTTATAAAATTTTTTTCTAGAATTGTATAAATTTCCCCAAGGGCTAACATATACATTTTTTTAATTTTTTTCCCTTTTTATTATATATCTTATGTATCATCACATCTACATATATTTTTTTCTCTTTTAATTTATTTTAAATTCATCATATTTCATTAAAAAAAAAAAACAATTCACTATAATGACTTAGTGTTGAAAAAAAATAATTCAACAATGTTTTTTTTTTTCGTTTTGAATAACGCGATTAAATTTGTCTGACAATAAATGACGACTGGTCTCAATAATGACGATAATTTCGAATATTCAATTACGCACATTAATACATACACACACAGTCATACTCATGTTGACATTTAAACCCAAACACATTGATACTAATACACGATACGATATGAAAAAAAAATAAATAAAAAATGAAAAATACGAGACAAATTTGCATCGATCATCATTAATATGATTCGAATTACAATAACGATTTTTTGATCAACGCCGTTCAACGGATGACGATAATGTTAATATAATTTAATTTTAATTTAATTATATTTATTTTTTCGGAATATTGAATTTTAATTTAATCCTAAATATTAATAATTTTTTTTATTTATTTAATAATCAAGTATTACTTAATTTATAATATCGGAACACTTCATCGTCATTGAGGTTTTATTCATTTATATTTTTTTTTTCAACAATATCTTAACGTTGTTTTTGTAACTTAAATTATTTTCCACCCTCGATTACCAGATTGATTTAGATATTGGACAAAACTGACACTTATTTGTCAGATAATTTTATTATTGATTATATTTATTATATTTATTATTGATATTATTATTATTATTTTTAATATTAAAATTATTATTTATTTATATATATATTTATTAAAAATTTTTTATATTTTTCAAGTCATCTTCAAGCCCAGCATATGAGTTAGGGTTGACAGGAGACAGCAGACAGTAGGTTTTTTATTTTTTTTATATTCTCGACTTATTCTCAAACGACCCTTGCAAATTTTCATCTTTTACTCATATATTTTTAATATATATATATATATATATATATATTTCTTTTTCAATTTAAAAAAAATGTCTTTTTTACTTTTTTTTTTTTTCTCATTTCCTGCTCTTGTGACTGTTGAGGTTTCTCATCATATTTCAATTTTACTTGGTAAATTTTTATCATTTGCCCCATTAAATTTTTCATCTGTGATATGATAAAAGTCAAAATTAAGTTGATGAATATGAACCGAAAATTAATTTAAAAAAATATTATTTATAAATAAATTTTGTTGTATATTAAAATACACTTTGTTTTTTTGAGATAATTAGGGTTAATTGAATGATTGAAAATATTAAAATTTTAATGAATAATAAATACATGTGTTATTTGTCAAGGGACAAGAGTGACAAAAGATTGAGTTGACATATCAGTCCCTTAGCACCAGTATAAATTACGTAACTGGCCTTAACAACCATCAACTGAAATTTATTAAGCTTCTAATAGTCCCCTATTCAGTATGAGCACAATCAATTGATCATAATTACGAGCTATATCTTAACTACAACATTAAATCCTCTGTATGGACTAAAAGCTTTGTCTATTTCCATCAAATAAATCAAATAATAATTGGTAATTTATATATTTTTTTTTGAAAAAAAACATGCCAAAAATAAAAGGTGATTTTATTATCATGCCAATTTACTTGGAGATAATATTTACCGATGCTTTTAATTTTTTTTTTTTAAATAAAATAACTGTAGACATTTTATGAGCTTTATTTTTATGTGTCTGACAGACTAAAGTTTATACTACTTGTTAGAGAAAAATATTAAAAATACTAGAAATTGAAAATATATTTAATTGTGATAGAATAAAAAAAGGTAATTTAAAAGACTATTATTTTGGTTAATTGTGTTGCCAAATTCAGTACGTGACAGCAATATCCTTGATGGCATTGAATTGACTAAAGACTGTCGTGAAAATTTAATTTTAAATGTGATTTAACATGCCTGTCGTGTCCACAATTGTTGGAATAATAATAAACTGTCAAGACAATTGAAAATAACAATGAATCTTCAATCAAGTATACATGACTTTTGATTAAAATTTTTCAATTATTGTATTTAATCTTTTTTTTCATTTATATTCTTTGTCATGTTTTTAAAATGGTCAGTCATATTAATTGGATATATATAAATTTTTTTTTTTAAATACTGACGTGAATGTTTATGTCAATGACAATAAAACAATATTTTATAAAAATGTTAAATTACTGGTAAATGTCGTCTGTCATATTGAGCAAATAAAATACAAAAAAAAAAAATAATATTTTTTGACTTTTTTCATTTTCTCACAGAGAACATCATCCTCTCCAAATTTATGAATAATTTTTTTTTTTTTTTGATCTATTTTACCATTTTTATTATAAAATATATTTCTTTATGCGAAATATTTTTTATTTTTCCCAACTCAACTGTCACACTTGAGCTAAAACAAGAATAAAAATAAAATATAATAAATTTTTTGTTAAAATTTCATTTCCACAAAAAATAAAAAAAAACGATAAATAAATTAAAAAAATATACAAAATTTGAGTTTGTTTTTTTGATATATCATTTTGATGATTGTATATTTACAACTGTCAATAAATCATCATTTACTATTATTTTATCGATTAATTTTTTCATCTTTTTTTCTCCATGATATTATTATTTTTATATTATAATAATAATAAATATTTCTCGTTCGATGATTTGACGAAGAATCTTCGAGACTGATGAGTATAATAATAATTCTCCACAATTTTTATTATTTTTTTAAAATATTATATTCCTTTTAAATTAACTGGCAGTTTTTATTTTTAATATTGTGCATCGACATTTGTTTTTTCCAATAATATATACAATAATATACATAAATGTATTTTTAAATAAATATTATTATACTGTTTATTTATTTAAATCCTCTTAAAATGATGATGATATTTTATAATTAATTGAAATTCATTTTTAATTGGCAATATTAGGAGGATTTTAATGTGCGACTCTTTTGCATCATTTGTGGTCCCATTTGAGTCCTTTGTGGCACATTGAACATCTTTTAAAAAATAATAATAATTTAGTAAAATGGTTTTATGGTTTTTTTATTTTTCAGTGAATTTAAATGATGTTATTTGGGACAAGCTCGTTGAATGTTTATACTATTACTATTATTATATTAATTATTTTTAATTCACTTTTTTTTATGATTAAAAAAATATATAATAAATAATTAATGATAATTATAATTATTATAGTAAATGGTTGAGCCGATGCACAGATGTCGTGGAGAATAATGTCGAGAATTTTGAAAATAAATTTTTATATTATATATATATACACATGAAGAGTTAAATTTTTTAATTATTTGAAAATATTATTATTTTACTTGGTTTTATGTTTCTTTTTATTTTCAAATAATTTTTTTATTTTTCAAAAAGTATTTTTTGTTATTTATTTTTTTTTCATTGGAAATTTGAAAGAAGAGTTTTTCTTCACTTGACACGATTTGACTTTTGAACGAGTTGTTGTCGATATATCTTCACACAGTTTTTTTTTTTTTTTTTTTTAAACTTTTATTATTTATTTTCTTTTTCTTCGTTTTTTATTTATTTATTTATTATTTTTTTATTTTAAAATTGGAGCAGGTACCACGAGGTTTTGAAGGCATAGAAAAGTGTACAATTTGTTTTGTACATTTATTTTAAAACTGCAATGTTCAACTTTCTCGAAACTTTTCACTTTAGCTATTTTATTTATTTTTTTTTTTTATTGCCTATGTTTCCTCGTGGTGTGGACTATTCCACTCCGTCTACTTCAATAGTTCACAGCCACTTTATCTCGACTCATACGACTCGTTCTCTCGTGTCTGTTGAAAAGAAAAAATACATATTTTCTTTTTTTTTTTATTATCGTTTATTTAGTATTATTTTTTATTTATTTATTTTTGTAAAAACAATAAGCTGGATGACATATTTCTTGACATATTATTATTATAATTAATAGTAAAAATAATGATAATTATTGATTCAAATTTACCTGGTGTTCAAAGGTGATTTAGGTCGGAAATATTTATTTGCTGGGCCTGGGCAGCTTACTACTGAACGATAATATGAGGCGCTGATAGTAACACTGTTATCGTTGCAATCACCGTAAACATTGTGAAGAGTATCAAACAAAGCCTGAAAAATAAATATACAATTATTTTAATTAAAAATTAATTAAATTTTTTCATTAAAACCAAATGACTTTTGATTTTTGAAATGCAATTTTGGATTTTATTTTTTCGACATACCTATCAACAACCATAGCTGCAAATTTCCAATCACTGATAACTTCAGCTTCAACATCAGCTCGTTTCATTCGTTTTGTTATAAATTGTAATTCTTTTAAAATCGTTTGTAATTCTCTTTGGGTACCACTCAATGGTAAAGACGCAGTGGTCTCTTCAACTGTCGCTGGTCGACCAGGTGTGTCACATACCGATCTATTTAAATTGATTATATGTATCAGTGAACATTGTATTTTCATGCCAACTGGTGAAATTCCATTGAGAATACATGCACATACATATATAACAAGTGAAACATACAATTTAGATGTTGATATATCAACCAAAATACACATAAATCTTTCCCTCTCTCTCTCTCTCTCACACTTCAATCTGTGTCTCATACTGGACAATTGATTTGCAGCTCAATGAATATCATGTTTCACACGAGTGAACACAACCAAAATTCTCATGAATGAATCTCTTTTAAACATTATATTTTTAATTTTATAAATTCATTTCTTTCTATTTTTATTATTAAATTTAAATTTATAAAATTAATATAGTATTTATTTTTTAATTATAGTCTATCAAAAAATTTGGGATAAATTTTTTTTTTCTTTCTTTTTCTTTTTATAAATTCAAGAACACTGTTTAACTTTAACTTTGAAATAAGTTCGTGTAATTACAATGTATAATATATCACTTAAAAAAAAAAGAAAAAAAAAAAGGTGTAAACGAGCTTGTTCATTTTCTAGAGCCATTAGTCTATTGAGTATAATAAATCACACTTAAATTTTCTAATTATTAAGACAGTGGTACTTGTTAATTATTAGTAGTCTACTTGTTATATGAATGTATTATTTATTTTTAAATATAAATTGAAAATTGATTTTATTCTGGCTCAAGTATTTGTCTCATTAAAATAGAAAGAATTTTCTTTTTTATAAATAGATAGTTGAATAAAAAAAATATTATATTTATATGTTAAACCATACCGTGTATGTGCTGATCCGATACTTGTGATAGGATTTAAAAATCTATAATCATCATTCATATCGACGACATTTGCTATAAGACTCTTGCTTGATTTATTTTGTCGTTCCATTTCTCGCATTTTATTGCTTAGTTTGATGCCTTTTCTTGTTATCTTTTTTCCTGGTCTGTTCATACGCAATACCCATGGCAACCATTGAAGTAGTACAGTCTTTATCTACAATAAAATATATAAATCAATTAATGTATAAATAAATAATTGGCTGTTAATTATTTTATTATTTTTGATTATTAAAATTCTATATACATATATCAATAGAAGAAAAGTATTTTTATTCAACAAATTGAAATTTAACGAAGAATCAAAAATAAATTGTAACAGTTTTTAAACGTGTATTATTAAAATTAATAAACATATACATTTATTGTTACGACCATTGTCTCATTAGTGATAATTAATCAACACTCAATTACCCATTGTGTCATCTCGTGATTGTCGGCGGTTCTGTGATGATAATTGAGCACGAGGACAGTCAGCACCACACTACTTGCCACCATGAACATAATGCAGTTGAAGTATGTACCTAGTTTACGAGGAATTTTCGTTTTTTTTTTTTTTTTTAAATTCGAAATTCCCCGGAAGAAAGAAAAATGAAAAATAGCGATTAGTCAGTGAATTTTAAATAAATTTAAATTCATTTCTAGAGGAGTGATTTGTGTGTGTTCGTTAAAAGCAAGCTCCGTTAAGGATTTTTTTTTTTTGCTATTGAAAAGTGAGGGTTAAAGATTTGTTGTTTATTTTTTTTTTTCGTCTGACAAATTTTTTACTGTAGGAATTTGGTTAAAGCAATTTTTTTTTTTTTTTTTTTCAAACAAAGGTGAATAATTAGTTTGGTAATTATGATTTTTCATTATTTTTTTTTGTATCACGCATTCACATCGGGGATTCATTCTGACACAAACATACATATATATTTTTAAAAAATCATTTGGCTTTTTTTTTTTTTTTTTTATACATAAAATAACAAAAATAAAAAAATAAAAAATAATATTGTGATAAAATTATTTGTTTTAATTAATTGATAGATAATAATAAAAAAAAAAAATAGTAATCAATTTAGTTAAAAATTTGAAAGCTTTATAAATAATAATAATAAATATTATAAATAAAAAAAAAGATTAAAAATATAATTAAAAATTAGTTTAGAAAAAAAGTCAAAATTGAATTGTCATTTATTTTGGTAATTAAATCGTAGCATTCTGTACGATAATTCAAGTGCGGTGACATCAAATAATATTAATTATATTTTAATATTATATTAATATTTACGGTGAGCATGCAACAACAATATAATATTTACACAGTGAAGAACAACATCAGCAATCAATTGACTACTTGTACTTATCAATAGTTGGATGCAATTATTATTTGCTCTCGTTAATTGTTGTAACGTATATCAAGCTGGCTACAATTATATCGCAGCAGTATTTTACATTTTTTAAATTATTTTCATTACCCCTTTAATATTCAATTCAATTAATAATAATTATATTCTTCTTAACTTGAATTTGTTAATTGTAAAAAAAGAAAAAAATTAAACACAATAATTAAATAACTTAAAAATAATTAGAAAATAAAAAAGTTTAAAATTATTCTACTTAAAAAATTTTCAATTCAAAGTCAAAGAGAGTTTTTTAGTTTAAAGTAACGAGACAATTTTCTTTGCATTAAATTTATGGGTCAGAGTTTCAGGTTCGTTAAGTCGCTGGATATTTTTTTTTTTTAAACATTTATTTATATATTTTTCTTTTTGATTTTTCTCAGTGTCTATATATATATTTTTTTTGAAGGAGTTTGATGCTCTCTGAAAAGATAGTTTCAAGTGGCACTTGTTGGTTGAGCGAATACAGAGTAGAGAGAAAGAGAGAGTGTAAGAGAGAGAGAGAGAGAGAGAGAGATGGGGGACAGAGAGATAAAGAGAAAAAGAGACAGAAATTTATGAAATACGTTGAGAGGCTATATGATGAACCAACATGGAATTTAATAACACTCGTATCACGAAACAGATTTTTTTTTTGTTTTTTTCAAAATTTCTTATACGTTGCCTCTGGCCACAAGATAAAGTACATATTTCACTATAAACTTTTTTAAAAAAAAATTAAATAAATAAGTAAAAAAAAAAAAAATATATTCAATTTAAAAAAGTTTAAAAATTTTGTTCGTTAAAATAATTAGAAAGATTTTTTTTTTTCTTATTTGTGGTATCATGATTTTTCAATAATTTACATGGAAATTCGAATAAAATACATAATGAAAAATTCGAGAAAATGGAAAAATGAATTCTAGGAAAAAAACTGTAATTTGATTTTTTAAATTGAATTATTTTAATCGTATATTTTTATAATATCTAAAATAATATTTAAAAAAAAATACTTGAATTTAAAGTTGAAATTTACGTCATTACTGTGACATTTGGCAAAAAAAAAAAATTTATCTCAGTTGATCTATTGTTTGAGCGAATAAATTTTATCATCATACTGAAATTTAACTCATTTCAATTTCAAATGTTCATTTCATTTTATCATGTTTTCTATTCTTTCAAATATTTCATTTGTTTTATGATTTTTTTATATTTTAAAATGAACGTCTATTCAAAATTTATCATAATTTCTTTTACCAAAGTGAATTTTAAATTAACTGTAATATGAAATAAATTAATTTTATAATTTAACTTCTATAAATCAAATTATTTTTCTTTCTTTTCATTTTTATAATTTTTTCTATTATTTTAATATTTTTTTTTCTTATTTTTACCAGCAATTACTAATTGATCTTTTATTTTCAAAATTTATAAAATTTTCGAAGCTTTGAAGTGAGCTTAAAAATTAATAAATTCAGCAAAAAGCTTAGGTAGTTCACATCATTCAAAGTACCAACATCATTGCTTCAAAATAATATATTTAAAATGTCAATGTAAAATTTTGAAATACATCTTATTATATCTATTTTAAAAATAAAAAAAAGCCCCTCAATTCAATGTGCAACTTTTATTCATATAATATAATATGTATTTGTTCAACGATAAAGTTTACGAGTTTTAAAATAATAATCTTAAATAAGTTATTAGTTAAATCAGGGGTAATTTAAAAGATAGCTGAAAATCTCCATAAATGACAAAAAAATATTGATAATAATAATAAAAAAAAAAGAGTAATAAAAAGAGTAGAATAAAAAAAAAATAATAATAATAAAATTTCCAATACATAAAGTTGAATTTCGTTTTAAGAATCTTCATGAGTTTTGACAAATTTTTTATCTATATAAATATTTTCTTTTTCTTTTTTTTTTTTTGTTATGATGAACCTGGTTATATTTTTTGGAAGTGTATGTGTAAATGTATTTGTAAAGGGTCTATTTTATATTCCGGAAATGAATGAGACATGAAAACTTTGTGATAAAATATATCACATTAGCGATAAACAGCAATGTCAGAAGCACAATAAAGCTCCAGGCTTTCAAGTAAATATCAAATGAAAAATAAAAAAGTTAAAATGAAAAATAAATAAGAAATATTTATCGTTTAAATTAAGAAACAAAATAATAAAGAAAAATAATTAAATACTCATAATAATTTTATAATATAAAAAACTTAAAAATAGTTTTAAAAATTATAAATAAAAAAAAGTATTTATAAATAATTGTAATATTTATTTAATTTTCTTTTTTAATATTATTTTTAGGTATAAATGTATTTTTATAAAAATTTTGAGAAACAAAAGACTTTAAATTTTCCGCAATCAAATTTTTATAGTAAAAAAAAAAAGCTGTAATGAAATAAAAAAATTCTTTTATGATGTTGAATGTGAAATTAAGTATTTCATTGTAGTATTTTTAAGAATAGAAACAGATGGGCCAATTCACAGCATTTTTTTTCAATTCATTTTTTTTTTTTTCTTGATCTCAGTATAACAAACTATATTGTGATTTATAAAATATATAATGTATTTTTTTTATATTTTATTATTCTTTAACAAATACGTGAAACTATTAAAATATTTATTTTGTAAATAAGAAAATTTAATCTAATAATTTTTTGTCTTTGTTATTTAAAAATTAAAAATAAATATTATATATTTTAAAAGGGAGTTTTAATTTTTTTTTTTGGGCTTTTCATAAGTTAATTAATAATGTTTTTTATAATGGGTCAATATTTATTATACAATTTCAGATAAAGCATACAAAAAGCTGTTTAATATTTGACTAAATTTAAAATCAATATCTATGAAAATATATTCAATTTATTTTTGTTAAAAATGTGAATGAAATCCTTAACTTTGATCATTTAATTTTGCTAAAATCCGCAAAGTTGAATTTAAGATTTTTTGATTTTACTTTAGTCAAGTAAAAATATTAAAAAAATATACATATAACTGTATCAATTCAACAAATGTGTTCCGGTTTAAATTACGAGTTTGACAATATTCGATAAGAAAAAAATTTATACATAAAAAAAAAAGAAAAAGAAAACAACAGCCAGTGAGTCAAAATAAATGGGTAGATTTTCATCAAAGATAAAGAAAAAAAAAAAAATAAAAAAAAATAAATAGATCCAGTCCCCGAATATTTTTCTGGGTCGTTGGTGTATTTATTTCATTTTTTTGTTCCATTGGGACACATTTGTAGTTTTTTAGGGGTTAAAAAAAGAAAAAAAAAAAAAAAAAAAACTTGAATAAAGCAAAAATAAAAGAAAGAAAAGAAAAAAGAGTAAAAGGGGAAAATACTTTGAGTTTTATGATGGTTAAGAAAAAAAATAGAGTAAATAGGGTGCAAAATATTTCAAGATCAATACTGGGGTAAATGTTCGGACATTAATACTTGCTATTGGCAGTAATAATTAGTTGAAAAACGCACAAGAGAACAATGAAGATGAACATAAACTGGCATTGTGCCAATTCATCTATATATATTATATATTTATAAGGCATTTTATAAAACTCACACAATCTCTTCTTAATTTTCTTCAATCTTTTATACCTCAAGTATTTTCACATTTCATAATATTCTCATGAGAAAAACTTTTTTAATTAATAAAAATTGTGGTTCGAAAAAAAATATGCTGCAAATTATTTGTAACATTTAACGAATTCTTTCTTTCATTTTTTTGCTCTTCAAGTATTCTTTATCGTGTAGATGATCAAAAATTAGGAAAAAAAAAAAAACCGGTAAATTACAGATATCACGTAAGAAATTGCCTCAGTACTTTAGTCAATTAACACCAAGCTATATATACTAACTTGACTTATTAAAATCGTAAATTTAAAAATGCATAAAACTTGACTATTTAATCATTACTTTAACAAATTTTATTTCTATCCAATCCTAATTTTAAAAGTATAAAATTTAATAAATCATATACTAATGATTATTATAATTATTATACCATATGAAAATTAAAAACTAAAAATTCATATTTACATAATTGTATTATATATTTATGTAAAATTTTTGAGACATGATTGATTAAAAAGTTTATGATAATAGAAATGAGGTAAAATTGTTTTTTATATATATGAGTTAAATGTCACGGGTGGTTTTTTGATAAGAGTCTGTGGTTTGTGGTTGGTTAACTTTTGAAAATATAAAAGATGAAAGATGACTGTGTTGGTAAATTTTATGTATGTATTTTTACAAAAATAAATGTTGGTTTATCTTATCGTCAAGAGTTTTTTTTTTTTTTTATTTTGCTCTCACCAAATATACACCATCATAAATTTTATGAGAAAACGTGTATTTCCGTCCTCTAATTTCTCTTTCTTCTTTACCTTTTTCACTCTGCTGTATACTAAGTCTTCTTGGCAGGGACATTCATTAACATTGTAGCACCTCTTAATTTAAGCCTATGGTACTTGTTACATATATGTACAATTTAACCTTGCTACATGAATAAATAAACTCATTTATGATGACAATATATTACCTTTTAATTTTTCTTAATAAAACTATATCAATGTCATCAATGATATTACATAATAATATGACATTTTTTTAAATAAACTAATTTTTATTTCATTTTTATTATTTGCTATTATTATTACTGCCATTATTTTTTATTTTATATACGTTTTTTTTGTTTCATTTGAAATTTTTACAATATACAAAGTGCAAATATTTTCTCATCAGGTTTTTTTACTTTTTTTATTTTCTGTTTATTCCGTGAGTTCAATGAGTCTTTATTTCTTTTGAACGAGTACATTGAAAAAAAAAAAGAGGAAAATTAGCTTTTTCATTTGCGAGTAATAGGGATTTCGAATTGCTTTGAGGAAAAAACAAAGACAAAGTCTGATCGACTAGACTTTCAAAGCAAATCTATTCAAAAAAAAAAAAAAACGCGAGAAAAAAAATATTGTTAGTGAAAAAAAAACATATATATATGTTAAGTAGAATAAAGAGAGTTAAAAATCCATAATGGCTTAACGTCAAAGAAAAAAAAAGTTGTTTTTGCTGCTGGTGGTTAATTGGGTGCCACTATGATAAGAAAACTTTTTGAAAATTATGAAAATATAGTTTTTAAATAGTGAGGAGCGTGAGTGAGCGTAGAGAGACAGAAAGAGAGAGAAGCAAAATTATATATGAAAAAAAAAAAACAAAATAATAAATGACAGTAATGTAGTAGAAAAAAAAAATAATTATAATATTTTTATACAATTAAAAACATAACTATTAATTAAAAAATCATATAGAGAAATTTTTTTATATGATTATAATTATAATTACGGAATTTATCAGGTCAGTTGAATAATGAAGTATGAAAAATATATCAACATTGTTGAGTTGATTAATCATTACTGTGCATGGCTAAATTCGTAATAAAATTTTGATTATATAATGTGCTTAATTTATACAACAACATAATGTTGATTGTTAATTTTACATTATAAAATTATTTTAAATAATTTCTATGATAATTTTCATAAAAATATAAAAAATAATAGTAATTTAAAATTTTAATTAAAAGAAAAAACAATAAAACAGAAAAAAAAAAAAAATAACAAAAAAGTTGTTTTTTCTACTTTTTAATTATAAAATATAATTAATTATTTTTCAAACTAAAATAATTTTTGAATAGATAAAAATTTATATTCAAATTGTTATATAAATAATATTTTAACGAGTTTTTTAAAAAATTTTTTTCAGCTAATAAATATTAAAACAAAAAATACACTATTTTAATTATATTTTTTATAGTTAATTTTATAAAATTTATTTGCCATTATTATTTTGTCAATGTCGTTAATTAAAATTATCAATTAACTTGATTCAGTATTTTGTATGTAATTTAATTATTTAAAGCATAAAATTTTTCATATAAATTTTAATCGTTTAAAAAATTTTTATATAATTTTGTATTACGAATTTCGATAGAATTAATGAGATTAACGTTTGTCAATTCAATTGAAGTCATGAACATTTAATTTGTCAATCATTAATTGATATCAAGTATGTTTTTATTGATTTTATTTATTTCAAATATTAACACTTATAGTTTCATCAAAAAAAAAAAAAAAACTCACTGTACTCGAAAGCTGATTGTTCATTTCTAAAGTAATTTCATTATACTTGCTAATTTCAATTGGATAACATATTCAACGTTTACATTTTTTATTTTTCTATTTTTTAAACTCATTATATATACTTTTTTATCATGTATTTATGTAAGTAATACAACTGCTGATTTTAAATTAACGAGTTTAACAAAAAGAAATATCAAATTTTTGATTGCTAAATAAAGAAAAAAAGTGTTATTTAAATTGTAATTTTTTTTTTTTCTTTTTTAATGTATCATTGTTTATAGTTTATCCTCAATTTGAATAATATGAAATGTCACTTTGTTGAGAACTAAAAAATTCAAATTTCAGGTTTTTTTTTTTTTATTGTAAAACTTGTTTACTAATAAAAAAGAGAAAAAAAATAATTGATTATTTTAAAAGTTAATTGTATATATATTCTGGTTAAATTTTTGACGTTCTTTTGATGTTTAAAGTGAACATGTGATTTCAGAGAATATATCAAATCAACGACAACCGCAACCACAAAGTTTAATTTGACCTGTCACCTGAATTTCACGTTATGAAAAATAATTTTTTTTTCAAACAAAATTCATATTATTATTATTATTAATCATGAGTGTTTGATCAATTTTTAAAAAACCTAACATTATTGTACAAAAAAAATTTTAAATATACATAAATTTGTTATAAAATTGTATATAAAATTGATTTTTTAAAGTTAGTTTTTGTTTATTTCATTTTTATTTATTTAGTTTTACGAGAGAGAAATATTATTTGATGTATTTTATGAGGCTATTTTAGTGGCATATACGTGAATCAAGTTGACACTAGACAATATTAATTTTAAACATGTACAAAATGGTATGCTTCAATAAATATTATTTTCGATAAAGCAATAAGCCATTCATACCTCATAAATAACATTTGTTTATTTAAAATTATTTATAAATATTGAAATCTTATATATTGAGTCGTAAAAAATATTAATAAAATACAAACTTTTAGTGATTTTTTTTTTCAATTTCAAATTAAGGCAGTATGTAAATCCCAAAGTAGGACGACTCTTTGGGTGCAAAGGGGCACCCTAATAACCATAGTTCAAAAAAATAATAAGCGCCCCCTAATGTCTAAAATTTTTATACTTGACTGCCGCGTCTTTAGAAGTATGAGTGTGGGCAGCCCGTATTTACACACACTAATCTACTTCAGCAGATTTTCAATGCTTCGCCCGGTACTTTTTGACTCTAAACTTTTGTCTTAAATAATTAATAACTTTCAAAATCCGTGGTAGAAATCAATGATTTTTTTTTTATTATTTTCGTAATTTAATGAAGTATAAGCTGTAGTAAAATGAAGGTTTTCTGTGAGAGCGTTTTTTCAATAGAAGGGAAAACGTGACAATGCTTCCTATGCGTGTGTAAAAAGTGCTAATTGTTGTCAACTTTGACCCTAATTATCTCACTTAAATCATGGTAGAAAATTACAAAAAAAATTTGATAAAATAGATCTTTATTTCAATTAAAAAATAAGCCTTCTTTGATCAAAATCTGTGAGAGGGAATTTTTTTTCAATATTTTGACATACCGCCTTAATACATGAATGAATATTTATTTTAAAATATTTTATTTATTAAAAAAAGTTATTTTATATTTTTTTCATTTATAATATGTATGGAATAATAAATTTTTATTATTGACTATCAATGTTTAATGTATGTTTGAATAATAATATGTTATTTTTTTAGTAGACTATTTTTTTTATATTATAATTTTGAATTTTTTAAATTTTAGTGCTTCAATTAGTTAATAATGAAAATTTTTAAATTTTAATTTTCAAATTTGAATGTATGCTGTGTAAGGGAATTATAAATTTTGTTGAATATCGGTGCGTTTACTTTATTTTATACCGTGTTTAATTTAAATGCTATATATTTTATGTACATATATGGATGTTCGAGCTTTTGAGGGAGAATTTTCAACAGTATGTTTTATATTTTTGACTTCTTTTTTTTTTTGCTATACGATCTCAGTCTATGTCAGGTTCAAATATTTACCCGATGCCTACCCATTTTTACTTTTACGTAAAAATACATGTCAACTAGCTATTCAACATTTTTTAAAAAGGAAAATATTTTTCTATCATTACTTGATACTTTTCTATTTTTTTTCTTTTCCATAATTTCATGAAAAAAAAAAAGTATTATCTTTTTACTATTAAAATAAACTTGTAAATTGAAAAAATTAAAAAGTAAAGTACTAAAAAAATTTAAAAAATAAAATCTATAATAAATAATTTATGTTTGATATTATTATTATTGTTTATAAAAAAAAATCAATCAAAATTGATTAAATAATTTAAAAACACATTAATAAATTGAATAAATAAAATGGAAATAAAAAAAAAACATTTAGCTACAATTTCTTTTTAAATTGCAGCAGTTTGTCTCGTAACGGTTATTCGATAACAAACGATGGCAAATATCTGCTCGCAGATGTTACCAATACATTTTCGATTTTTAATCTCGACAAAGATTAACGTCTTTCAGTTGGTTCAATTTGAAATTTATTTTTTTTAATTTCACATTTTAAATTTTAACGTTTTTTACAATTTTATAATATATTTTTTATATTTTTTACTAACAATTTATATTATTTAATAAATACTAGTTTAATTTGAATTTATTCATTTATTTTTTCATGTTAATGATGAATGAAAAAAAAGTATAAGAATTTTCAAATACTGCCTGAAGCATAAACTCTTTATCCTATGCATATGTCACTTGATAAATATAAATTTATATATATTTTTCTTCTATTGAATAATCTAATGGTATTTGACGTTTTAAAATATTGCTATGTATTTTTTTTTTTTTCATTTATAAATCAATCTTGTTTTAAAAAATGAATTGATGTCGATAGGCTCTTTACCTGCCTCTTACACACCGACTATTGTTGTTGCTGTGGTTTGTTTTATTTTTTTTTATATTTCAAATTTTTTTTATTATATTTTTCCTTTATCCTCTTATTTTAAATTTCATTGATTTATTTTTTTTTGCGCGCAGAGAGTAAAGCGTTGTATTGATGACGATGCAAAATGACATCATTGTTCAAGCTTTTTTAAAAGCAATATTAAAGCCAAGGCATGTTTTTGTGAATATGGCGATAGTGAAATAAGTGAAATTGGAAAAATAATTATCTTATCATTATCAATGAAATAAATAAAATAATAAAATTAAAATTTATAATAATAAATCAATGAAATTAACTAAAAATTTAAATTATTGTGAAGGGGTGAGTGAGTGAGTGATTAAGTGATAAAAAAAAAAAAAAAAAATTATATTTTTTGCGACAGTGCAAAAAGATTTATTCCTATGTGGGTGAATAAAAATTTTTGTGATGGTGATTATTAATGCATGATGCTGCTTTTGATAATGATACTATCATGGCAACTAAATTATATTACAAAGACTCTTTTCTACATGAGAAATTTCATTTTATTTAATTTTTTTTTATTTACTATAGTAAATAAAATAAAAAATAAAAAAAAATATAAAATTTACAAAATGGTTTTCTTTTTTATTTAATTTTATTTTCGTAATTTTCTATATCTGCATAATTTATTTTTTTAATTGATGCAAAATATTTTTTTATAATTCATGCATTCAATTGCATATCTCATCAAATTATTATTAAATATTATATAAATAAAAAACCAGTAAAAAAAGGTTGAAAGATAAAAAATTTTTTAAATTTTGCAGATAGAGATTTTAAGCTAAACTCATTATGAAAAAAAAAAAAAAAGAAAAACGAATCAATGGAAACCATGAATGTTTCAAATAAAAACAAAAATGATCAACAAAAAAGAAAAATAAATGAAAAAAAAAAAACAATAATAATAAAGATCAGATAAAAGAAATAATGAAAAATAAAAAAAACCAAAATGCTGATTTGAATGTCAGTACGTTTGTTGAGCGAAAAAAAAAAAATTGAATGAAAACAATTGTGAAAGGTTTTTTTCTCAAAAGCTCTATTTGACAAATTTTTTTTTATTTTTTTATTTGAAAGATAGGAGGATTGAATTTGGTGGACCAATGGTTGGTCAATCGAGGGGGAGTCTCATTCATTGTTGAACACACCCATTGTTCTGAGTAAAGTGCAACGTTCATGAACTTTCTATGAACATGACAGAGAGGATTTTAAATGAAATGTAAAATTGATGATATGATAGTGTAGAGTGAATACAAGAGATTTTGAGACTAAAGAGGATAAATAATAATAGAGAGAATTTCAAAGTTTTCCACTAGTCAACGAACATTGTGTATTGAGATTTTGCATGCGGAATTTCGTATCGTATTATCACGATAAAGAGTAAAATTTACTGAAGACAATGGAAATTTGTAACCCCTAAGGGGGGTGGTAAAAGAGGGTTACTTGATATTCAAAAGTTTCATAGTAAAAATTGCAGTATTATATTTATTCCTTTTATTTTTTGTTTATTTTTTTTTCAACCCCCAAGCTATTATGTTGTAAAGTGCCAAGGGCATGAGACACTTGCAGTGTATAAAATTTTATTTATTTATTTTTTTGGTAAATATGTGTCTTTGAAATTTTATTTTATTGAAATAGATAGTAGTAAAGAAAAAGCAAAGAAAAAGTTTTCACTTATTTTGCTATAAAATTTTTGTGAGGTCACGTTTAATGGCAAGTTTAATTGAAATAAAAAATTAAATAAATATATGATAATGAAAATGAATGGGATTTAAGTAAAATTATTTAATGGAAAAAAATTTAAAAGAAATAAATTATTGGTTGTTTTTATTTTCTTATGTTACATGATAATTTTTTCTTTTTTTTTTTTTTTTAAGTTCTGATTAAATCGATTTGCCATTAGACGATCGCTCGATAAGGGATGGATGGAATTTGGTAGGTACCTAGAAGTGGCAGCGCTTCGGAGGTTCGTGTCAACATGTGGGCCACCAGCAGCGAAAACACCGTCTGTGATAACAGGATCGTTATATCTGCAACATCCGTACTTTCGCAATTTAATTTTTTTTTTCCTTTTTTGTAAATACATATTATTTTGATAAGTCAATTGACAAACTACATGGTTATTATTATTTGTATTTTTTTTTTAAAGATTATACAGTACTTTTTTTTTTTTTACCAAGTTTAAAAGATGAAAAAGTTATTTTTAATCTTCAAGTAGAATTGGTCAATATATGTACCGACAATTCATGTGATTATTATTATTTTTTTTTTTATATTAAATAGTAAAAAAAAAAATAAAATTTCCTTTTTTACCTGGTTCAAGAGATGAAAAATAAATGATTAATATTCAAGTAGAATTGGTCAATATATGTACCGACATTTATTGAATTTATTTATATTTAATAATAATTATTTGAATATATATTTGACTGGTAAATTCATATGAATATATCAATGAAAGAAAATAATTTTTAGCCAACAATTTATAAAGATGAAAAATATATTTTTGAATATATTAATATTCAAGTAGAACTGGTCAACAAATACACCGACATATACTGAATTAATTGTAAATAATTATATTCAACTTTTAAATTCATATGACAATAAAATATTCTTTTCGTTTTTTTATTTTAATATACATTTAGTTATATACTCTTGATAATCAAGTAAATATTATTGAATGAAATATTTCAAATTAAAAAGACATTTAAAGTTGAATGTATTAGTCTAAAAATTCCTGCCCACCACCCTCTGTACGGATAAATATTATTATTTTTTTTCAGTTTAATTTTTCAACAACAAAACAGTGAATATTATTATTTTTTATATTTGACTATTTTTCTTTTTAATTATAAAATATTATTTCGTTAATTTTCATTAATTTATTTTTTACAATTAAATTTCTTTATGTGTTTTTTTTTCCACTAATAATTATTAATCTTACAGTTTTTATTTTTTTTTCTATCCCATTAATATAGTTTATAATTATTTTTCAAATTATATTTCATTGCGCTCTTTATTTTCATCACAATATCAATTTTACTTTATCGATATAAAAGTTAATTCATATATATGAATAAAAAATAAAAACTGAGTACTACAATAAAGCCGAAAATATTATTTGAAAAAAAAAAAAAAAATAAACAATAATATTTATTTTATTCATATATTTTTTAATACTATTAAAAGTTGTTTTGATTTTTTAGCCTATTATATGTATTTGTGATATCATAATTAATAGAAAACAATTTTATCAAAACATAAATAAATAATCGTCATTGTTCAAATTGCTTTTCTATTATTTTAAAAAATAAAATAAATCATAATATCCAATGAAGATTTATAGTAATAATAAATAATAATAAATATAAAAAAATAAAATATATACATATTTATTTAACAAACTCATGTGTATTTATAAATAAATATATAAAATGTATAAAATAAATAAAAAAAAACTAAAAACAAAAGAAAAAATATGAGATAAAAGATGGATGAGAAAATCCGCAACATACAAGTGATATAAATTTATGAGAGTATTGCGTTACCTTGATTGCTTTTAAATTGAAGTTTATCAGGTTACGACCTACATATCGAGTCACCATAAAACCCACACACACATATACAAATATTATTTTTAATACAACTATAATTATCGCTGTATAACACATATTCTTTGATATTTTTTATCTCAATAATTGCACTCTCATAAAAAATATCCCTTCGTGTATATTCAATTATATTTCTTCTTTTTTGGCTTTTTAAAAATTCTTTTTTTCCTATATAGATAAATCAGAGTGCTACTGTCAAAGTCAATGGTACAATTATTTCAGATTGAAAATCAAGCACGTTTCCAAGTCAATTTTATATTCATCAGTGGCTGATTTATTTTTTTTTTTTATTTTTATTATTGCTACTTTTATTATAAATAATAAAAAAACAAAACTTATTTTTCCGAGTTTCTGTATTATTTTATTTTACCTAGTTATTTTTTATAAATATATATCTGTATGTGTGGGTTGATGTGGTTGACATTGTACAAGAGTAAGAGAGATAAAAAATAAAAATAAGATCGATCGATTCTTGTTCATCCAGGGAAAAAGCATCCGTGGATTTTCACACGGGGTTAACGCTTGTTGTCACTTCAATATAGTATCGCAAAGAGGTCGGCACTGTCGTGACACACAATGAAGATATATTTCATCCTTGGTACATCAACATTGACGGTGTATACCTTTTTTTTTTTTTTTAAACTTTAAATATATAATAATAATAAATACCGAGGCTTGTGTATATTATTATTGATTCATATAAATTTGACTTTTGAAATATATAAAATTTTTAGACTTAAAAAATTCATATTATTAATAATCAAAATTAAAATTATTATTACATTTTTCAACTCTAAATAATAATTTTATGTATTTTAAAAATTAATTTTTGTATTTGTAATAAAATAATATATAAATTATTGTTAAAAATTGTTTTATGGTTTTTTTTTTTTTTTCTGTAATAGACTGTTGATTAAATGACTTGTATTATTATATATGTATACTATGAAATAAATGGTGAAACTACGATGTTCAAATTCCCTTGAGTATACTGAGGTAATTTTCCAACTTATCTTGGCAACGTAGCGATGACAACGAGAATACTGTTGCTTCGTCTATGTTGCGCTTCAATTCATCCGTCTTTTTTTTTTTATTTATTTTTTTCTTTTTCATTTTTAGTTTTAAATTTTCTTCTTGTTCAGACACTCGCAATCTGTTTGGTACCTATTTATCTCACCAACTCAGATAAATTTTTATTTTTTAAAATAAATTTGTTCAATGCCTGCATATGATTATTATCGAAATAATAAATATTATATTTGAATTGCTATTTAATTTATCAGTGTTTGATAAAAAAAAAAAAAAATATGTATCCACATTTAAATTTAAAACTTCTTTTTCGTTGGAGCTTAACTAGAGATCATGTGTGAATTTTAGGGACATAACTCGTCGTTATAACATAAATATAATCAACATGTGTGATGTGTTACATTAAAATTTAACCAGACAAGTGAAATTGATTCGTTGGGTGTTGGAATTTGAAATATATATCCATGTGTATATGTAATTTTATATACTTGATATTCAGCTGGTACATGTACATGTAGAAAGTACATACTGCACATCTGGCTTTAGTACCACACCATGTGATTACTTAATATGACAAATTTAAGACAAGGAAATTACCTGATATATGTGTGTTAAATAAATTTTGTAAATTAAGTTACTATAACAAAATATAAAAGCTTTATTTTATTTTATCAGAGTTCATCTGTGCCAAAGGCTCAACTTTTTTCAAGTTTATTTTTTTTTATCAATTGATTAATCAATTTTAGCTTGAAATATTTATTTAAAAATTGAAAAAAAAAATATATATTAAAAACACAAATAAAAGAAAATTATGTAGAATAAATAATTATTATTATTTGTATATGAAAATAATAAATTTTAAATAATGACGATGAGGTACAAAAATCAGATAAGTAAATTGATTTTTTTTTTTTTTTCATTTGATAAAGATTGATAAGAAAAAAAAAAAAAATGATAATAAAATTGTTAGACGTTGAGTTAAGGGGTCTTTGATGCAGTGTATTCACATTTATCGTTAAAAAAAAAATGTAGCTTAATCTCAACTTGATGTATCATACAGTTCATCACGAAAAGTTTGAGGGACTTTTTTCTTTTTTCCCTTATTTTTTCTTGCCTTATCTACTCTACCCCCCGCGGTCAAAGATATCCGCTTGATTCATTTGACAATAACAAACTGAAACTACTAGCCAGAGTTTATCGACAAAAGATTTTCATTTTTTATTTTTTTTCTTTTAAATTTCTTCAATTATTCTTCTTTACTGTCTTCAATATCCTGCATTTATCAAATTCCTTGGAAAAAAAAATATCCATTCATAAAAAAAAATTCTAAAATAGTAACTCTGAATATTTAATGAACATCATTATTATATTTTACTGATAATAATTATATACTTCAAATCTAATTTATAAAAAAAAAAAAATTAATATTATTATTTAATGATAATAATGATTGCAATTATTACTCAACATTACGACAACGTTGATGATAAAGAGCAAAAAAATTACAACAAAAAGTATACCACAAATTTGTTATTACAACTCACGATATATTAATTTAATTTTTTTGTAATTAGATAAAAAAAATACAGGATTATTATTTAATAAAAAATATATATATATTATCAAACTTCGTGCATAATTTGAATACGAAATATATGTAAAAAATAAAAAAAAAATTTATAAAATAGATTTAGCGTGTTTACGTGGTTGCACACGATATATATTTGATATAATTAATTTATTTTTAAAATGCACAACTCGTTGTGTAAAATTTATTAAAAAAAAAAGTAATTAATATTTTATTAAATGCAAACGTAAAAGTGAGATCCTCAGCACGAACATCATTCCAACATCAATATTCAGCATTACACTATACACGTGATACTGAAAACGTTGAGCGTAGAAGGCACAGTGTCACAGGCAATGTTCGAGAATTTATAACAAATATAATTTAATTTAAATAAATAATATTATTAACAAAATATATGTGTATATATTCAGGCATTATTTTAGCAAACTCAAAGTGATGTAATTATAATCATGTACTTATTTTGTTAATATTAAATATACAAGTATATTCAAGTGGATTTAATAAAAATATAAAAACTAAAATAATTAAGTAATTGTGAAATTATATTATAAGCAAATTTTTTAATTAAAAAAAAGAAAAAAAAATTATATATTGTGACAAATAGAAGCGTGACAACGATATTAAAATTTCTTTTTTTTTTTTTTTTTTGAGCACGTACATTCACATACACTCACACACGCACATGGCTTGTGATTTAAAAAAAAAAAATTAAATTTATAAACAAAATAGAATGATTTTTAATGTTAAAAAATTAAATTTGTTAATTTTATTAAAATTTATTAACTGGATTAACAATTAACGAAAAATTTGATAACGATTTGTCTTTTTTTTCCATTTCTTTTTTGAGAATCATGATAATTTAAAAATGGCTTTTTTTTTTACATGAAAATTATTATTATTTTATTTTATTTTATTTAATATTGCCATATTATTGTGTTTCATGCAAAAATTTATAGTGTCATAGTGAAACATGATGCATTTATAAATTTAATTTATGATAATTTTCTTTAAATTTTATATTTTTTAAAGTAAAAAATTAAAAAAATTTTATGACACTTGTAATTAGTATCACATGGAATTTTTATGGTACATGAAATATATTTTTTTTTTTTATTATTTATCTTGCTTTGAATTTACTTTGTTTGTTTTTCATTTTTTTTTTTTTTTCAATAATTATTTTATGTGAAAATAATGACACATTTTGAGAGCAAAAACGAAAACAATTATAAAAAATTACTTTGGACAAACGCCTGTATGAATATTTTCACTAAATTTAAACTCTAATTTTTTTATTTTGTTTTTTATGTTTTTTAAATATAAGATAAGCTATTTTATCGACAAAACGTAAATGCAGGGTAAGTGCTGTGAAATCGTATGTCAGCTTTCATATTTTTTTACGATTAAAAATAAAAAATAAAATGACATTATTATTATTATCATCATAATTTTTAAAAAGTTGTTTTAAAGTTTTACGACATCTGGATTCTCCATTATATTATCCTCAACATTTACCCCGCAATTTTTCAAGAAAGTTGTAATTGATCTACCACAAAATTATAATAACAAAAAACTCGTATCAACGAGCTCAAAAAAATTCGACAATTATAAATTTATTATTATTTTTTATCAACATCTTGAAATAAAATAGCATTTCTTTTAAAAATAAAAAATCATTTGCTGAATTTCTAAAATACTAAATAAATATTTTTTAAATTGTTTTTGATTTTTATTTTATTGGAATATTTTTTTGATAAATTGAAAATGTTTATTTTCTTTTTTTTTTTCTTCTCAAATGCAAATTTATTTATCACATGTAGGATGACGTATAAAATAACCAATAAAAATTATCCATATATATATTTAAAGTTATTCCATTTCAAAAAGCTCAGTAAATAAAATTACATTTTGTACGTTGCAAATATATATATTTTTTTTCCATTTCTATTTTTTTCTATTGAAATTGAATTTTTTTTTTTCCTATCAAAAAAATCAATGGTATATCTTGCCTCTAAACTCAAGCACCTTATTTTTCAAAAAAATTTCTCACCCTGGATTTACCCTATCATGTTCGATATACCGTTAAGAATATTTCCAATGAAAAAAAAAAAAAATAATATCTTGTGAATTTTTCTTTGAAAATGTCAGAAAAATTAGTATCGTTTTTCTCGGCGATTTTTAACAACAATATATATTTTTCCATTCACAGCTTTTTCAAAATCTATTTATAATAAATAAAATAATATATAATATGTATTTTATTTTTTTTATTCATGTTCTTTTTGTGATCGTCATCCGGGCAAAGAGAAACTTTGAGAGAATCCGGAGGAAAATATCAACATAAAAATATGAGATATAAGACAAAAAAAAATCAGGATATTTGAAGACAAACTTCTGAGTATAAAAATAGAATTCATATTTATAGAATTTATATATTACACTGCATGAGTAAATACTGATACTTTTTTGTCTCGAAAATCACAAAACCTTGATCCCTTGCGCTTCTATTTATATCAAATATCAAGTTATTAAAAAAAATATAACAATGAATATTGATCCTTTGTAAATTGATACAAAAGTTGAGCAAAAAAAAAAAAAATCAATAAAATTTATTTAATAACAACAAAATGCTATATACAAGACAAAAGTTTTCAATGAATAGTCTTAAATTTCAAGTCTTAAATTTAATATGAATCTATGTTAAGATTTTTTCAATTTCAAGAAAAAAAAATATATTTCATATCCATGTCTCATTATGAATATTATTATTATTATATTTTTAAAATAATAATATTTATTGATTTTAAATATTGTGCATTTGTGTGTATCAAACAGGTGAAATATTAAATTTAAAAATTGACATTATATTTGTATATTTGTTAGTCAATATTTAAAAAAAATTTAGCACAAAGCAACAGTACAAAGCAACAGTTTAATAGAATGTTGACACGTCAATTGTAAATAAATAAAATAAATAAAATAATTAAAATCAAATTAGAAAAAATGTCAAGTATTGTTTGATAAAATTTGATAGATAAAAATATTTAAAATTTTTATTGTCACATTAATTGAAAGCTTATAAAAAAATGTATATATGTAAAATAAAAAAATGAAAATGAAACTGTTTAACAAAAAAGAGATAGCAAAAAAAATGATTAAATAAAATAATATTTTAATAGTTGTATTATTGCCAACAATAGCTTAATTGTATTTGTGTGTAAACATGTATTTTTAAAAATGAATGTATATGTTGAAATTTCAATCGGAAGTATTTTTCAATTTCAAGCCTCTCATTTGTCCACTCTCTGCCTCACTATCCCTCATCAAATCAATCTTTGATCTAAATTTTTATTTTTCACTGTCCAATTGAAACTCAAATTGATCACCACTTAAAACTTGTCAAATTGACAATTCTATGGAAATTGATGTGAATTAAAAAATACTTTTTTATTGATTTCATGCTTCATAGAGTTTTTTATATTCCTTTTTTTATTTATTTTTTCATTAATTAATTTATGTTTTATTAAAATGACAATATAACAAATTAAAAATGAATAAATTGTTAAAAGATTTATAAATAAAATAAATCTTAAAAAAGAAATAAAATTAAATAAAACATGTAATAGAGAGGTAGATAAAAAAAAATTATAAAAAAATAATAAGACATTAGTTGGTTTTATGGGTGTTTTGCTTGTTGAAAAAATAATGTTACATACTGGACATAGATATAAAAAATTTTCAACAATTGTATGTATACTGTAGTTATTTTATTATTGATAAAAAAAAAAATAACCAAACAAGTAAATAAATAAAATAGAAAAACAAGGAAATAATAGTAAAAAGAAAAAAAAAACCATGACAGAGTTTTGTAGTGAAAAGTAGATGGAAACAATATTCCTGTTGGATAAATAAAACGATTGGTGTATAGTGAAAAATAAATGCATATGTATATTGAAGTTTTAGTACACCTGAACTAGTAAGAGTTGGAGTTTTTTTTTCGGTGCACATGAAGCAACCAATGTATTTTCTATACATGTATAAATAATATACATATTTTATTTAACTGTGACCAAGATGGAGGCGAGTATGGTTTAGTACATCACAGCTTAAACCTATATTCATATACGTGACTCGATTTTTTAAAAAAGTATTTTTAAAACACTTGAGGGATCAACTTTACTGTTGGATATAAAAATAAAAAAAAAAAATGAATAATACTAGATCTGATCTGATGTATTTGTTTTTTTATAAATATATAAATATTTTATTTTTTTTTCTCGTATGTATTTGGTTTTTGTTTGTTTTGAATTTTTTTTATGAGATAAATTTTTACAGGTGAGGGTAATTTCAGTTTTAATATGTTTAACAAATTTATATATAGATATATTGATTTCTTAAAATTTTTTCTCGTAAAAATGAGTAGTTGAATAATTGAAAGTTTATTGCTATATATTTTTTGATTCTTTATTTTTTTTATTGAGAAATATTTCTCTTGATCAAAGTTATAACTTATTCGCTTGCTTGATATTTGACTTTTTTTTTTTTTTTTAAATATTATTATATTTGTTCTTTTTTTTTGGACTTTTTAGAGTTTTTTATTTTTTGTTTTACAAACAGAATATGGTAGGTAATTTGTTTGAGAAGCAGTCGAGTGGATAGTGATCATCCGGGTTTTGCTCTTAGCGATTTTATGAAAAAAAAAAAAATTCATGTATTCAAAGATGCAAGCTTGCTGCATGAGCAGGCAATTGAAATTTAAAAAAAGTCGTTTTATTAATTATTTCTTCACTCATTATTTATTTTTGAGGTGATATTATTATTATTTTTTCACTTAGATAAATACATGCACGTGTACAAATACAATAAGCAAGTGCTGCAGTAATCAACAATAATTTATGATAAATTTTAGAGTAAGTAAAAATATGAAAGAAAATTTATGAAAAAGTTTAAAAACTGTAATTGTTTTTTTTTTTTTTCATGATTAAGTGTTGTTGTCATTATCGTACAGCCATTCATTCACAAAAAAAAAAATTATATTTTGTATTTGGATTATAAAAATGAATTTTTTTTTTTTTTTATATATTTTTTATTACTTTTTTTATGTGAATGTGAATTTTTGAAAAATAAATAAAAACTCAGTAAGCTTTTGTCTTTATTTTAACTGAAAATTTTGTGAAACTTGGTGAAAACTAAAATTATATTTTAATTTATATATATATCTATATAAAATTTTTATAACAAGAGAAAATTCATTTCAACATTTCATGCTACAATAGAGAAAAAGCCACAAAATTTATTTTTAATTTTAACCATCAAATTTATACTTGATTGCTTTATACCACTAATATTTTCACCAGTTTCTCGTCAAAAATAAAATTTAAATATTGAAAAGAAAAAAAAAAAACAACTAGTTTCCAATTAGCTATGAATTTTTTTTTTTTATAAAAATAAAAAAATTTAGTCATTGGTTTTGTTTATATATTTGTCGGGACAATAAACACGTATACAAAAATGAAAAATAAAAAAAAAAGCTCCATGACAAAAATTGAGACGTCTAATTTTAAAAATTAAAAAAAAAATAATTTTTATTCCTAAAAACTTGATTTGATTATTCAATTTCAGTTGTTTTTTTAGCATATATTTTTAATTTTTTTACTCAACAAGTAAATAATTAAATAAACTAAAATGAATTTGTATTTTATCAAGCGAATAAACAGACTAGTAATTTAAAAAAATAATGAATGCATTAACAGGGAAAAAAAAAAAAAGAAAGTTTGGTATTTGGATGACAAAACTTGACAAAACTCCTTCTTCAAACTTTCTTCTTATTTTATTATTATTGTGAGGGTGAAAACGTTTTTTTACACTAGAAAAAAAATGAAAAGTTGGCGAGCTTATTGAAGAAGGCGAAAGGACAAATAAAAAATAGACGCTAAGAAGGTTTCACGATCGTCAAACATTTCATTCCGGAAAGTAAACAATCGTTTACTTTTCTGATCTCATTGTTCTATACTTCATTTTTCATTTTCATTCTATTATTATTATTATTATATTATTTTACTTGTTTTTCAAAGCTCAGATTTCATATTTTTTTTTTTATATTCTTGGCACAGACATTCGAGAATGTTTCTAATAAAAAAGAAAAAAAAAAAACTTTTATTTTTCCGGATAGTTCAATGCAAATGTAAAAAAAAAAAAAAATTAAAAAACAACTTGTATGCATTTTCGTGTACTATTCTTTTCACTTCCTCATACCAAAATTATATTTTTATTTTCTATTGTTTTTGAAAAATATAAAAAAACTGTTTTATATTCATTTTAAATCAATAAAATATTTTTTTTAAATTTATTTTATAATCAAATTTTTGTCATGGAGCTTGTTTGAAATTTAAATATTTTTTTAATTTTATCAAAACAAAGTAAATCAAATTAAAAGTTTCATTTACAAAAAAGAAAAAAAAAAAAAACGAAAATGTTTGTTATGGAGATGTATGGTTACTATTAAATTGTTGTTTAAATGTTTTTTTTTTTTTAAATAAGATTAATAATGGTCAATCAAGTACCTAACAAAGGTATTGCGTCGGAGACCTGTGGCAGGGTCTCAGCAACGAGATTCAGGAACACCGTGAGCGATAGCAAAATGGTCACTCCTGAAACAACATGATCGACCAAAAATTGTCTCTTCAATAAAAAATAAATAATAAATTATTCATTAATGAATAATTATAATTATTTACTCAATAATATATTATAAAAATTGAAAAAAAACTTTTTTCCTTTTTTTATTTTTAAATGATATAATAAAAATAAAATATATAGTTTTAAAAAATAAATAAGTTTAAATATATTTTTTGTTAATAGATATATTTTTTATTGTGAAATTATTGTTACACAATACAGATCTCAATATCATATTTATTTAAAATTAATTGTAATATCAAAATATTTCTTGATTTTTTTTTTATTTTTGTCAATAATAATAATAGAGTTTTGTGTGCGCAACATCAGCTTATGGTATTATAATTTTTTTCATATGTTTGATGAATGTTTGAAGAGATAATACTCTGTACAAGTTTTGATATATATCTAAAATTTATATATATATATGATATGTGTGTATGAAGCAAGCCGTTTGCATAAAGTTATGAAACTTGAAACTTTGGGGTAACGTAATCACAGTTGGTGCTTTTGAGAATGGCACACGATAAAGTTATAAAGACGATGAGTATGAAAGAGTCACTTAACAACAA